>NC_090317.1:126082633-126722633 GCF_039906515.1 Pseudorca crassidens | reverse complement strand
CCCCTCGGTGATGATTCTATGGTGTCTCTTCACCACATCCCCACTCCCCAGGCCCAGCTCCAAAGCAGTGCAGAGACAAGAGTGCGTGGGTTACGCAGAGGCATCTGTCAGCGCCCTTCCTCCCTTATCCCAGACTATTACGTTAATGAGCTACTTTCATGATGCTCTAAGAAGCCAGGATGAACAACAGTCTTTTTTGTCGAGGAAAGTGACAGTTAATGAGAGTTCTCTGTATCGTTGTAAGTAGAAAGCCCCTAAGCAACTTGTAAATTAGTGAGAGGAACTTCAGAGCTCCCTCTACGCCCAGAATGCTCTGACAAGTTTCAAATCATTAATGGACCGCTTTCAAGCCCTTGTGATGCTTGGGCGTTTACAATGACTACTAAAGGCCAACAAACCACACCGATAATTATAAATTAATGAGACACATTGAGCTGTATGTGACGTGAAACATGATTAGAACACTCCCAACCATACTGATCCCACAGACCATACTAGGAGCTTAGGAATTCTGGCCAGGCCTCTTTCAAGTGGTCCAAAGTAAAAGTACACTGTTTTTTAATGGGGGTTTTCTTCTCTTTCCAACAATTTCCCTTCACGTAGAGAAAAAGAGAGAGCAGGGAATTCCCTGGCGGTCCAGTGGTTAGGACTCAGTGCTTCCACTGCAGGGGGCACTGGTTTGATCCCTGGCCGGGGAACTAAGATCTCACATGCCGTGTGGCATGGCCAAAAGATTAAAAAATTTTTTAAAAAAGAAAGAACAAATGTTAGGATCATTGAGTTGATGAGGCAAAGGGTTAAGATGCAACAGACAGCGAATGAAGGTTTGCCCTGGCCAAATGTTGAAAGTGAAGCTCAAGTGAGTTGCGGGGGCACGTTCTTACGAGAGTACCTTCTAATTCTTTTGAACACTTCAGTGATTCTGTGAATGGTTTAACTTGGTGGTTCTCAACCAGGGGTGATTTTACCGTGAAGGGGACATCTGACAATATCTGGAACAGTTTTGGTTGTCACAACTGGGGTGGAGGTCTACTGGCATCTCATGAGTGGACACCAGGGGTATCGCTAAACAATCCTACAAAGCTTAGGACAACCTCTCACACCAGAGAATTGCCAGCCCTAAATGCCAATGGTGCCAAGGCTGAGAAACTACGATTTAATGTACTTCAAATCCAGTTTGTTTGATTCAAAGCTGATATGTGAATCATTATTTCAAGCCTTATCAGCTGTGACAACACGTGATCTTCAAATTCAACTCTAGCCAAGATTATAGGTAGAAGCCTTCATTTTCTTTTTTTCGGTCCCCAAGCCATGTGGGATCTTTGTTCCCCAACCAGATATTGAACCCACACCCTCTGCACGGGAAGCACGGAGTCTTGACCACTGGGCCGCCAGGGAAGTCCCAAGACTTCATTTTCGTATCAGGAAACTTCTGTAGAGGGGTAGCTAGTGCCTCAGTAACATTTGAGTCCTTCTGAAAGACCATTGTTGGAGAAAGAAAACCATGAAGAAGAACAATGAGAAATGTGCCTTTTCTCTTCAAGAAACTACTGGATACATTTTTAGGTTCTAGAAAAAATCATGTAAAGCTTGGCTGCTTTCCTTTTTAAACTCGTTCTAATTGTAAGGTGAGGGGTTAAGGAGGATTCCTATTGAAAGTAATTCCTTCAGATCAGCTGAAATCTTCTGCAAGTCCTGAGAGAACAAGAGACCACTATAGGATGAGACTGTACCTCAGTGGTTCTCAAAGTGTGTTCCCTGGATCGGCAGCCGCCGCAGCATCACCTGGGAACTTGTTACAGATGTAAATTCTGAGGCCTCACCCGGACCTACAGAACCTGAAACTGATGGTGTCTCACTGTGACTGACCACGTCTTCCAAGTGATGCTGATAACATGCCCAAGTTCAAAACAACTTTAGCTAAAAAAAAAAAAAAATGTTGGCAAGATAGAGAAGACAGAGAAACAGAAAATTTCTTAAGGAAGATCTAGGTTTGTGTTACTCAAGAACAAATCAAGATATTCTCTTAACCTCAACAACTTTTTTTTTTTTTTTCCTGGCCGCGTGCATGGCTTGCAGGATCCTAGTTCCCTGACCAAGGATCAAACCCTGGGCCCACAGCAGTGAAAGCTCACAGTCCTAACCAATGGACTGCCAGGAAATTCCCTTAACCTCAACAACTTAATTTAAAAGTACAAAATCTGGGGCTTCCCTGGTGGCGCAGCGGTTGAGAGTCCGCCTGCCGATGCAGGGGACGCGGGTTCGTGCCGCGGTCCGGGAAGATCCCACATGCCGCGGAGCCGTTGGGCCCGTGAGCCATGGCCGCTGAGCCTGCGCGTCCGGAGCCTGTGCTCCGCAACGGGAGAGGCCACAGCAGTGAGAGGCCCGCGTACCGAAAAAAAAAAAAAAAAAAAAAAGTACAAAATCTGAGTTGGGGTTTTCACTTCGAATCTCATTTCCAGGGCAGCCTGTGATGTCATGGATCTGTAGACTTAAAGCTCATGGGCTGAAACCTTTATTGTATTAATTTGTATTTCCTTGATTACTAATGAAACTGAACACCTCTTATGTGTAGGTTATTTATATTTTTTATTTTGTGAACTGTCTTTCATATCTTGTATGTACTCTTTTATTGATTTATCTTGTTTATATTAATTCTGTCATATATACACTGTGAATATTTTCTCATTTGATGTTTGTCAGTGTTTACTGTCTACAGTCATAGAAATTTAAAAATTTCATTTCATCCAAAAAAAAAAAAAAAAAGCTAACGAGCTGAGATAGTCCACAGATCTTTAGAGCTGAAGTCTTGCCATTTAGTAAGTTTTAGGCCAGGGGGGCGATACGGAACCCTCTCCTGATGACATTCCTGGGCACATTCAGGCTTTTCATGATTAAAGAGGGGGAGGAGCTAATACTTCCTATCACATCTGCACTCACCTCAGTTTCAAGTTTTGAAAAAAATGTCATCATTCATGTTGGCATTTTTGTGCCCTGTGACAACGGGATTCAAAATGCAGAGACAAGAAAATGCCCAGTTTCCAGTTACTATTCTAGCACTGGCCTGGTTTAATCATTCTTTCTTCCCAGGTGCACCACTGTACTTAGAACACTTGGAATTTTATGCTCTGACAGAATTCCCTCTTACAGACTCCATAGCAAGATGCTTTCTCTTTACATTTTGAAAAGATTACCTTTAGAAGAAAATGAAAATACAATGAAAGCGTGAGGGGAAAGCCTTCTTTTGTGCCAGTCCTTGGGCACCCAAACAACCAGAAACACTCATGATCATGCCAGCATCCCAGCCTAGGGAAGAATCATGCCTTCCTGGAGCACAGCTTAAAGTGGAGCCCAGGTGAAAGCTGAGCAGGAGAGGGCACAGAAGACCCTCAATTCCAAGGGAGCCCTAAGTGAGGTGACTGTGGAACCTGGAAATCTATACAGATCATGGGGCCTTCATGCCCAAATGAAGAATTCCTCTTCTAAAAGAAGTGGCACAGATTCATCTTTGACAGTTGCTGATCTTGTGTAGAACTAGCACAGTCTGTTTACAATTCATGAGCAATCTATCTTTGTTAATCGGATCTGGAACATTCTAACATGGTTTGTGTTTCAACTGTCTTAGCGGCACTGCTGATTTAACTGTAGCTCATGCTTCCAGAGAGCCATGGATAAAAGTCAGTCACAGGTAACACACCAAACAGCCTCATTTGTAATACTCCAAACATTATGAAAAGAGAATGAAAATGAAACCATGTCTGGTAGGGCTTGAAAAGATTTTATATCCAAGAAGCCTGCCAAGATGTGAACATGAGGGAACAATATCATCAGACCTAAGGGGGAAAAAGCTACTAAAGCAATTAGTGATAATATGGAGAATGCCAAGCTTTCATTAAATAAAATTCTATCGTTAAAATAGGACAATTTCCCAAAGTGCTTATTGTTCTAATTTTATGTAATCAAGACATAATATTCTCTTTTGTATACTGTACGTATTGCAATTTTTAAAGAAATGATTTAATCGGCATGCATTAGAAAGTCAGTTTTTTTCTCAAAAATGAAGTTAGATGTTGAGGTTTTCTTGTGTTAAATAGGACATTTTCTCTCTCTGTGTGCGTATATATATATATATATATATATATACACACACACACACATATATGTATATGTGTATATATATATACGCACACGTGAATAGATAGACTTCTCTATAATCAGAACTAAAGGACAGCTTTCTACAGTGTGAATGAAAGAGTAATTAATTCAATGCCATATACACAGGACTGAGTAATAACAGATGTACAAGGTCTGTATGTTTCAAACTCGGAGACAAATTCATATAAAGTATATTTTTGTGAGTTTCTGGCTTATCAGATCTAAAGATACAGCCCTCTTAGCTAATGTTTCAGTGACATCAATCTATCAACAAATATTTTCCATGGTCATTCTGTGCCCAAAACACAGGATCAAATTTCCCATCACCCAAAGTTCAACTTGGAACATAAGGATTATGGGGGCAAGAAAACTTCCTTAACAAATGATGCTAGCAAAAACCAAGAACTGCTTTCTTGGGCAAAGGAGATTAAATCTAAAAACACTTCTTTCTGAAAATTAAGGCCAAATCAATAGTTTTGCACTTCAAACAGAATACTTTCTTTTATAGGGTACAGGCTTGCTATTTTGGGGATTATGCAAAGAAAAATTTTCAAATTGCCACACACACAGTTCTTTGGCCATATCTTTACACCGCTGAGTAAATGTATGGTTAGGGAAAACATTTTATCCTACGCCAGGTACAATTTTAAAAGTGAGCACATGGCTGCATAAAAATCATATCATAGATGATAATTCTTGTCCAGAGTTGGGAGAAAGGGGACACAAATTTCTCAAAAGCCCCTTCCAGTTCTCGTATTTTCTTTTGCCATGTAAAAGGATACACTCTGCTGGCTTATCCCACGGAAATTCATACTGCTATTATAAATATATAGCAAATTATATAAGCAAATGTGAATTTGGAGTCTCAAAAATTCCTTTAGGAATATATGATATGATCTGGATTGTTAGTAATGCTGGCCACTTATTTATTATTAATCAACTGGAGATGATAAATCTTTAAATAGTCCCCGAGGACACAAATGACCATTCCAATGGGGGAAAAAATATGAGACAAACAGGAATTAGTCAATTGTTCTCTCCCACCAAACGAACCATGAAAGCAGCAAAAACACCTTCCCTGGTTGAGAAACGTCCTGTAATTTAAGTTGCAGGGTTAAGGCGTATAAGCCCTCAAGGGGAAAACTGAAATTTATCTTATCATGCTAGTTTTTTAAATTATTTATTTACTTAAGCAGAAAAGGAATTTCTGAGATGACTGGAAATCTAGCTCAGAAAATGCACAGGAACAAAGGGAGCCTAGGCAGTCAGAAACCCAGCCCAAATCACGTCTTAGAATTTCGTTTTTCTAAGGAGAAAATCCCTGTAGCAACCTCTGACACTGAGAGCCCCCATTAGAAACGCAGAAGCTGCTGTTCCTGGAAAGTGTAACTGTCCCTTTCTTGCTGGTCACCCCCTCCTGCCGACCTTATCAGAAAGACTGTGTGTCGGGACTGAGGATCTAAAGAACCTCGTCTTCTAGGGGGGTCACTGAAGTTGAGGTGGTAAAGAACGGATGGAGGTGTAATGGTGCCCTCTGCTGGAGAGACTCAGTAATGCTGCCCAGTAAGTTTCCTACTGGGGCTGAAGTAATTTTGGGGGCGGGGGGTGAAGGGCACAAGGGTGTTTCTGGAACAAAAAGTCCTGAGAAGTACTCTGCAAAAAAGTAGTTGCAAAACCCCAAACCACATGAAATTAGCTTGATTCTGAGTTGACAGTAGAATGTGAAACCAGCTGTATTTCATCCTAAAATGTTAGCACTATAAACCCTTCATCAAACCTGGAGACAATTATTTTCTCACTATCTGGACAAGACCACATTTGTAGGGGCTGAATTTTTCCAGGGCAGACTTTGCTTTCCCATTTTCCTTTTGCAGAGCTCCCCTCTCACAGACTTGCATAAACAAGCCTCACTCGAGGATGAAGGATGCTCTGAGGTTCAGCCTTGCTGGACCGTCCAAGATTCCCCTACTAAAAATCATCAAAGGAATTTGTTATGAAAGCACACATCACCGTGGCCTTCCCAGGCTTCTTAGAAATACGGAGGAAGGCCACAAACTGATTTTAAAAAGTCATTTGAGAAAGTTTAGGAAAACAGCGGTATTTCATTCAAGGAGTAGTTTCTTGACCTCATTTACCAGTTCTGGAAGCACAGTTTACATATTGAAACTACCTATCATTTAAAATAGCTAAAAGTAAATAAGGGACAGTAAAAGGAGACTGTCAAAGTGCACTGCGTGCTGATTGAACTTTTGGTAATAGGCATACTGTCGGCTTGACTACCTTCAATGATATCTGCTAACCTCTGAGATATTAAGGAAACATCATTTAAATAGAAGTGATGAGTAAAAGAGACAAAATATAATTGCTTCAAGGAATCGAAACACTGTCTCCTGGCTAGTGTGGCTTTTTTTTTTTCTTGTTGTTGCTGTTGGTTTTAAAACTGAAGCCGTGACTAGACACCCGAAAACCACGGCTTTGGTTGGGTAAGTGAATGACTGATGGATTCATTCACTCAGTTACACACCTGTGAGGTTGGCTTCATGGGTGTGCAACCTGTGTAGTTGCACAGGGCCCCGTGCTCTGAAGAACCGTGAGCGTGGTTTAATGCTCTACTGTCACCATCTTGAAATTCTTGTAATTTTTAAACCAAGGGCCCCGCGTCCTCATTTTGCACTGGGCTCTGTGAATTGGGTAGCCTGTCCTGTACACGAGCTTATTCAGCATGTAGTTTTGAGCACTGTCTGAGGCTGACCTTCCTGGAGAACACAGTGATGTCCAAAGTATGATGTTCTTGTTGAAGGAGCTTATAGTCTAAGAAAGGAGATACGACATGTCCAAGGACCATGAGAGCATGCAGCCGAATATAATAATAATTCAATAAAAAGAGGCCTGGGCACTCTGTAGTTGAGAGGACGATGGCAAGATCATTTCCAGCTGGGAAAACCCGAAATGCCTCATGAATGGGGTGTCATTTGAGCTGGGCCTTTCAAACTGATTCTTTAGTACTTATTTCTCTGCAGGAAAATAGAAAAACAAATAAAATAAATAGAGGCGCTTTCCCTTTTTGCCGTCTGGTCCACTTTGTGGTTTTACTGTTTTTCTTAGTCACCTTAGTTGACTTTGGACTTTTAATCACGGGCTTTCAGTGTTTTTGTACTCATAAAGTGTGGTCTTCCGTAGAGAAAAGAGTTTTAATTTTTAAAAATCGGGGGACGGGTCCAATTTGTGTGCCTCTCAGCAAGCTTCGTTGGAGATGTCAGATGGAACCAATGGGGGGCCTTCATTTTCCATGGCGGTTGCTCCGTTGTTACAGCCTCATGGCTATGAGGCAATGCTTGTGAACTCAAACTGTGTAGTATTGTGTGAGCGATTCAGGGAACACTTCCCCACAGGGGGATAAATCTTATCATCTCACTACAAAAAAAAGGAGGCTGCTTCTTCCTTCCAGGGATGATGTCACTGTGACACTGATGGTGCCAAACCTCTATCTAGAAAGCCAACTACGTCCACTGTAGGGCCCTAAAGAAGCTCAATAAAGAAAATCAGACACCAAAGCTATAATTCGTTGTACCCAAACGTCCAGATCGTCTCTCTCTCAACTTCCACAAGCGCCTTCCCAGCAAACTCTCTGCTTAAGAGAGGTCTGGTTTTGAGGACAGCGAAGAGAATACAAGAGTATTCTCTAAGATCTGAGGTAAAAATTATACATGTAGGGATAAAACTGAATGCAACCAATTTTTTTAAAAAAATTATTTTTAGGATATACTGGCCACGTTAAATAATAAAAGTGAATTTTAAAAATCTTCGTACATTAGTGGACGTAACCACATGCCATGCTTAGGGTCAATGTCCTTAGAAAAAGAAGAATGTACTGCATAAAAGAAATAATACCATCAACGAAATTTGCAGAGTATGCAAATATTTTTTCTTTCCTGCACTGTTTCATAGTTACTCTTAATATGTTCTATAACATATTCCTAGAATGTAGCCTCTTTAATTCTTAAGGGAACAAGGTAGAAGTTAAAAAAAAAACCCACTACCTGTTTTTAAGCCTCTCACTGTGGATAAAGCTACGTAAGCAAGGTACGATGCAATACATTATATGTTCTGACATTTTTCTTTTAGCCTTGCCTTATCTAAGCTTCATTTCTCACTAGATATTTATTTACACCAGAGCCAGCAGCAGATAGTCTCTGTATATCGACAAAGCAGCATTTGTCATTTCTTACAAAACTGATCCTTTTGGCTTGCCCCATATAATACAATTAAGAGAGAGCTCTTAATATTTTAAGAAGCTAAAAATCTAATTCCCTAGGAGGGAAAAACAGTAAACATTTAAATGAAATTATTTACTTGTACTTTGTGACAAAATCAAGACAGAAAAGTAGGCATTTTTAACACTGTAGGTTTTATGACTCAGGTTAAGACCGAAGGTCAGGGATTTTACGTATTCAGCCTGTAACATAAAATTTAGTTGAGAGTTTCTTTCTCTGACAAAAGAATACTAAAGATACATTTGACTCAAATTCAACAGCCAAGCCTGCTTGAATGAAACCACTGTCTGGCAGAATTTATGAGAGCAAAAGAAAACCGTGTAAGCAGCAGTTGGCTTTAGAAAGGGGAGGCATAACAGAAGCAAATCCAAGAACAGCAAGCTTTACCTTTGCCCTCATTTCCCATTTTAAGAACTGTGGCAGCATCACATGTTTCCAACTTGAGCCTTCTGGTTCTTATAACCACTACGCTTTGGCATTCTGGCAACTCGCTGACCCACATTTTTGGTGGCCCCACTGTGGTTCGTGTGGGTCAGGGAGCCAGGAATTGCTGACTAAACTCTTTCTGAAGCTTGTGGCTACACAGGAACCAGTGGGCCACGGTTGGATTCCTCTTCTGCGCCCGGAGCACATGACATGGTGGGACAGGGAAGGGGTACAATTAGCAGATGTCACAAGACTGCTTTCTGGATCCCCATGGAATGCTGAGAAGAGCTGGAGCAAAGAAACAGGTCTGCAATCAAACCTCCATTTATGTGGTGTCCCTGTTATGTGGCAGAATGAAGATTCATGCTGTGTCTATTTCGTCGCTATTTCTTTTTCAACTCTGCCTTTTGACTTATGAAGAACGGGCTCATCAGAGCCATGGGTAGAGCCAAATGAAATGAAAACTGGTCTTCATTCTGCTCAAGTAGAGGGGATTTTGCGACTTTTTTTTTAAGTGTTTTTTTAAGACTTGAGAGCATCGCTGTTCTGTCTAAAGAAGTGGTTCTCAAAGTGTGGTCCCCCGCCAGCAGCAGCAGCACGGGGAGGGGTTAGACGGATGGAAATGCAGCAGACTTAATCAGCATTCTGAGGCTGGGTCCCAACAACCTGGGTTTTACCAAGCCTTCCACGTGATTCTATCGCATGCTCAACTTGAGAACCGCTGACCTAAGGCATCAGTGCGGAGGTGACGTCTATGACAGTAAACAGTGTTGCCCTCCCCCTGGGAAATGGGCTGCCTGCTAATGTGTTACCAGGGGCACTTCAACTTTGTATTTTGTCCATGACATCAGACCACTCTAGTTTAGCTGAAGAAAATAAGCCACCTGCTCCCTCAAATACTGTCATTTGGCTGGTTCAAATTCAAATTGTCCAAGGTTTTCCTAAAAGCCCAAAGCACAAAATATCATTTGTATGATCGAATAGTAATTCTTTGGACCATTCTCCGTTTATTGTTGCTGGTTTCTGTGCAATTAAAACGCTTATTTTCTCTCTGAAATAAATTTTTCACAATTTATAGGCTCAAAGATTTTTAGAATTGGAACGGATCTTTACAATTCATCAGCATATATATATTTTTTAACCCAGGGAGAAACTCAGGCCACAGGATGAGGGCTGTGAGAGGTGATGCGGAGGAATCTTCACGGGTGAAATGGGACTAGGTGGCCAGCAGCTAAGCTATAAATTCCTCTACTAGAATCTGAAATCAAGGACCACATCGTATTCGTTTCTCCTCTCCCTTCCATATCGCAGTTCTTGGAACAGTGTTGGCACGGTTCGATCAATGTTTGTCGAAAAATGATATGAAATAAAACGTGTGTTCCTTTTTTCCCTGCTCCTACAGGGATGAGGGAAGATGAAAATTACTTCAGTTTCTATTAAATAATAGGTTACTTCTTTGAAGTTACCAACCTAGGAGGCTGTGATCATATAAAATGGATTCTATTAACAAGAGGCCCAGGACAATGAACGGGAATTATCAGGACTGAGATCTGTCGGAAAGGCTACTTGGAGATGTTTGCACAGCACAGGCTCATTACTATGTCTGGCTCAGGTCAATTTTATTTAGCACCATGAAAACAGACTTAGCTTATGATATTTTAAGCATTTTAAACAAAGCGAGACTTATGCTATGGGGTGTGACTTTGGACCTTCCACTGTACCAGGTTTTCCCCAGATCTGGAGAGGCAAGAAACTGTTTCTTTATGCATCGCGAGCGCAAAGTGGGAAGCCCCCTCCTTCTCCCTTCTAATATCACCAGGAATGAATAGGCAGCATGTTTCCCATAATTCAGCAATAACTGGGCTATTATTCTTTAATGTCTCAGTTTATTAATGTAACCAGTATCATTCCTACCATGCCCATGTAATTAAATTACCCAACAGACATTTGATATGAAGCTCTCAATCCCCACAGAAGCCCAGAATTTCTATGCCCCTTTGTGAGTCCCTAATGAATGAGTGGCACAGACACTTCTGTCATCCACGTTCATTCACTGTCCTCTCTGATTGCTCTGCTGTGTCGCAGGGCCTGGCTCCTGCAGACAAACTGGGAACCGTTCAAAAGTAGAGGAGGGTCACGTTTCCAACAGCAACAAGCACTAGGTATGCTGTCACCTTCCTTTCTGTTTGTCCGGCTAAACCAGAGGCTGACCAAATTAAATTCTGAAACCACTGCCTGGGTGGATCAACGGTACATTCTTTAACCTTGGCTCCCGAATGCTAATCCTTCCTTGGGTCATGAGTATAAAGGGAAAATCAACTGAAACATTTTTTTAAAGCAACCATTGTGTCCATCCGAAGATATGTCACCTTGTGACTTTGTGAAAAGGAAAACAAATAGTTTTACTTAATAATTAACTGTTTGACTTTAAAACTTTGCAAATGGAGCTATAATAATGAAGCTTCCTCAATCCAGATGCTATCCCAATGCAGCTTGTGAAAAGGTACCTGTGATTATTAATAAAATAATGGATTTTTCTTACATCAACTGTTTATTTCAAGCTATTAATTACAAAACACAAATCACGCGAAATGTTGTGGAACTTGGACATGAATTCTTTAAAATAATCAAGAGACAGTACAGTAGGGATTCCTTTATTCCTAGAAATGGCACTTTAGAGACTCTAGATGTTTCTAAAGACTTTTTAAAAACTTGTATTTTGCATTTAACAAAATGTAACACGATTATCTTAGTACATATTTGTTATGAGGAGAGAGTCAGATTCGAATGCACACCTTGACACCTGATTTTTGAATATTTAATTACATGCTTTATATATGGCAGGAAGAGTACAAGGAGATGTAACTGTAGAGGAATAAAAATTGAGATCTAATCTCAAAAACAATTACTTTGCTTTAACGTGAAAGAAGCTTCAAATCAAAGTATATGACGCCCACATTAAGGAGATTAGAAATGTTTCCAACCAACCAACCAACCTTTTATTTTTTTAATAAATTTATTTATTTTATTATCTTATTTTATTTATTTATTGTTTCTGGCTGCGTTGCGTCTTCGTTGCTGCACGGGCTTTCTCTACCTGCGGCCAACGGGGGCTACTCCTCGTTGCGGTGCGCGGGCTTCTCATTGCGGTGGCTTCCCTTGTTGCAGAGCACAGGCCCTAGAGCTCGCGGGCTTCAGTAGTTGTGGCACACGGGCTCAGTAGTTGTGGCTTGCGGGCTCTAGAGTGCAGGCTCAGTAGTTGTGGCGCACGGGCTTAGTTGCACTGTGGCATGTGGGATCTTCCCAGACCAGGGCTCAAACCCGTGTCCCCTGCATTGGCAGGCGGATTCTCAACCATTGCGCCACCAAGGAAGCCCCCAACCAACCTTTTAGAACGGCTATTTGAGAGAAGAAATCACATCTTACTGGAATGTAGAAAATTTAAATGTGGCTAAAATCTGAGTAAAAATTACTCTCTTACTTTGACTGCTCTTTAATGTTAAAGTTTGTTTACATATGATCAACATAATTTTAATTTATGTGATGTCTCAACTGCACAGATACACAGAAAAAGTATTAAATTTAAATCCTGAAAATATTTGAGGTGAAAAGAATACTTATAGTCATCAGTAACTATTCTGTTAGTCTCAGAAGAACTCAATAAAGGTACAAGAAAACATCTAAAACATACACCTGAAACTAACACAACATTAAAAAAAAGAAAACATCTGAAACGGGGGGACAAATAGAAAACGAACAACCAGGTAGGAAACCTAATCTTAACGATACCAATAATTACATTAAGCATGAAGGGACCAAGCACTCCAATTAAAAGGCAGAAAGTGTCAGACTGCACTTAAAAATATATATATAATTAATTATATGCTATGTAGAAGAGACACACTTTAAAGATAAAAACACAAAAAGATTAAATGTAAGAAGATAGAAAAAGATATACTATGAAAATACTCAGCATAAAAAATTAGCTGAGCTATAATAATGTCAGATAGGATAGTCAATGAACATTTGTCAGAGACAAACAGGAACGTTTCATAATGACAAAAGAGCAAATTGTCAGGATGACATAATGACAATAAATGTGTATATATTTAATAACAGAGCTTCAAATTAAATGAAGAAAAAGTGCCAGAACTAGAGAAGAAAAAGACAAATCCATGCTCCTAGTTGCAGATTCTATACCTCTATTTATTTTTTATTTATTTATTTTTAACCATTTTTTTAAACCACTTTTAATTCAAGTATAGTTAATTTACAATTGTGTTAGTTTCAGGCATACAGCAAAGTGATTCAGTTATACATCTATCTATCTATCTATCTATTTTCAGATTCTTTTCCATTATAGGTTATTACAAAATACTGAATATAGTTCCCTGTGCTATACAGTAGGTACTTGTTGTTTATCTATTTTATATATAGTAGTGTGTATCTGTTAATTCCAAACTCCTAATTTATCTCTCTCCCTACCTGCCCCTGTGCTAACGCATATAGTAGTGTGTATATATTAATTCCAAACTCCTAATTTATCTCTCTCCCTACCTGCCCCTCTGCTAATGCTTTCCTAACCATGTTTGTCTTCTATGTCTGTGAGTCAACTTCTGTTTTGTATATAAGTTCATTTGTATCATTTTTTAAAGATTCCTCATATAAGTGATACCATATAATATTTGTCTTTCTCTGACTTAATTCACTTAATATGATAATCTCTAGGTCCATCCATGTTGCCGCAAATGGCATTATTTCATTCTTTTTTTTTAAACTTTTAATTTTATATTGGAGTATAGCTGATTGACAATGTTGTGTTAGTTTCAGGTGTAAGGCAAAGTGATTCAGTTATACATATACATGTATCTATTCTCTTTCAAATTATTTTCCCATTTAGGTTGTTACATAACATTGACCAGGGTTTCCTGTGCTACACAGTAGGTCCCTGTTGCTTATCCGTTTTAAATATAGCAGTGTGGACATGTCAATCCCAAACTCCCTAACTATCTCTTCCCCCCACCCTTCCCCCTGGTAACCGTAAGTTCGTTCTCTAAGTCTGTTTCTGTTTTGTAAATAAGTTCATTGGTATCATTTCTTTTCAGATTCTGCCTATAAGCAATGTCATACAATATTTCTCTTTCTCTGTCTGACTTACTTCACTCAGTATGATGATTTCTAGGTCCATCCATGTTGCTGCAAATGGCATTATTTCATTCTTTTTAATGGCTGAATAATATTCCATTGTGTGTGTGTGTGTGTGTGTGTGTGTGTGTGTACACACTGTATCTTCTTTATACATTCATCCGTTGATGGACATTTAGGTTGCTTCCACGTCTTGGCTACTGTAAATAGTGCTGCAAAGAACACTGGGGTGCATGCATCTTTTCGAATTAGAGTTTTCTCTGGATATATGCCTAGGAGTGGGATTGCAGGATCATATGGTAACTCTATTTTTAGTTTTTTAAGGAACCTCCATACTGTTCTCCATAGTGGCTGCACCAATGTACATTCCCACTAACAGTGTAGGAGGGCTCCTTTTCCTCCACACCCTCTCCAGCGCTGATTATTTGGAGACTTTAAAAAAAATTGGAATATAGTTGTATTTGTAGAGTTTTTAATGATGGCCATTCTGAACAGTGTGAGGTGATACCTCATTGTAGGTTTTTTTTTTTTTTTGGCGGTATGCGGGTCTCTCACTGTTGTGGCCTCTCCCGTTGTGGAGCACAGGCTCCGGACGCGCAGGCTCAGCGGCCATGGCTCACAGGCCCAGCTGCTCCGTGGCATGTGGGATCTTCCCGGACCGGGGCACGAACCCGTGTCCGCTGCATCGGCCGGCGGACTCTCAACCACTGTGCCACCATGGAAGCCCCCTCATTGTAGTTTTGATTTGCATTTCTCTAAAATTAGCAATACAGATCAACTTTTCACGTGTCTGTTGGCCATCTGTATGTCTTTTTTATTTATTTATTTATTTATTTAATTTATTTATTTTTGACTTCATTGGGTCTTCGTTGCAGTGTGCGGGCTTCTCATTGCGGTGGCTTCCCCCGTTGCGGAGCACAGGCTCAGGAGTTGTGGCACATGGGCTCAGTAGTTGTGGCTCATCGGCTCTAGAGCGCAGGCTCAGTAGTTGTGGCACACGGGCTTAGTTGCTCCATGGCATGTGGGATCTTCCCGGACCAGGGCTTGAGCCCGTGTCCCCTGCATTGGCAGGCGGATTCCCAACCACTGCGCCACCAGAGGAGCCCCATCTGTATGTCTTCTTTGGAGAAATGTCTATTTAGGGCTTCTGCCCATTTTTTGATTGGGTTGTTTCTTTGATATTAAGCTGTATGTGCTGCTTGTATATTTTGGAAATTAATCCCTTGTTGGTAGCACTGTTTGCAAATATTTTCTCCCAGTCCATAGGTTGTCTTTTCATTTTCTTTATGGTTTCCTTTGCTGTGCAAAAGCTTTTGAGCTTAACTAGGTCCCATTTGTTTATTTATTTATTTATTTATTTATTAGTTTTTGTGGTACGCGGGCCTCTCACTGTTGTGGCCTCTCCCGTTGCGGAGCCCAGGCTCCGGACGCGCAGGCTCAGTGGCCTTGGCTCACGGGCCCAGCCGCTCCGCGGCATGTGGGATCCTCCCGGACCGGGGCACGAACCCGTGTCCCCTGCATCGGCAGGCGGACTCTCAACCACTGCACCACCAGGGAAGCCCCCATTTGTTTGTTTTTGGTTTTATTTTCATTACTCTAGGAGATGGATCCAAAAAAATATTGCTGTGATTTATGTCAAAGAGTGTTCTACCTGTGTTTTCCTCTAGGAGTTTTATAGCTCTACAGTATATATGCCTCTATTTAAGTAACAGATACAACAACTAGACAAAAAAAGTCAGGTCTTTAAAAAAACCCCAAATATTTAAAAAGTAAATAACACACATCTAAATAATCCACGAGTAAAGGAAAAAAATCACAAGGACAATTAGAAAGTACTTTGAACTGAATGAAAAACAAAGCTCAATATATCAAAATCTGTGAGATGCAGCTAAAACACTGCTGAGAGGGAAATTTGTAGAGTTAAATGTCTATAAAAGAAGGAAAGTTTAAAATCAGTGATCTAAGTTTATACCTTAGGTAGCTAAAAAAAAGAGCAGCAAATTAAATCCAAAGTAGTGGAAGGAAGGAAAAGTAATACATCACAATCAGGAATATAAGGTTAATTCAACATTCAGAATCAATCAACCAATAAAATTCACCACATTAAGAGGAAGAAGGAGAAAAATCACATGATCATTTCAATAAGGGCAGATAAGGAGTTTTATAAAATTCAACATCCATTCAATGATATAA
This sequence comes from Pseudorca crassidens, assembly GCF_039906515.1. Lineage (NCBI taxonomy): Eukaryota > Metazoa > Chordata > Mammalia > Artiodactyla > Delphinidae > Pseudorca > Pseudorca crassidens. The sequence goes on along the minus strand of NC_090317.1, from coordinate 126,706,440 downwards.
AACTCTGCTAACTAGGAATTGAAGGCAGTTTTATCAACCAAATGAACAGCACCTATGGAAAAACCTACAGTTCACATCATACTTCATTGTGAAAGATTGAACACTTTCTCCCAAGGTCAGGAACAAGACAAAAATGTCTGCTCTAACCACTAATATTCAACAATGTACTGGATACTATAGCCAGGGCAGTAAAACAAGAAAAGTAAATAAAAAGACATAAAAATTTAAAAGGAAGTCAATCTGTTCTTTGGAAAAAAATTGCATGATTGCTTATATAAAAATTTCTGAGGAACCTACAAAAAATTGCTCAAAATAATAAGTACATTTAACAATGTCACAGAGTACAAGATTAATATAGAAATCAGTCATATTTTTTATAATTGCAGCAGGATAAAAGACAGGGACTTGATTTAAAGACGAGCAAGACCTAGACTGAAAACTATAAACTACTACTGAGAGAAATTTTAAAAGACAGAAATAAATGGAGAGATATACGATGATTATTGCTTGGAAGAGTCAATATTGTTAAGATGTCAATTCTGCTCTAATTGATCTATAGATTTAATGCAACTCCTGTTAAAAGCCTCAAGGCTGTTTTGTAGAAACAGACAAGTTGATTCCAACATTTACATGAAAATGCAAAGGAACAAGAATGGCCAATCTTTAAAAAAATAACAAAGTTGGAGAACCCACCCTACTTTATTTAAAAACTAATTATAAAGCTACAGTAGTCAACACAGTTTGTTTCTGGCTTAAGGACAGACTGAGACCAATGAAACAAAATAGAATCCAGGAATATATTCACATATATATGGTCAGTTGATTTTCAACAAAGGCGCCAGCGTAATTAAGCGGGGAAAGGAACAGTCTTTTCATAAAATGGTGCTGGAATAACTGGAAAATAATGTAAGAAAAAACAAACTTTGACCTCTACCTCACATTACATAGTCATTAAATCGAGATGTAGCATAGACCTAAACTTGAAAGCTAAAATTGTAAAGATTCTAGAAAAAAACAAAGGCAAACATCTCAAAACCACCAAGTAGAAATACATTTTTCACAGAAGAAACAAAAAATAATAAACATAAGAAATTGAAAATTGTGCTTCATCTAAATTTAAAAGTTCTGTTGGACTTCCCTGGTGGCGCAGTGGTTGAAAATCTGCCTGCCAATGCAGGGGACACGGGTTCAATCCCTGGTCCGGGAAGATCCCACATGCTGCAGAGCAACTAAGCCCGTGCGCCACAACTACTGAGCCTGCGCTCTACAGCCCGTGAGCCACAACTACTGAGCCCTCGTGCCACAACTACTGAAGCCCGCACACCTAGAGCCCATTCTCTGCAACAAGAGAAGCAGCCATCTCAATGAGAAGCCCGCGCACGACAATGAAGAGTAGACCCCACTCCCCGCAACTAGAGAAAGCCCGCGTGCAGCAACAAAGACCCAACGCAGCCAAATAAATAAAAAAATAAAAAATTTTAAAAAAGGTCTGTAAAAAAAAAAGTTCTGTTCATCAAAGACACTGTTAAGAAAATGAAAAGGTAATATATAGACCAGGAAAAATATTTTATCTATCCATCTAGCCATCCATACACACACACACACACCTGACACAGTAATTGTATCCAGGATATATACTGAGTTGGCCAAAAAGATTGTTTGCTTAATGAATACGTTGTTCAATAAAGTTCTTGGTGAAAATGAAATATGTGTCTTTTATTTTTACTTAAAACCGAAGGAACTTTTTGGCCAACCCAATATAATACCCCTCCAATTCAATAATAAAAAGATAATCGACCCAATAAAAATGGGTAAAAAATGTGAAGAGAAATTTTACAGTGGAAAGTACATGAACAGAATAAGTACAGAAAAAAGGTTTTTAACATCGCTGTTTATCATCAGGGAAGCGTAAATTAAAAACTCAGCAAGATATCATTTCATACCCATGGGAATGGTAAAGATTAAAAAGACATCACCAAATGTTGGTGAGGATGTGAAGCAACCGGAAGAATCTTCCTACATTACTGGGGCGAGTGTAAAATGGTGCCAGCACTTTGGAAAGCTGTTGCTGCAGTTTCTAGTACATACACCTATGCTGTTCCCCGCAATTCTGCTCTCAGGTATTTACCTAAGGGCAGTGAAAACACATGTCCTCACAAAGACTTACACACAAATGTTTAGAGTAACTTTATTCATAACAGCTCCAAACTGTATATAACCCAAATGTCCATCAGAGGTGAATGGATAAATAAGTTGTGGTATGTTCGTGCAGCAAAATACTACTGGGCTATAAAAAGGAACAAAAAATTGATGTAGGCAACAACATGGGTGAATCTCAAAGCATTATACCAAATAAAAGAAGTCAGACACAGAGAGTTCACAAGGCATGATTCCATTTATACGGTGGTGAAAGTGAGAACAGCCAATGTCTATGGGAAAGGGCCTGGAGGAACTTTCTTGGGGTGCTAACAGTGTTCTAGTGGTTGGACTCGCGCTTCCTTGGCGTATGCATTAATAAGACTCATTAAATTGTGCCCTTCTGATCTGTGCAGTTCACCTTATGTCAGTTTTTACCTCAATTAACAAGTTCTGGTGATTCCTATCTTTTTCATAGCAGTGGTCTGTCAGTCACTGCTAGCTTGTTTGAAATACAACATAGGAATCTCGGGGGTCAATTGCTAATCAAGGTCACTTCCATTTGGTATCTCTTCCCCTCTCTTTTCCACCAAGAGTCCATCAGACATAGTAGGAATTGAGAAATACATGCCTCCAATTACATCCTAGTTTCTCTCTGTCCTTACTGCTCTTGCTGTTTATACTGTATGCCCTTTTCTCCCCTACCCTAAAAGAAAATCTATGATCTGTTCTCTAACAAGGTTAGGGAATTTTTGTCGAATTTTAAGTGTAGGTGAGTTTCAAGCTGAAGTTCTGTTTAAATTTCTTATTCTTCCAACTTCAAAGTATTCTGCCTTTAAAGGCAAGGGATTTCTGCCTATAATATTATACACTTATTCATGATTCTTGAGGTACACCGTCAGGGTGTGCTACCTTCGTGTATTTTTCCAACCTCTACCACGGAGTACATATTACACCTGAATTAAAATCAGTTGTCAAGGGTTAGCTGTGATACCCTTAATCTAAAGTTGTTGATTTTACCCTAATTATGATTCTCACACTGAGTTTGAAACCACAGGGTTTTTCTGAGTTGGGTGGGAGGGGTCGTTTTTAAAGCAGCACTTCCTAATGGCTCTACTATTGAGTTTTTCTTTGGAAAGAGCAGAGAATCATTTTGTCCTCGAGATTCGTAAGCCATGTTTGCTGTTGCTGTTGTTCAAGACTCCAACTCCCTCCCTTCCCCAAAGAGAGCCAAGGATAAGGCTGTTCACGAGTGTTAGGGTTTGATGATGGAGGTGGAGTGTTGTTCTCAAGGTCACCAGGCTGTCTTCAGCCCCTGAACATGTGATGGAAAGCAGAAGACATGTTGGCGTGTGAACTTCGTCCATCTGTGACCAGAACATCAGACTTCCGAATTCCAAGGTGTTTGGATTTTGCCAGGGCGACCTCCTTTTCCCTGCTACCAAAGAATTCTTTGAGCTAAGGCTCATTTCCTCTTACACTTATTTGTGAGAGCTACTTAAGATATTTTGTTAAAATGAAAGTGCTTAAACCTAATTTAAACTTAAACCAAGAAGCGGCATAATATCTCTAAATAAAATCGGAAACCCCCGAATTCCTCATTCTTTCATCCCTAACCATGGTTCGCGATAACATCCTAAACAATCTCTTCGTATAATCAAGTATTCATATACAACCACAGGCTTTAAAGCATTTGTACATATATGTGTATAGTACAGATTCCCATTCAGATATAGTTTATATATATAAAATATATTTTGAAGAAATACGTGAATAGAGTTATTGTATTTACATTGTATATATATATGTGTGTGTATATATATATATATATATCCTCTCACACAAATATGTAAGCACACTCTTATTTCAAAATAGTCTCTGCATTTCCCCTCCAGATCTGGGAAATAAAGAGTCTAAGAATATTGCTTTTCATTCTCAACAAAGAAGTGGGAAAGAGCTTATGAAAACCTTATTTTGATCCCTTCAAAAATATGCTTAGGAACGAACGTAAGCTCCAAGGATAAGAGCGATTTGACAGAATTGCGATTCTCAGAGAGCAATTTTCTCAGAATTCTCGAACAACTGGTTTCTACAAAACCAAGCAAACACATCAAACACACACACACACTGGGGCCCTTGTCAATGAGGCCCTCGCTATCGATGCTCAAGGGATGCTAGAAACTACTCTGTTCCTGGTTTCAGTAAATCTGCTCTCTGGATGGATCCTGCAGCCCCAAATTAAGTAGGTTTTGGTGTGTAGATTTGGGCCAACCCCTCACAGAAAAAATGTCGCTGTTCCCAGTGGCAGAGCCTGGAAGGAAAAACAGAAGGTCCCTGCCACAGTCTCAGAAATTCCTCCTCTGTAGAGTGACGCCGATGGCAATGCGTGAGACAGACAGCGGGAAAGAGGGAGAAAGGAAGAAAGGGGGAGAGGGTGGGAGGGAGGGACAAGGGCAGAAGAAGGGCAGGACAGCAAGAAAAGAGCAAAGAGGCCAGGAGTAATGCAGTGAGGGGGAGACGCAGAGTGGAGGGAGGGGCTGACAGGACCGGAGCGGAGCGACGTAGGAGAGCAGAAGTACAAAGGGACCTAGAGACACTAGAGAGAGACCAAAATAGAACAAAGGGAGGGTTGCAGGGACAAAGACACACTTAAAGGAGAAGAAGATAGAAGGATAAAGGGGAGAAGAGGTGCAGACTTGCAGAGACACAGGGACGGATAGAAAAGGGTCTGAGGGAGGCTGTGCAAAGAGGGGATGTTGGTCTGTACCCTGCAGGTCTGCAAGCCCTGTACTTGCCCAGACTTGAGACCAAAGAAAGAGCCCGGAGACAGCAACAGAGACATCAGTGGTTTACTGGATACGGATCTTAAACACCTGAAGCCAGGTCCTGGAGTCTGTGTGCAGCAGACGGCGGGCAGGACATGGCAGCAGCCTTCACTACTCAGGAGAGAAGGAGGCTACCCTTTATAGGGGGAACTGACATCAGGTGGGCTCATCAGTTACCAGGGACGAAGTAAGCCCTATAATTAAGAGGGTTGGACAGTCACATGAGTGAAGCAGGGACTGTTGAGCAGGGGATGTACAGAGAGCAAGAGAACAGCCATCTGGAATGACCTAACCATACGGGAGACCACACTGGCAGGTAAGCCACCAAACAAGGCAGCATGGGCATGGCCCAGCTGCGTGGTTGGGCATCCCTGTGATCCATCCCTTGGACTGCTCCTCTCATGAAATGCACAATCTCAGACGGCCGAGTCCAGGGAGCTTCGGGTCACCTCTCCAACCACCAAGCTGTCCTGATCTCATTGCAAACGTAGATATCACCACTCCGGCCTTCTCAGTGTCTTGATGAGTTACAAGAGGCATTCTCTTTTCCCTCCCCAGTTATGGCTCAGAAGAAGCGCGCACACATAACAGGAAATGCTAGAGTAAAGCCGGGGGTGGGGGTGGGTGGGCTGGAACGGGAAGGAGAAGCTGTAACCCGAGGTGGAATCACCCGCAGCAGGTCTCACTGCCTTTCACAAGGTCATGGGCAGATTTTACCAGTCATACCATCTCCAGTTGGTAAACGGAGGGAGGCCCTGCCCAGGAAGGATTAAGACCCAGACCCGAAAAGCAAATGAGAAAGTCTCTGGTATCAGGATACTTTGTCTGGAACCTTGTTTCTCCAAGAAGTCAGTGGGCATTTCAGCCAGAATGACCAGGTTTAGCAAATACACAGACAGATGCCCAGTTCAATTTGAATTTCACATAAACCATAAATAACACTTTAGTAGAATACTTTTTGAAGATAAATATATCACACATAGAGAGGGCGAGAGAGACATGACACACTGAAAACGGGTGAAATGGGAAGGGGGAGGAGAGAGAGTGGCAGAGGACAAATGCAACGTTTGGGACACACTGATACTAAAAAGTTATTTGTTGTTTGTCTGAAATACAAATTGAACTGGGCGTCCTGTAGTTTATCTGACAACCTTGGTTTCAGGTCTGTTTTTTTCCCCCTGTCATTTTCTTAACCTATTTTCACTAATTCTACTGTCTCATCCATCCTTTTTATATCTATGGTTAATGACATCTATTATGATTTACCCTCACAGCGTAGCAATTTTCTGCTAAATACGAAAAAATTTCCTAAACTTTTGTCCCATGTGCCAGGGTTTTCTTTTGGTTTGTTTTGCTTTTCATTCTAGCATCTCTTTTGATTCAAGCAACATTTTGTCAGGAGAAAAGACAATGTGTTTACTTCTTCCAATAGCAGAAAACCTGGTATGGGATGGGAAGGACGTCAATACGTTGGATAAATTGTTGAGTGAAGATCCAGGGAACGGAAATAAGATTGAGGAGGGGCGGCTGAGGAGACTGAATTGCACAATTAGACATCCTGTTCCTGTGTGTGGGTAGCACGGATTCCCTGTCCAGGAGCTATATTACTGCCTTCCTGTAGGAGTGGTGGGTGGGAAATGAGAATAAATGACCTCTGAGATTCCATCTAACTGGGATTTTTCTGGCATTGATTTTAAAAATGGGCCCATTGAAAAACTCTATCATCGAGCCTCATCATTCTGTGAAACACCTCCTATATGCCTTTAGAAGAAATGAGCATAGAAAACTTGGGAACCCCCCAAAATGATTAAGCTAATGTTTTAACCTTCCCGTCAAATATTCTCAGAGAATATCAGGGCACTACAAGGACTTTGGGGTGATCCCAGCATGTCTTGGGGAAGTGCCAGTGGGTGGAGTGGAATGTGGATATTGCTAGCGAAGGATAAACGTATGAACGCGTGGCAGCAGAAGACTGAAGAATGCAACAGGAAGATGAGAAACAGCAACTGGGACAAACAGGACTCTGACCATGGAGAAACAAAAACCCTATTCAACTTGCTACTTGAACATGGAGTGCGGTGTATGCCGCAGCGATACTCTCCCTATCCGCCCCCCGCCCCCGTGTCCTAAAATGTAGATTCTCTTTTCTGAGCATATATAGCCACAGCATTGGAGAACTCAGGAGAGAATTAGCCAGAGGCTAGGTCTTGGAGGATAGGTTGCATCTGTTCTGAATATGTTCATGGCCCACGTGTGGGCACTGACCTCCTGTCAGAGACACCTCTGAAGTGCAACCCAAGAAGATGTGTTGACCCAGAAAATGTTTATACAAAGCTTACATACTTGAAATCTTCTGTGCCTTTCGCACAGCAGCTAAAGATATTCTAGAACTGTACCGCTATCACCTTTTTCTTCTTTCTTAGTTTTAGAACTGGGATGCTGTAAGGCATAAGGGGCAAAGATAAATGGAGAAAATCCAATATATGAACAGATGTTAACTTACATTCATGGGGCACCTCAGACTTTACACAGGGCTTGGGGTTGGCTATACGCTCACACAGGACCCTCCCAACATTGCAATGAGGTAGGAATTATTGATGGCATTTTCGAGATAAGGAAACAGTAACTCAAGAAGTGAAGGTCCAGCCGGGGACCAATATCAGGGCTTTTAATTTTCAAGTTCCACGCTATTCTCGCTAAACCAGAGGTGCCTTCCCCAAGGCCACATGATTGATATGAGGTAAATTGACCTTTATGATCTTTCTTTGTGTCCAGGCAACTTACAGAGGTTCATGAAAAGAGAAAGAAGGGTAGTATAGTGATTAATTACTGAGTCCTGGAATCAAATCTCTGTTCCATCATTTATTAGCTGTACTTCCAAGAGCGAGTTTCTTTCCTTTCCCAGACTTAGTTTTTCTAACAGTAGAATAGGTTGAAAAATAATATTTTCTTCACTGAGTCGTTGTGAGGATTAAATAAGTTCATATGTGTAAAGTCTTAGCATAGAAAATGCCCTCACCTGGACTTCCCTGGCAGTCCAGTGGTTAAGACTCCGTGCTTCCGTTGCAGGGAGTGCCGGTTCGATTCCTCCCCGGGGAACTAAGACCCAGTGCGGCCAAACAAAAGAAAATGCCCCCACCTGCACATACTGTTGTTAGTATGATGATTATCTCAAGGTGTGGATTATACTCTTTCCTTCAGTGCTGACTCGCCCATCAATCTAGAATGTTGCCTGTGCAGTCTCGTTCTGTGGGCTTGTTCTAAGAGCGTCAGGCATTTTGAAAGAAGGGATTAAGAGCTTCACCAAAAAGTAACTTATCTTAAAGTCCAGTCAGAGCAATCCATAGAAATATTTTCTAATGATTTTTGAGAAATGTGCAAAATGATCAGAAATCAAATGTGAGATGTGGAACAAAGCCTATTAGCAACTGAAGCTGGACTTAGAGGAAATGCACACAAAAGGGGAAAAATTCACTGTGCTCCCGCCAAGGGTATCTGTGTCTTGTCTACATCATTTTTGCTTAAATGCCTCTAAGTTTCTAAAGCCCGGAAGATAACCTTGGACTTTTAAAGCTAGGATTTTGCTGATAGGATATTAGATGATGAAGCATTTCATGACAGTGTTATTTAATTAGGAGAGAAAAGATAAACTTCGGAAATAAATTAAGACTACCAATTTCAACACTAAAAGCCTTAAAGTATGGAGTTATTCTGCAAATGTTTTGAGATGGGGAGAGACCTGCACGCTAGGGACCTGTGTGCAGAAAGGATGTGTAGATCAAGACAGCAGCCTTGGGCTCTGGGCTACACCCTGAATCACTGTGCGTGGTAACAAGGTAGGACAAAGACATGCTTTCTTTTTTTCTTTTCTTTTCTTATTTCTTCCCAACGCACTCTTTTTTTCTTAGGTGATTAAGAAGATTTCAGTCTTTGAAAATAATCTTTGTTCTTTTCACAGCTGTTAAGAATCTAGAGGAAGGTAGTTGCTCCAAGCCTGTCCACTGGGGGAAGGAGACAATCGTTCATAATCTGCTGAGCTTGCAGTCGGAACACCATAAAATACAGCCCAATGGAAGACTGATTCCACTGCTGGGAGTGGGGAGACATTCTACTAAAGGAGCAACTTGCAAAATGAATTGTGTAAAATCATGTCTCAAGAAGAAGGGGGATTTAAGAAGAAAAATAATACCAAGTGACATTTAATTGAGATGTTTGTCTTTCCAGGAAAATTAGTTGATGAATAAATATACTCCAGGTTACAACTGGGTGGAATGTCTGGAGGAATAAGTGGCTAAAACTAGCTATATTCAAGGGAATGAGAAAAGCATGTTATATTTCTATAAAGCTCTTGGTAAAAAAATAAAAAACTGGAAGAATAAGCAAACCTAGGAAACATTTTGAAATAAGATGCATTTGATATTGAGGCCTCAGTCTTCCAACTTAGTTCCCTTTTCCCCTTTTTAGCTCCTGTTGCTACTAAGAGACCTCGCCCCATCTCTCTCTGTGGCCCAGTGCCTTCATTTCTCCCTCCCTCCTGTATTTTTTATCAATTCCCGATCTCAGATGAGAGTCTGAAACCCTGGCATTTAAAGTTATAAGAACTGATATGAGATGACCACATTTTACCTCTCCTTTTCCAGAACTGCATTCTAATAGGGATCGAAGATTCATGTAGAAGTCATGATTTTACGTGGCATTCAAGACTGCGGCCAGAAAGTGGGAAGAGGGAATAAGGGAGTTTGAGGAGGAAAGGACCAAAAGAAGGGTTTTCATGAAAACACACTATGTTAAAAACTAAGAATCCCTCTACACATGTGGAGCACGGACCTGCCAAAGGCATTATGTGCTTACCGTAGAAGGTCGAATTTAGCCCTTCCAACAACCAACCGAACTAAATCTACTTTTCGCAGGAAGCAGAGAAAGGGAATGTTGTGCAATACCTTATTATGACTTTTCTTTGGTAGTGACTTAAAAACACTTTAAATGGTAAAGACAAATTGCTTGTGGTTTACACATCCAGAGAGGGCAAGATACTTTATCCCTGACTTCTCGATTTCTTCAAATAATTACAAATTATTCTCAGTAGAAAAATTAGACTCATTTTCTTCACAAGTCTATGAGATTTTTACGTCCCCATCCTAACATAAGTGGCCCTGTGGCATTTCAAATCTGCAGTCATTGGAACAATTGGTTGACTTTGGCAGTCTCTATGACTAATGCGTTAACTTCAACCCATCAAATGAACTAAAACCGAGTGTGTTTGAATATTTGGTCTACAGATAAGCCTATGGGGGACATTCAAACAAATGAGGTGAACTTGACTTTTCTGGTCCTTTCAAGATTATGTTCAGGGGAAAGGTTACCCAACAGTTTAGAAGAGCCAAGCCAAAAACATCTACATCCAAAGCCTTCCTTTCAACAATAGACTGTCTTTGCATTTTGCTAAATTTTGTTACTTGGAATTAAAAGCTTATTAGAAGCAAGTCTTCCCTGCAAGCTGACATATTCAATTACAGTCATCTGTTCTAGAGAACAGACTGTGTCTAGACAGAAGAATACCACTGTGGCTTAGAAGGAACACAATGCGTTACAGAGGCTGGATTCTAGGGCTGGGTGACCGTTTTTTACGATCTGCGCCGGGAACACCGTTTGATAAACTGTTTCACAGCTTCCCAAATGCACGTCGGTACAAAACGACCTGAATGGCTACAGCTGAGAGCAAAAAACCCAATGAGATTAAATGACGAAGATTTGGTGGTGATGGGAGAAGAACGCGTAAGCCGAAGAGAAATAGGAAACAGAGCATTAAAAATTCAAAATAAAATCAAGCAAACAGCACCAGATCAATAGAAACGAAAGCCAAGATTCCAAGCTTTGCAAGAGAAAAAAATTCTCGTCTTTGTTGCATGTTCCAGGATCTTCACAACTGTGTTTAGGGCGGGGGTGTGGGATGAGTTATTATTCCCACGTATGTGGAATAAAAACAAGCAGTTGGCCGGCTATAAGAAATTAAACATCTGTCCCGGGAAGCTTCCTCCCAAACAGAACCATACTGAGTGCATCCCACAGGCAAAGGAACAGGCTAGGGGAACTGGCTGGTCCTGATAGAAACTTGTAAGAAAGCAGTCTTCATGTTTTGAAATGTTTAGGCTTAAATGCATGTCTAGCACTTCAGCGACTTAAAACGCAGTAGACATGTTTGATCTTAGGAAGAATCTCAGTTTAAATCAATTTTCCTAGGATGAGTTTACACGTGCTATAAATCCTGCGTGCTTTGCAAACCATTGCCAATAGGTAAGAATAGGATTGTGCTCCCCGATGCACCACCCCTGGCCTGGCCCATGAAATTGGTCATCATTTTGAGAGTCATAAATACAATCATTGTCAGCTTTCTGGTTTCCATGGCTTAGAAATCTGAGAAGGCAGGGGTTCATTTCTTACTACATTTGCCCCCTAGGTTGGAGAAGGAAGACGCAAATAAAAGCAAGGACATGACGTACGTACGGGTGGTTGCTAAGAAACATGCAACTGAACGCAGGCTGCCACTTAATAATGGCCAGAGGGGGTGTGTGCTGTGATAACATCAGCCGTGATAGCGTAGCCTCTCGGCCCAGCAGGGGCCAGTGCGGTGGGGAAAATGAAAAGGAAGGCGGTCTTGTTAGGGAAAATGTAAGAAGATCTGGAAAGGGAAATGAAAGTCTGAGGCCCTTCTCATACTGAGATGGTGCTACCGGTGCCTTGTGGGTAAAGGTTAAGCTTTGTGTTATTTTCTACTAGTAATGAAGGTGGACCGGATTAGGACTGATTCCCACTCTGCTACTTGCTCACCTGGTAGCCTAGAGCTCTTCTTTGAAAGACCGGGGCCCTGTGAGTTCACTGCTCAGGACTCCAAGAGTCACCGCATATTCCTGACTAGATTAGCCCCATCAAAAGGAAAAAGGGACTTTAGCCCTGAGCTAACTAGTTACCTAGCTCCGAACAGCCATAGGACAGACATACTGTATTATGCAACTGCCATGATCAGCACAGCCCAGTGGTCCAGAGTATAGCCTCTGGGGGTCTGGCTAACCTGGGTTCAAATTCTGATCCTTCCGCCTGGTGACCTGGGGCAAGTTACACAAACTCAAGTCTCGGACTGCTCACTGTGATTAGAAGCGCATAATAATATTCACAGGCTAGTTTTCAGCCCAGCACCCCGTGCCCCTTTTCTTCCAGTAACGGACCTCCCCTGCTCTTACTGTGGAGAAATCCCCAGCCAACGTAGGCTCTAGTGGGGTTACAAGTAAGAATACCAACACCTGCCAAACCCACCCCTGTCTCAGCTACAGTTAATTGGCACAAGGATTTGGGCAATGACTCACACCAGGTGGACCAGAATCCTGCCACTGGGATTGTAACTAGATCAGGGCATGGGGTTCACATATGTCCAGGGCAAGATCCCTTCTCTCCAGTGGTGAAGCTGGCAGGGCTACTGGCAACCACTTTTCCCATCACATGGATAAAGCTGGTCTACGGAGGAAGAGAATGACATTGACAAGCAAAGACATGCACAGGTGGGAGAAACAAGTGCCCCAGGTCATTTGAATACTTGGCTCTAGTTCCTGAGTTCCCTGAGACCATCTTGGTTCCCACCTACCACGGATCTAGGTGACAGTTAGATGAGAAAAGAATCTTCAGCACAGTGCCTGACACAATGTATTTCATAAATGTTGATATTAATACTCTCTCACGCCCGGGTGAAGAAGTTCATTGAACAGCTGCTTCTCACCCCATTTGTTAACTGAATCCTATGGAAAGTGGCCTGTCCAGGATGGAGGAAAGAGGACACGATGTGACTGATGTGACTACAGAGTGATGATCTGCTGTGGAGTGGCCCCGCTGACAGCGACCACCCCCACTGTACCCCCCGACTCACTGAACCAAGTTGCTGCAACTGTCCAGCTGTTCCAGCTTCCAGATGGACTTGTTCTTAGTGGCCAAGAGTTCCTGGGTTTCACCAAGTTAAGAGCAAACAGCTAAACGAAAAGGGCTGGACAAAAACATTACAGAGACTAGATCCCGGCCCCGATTCTGCCACGTGTAAGTTTAAGACTAAGCACCGCTTTGGGAAGGGGTGGAAATTGAGTTCACAACACTATTGAGAAGATCCCATCCTTAACAAGTATAAGCTCTAGAGAGTCTGAGAACATGTGGAAGAGTTATGAATATTTTCCTAGAGGGCAAGAGAACTGGTATTGTGACTAAGGCCATTTCTACACATGCAAAGGAGAGAGAAGAAGCAAAGATTCAGTCCAGCAATTAATGCACTGAGCATCTTCTGTGTGTCGGCACTGAGGTTAGAGAAATTAACCACAGCTGTTATTCTTACGGCGTTCACAGGCCGACCCCTGAAACAGACCCAGAGACAAGGACTAGGAGAGCTGTGAAATCCCAGAGGAAGACGCAATGATTTACGTCTGGAAGAAGGCCAGGGAAGGAGACACAGAAGAGATAATGTTTGATCTGAGCTTTGACATTCAACAGGCAGAGAAGAGCTGGGAGGTCTTCGTGAGCAGAGACAACGTGGAGTCAGGGTGGCGGGATGGTGCAAGGCATGCTTGGGAAGAGCCGAAGAGGCAAAAAGGACTGTGGCTAGAACACAAGGTACGTTGGCACTGATATCCAGCTACGCAGATGAGGGAGCCACTGAAGACGTCAGAGCTTGGGAGGGAGGTGCTCAGTCTGTTAGTGGGCTCAGCGTGGGGACAGGGGAAGGCTGGAAGGGATAGCGGACACTAGAGGAAAGAAGAGCCATCATAATCGTTGAGAACAGACTCGACGAGGATTAGCACGACAGTGAGAGTCAATGTAGTGGCAGCTAGGATATGAAGGTGTTTTCTTTTTTCTTGGCTGCGTCGGGTCTCAGTTGAGGCATGCGGGATCTTTCGTTGTGGCGTGCGGGCTTCTCTCTAGTTGTGGCGCGTGGGCTCCAGGGCACGTGGGCTCAGTAGTTGTGGTGCGTGGGCTTAGTTGCCCCGAGGCATGTGGGATCTTAGTTTTCCGATCAGGGATCCAACCCGTGTCCCCTGCATTGGAGGGCGGATTCTTTACCACTGGACCACCAGGGAAGTCCCTTTTTTTTTTTTTTTAAAGCAATCTATGAGTCAGAGGATTCCAAAACATTCACAGTCTGTTTTAAAACTCAAAATATTTGTGAATTTCAAGTGAAGGCAAATCTTCAAAAATCGCAACTTTAAGACCTCATTGACCCCCTATATAAATTTTCCTAATTAAGGCAAGGGCTGCGGATGATAAGACAATAAAATGATCATTTGTGTGTGTATATTAAAAATGTTTTCTCTAGGCTTTAAACTCATTTCTTCATGGAAAGCTTTTTCTCATTACCTTCCCTCTTCTGAGTATTTGGAAGCTACCCATTAAGTAGTCCTTCCTTTGAACCCCAAATTTGTGGGATTTATTTTATGAGAAGATCTTTATGCATTTAAGATCTGCGCACACCTTTTTAAAAACATTTTTTTAATTTACTTTTATTTATTTTAATTATTTATCTTTGGCTGCATTGGGTTTCCATTGCTGCGCGCGGGCTTTCTCTAGTTGCGGGGAGTGGGGGCTACTCTTCGTTGCGGTGCACGGGCTTCTCATTGTGGTGGCTTCTCTTGTTGCAGAGCACGGGCTCTAGGTGCATGGGCTTCAGTAGTTGTGGCACACGGGCTCAGTAGTTGTGGCTCGCGGGCTCTAGAGCGCAGGCTCAATAGTTGTGGTGCACGGGCTTAGTTGCTCCGTGGCATGTGGGATCTTCCTGGACCAGGGCTCGAACCCGTGTCCCCTGCATTGGCAGGCAGATTCTTAACCACTGTGCCACCAGGGAAGCCCACGCACACCTTTCAAAAGTTCCTCACACTATACCTTTCAAAACCAAAAGCTTCAGACATTAGGCCTGATCTTGCAGAAAAAAAAGGAGGATTTTTTTTTTTTTAGATGTACCAATTCTTTAAGCTTCTGGGATCCATTTAGTGAGCTGGAGATGACAACGGTTCATGAGATTCTAGTGGCCCAAATCATAAGGAACTTATACAGTCTTGCTGCCCCCGGGAATGATATTCATATATTTCCGTTGACAACTGGCTCCAGCTTCTCCCACCTGGCTGGCCTCTCCCCTGCTCGCTGTCCACAGGGCCCCTCTTCAAGCAGTCCCATTGTTCTCTGGCCCCCGCCCATCGAGCCGGCTGTCATGAGGCTAAGACACAGAGCCAGCAGCGGCAGGGCCAGGGCTTCACGGTCCCAGGCCCAGGTTCAATTTATAGCCCTTTCCCATGGGACAGAAAACAACTAAATGTGAAAACTCACCCCTGATTTATGAGGTGCACTTTGTGAAGTCTGAAATTAAACAGGAAGCAAGTTGAGATCACGCTGGTCAATGTAGCTAGCCTTAAAGATTTATATACTAGCCTGAACGACTCAGAAGGAGGTCTGAGTTACAGACGAGTGCAGAGTTATAGGTTATTGATGCCTTTACATCGAGAAGAAACTTCTCTTAATTTACAGGAATTGACTATAATGTTGGGTAGTTATCACCTGAGTAACTTATTGTTATGAATTAACCCATCCCCGAAAGCTAGTGGGAACTATAATAATTACAATGAAGTGAATGAATGGAACACAAAGTAGGGTTTAGGGAGATGTAAAACCAATTTCAGGGTTATCAATACACACGTTGGTGGCCGTGTAGCACGTATGCCATGTCACCCAGAAGAAAAATGGCTTCACCCACAGTGTACAGTAGATGGTGGGTTATGAGATAAGCAGGGGTCTGACTGCTGGTACTTTCAGCCTCATTAATTCCATGTGCCAGAGAAACGTGTGACAGGGCATGTCGGTACCATGGGGCTGGGGCTGGGAGGTACACTCTGGTGCTGTCATAAGACAAGAGCGTCTTTGCTGCTGCTACTGCAAGAGCCCCTTCTTTCTACTGCTCCTCTGCAGTCAGCTCTGGGGTCATGCATAGTTTTCATCTGTGCAGAACAGATTATTTCTGGAAGGTTCTGACCCTATCCTCACGCACAGCCACACTAGGTAACGTGGGGTGTTTCGTATATCTTCACTGCCAGAAATGCCTCTGCTAAGAGTGCACCATTTCCCCATCCTCTCTTTCAACTTTATCTGAAATTCCCATCATAGGGGCTCTTCCTCAACGTTCGATTAGGCCTGAAAGAGCTCTGTCTCCACAGGGCACTGATACATTGCAGACAGTATGTGAAGAGGAAGGCGCAAAGGGTCCAAGCAGAGACGTCATCACAAGAAAGGGTAGACCAGGACCTCACGACTCCCAGTGCGGTCCACGCACCAGCGGCATTAACATCTCCTGGGAACCCGGTAGAAATGACGAATCCTGGGCCCCGCCTCTGACCCGCCGAGTCAGAGTCTGCGCTGTAACAGGATGATTTGACGGCACGTTACGGTTTGCACTGACCTTGAAGAAAGAGGAGCAGTGTTGTTTGGAACAAGGATGGCCAAACCAAGATGACTAACGAGATGGTTGAAGAGAAACTCGCTATTGTGCCTGGGAGCAATATTCCACCCATTGATTCCCGAAGCGGGGTGAGCACCGGACTGTTCACGAATGTACATTTCCAGATCACATTGCAGAATTCAGGTTCTATTGATCTGAGGAGGTGCCCAGGAATCTCCATTTTTAGCAAGCACCTGTGTGCTTCTCCTGGAGCTGGTTGTTTTTGGGTCTCCTATAGATCACTCTGTGTCCCAACTAGCTACTACCTACCACTGCTTCTAAGCCGCCATCATCATAACTTCATGGGCATCAACGTCACGATCTGGTCGCTGAGTAACCCGGGACCATTCTCAAGTCCACAGCCATCTTCAGACTTACTGACCGTGAAAACTTGAAATTATAGACCTGCATTTGCTGTTGGCCTGACTAGAGTTATCCAAGACAGCTGGTGAAGTGAGTCTATATTTAGAAGCATACTAGTGAGTATACTTTTGTTGAGGGGAAATGCCAGTGATTCCAAATGGGCAGGGGGACATAGGGTTGTGTCCTCAGTATCACAGTCACGCCTGCTGGCGATGCTGTCACTTCATCAGAAAACGATACAAAGTCAACACAGGATTTCTCTCAGTAATTTTCTCATCGAAAACAAAGGTCTCTACTTCCTGAAACAAGAAGGGAATTTCAGGCCTGATGCTTGATCAACGGTCAGCATTTGCCCTCCCTGTCCCCTCCGGAGGCTTCAGAAGAAACACCCAGCTTTCCACACGGGGCCCACTTCTCTCCTGGAGTCATAGGAAATGCTGGCTTCTCTTGCAAAGGATTTTGCCTCACAGGGCGGCAGTTTGGAAAGAGTCTTCTTTTCCCTAAAAATGCCAACATAGGGACTTCCCTGCTGGTCCAGTGGTAAAGAATCCACCTGGCAATGCAGGGGACACGGGTTCGAGCCCTGGTCAGGGAACTAAGATCCACATGTCGCGGGGCAAGTAAGCTCGCGTGCTGCAACTGCTGAGCTCGTGTGCCTCAACTAGAGCTCACGTGCTCTGGAACCCGTGCACCACAACTACAGAGCCCAAGAGCTCTGGAGCCTGCACGCCACAACTAGAGAAGAGAAAACCCGCACGCCACAACTAGAGAGAAGCCCGCGTGCCGCGACGGAAGATCCCGCATGCCTCAATGAAGATCCCGTGTGCCGCAACTAAGACCCAACGCAGCTAAAAAAAATAATAAAATAAAAAAATAAATAAATCTTAAAAAAAAAAAAAAGCCACCGTAAGGAGTATGGTGCAGGGACCAGGAGTGTGAATTCTCCGGCCAGTCTGCCTCCTTCAAGTCCTACTAGTCTCTTACAAACGATGACACCTCGGGCAAGTTCCCCTGTGCCTCAGGTGGGCCCCTAGAAAACGGGATCCTCATAATACCTCTGTCACAGAGCCACTGAGAGGATTAAATGGGAAAATGTAAGGTGATGGACCTAGTAGATAGCATCGTCAACCTGTTCCCCAAAGCCCCTCCACCTAGAAACTTGCAAGAGCAGATGGTGGCCAATTGCCCAGACCCCTTCCTCCATGGCCTCCTGGGTACCCAGATTTCTCTAGCCTCTGCAGGGAAACTGGCACCCAAATGGGGACATTGTTCTGTAGGGCGGCCCATCAGATGAGGACATGTTTTTCTCCCTTTCTCTTGTTCACCTCACCTTTCAGAGTCTAGAGTCCACTACCGCATTCTTCATTTGTTTCTTCAAAAGAAAAGTCTGCAAGGACTTCACTCTAACAGGCCCAGTGAAAATGCATCTGAACTTCCAAAGGCCCTGCCCCACCCTCTCACCCCCGCCAAGGCCCCTTTCATCTGGCAGTCTCTAATCTAGAACCAGTTAGAACGAACAGACCCTGCTCCTCTGTAAGTCCTGCCCCTTTCGGCAGATGCCTGCCAGATCTGGCCCCTGTTGCCTCTGTTTGCTCAAATGGCTTTTGTCGTATTGAGGGGAAATGGGAATAGGACATGTGGTGGGAAGGGGTGGGTAGAAACAGAAATCTTCAAAGACAAAACAAATGAGCGCTGAGCCCCCAGTTCCATGTGTAACATCCGTGGGAGTCACGAGGTTGCCGAAACGGTGGCAGTCGTCGGCTAACTAGGAGGGTGAACGGTATGCTGTGCTGGTTTGGCTGAAAAGACTGTCTTCCCCAGTAAGCAAATTATTGATTATAAACTGTTATGATTCCATCGGAGCCGTTGTGGCCAACTGCATTATTCCATCTGCCTTAAATGTCTGCTGTGTTCCCATGCCAAAACCCTTATGAAATTTCCACTGGAAAAAAAAATGAGTAGCAAATTCGGGTCTCAGTGCTCATATATAATTTCAGATTTCATTAATGGTTATTAAATATATGCCCTGAGGAAGGATAAAGTTCTTCATATGAATGGAAAGAGAATTGAATTTATAAATAAGGTGACTGTTTTCAAGGACTATTCATTAGACATATCCAGGACATACTTTTTTAAAAAAAACTTTCAAATGAAAGGTGTTTAAAATCTCACAGGATAAAAATGTTGGGAAGGGGCTTCCCTGGTGGTGCAGTGGTTGAGAGTCCGCCTGCCGATGCAGGGAACACGGGTTCGTGCCCCGGCCCGGGAAGATCCCACATGCCGCGGAGCGGCTGGGCCTGTGAGCCATGGCCGCTGAGCCTGCGCGTCCGGAGCCTGTGCTCTGCAACAGGAGAGGCCGCAACAGTGAGAGGCCTGCGCACTGCAAAACACACACACACACACACACACACAAATGTTGGGAAAATGCAGTCTTGCTCAAAAAATTCAAAACACCCCTAAGTCCGAAATATTGTTCTTCGCCTGGAATTTGAAAATGAATTTGGGGGAAATTTTTTTTTAAGTTGTAAAAATATTTTCATATTGCGGCCCAAAGATATCCACATTTAGGAAAGATGGATGTATCTATTGGTAGGTGGAAAACTGGATGCTAAACAGAATGTTGAAATTAAAAAAAAAACTCCTTTTAAGAACCACAATTATAAAAAGATGAAAAGAGGCTATTTAAGTAATTTTGACTAAGTGAAGCCCTTCGAAGCTTTAGGCTACTAAAGCCACGTAACCTGGACAATATATTCTTAGGAGGAGTTGTCAAATGCCCAAGTAAGAAATTCAAATCCTTTTCAGGCCTGTTGCAAATCTCCCTGAAAGCTGTACAAATGGCACGCTTTTAGCTTACAGTGAATAAGTAGATGGAGAATGTTTTTTTAATCTTAATGCGTGCAAGTTAAGTATCTGCCCGAGCGCTAAACTCCTAAGGAGAGAGACTGTTGAACTCAAGACATTTTTGTACCAGGTGAGTTTCCTGACATCTATTTACACTGAATTGTCTTATTAGCCAAGAAGAGATAAGATCATTTTTTTTTGTCATCAGCTGGCCTGCTGCTGCTACATGAAGTATCATTAGAGATAAAATATACAGAAGGTCTTCAAGAGTAGTGAGTTCAAATTTCAGCTCTTCTCACTCAGAAGTGAACTTGGTGATATTTTCTAGCCAAAAAAAGAGCTTTTATAAATAACCTTAACACAAATAAACTGTTGATGCAATGAAGACAATTTTTCTATTTGAATTTTATGTCATGAGACCCCCTGAAATGGAATTTTATCTTTGAAAACAAATAATTCCCAGAGAGGGGCTGAGATGAATAAAACCTCCCTCCTGCCCTATCTTGTATTCATTTCTCGAGTGAGGTGCACTGTGTGACGGAGCAGATGTGATTAGCCCGACCTGTGGGACCAGCAGGCCATTTTCTATTGACCCTGTAATCTCTACGATCAGTCTCAGATCTAGGGAACATTTCCCTCGGAAAATTCACATCATCGCAAATGAAAAGTCTCATTATTCAAAAACAATAATTATTCAGTTGTAGAATACATCAAACATAATTCTTATTTTTACTGTTTTCTAGGTATCCAAATTCAAAGAAGTTGGCCCCAAACATATGAAAATGTTGAGCTTTACATTATCCTAAAAGTTTTTTTTCTTATAAGTTTGATTCTAAGATACAAGTTCTTTTTTTTTTTTTTTTTTAAAAAAACCAGGCTGTTGCTCATACCAGAAGTGCAATGCCAGAGAACTTGTAGGAAAGGTTTGGAAAAGCCATCTTAAAGTGACATTTATATAAGGGGATAAGCACGAAAATGCTAGTGTAAATCCTATCCAGCTGGTTATGAGGTGGACTGTGGTTGACGTCTGTTTGTAGATTGAAGATTTAAACAGAAATGCTTTGGAAAAATAAGCGAAAAGCAACATGAATCCAAATATGGCCTCTATTAGGCTACAGAGCAGTAAAAGGAATTCCTAGAGAAGATTGTAGAAAACAAAAATCAACTTCCCTCCCTGAAACAGTTACAAAAAGTAGAAAGTAGAAAACAGTGAAGAATACTGAATCACTTCCACTGTCCAGTGTACAGAGTTTTTTCAAGAGTTGCTGATAGGAGATGGTGGCTAATCTGCCAACGAGCACAGAAAAAAGAATTTTGAAAACAGACAAACTAAATGTCAAATGGTGCTTTCATGGAGCAAGGGGAGACCTGTCATTTCATAGGGAGCACGAGAAGAAGAACAGATTTCTGTTTCTTAGCAAAGACATTTGGTGCAAGGCAGACTAGAGCCTGGCTAGATCAGAATCTCATCAACCCCCAAGCCCGGGGTGCTTAGCGCCCGCATAAAAGCTCAGGTGGCAGCTGTGGAATCTCAGATGAACTAATAAATATGGAGCGAGCGAGCTGAGTTTAGCAGGAAAGAATGTCAGCAATTTACCAGTGGACGCCTAGGAGCTTGTCGTAACCGTCTTGTCACGGTTTTCAGAGAAATGAAGTTCCAGAAATTTCAGAACGGCAGAGAGGGCCCACTGAAGTCAAGAAATTCAGGACGAAATTGGGGTGGGACAACTGGTGGAAAGGGGACACGGCTTGTTCTCTGCTGCTAAATGCTCCCCCACGCTTGCACACCCAAACTTACTGTGAGAGAGCAGAGAAAGGCGTGCGTTGTAAAAAGTTTCTAATGAATTGAATTCCACTATGGGGTGAATCTGGCACTAATTTTCTTGGTGACGTGACACCACCTTAAGAAATGAACAAGATATCCAGGAGATAACCCTGTTTCTCTATTTATGCACACACTCAAACATACAGTCTCATAGAGAGAAGCAAAATTAAAAGCATACAGCAAACAGCCATTCACAACATAGAAGGTTTCTGTAGTCCGTGTAAATTAAGCTCCTTTGGAAGGAAAAAAAAAGCCCACGCTATGTATTTATGCAGGTGTTTTCAAACAAGCTTCTCAGATTATTTGATAATTATAATGCCATCATCTACGAACGAGCAGTGAAATTAAAAATCAGGACATTGCACGTGGGGAGCAAAGCAGAGAAATTTCATGGGGAGCTTTTAATTCTGGGAGGAACATTTTGAATAGAGTATTAAGATTGATTGTATCTAATTAAGATGCTAAATCATATAGTGAACAAAGACAAGGGAAAACACTAGGGTCTGCGGACTTGCAGCGAAGGCCTTCAGGAGCCCCCGCTCCCTCCCTTCACAGCCGAGGAGCCTGAGTTCCCGGACATTCCTACCGTGTGAAATCACACACACAAGCTGGGGTCAGGGCTCTGTGTGTCCAGGCGTTTATTCATGTATCAAAAGGGGGAGATATGCACACATTCAAACACACAGAGAAAGAAAGGATGTGAAAACAATGCAGTGTGCGGTTGTGGGAATGTATCATTCCCCCAGGAAGAAAACACACACGCTTTGCAGAGAAAAGGAATTCATCAAAGTCGAGCCTTCCTGTTGTGCGCTGAAAGGCTGGGTGGCAGATAGGGACTCTCAGATGAAGTGAAAATGACAAGGGGGTCCTTACACTTGAGCGCGCATCGGCTTCACCTGGAGGGCTTGTCAAGGCAGTTTGCTGGGTTCTACCTCCAGCGTTCCTGACTCAGTCTGGGGGTGGCCTGAGAACCTGCATTTCTAACAGCTGTCTCTGTGGTGAAGCTGCTGGTACCCAGATCACACTTGGGTTTAGTGCCCTGCACTAGCACAACTGAGGCTGGCTGAAACTGGATGACTGAACTGATGGATGAAAATGATGCTCTTCTACTGGATCACATAAAATATGGTGTGCGCACCTATCACCTGCAAATGAAAGCAGTGACAAAGCAAGATCAATGGGATGGAACTTAAAAACACAGCTGTCTCAGTAATAAAAGCTACATGAGTAATTACTGTAATTGTAGAGGTGGATGCACGCAGTTCTAAGAAGTGTGGGAAATTTTTATGTCATTTTGGGGTTAAATTAAGTATTTCTGAAACGACTTCATTAGAAAAGAACTTTTTAATTACCACAACTTTACATCCAAACTCTTCCTTTCTAAAGAAAAGCATTACGGAGTTTAAGCTGCAGAGTCTTATTACTGGATTTTACTTTTCAGCAGAAAATGCAACTCTATCAAAATGAAGAAATTAATGTTCTGTTCAAGCCTGCTATTCAGAACAATGTAGTTATTTATAAATCAGGTTTTCAATTTTGGCTAACTTAATATGTACAAGAAAGAAAAATAATAAACATGTAAATATAGATTTGGGGGCAACTCAAAAATTTATGAATCATGGTAATGGTGTTAAACCATATTAATGTACAGCAACTGCTCTCATAGTTCACTTTATACTTTGCATTAAAGACCAGTTTATCTATCAAGACAAGATACAAAGCTTCTTTGTTCTAAGTTGGTTTATTTCTTCTCTTGATTAACCCTCATCTGAATCTGCAGGCCGGCGACAAAGAGTTTTGTTAGGTCTCCAAATGGCTGTTTGTCTTCTTGAAAACAATCTTTTTTTTTTTTTTTTTTGAGGGGGATTGAACCCGTGCCCCCTGCAGTGGAAGCGCGGAGTCTTAACCACTCGAATGCCAGGGAAGTCCCTGAAAACAATCTTTAGTAGTACTTTTTTACCATGTCACGCTCCTCCACATGTAATTAAAATAGAAAAGCTGCAAAAATTTAAAGAATGCAAATCACAAATTATATCTGTATAACAAGCAGATGAAGTGAACTATTGAAAATCTGTACGCAGTTAATTAATTTTGCACCGGCCGGCAAATGATTACAGATGTTCCCCACTCGTAACCTTTCCCATTTTGCATATCCTTCATCCTGTAAAACGCTCATTTCTTTCTCAGAAGCTCCCAGATAGTAAATACTCCATTTTCAAGGGACGTGGACAACATATACATACATCATTCTAGTTGGGCAGTGAAGAAGGTGGCTAAAATCATGTAATTTCTCCAGTCATTGTACCTTTGCAGATGGGTGACAAGACCTTCCCATAGAGTGAACCTCTGCAGCACTTCCTCCTAAGCGCTGTTGCCCGGCTTTGGGCCTCAGCTGAATACTAGAGGGAGAGCAAGGGGGTAGGCTCCACTCGCCTGTGGCGCCTCTAGGCTGTGGGGCAAGTGGCCTTAATGATTTGCAGAACTTTCTCCTGCAGTGTGAAGGGGTTGGAAACACAGAGACATCAAATCTGATTTCCCAGGTGATGTGAGATAAGGAAGACTTCTGGTGAACAATGCCCCCGGGCAAGATCACCTTAGTCACTTTCTGCTCGTCTGCGAAGCCACCTTCCTTTACATGCTGCCTTGGGAGTACCCGTGCAGTCTCCCTGCTTCAGGGAGTACCTTCACCTCGCTTTCCAATGCCCCCTCCGGCCCCCGCCCCCCGGTTTCTCCTTAGTCACTTTTGTCACTGACATCACTGTGTCGCCCACTTGATAACGTGATTCTCTGCACCCATTCCAGCTGCCCAACTTTCTAGTTTTAACTCCTCTCTTCTGGGCCACCTCCGCACTCAGTCCTCTAATAAAAGGAGTATCCGTGTGGTTGGTAAAGCGCAACTTAAAAACCGATATAAAAAGTATTCCAGGGACTTCCCTGGCAGTCCAGTGGTTAAGACTTCACCTTCCAATGCAGGAGGTGTGGGTTCGATCCCTGGTCGGGGAGCTAAGATCCCACATGCCTCGTGGCCAAAAAACCAAAACTTAAAACAGAAGCAATATTGTAACAAATTCAATAAAGACTTTAAAAATGGTCCACATCAAAAAAAAAAAATCTTAAAAAAAAAAAGTATTCCAGGCAAGTGAATTCAGCTGCCGGATATATTAGGCAAGAGTAAGCCTAATGGCACTGTTGGTGGGAATGTAAATTGGTGCAGCCACTATGGAAAATAGTACGGAGGTTCCTTAAAAAACTAAAAATAGAGCTACTATATGATCCAGCAATCCCGCTCCTGGGCATGTATCTGGAAAAGAGGAAAACTCTAATTCGAAAAGATACATGTACCCCCATGTTCATTGCAGCACTATTCACAACAGCCAAGATACAACCTAAGTGTCCATCAACAGATGAATGGATAAATATGCGGTACATATATATAATGGAATACTACATATACTGAGTAGTATGAATATTACTCAGCCATAAAAAAGAATGAAATAATGCCATTTGCAGCAACATGGATGGACCTAGAGATTATCACACTAAGTAAGTCAGACAAAGACAAATCTCAAATGATATTGCTTATATGTGGAATCTAAAAAACTGATACAAATGAACCTATTTACCAAACAGAAATAGACTCACTGACATAGAAAACAAATTTATGGTTACCAAAGGGGAAAGAGGGGAGGAGGGATAAATTAGAAGTTTGGGATTAACAGATACACACTACTATATATGAAATAGATAAACAAGGACCTACTTATAGCACAGGAAACTGTATTCAATATCTTGTAATAACCTATAAAGGAAAAGAATCTGAAAAAGAATATATGTGTATGTACAAATGAATCACTGTGCTGTACATCTGAAACATTGTAAATCAACTACATTTCAATTAAAGAAAAAGAGAAGGCTCAAGGGGAATCTGGGTTGGACCCTCAGCTGACCCACACGGACACTTCTCTCCAATGTGCTCCCTCTCTGTGCTGCTGTGCCTGTTTCCCACAGGACTCCCCTTCCAGGACGCCCAGCCTCAAGGGTGCAGTCCGCACACCAGCCTGGGAAGCGCTTTTCCAAACCAATCCACTTTTCTTTCCTTTTTTTTTTTTAAACATTTGTTTATTTAGGCTGCGCCGGGTCTTAGTTGCAGCATGTGAGATCTCTAACGGCGGCATGCAGGGTCTTTAGTTGCAGCATGTGGGATCTAGTTCCCCAACCAGGGATCCAACCCGGGCACCTTCACTGGGAGCGGGGAGTCCCCTCCACTGGACCACCAGGGAAGTCCCTGAAACCAATCTATTCTTCAAATTGAACACTTTGCATTAAGTCATTCACCAACCACAGCCCTGAAAAATGAAGGCTCAGTGCATGACAGTGATGTGAGCCCTGGATAGTCAAGGGCAGGTGAAGGCTTTCGTTCAGGGGCAATAAAAGCACACGCTGTCTTTCATTAATCTACAACAGCTCACTCTTCTCTTCATTCTGCTGACTTACCTAGTTAAGTCCCCCTCCCCCTAAAGATACGAGAAGAATGGAGTCTCACTATATACTTCATTCCAAACCTGTAAAATGACTTTTATTTTCTTGGGTATGCCTCAGATAACAAAGAAAATTTTAAAATTTACATTTCCTTTTTATGCTGTCCGCATACACATCTCATGTGCTTTTGTGACTGTATTATGTGCCGGGGGGCGAGGTGGGGGAGAATGTTAATATGAAGTTGTCTTTGTCTTGTCAGAAAATAAAACAAAAACAGAAAAGAAAACTGGACTCATCTTGAAAATACTGGGTTGCCCTAAGCTTTGGGTAAACATTGGGAAAAGTCCAGAATTGTCTGCTCTTCCGGCAGAAGAATCTATAGAATATTCACACCAATCAATAATTCCTGCCTGGAAACTAATTGTCTAAGCTTCACGATCACTTTTATTTTCTGTTAATGACTGTGTAAGTACCTGAGAACGAACGGCAGGAAGTTATCACACGGCTGGCATCAACCATCATCTCTTACTCAGAGCAGCTAACAGTAAGGAAATCGTTCCTTTTACTAAAATACAGACTAGGATTTTCAAGTAAGTTGTTACACAAGTCTAATTATGTAGAACCTGCATTCCGTTCTGTCATTCCCCACCCCCCTTTTCCCCCCTCTAGTGTGCACACACGTGCGCACGCACACGCACACACACACACATACATACTACACTTGTAAATCTTCTACAGATGGAGAAGATGCTGCTTTCCTTAACCAGTAAAGACCTATATTATTTATTTGTTTATTTTTTACAAATTTATTTATTTATTTATTTTTGGCTGCATTGGGTCTTCATGGCTGTGCACGGGCTTTCTCTAGTTGTGGCGAGCAGGGGCTACTCTTCGTTGCGGTGCGTGGGCTTCTCATTGCAGTGGCTTCTCTTGTTACAGAACATGGGCTCTAGGCACACGGGCTCAGTAGTTGTGGCTCGTGGGCTCTAGAGCGCAGGCTCAGTAGTTGTGGTGCACGGGCTTAGTTGCTCCACGGCATGCGGGATCTTCCCGGACCAGGGCTCGAACCCATGTTCCTTGCATTAGCAGGCAGATTCTTAACCACTGCACCACCAGGGAAGCCCCAAGACCTATTTATTTAATCAATGGTAACGTGCTCCGCCAAGCACTGTCAGGGGCTTGTTCTCTAACCAAGTACAATGAAGCGCTGGCTACTCTCGGGGCAGAGTTTTGTATAAACTAGGACTCAGGGGGTTGAAAAGGATCCAAGGAACCCTGCGAGGCTGTGTGTCCAGAATCCTCCACGCGCACCTCGGATGTTCCTGTCATGAGGGCTTGGTAGGGAACACTAGTTGGCTGCCTCCTTGGTTACAGGGTAATTACAATTGAAAACAAGCATAATTCTGGGCCTGGCTTTCAGATAATCGAAACTTATAACATTTGAAATAAAGTCCTTTTACTTTTAATCAATCTATGAGTGGAAGATTGGCTCTGATCCTTCACTTCTCCGTGTCCCAGCCGTGTCCCTGTGTTGCCATGGTACACCGTGAGCAGGCTGTACTTCTCTGCCTCTTGACTTGGCCACGTTCTAGCCCAAGGAATGAGGTCGAAGTGGCACTGTGCCAGTCCTAAGCCCAGGATTCAAGAGGCCTTGTGTGTTTCCACTTGCTCTTGCAACGCTGCCAATGCCAGGAGAATGAGATGCCTGGGCTTGCCTACTGGTCCCAAGAGAAGAATGGGAGGCACTTGCAACAGAGCCCTCCTCAAGCCAAGACCAGATAAGCCAACCCTCAGCTGATCAGCAGACTTGGGAAACATCATAAATCATACCTGTTCTAAGCCACTACACGTGGGGATGATTTGTTATGCGGTATTAACTAACTGATATATCATGAAATCATTATCAGGCAGGTTTGGTTTATGGCACTAATTGGTGGCGGTCCACGTGATTAGTTTATTTTTAAATGTGATATAACAATACAATCATGTTACTCAATATAATCTTGAGAGAATCCTAATAGAAACAGATTAGCTTTTCAGTCGAACGGCTCTATATCCACTCACAGGGAATGTTCCCTCATCTTTCGGAGCCTCGGTTTGGGCATTTGTAAAGCCAGGATTATCATACTTACCTTGAAGAGTAGGAGTTAATGGGTAAAGTATGTAGTTTACCGAGCATATGGTAGAACAGTAAATGTTATTATTATTATTATTTTTGGCCATGCTGTGCGGCCTGTGGGATCTTAGTTCCCCGACCAGGGATGGAACCCGCGCCCCCTGCAGTGGAAGCGCAGAGTCCTAACCACTGGGCCACCAGGGAAGTCCCTTAGCTATTATTTTTATTCAGTACAATGTGCAAGAGAAAGTCTATTTTATACTTGAGTCAGTATTTGTATTCCATGATTTTTTTCATCTTTTAATTTTTTGCTCATTTTCTTCTGTTTCCACTTACACAACTCCTCTCTGTTCCTTGCCTTAGGTCTTTTGAAAAATTCAAGTACAAAATCTGCCATTCTTTTTGCCCAGTGCCCAAAAGGGATGATTTATCAAAAGCGGTAAGTCCCACGAGCTATTTATATTGCTCTGGACACAAGTTTCATGTTATGGACAAATTTTCAAACATTAAGTTCTTTTGAAAGAAAATCAAGCATAGAAGATCATTAAATGACCTCCTTAAAAAGTGAACATTTTTTTCTCTCCCCTCTCTTCCATAAACTCCTTCAAATAAGTATTTGATATAATTGAGATGTTTTCTAATTAAACCCATCATCCACTCTGTGTAAAGCAATGACAACAAGAAAATGCTTGCCTTCCTTTCTGTTGTAGCTACAGAAGTTATTTCACTTTGCAAAGGATCGTCAAATGATTTTGCCAGGAGCAAGCAACCTTTTTCTGGAAAGGACCAGATAGTACATATTTTCAGCCATATGGTCTCTGGTGCAACTATTCAACTCTGCGGTTGTAGCACAAAACCAGCCATAGACAATATGTACACGAATATGTATGGCTGTGTGCTAATAAAAGTTTGTATACAAAAGCAGGTGGGCCATAGTTTGCAGACAGCTACTATAAACTGTAAGACAAAAGTCATGCTGATATTAATGCAAAATGAGCCACACTAAAGTTCAGATATTTTCTTTACTATAATATCCATACTATATATAAATATCTCTTGGGCTTGCTTTTAAATATCAGAACTTTTTAAAGGTTTTGTGTAGGACAATCATAAGGTTGGGTTTTATTCATGGCATCTATCCTCATGGTCCAAAGTTCCCCAACATTTGCAGGCCAGAATATTTTAGTTTCAATCCTGCCGGCAGGCTGATTTAATTCAATTTCATTCTAATTATTCTGTATAAGACATTCATTCTGCTGTTTCCACAAAGATCAACATGGGGTCTATGTAGCACCAATGTAATAGTATTTCCGTCTATTTGCATGTTACTCAGTCCTGTTTTAAATGGTGACCATATTAGACAAAACATTTTTTGTTTTCCAAATAAGAACCAACAAGAATATCAAAGGAAATACATGTCCCCCCCGACCCCAGCCCCATTTCATGTGGAATCTCCCCCTGGCTTCCCAAAGCTCATCATTAAGGTGCACTCTGACACCACTTTTATTTAGCTCTTCCTCATGTTCACAGGATCTCACACCAACCCAATAATCATTCTGGTTCACCCCCGTGAAGACTGCCTAACTAACACACTCAGCCCATAAGAAACAAGTTAAAGAAAGGCACACACGTGCACAGAGTTCACACGAACCCAGCTGCCCTGACACGCTATGGAAGTATTCATGTGCAAGCTGAGTTTGGTGTGCAGATGTTGGTGAACGGTTCATGAAGACCTCCACGAGAACATCAAGCCTGCCGCCGAGTGAACTAGCTAAAGGTGAATTTCTTCCAGGTTTCCATCGTTAAAAACATTTCATTCACTAAGATGGGTTTCAGCAATCTCACGGTGTGACCTTTATTTTATCGGGTAATTTAATCTGCCCTTAATTTCAAAGGGTGGTATTCTGAAATAAAGCTAGACTGCGCCGTGTGTCCCTTTTGTGAAGTAAGATGCGGGTTCCTCTCGTCTTCAAGAAGAAATGATTTATCATGTAGCATGTGATAAGATCAAGCCGTAAGATTCCCTTTCATCTCTGAGCCTGTCTATATTCCCAGTTTTTAAGACTCTGGATTTTCTTTGACTGCCCGGATTTTGATTAATTTTGGTTTCAAACCATTCTAACCAAAAACGTTGCCAAGGTGGGCTTTGAAAAAAAAT
Organism: Pseudorca crassidens; assembly: GCF_039906515.1. Taxonomy (NCBI): domain Eukaryota; kingdom Metazoa; phylum Chordata; class Mammalia; order Artiodactyla; family Delphinidae; genus Pseudorca; species Pseudorca crassidens. The sequence goes on along the minus strand of NC_090317.1, from coordinate 126,676,185 downwards.
TCCAGTTCATCATTGTTAATGTAAAGAAAGACAGAGTCAAGAAATTCATGTGAAACTAGATTCCTGGTTTGGACAATGAGTATGTGTAGAAACATCAGTGTTTCTCAAAGCCCACTTCCTGATACCGTATGAAAATAAACGGCTGTTTTTAATAGTAGAATTTGTGTAACGATTGTTAATACAAAGCTAAAAGCTGACACGGAACCCTTTCATCTAGGAAGCATGCTGCCTAATGTTGTGCAGGCTGAAAGACAAAGAAAAAAAAAATCAAAAAACAAAAAAAAACGGTGCTCAATTCCCCAATGCAGAGCTTCCTTCCTTAGGGTCCGGGCAGGGAGCAGAGCCGAGGGCACTGATAGGTTATGAGAAAAAGAACGACACAGTCACGGCACAAATGGTCCTATTGCTGTGTGACTGTGTTCGGCGGACGGTCTGTTGCCCTGAGCCAGTGGTTCACAACGTGTGTGTGGGGGGGGGGGGGGGAGGGGGAGGTGATTTTGCTCATCAGAGGACATCTGGTAATGTCTAGAGACACTTTTGGTTGTCACCACTAGGAGGGGGTGCTACTGGCATCTAGCGGATATAGAGGACGCTTAGGAGGCTACTACACATCCTACAGGACACAGGGCAGCCCCACACCAAATAACGGTCTGGTCCTAAATGCAGTAGTGCTGAGACTGAGAAACCCTGTCTGCCCTTGGAGGGTACTTGGGGGGCCTGTAGTGAACTGGAGAGCACCAGCTCTCTCTAGGGGCAGCAGCTCGAAGGTTCCAGCTGATGTGGGCATGTGGGAACCTTCCATGCAGGAAGAGAACCAAACAAAGGACTGAGATTTATTCAGGATATGATGGAATGACTTCAAATTATCTTTAGAGCCAGATGAGGAGAATTAAAATATCTTAAGACTTGTTGCCAGAAGGACAACACAAAGAAAGCCAACTTCTTTCAACCTAAATCAGATGAAAGAAATGGGTAATGTAAAGGGGAGAAGGGAGGGAGAGGGATGGACTGGGAGTTTGGGGTTGGTAGATGCAAACTATTACCTTTAGAATGGATAAACAACAAGGTCCTACTGCAGAGCACAGGGAACTATACTCAATACCCTGTGATAAAGCATAATGGAAAAGAATACAAAAAAAGAATGTCTAGATGTGTAGAACTGAGTCACTTTGCTGCACAGCAGAGACTGGCACACATTGTAAATCAACTATACTTCAATTAAAAAAAGAGTGATTAAAAAAAAGAAATGGGTAATGAAACGGATTCAGGGTCACAGGTTGACACGGTGATTCTAAAACAAAGGATATCCATGGAGGCACAGTGCATACACCCTGGCTGACAGCAGCCTCCCTGTCCTACACCCTGGGTCAAACCTCTAACCCAGAAGCTACCATGTTAACATCCTCAGTCAACCCATGATGGAAACTCAGTTGAGTTAATAAATGAATTTCACAGCGTTCTTTTGTTTTAAATTTAGGAACACATTTAGTAACTGTAGTGACAATCTGGGTATGTGATTGAAAGCATTTTTGATTTTTAAGAGTATTTTGGCATTTTAGAAAATGGACATATTTGCTTAGTCAGTAAATATTTGTCAAATTATTAAATGTATTAGCCTTTTTTTAAAAAAATGACTTATTTATTTATGGCTGCGTTGGGTCTTCGATGCTGCACGCCGGCTCTCCTTAGCTGTGGCGAGCGGGGGCTACTCTTCGTTGCGGTGCGCAGGCTTCTCATTGTGGCGGCTTCTCTTGTTGTGGAGCACGTGGCTTCTCTTGTTGCGGAGCACGTGGCTTCTCTTGTTGCGGAGCACAGACTCTAGGCGCTGCAGGCTTCAGTAGTTGTGGCACGTGAGCTCAGTAGTTGTGGCTCGCGGGCTCTAGAGCGCAGGCTCAGCAGTTGTGGCGCACGGGCTTAGTTGCTCTGCGGTATGTGCGATCTTCCTGGACCAGGGCTCGAACCCGTGTCCCTTGCATTGGCAGGTGGATTCTTAACCACTGTGCCACCAGGGAAGTCCCCATATTAGCCTTTTGATTCAAATTTTAAACGTGAAATTGACTTTAGACTTGTGATTGTAAATCGAAAAGTATAACAGAATTTAACTGTTTGGTAAATAGTATTGGACTCAAGGTGAACTTTCAATTCTCTAAATAAGTATGGATACTCCAGATATTTAACAGACTCAACCACTGAAATGTTTAAATGGTAAAAGTCTAAATATTTTAAAGTTTTAATGGTAATAAGTTGAAACATTTAAAGTTTAAGTGGTAATGACTTGAATAAATTAATGCATGTATTAGATTTACAAAAGTTATTTAAGTTTTTTAAAAAGATTTTGCCTATTAGGGTTGTAAGTTCGCCCAGTTAGATAGATACTTGAATGGTTAAACAGAAAACAGAATATATTAACTTTATAAATGTAGATTACAATGTATAAAGAATTTTAGCTAATTAAATTTAGAAATGAGAGCAATTGTTTGAGTTTAGATTGTTTAACTTAAATTAATTCAACACTAATCAAAACCCTCTGTAAAATTATTTGCTCTTATTATATACAAAAATGTTACTTGAATTATAAGCAGAAAAAGAATATTCGTAAGTTGAACTTAAACCTTGAGGGATATTTTGATTTTTGTCACTTAAATAAGTTAATTATCAATTTAAAGCCTACAAAACTGTATATAGCCCTTTAGGGTGGGAGGGAGGGAGGGAGACGCAAGAGGGAAGAGATATGGGGATATTGTTATGAAGCAGAAATTGTAAAGCACCATTGCTTTACACCATTGTAAAGCAATTATACTCCAATAAAGATGTTAAAAAAAAACAAAAGAAAAATGCCAGCCTTAGACATTTAAAAAATCATTAATAACAACCCAACTTGTCTTTTAGCAATCAAGAAATAATGTTCACTATTGAGCAAAGGTGATTTGTCAGAAAGGTGCACAACTTTCCAGGTTCCAAAGGTACAGGATTTCTGGAGCCAATCCTATGTACCCCATTTGTCTCAAGGAAACTGCAAAGCAGAGTTTGTAGCCCCTGGACAGATAAGGCAATGGTGCTGACTAGAATCCTTTCTGGAAGCTGTTACCATTAAACAGAATATAAGAATGTTAGTTCTGAAGGACCCTTCTCCCCAGGGCTGAAATGGCCAGGACACCCAGTGTAGAGGACGTTTCCAACAGGGTTACTCATACACCCTCCCCCGTCTGTTAATTTGTTAGGATTCATTCTACAATACTTTCCAATTTTTATATAGCAGTTTCTACAGACCTCAGTGAGTTCCTTTTCTGCATGAGTAGATGAGCAAAGAGGTACCATGAAGCAAAGTATACGGCGACGACGCACTTATGAGAACTGTCTGACAGTGTTGGGTAGGGGAGCGCGTTTTTGAGTACAAGAGGGGAAAGTGAAGGCTGGCATCTACTTTTTCCTCTAATTTCCTATCATTTGAAAATGATACCAAGACTATGCTCTGCAGTTCCATGATGTGCAGTTGTTAAAAGAGGCATATGATTTTCTTTTCTTTTTTTTCCTGCTCTGACTTTAGACAATGTATCAAGATGACCTACGAGGACACCTCATAACAGCTAGAATCGGTATTTAGACAGAACTGATGACAGGATAGTAAGCTGAAAATAAAAGCGAAACCCTTTTTATCTTATTACCTAAAAAAAATAAAACAAAACCCAGGAAGCTCTCAATTTAGCGCTAAACCAAACAGCACCATCTGCTGGCTGTTTGCGAATAAGTGTTATCTAATCAGGGCCGCCGAACAAAGCTAATGGATGGGAGAAAAGGGAGAAGCGGGCTCCCTCCCCACTCTTTCCTCGGTGTCCTGGGACTCCCTGTCACAGGCCCTCTGCAATGCAAAGATGACAAGCCTTGCTTCTAAGACCAAGCATCCCCATTTCCGCTGGGACCCGTTTTTCCCCCTTTCCTTGGATTCAGCTTGGCCATCAACAAATACATTTCTAAGCAAACAAAGATTCCGCTTAACTTCCTCATTTTCTTTTTCCACTCCTGCTCTTTTCAGTAAAGAGATTAACTACAAGCTTGCCAACCAATCAGCGCAAATACACTGAGAGTCTGACTCTTTCACTGAAGCTCCAAAAGGAAGGCCTGGGTAGCAGGAGGTGAAGGTAACTGAGGTGCAGCTAATCTAGCACCAAGCAGGCTGTTTCTACCCACTGGCTTCATGTTTCAGTTCATACGGCATCAGGACTAGCTCTCAGCTGAGATGATCCTGCTGGGCTTTTTGACTGTCTTGCCGTTTCCATAGATGAGCTGGCCTGAACAATATTTATATTTTAATCAAATACAAATCCACATGAAACCGTCTTTTTCAGTTTCTTTTCCTGTGTAACGAAGTGAAATGAGGGAAAACACTGACCTGACTGATCAGATTCACCACTCCAAAGAAGCTCAAATGTCATCACCATGGCAACAGAACAGTCAGGGTCCACCCTGTCTCTTCCCTCAGACTGGAAACTGCATCGCGCCCTCACTAATGAAGGAACGTGGTGAACACACTAAAAACAGTGAGTTTGGGGCTATGAGGAAGGGTCTTAAGACTGATCAGCTTCATGAAACATTCTATCCTGTTTTTAGTTTTCTTTCTCCAAATTAAATTAGCCTCTGAGGACCTGCTTTGAATAAAGGATTTGCTCACTTGCTGGCTTACTCTGTGCTTTCAGAAGGATCCCATGTTATTGAGCCCTTTGTTCTGGGAAATGACAGGGATCATTTCTACTTTGGAACCCAAACTGGGCAAATCTCAGGCGAAGTGATGCAGAAGGTCAGTCCAGGGTACATATGGGGGGTAATTTTAACATATTAAGAAGGTATGCAAAAGATCCTCTATTCGTTAGAAGATCGTTTATTGAAAATTCTGAATGAGTTTCTGACTAAACTCTTCCAAGGCTGGTGTTTATGTAGGCAGTCAATTAGCTTCAGAACTCAGGAGAAATGTCCCTTTCATCAATTATGTGCCTGATATGTGAGTTCCTTTTGAGGGAAAATTAACCTACACAGCTAGTCTAAACCCCTTCATTTTATCATAATTAACCATTTCTTTTTATCCATTCTTAAAATTGTAGAAAATGGCTCAAAACTATCTTCCTTAAGATTCTTTTTATGTCTTAAAAACCTAGGTTTCGCACAAGGAGGCCAATTTGCCAAAAGCTAATTTTCCAAGAAGCCAAATACACGAAATCTACCCACTGTAGGTTTAATCACTTTAATAGTTTTGAGTGGAATGTTGGATTTTAGTGATTGATATATATTTTCTGAAATGTAAGTAAATTAAGGGCAGCATAAGAATTCTAAAAATGCTAAAAGTCTGGCAAAAGAGAAATACTGTAAAATTCCCATATGGAAAACTATTTTTAATTAAAAATTGGCATTTTTTATATATGCCAATATATATAAAGACTGTTTCAGCTACTCCTGATTTCAGTCTGGATGTTTTTAAAAGACACTCCCTGGGGCTTCCCAGGTGGCGCAGTGGTTGAGAGTCCGCCTGCCGATGCAGGGGACACGGGTTCGTGCCCCGGTCCGGGCAGATCCCACATGCCGTGGAGCGGCTGGGTCCGTGAGCCATGGCCGCTGAGCCTGCGCGTCCGGAGCCTGTGCTCCGCAACGGGAGAGGCCACAACAGTGAGAGGCCCACGTACCGCAAAAAAAAAAAAAAAAAAAAAAAAAAAAAAAAAAAATACGGTATCTAAAAGACACTCCCTGTTTTTTTCCATTTATCTAGTTTTTAATGGACTATCAGTCTTTCCCTACTACATCTAGCAATTGAAAATTTTTTAAATTGTAAATTAAATTAAATAGAAATTAAATTAAACTTTAATTAAATAAGTACAAGTAAAATTTAAAATACAAATTAAAAGGCAGATCAGATAAGTCAGCATTTAAAATTAAAAATGAAGTTGAAATTTAATTCAAAGTATTGACATTTAAATCCAAAAGCAAATGTTCATAAATTGCCAAACAATTCTATCATAGGGTTTGATTACACACACACACACACACACACACACACACACACACACACAGACACACAGACACACACACACACACATATAATTTTCTTTAAACAGCTGAGATTTGACATGGGAGGTAAAATCATGTAAAGAAGTGGAAAGGGAGTATGGTGGTAACCCAGGAAGGACATATGAAGAGTTGAGTGAATGGTAGCTCAATTTTGAAATACATTAACTATAAATATGTAATTGGACATGAAGGATTACAAAAATGAACTGGTTAAAACAACTAAAAATGCTGAAAGATGACTGCAAAACCAAAATATTTAATTTAATTTAAACTGAAAAATGACCAATTCTGATATTTTGATTATTGATAATGAAATAATACATTTCTGAACATATATTTTATTAATTATTAAATTGACTGTATAGAAAATGTACATGTAACCCATCATCAGATGCTACGGTTGAATAGTTGTGTTAAAGCTGTTTAGATACTCCTTGGAATGCTCTAATGCCACCTTTTAATAAATCAGGACATTTATATATTAGCTTTAGGTGAATGGATGAGAATCACTGTGTGTGCGTGCATACGTAAGTATGTGTGTATTTATGTGTGCAGGTTTCAAATTTAGCTATTTCTTACCTCTCCTCCTTTAATCATTGTGTTCTGACCAGTGCAGAGAATAGCAACTCTAATGATTTTTCCATTTTAGATGCTATGATTCTACTAATGCAGCCTCAGAGTACATTGTTTAGTCCCAAAGTCACACTGTGCCTCATATCAGAGCTTTTAGTCAACTGATACCGCCAATTATTTTTTGCTAGAACTGATGTAAATTCAAATCGCCCTGATTCTACTGTTGTGCGGTTGAACTTTCTTGAACTTAAGCACTAGATTTTTTTCCTGGTTACGTTTTATCTTGTTTTACACACTACATTGTATTATTTGTTGTGTATTAGTTAAGTCTGTGATTTCTACCTCCCCCTCAGTCCTTTGCTCCATTTTGGCCTAAGGTAGCCTGTAACAAGTCTGTCACTGAAGAGTGACACATACTTGCTGAACACACTTGTCCTGTCCCCAGAGCAAATACCTCTAATACCTTCCAAGATTCCATTTATCCAACCCTGTGAAATTAATATTTTCATCTCTCCTGTCCTCTTTTATTTGAAGTTCAATTATTGAAACATACGAAAAATGCACTTACAAATGGCATTTTAGTAAAAACTTAATTAATGAACAAATGATGCCAAGTTAATTAAAAACTGAGATGAAAACAATCTGATAAAATGATTAATCTTCCTGAAAGTGTTTAATGAAAGCATACAGTATATCTTCATTAATATGAATGTCACAAATGTATGTTACAGTGACAGCTACATAATCAACTCTAAGTTTTAGGCAGCTATCTAAAATAACAAAAAGAAAGCTTAAATTATTTATATTTTATTGGGGATTTGAGTATATTTCAATGGTGCATATATCCAGCATTCTGAGAACCCACGCTCACTCTAAACAAGATAACGATAAAGAATGAAACCATAAAGAGAAGAAAACTTCAAAAGCTCAACAATGAAGAAGAGACAACTTCTCTTCTTCAATTCTTGAAGAAGAGAAGAAATCAAAAGTTTTAAGTGACCTTCCCCATCCCAAACTCAGAATTCTAAAGGACACTAAGAAATTACGGATTTAGTGAGGGAATTCTTCTGAAGTCTCTTGAGTAGCTCTTCCTCATGTTAGCAAAATCTTTCTTGGAAATAATTATGGCCTCAATTCTAAAACCTGATAAACTTAGGAAAAAGTTTTAGTGGCCAGTGTCACTCATAAACTTCAAAATGAAACATTAAAATAAAGTAACAAAAAGAATCTTGTAATGCTTTGAAATAAAAATAATCCCCAATCCTGGATGATCTCTTGCAGAAATATTAGGAAAGCTCAGTCAATGGAAATCCAATTTCCAGACCGGGGCACGAACCCGCGTCCTAATGAGAAAGAGATCATGTGAACATTTCAAGAGATAACAAAAGATATTTGATAAAAATGGATGTGTACTTCCTTAAAGAATTAAAGGAGAATAGAAATAGTGCCCATTAAGATGTCACTGAAGACCTGTCTTACCCTGAAAGCTAACAGCCACGCCCTAGCGCATCACCGTCTAGAGCTTTCTGTGATGATGGAAATGTTCTCTACCTGTGCTGACCCATATAGTAGCCACTAGCCACTTATGGCTACTGAGTACTTGACATGGACATTGTGACTGCAGAACTGAATTTTAATTTCATTTTTATCCATTAAAAATTAAAAAGCCACATGTGCTAACGGCCATTATAAAGCACAGTACAGCCCTGGGGGTGTCTCTTTGTTCAAGGTGGGAGGGAGGGCAATAATGTACAGTGTAACTGTTATTTTTGATAGTTTAGCAGCTGCTGTTATCAATTATTAAGACATTTTTAAAAAACAAATAGAAAATTTTTAAAAAGCTATAATTTTATGTAGATAGTATAATTTTCTATCTAAGCAATTAAAAGGGGTTACCTTTAAAAATATAGTCTTAATTAGGATTGTGTAAAAGGGAGAGAGGTAAATTTACAAAAGTCTGTAGCACTGATCTCCAACAGCAATACTGACACGCTGAAAATGGTGGAAAGGTAATGTCATTCACGACAGCAACCGGAAAAAAGAAAAACCATCCCTACCGATTAGAGAACATGAGAAGAATATAATATGGCTTATCCAGAAAACAAGAGCATAAGTCTATCAAAGAATATCCTGCACATATCTTGGGGGGCGCTTTTCTTCCAGATTTTCAGACTAACACTAACCTTTCAGGCCACAGAAGAAGAAAACTAACACTGAGTTATGCTAGATGTCTTCTCTATCGCTGCTCATTGTAGCAGAACAACTGGATTCAACACTTACTTTGCACCTTTTTTTTTTTTTTTTTTTTTTGCAGTACGCAGGCCTCTCACCGCTGCGGCCTCTCTCGTCGCGGAGCACAGGCTCCGGACGCGCAGGCTCAGCGGCCATGGCTCACGGGCCCAGCCGCTTCGCAGCATGTGGGATCTGCCCGGACTGGGGCACGAACCCGCGTCCCCTGCACCGGCAGGCGGACTCTCAACCACTGCGCCACCAGGGAAGCCCCCGAGTGTGATTATTAATGCATGTGCTGGAACCTACATGTCTAACTGAGGCCTGGTCCTTGGGAAGAGCCATCTTGGAAGTGCAGGTGTAAATTCTAATTAAGCTAAACTCGTTCAAGAATTTCTGAATTACTCTTTTAAAAGTTCCTCCAGAGCCAGTGTACAAGTAACAATAAAATTAGCCTTACAGATTTTCTGTGAGAAAATAACAAAACCAATATTGTGAAGAAAACAAATAAAATTTATGAGGAATACCTTTAAAAATGACTTTAACTTGAATTCTGGTACTCCCAGAAAAGCAGCTTTGATTCGAAGAGAATACGGAGGCAGTCAAAGGCTTTCCTCACACTCGGAAGGGGGCTTCTAGGAGCTTTCATGGGCTTTAGAGATTGGTGGCTTTGGCTCTTGACTACATCTAAGTCCACCTCAAATCTCAACAACTTTTATTTTCTTTGCTAAAGTGGTATAATTCTAACTACTCCTCTGTTTGGCATGGATGGTCTTGAAACTGTCTTCCAGCTCTAGAATGCTTTGAAGTTTAGGAAGAAGCAAACTGCAATGGGATTTTTTGGAGGTCCTGAATGGCAGTGAGCAGTGGGGCAGGGGATGGGGATGGAGCAAGGAGAAAATGAAAGAGAGAGGGAAGTGCTGGGGGGAGGGAGTGAGGGAGGGAGGGGGAGGGGGAGGGGAAGGGGGAGGGGAGAGGGAGGGGAGGGGAGAGTGAGAGGGAGGGGAGGGGGAGGTGAGGGGGAGGGGAGAGGGAGGGGAGGGGGAGGTAAGAGGGAGGGGAGGGGGAGGTGAGAGGGAGGGGAGGGGGAGGTGAGAGGGAGGGGGAGGGGGAGAGGGAGGGGAGGGGAAGAGGGAGAGGGAGGGGGACGGGAGGGGGAGAGGGAGAGGGAGAAGGAGGAGAGGGGGAGGTGAGAGGGAGGAGGAGGGGGAGAAGGAGGGGGAGGGGGAGAGGGAGAGGGAGGGGTGGAGGGATAGGGAGCGGGGAGAGAGAGAGAGAGAGATGGGGGAAAGATGAGCAGGCAGGAGTTGGGAGTGAGGAACGATAGAGAATGGGGACTATAGAGCATGCGTATGAGAAGAGACGATCTATAATTAACTGAGCTGTAGGAAGGGCTAGTTGGGTGGGGAAAGAAGAGCAAGGCAGATTGGAAAGAAAGGAGGAAGAGGGAGAATGCGGGTCAAGAAACCACACATTAGACATTTCCCAGCATTGGACACCAAAGACTACTCGACTCAGATGTGCTTGACTACTACGTAGTGTGGGAGAGGGGAGGGGAAGGGAAGCAAGGAGGCAGGGGGTGTCCATGCTGGGACACTGGTCAGGTCCAGTACTCATTAAACTGAATCATGAATGAATGATTTGTTTTGACATATCACACTGAGATCCTCAGGATGGAAGCACAGCATTAAGTGTTATAAAAGAGAATATTTCTGACATTAATGAAGGCCCTGCATCAGACAGAGACGCTATAAATTTCCTTCTACCCGTCAGGAGAGTGTACCATATGAGACCCTGCAAGGTAGCCTTGGCCTCCCTGAAGACCAGCAATCCTCTGGATTCCTTACTGTGGATAATGGGACCCAATAATGCCAGCCTGTATATTCAGGTTGATTAAAAAACAAGTGACCTCAGGGAAAGAGAGATGTCTTCCGCAAATTAAATCAGCAATAGCTTCAAGTGTTCTTAAACCTCAGGTTCCTACACAAACAACTCCTGACAGGTAGACAATGGAGGAAGCCTATTCTCTTTTGAACAGCTGTGAGTTAGAAGAGCCAGATGGAAGGAAGAGATTCAATTCCCACAGTAATTGTCCAGATTATCTAAAGGCATTAAGGCTTGCCCTCTTCCTTCTCCATCAACATGAAGGATTTCCAAGAGCCTTAACCCCCAAGACAAAGCAAAACACCAGTTTTTTCCCAAAGCAGAATGCCAACAATAAACTGCACTCAGAGCGATTTTGCCTTTTTTCAAGATGCCTTTCTACTATCCTGTGTGATCTTGGTAATATTACGAGTTAGGCGCAGGCAAGTTTTCAAAATGAGGACACAGATGTTCTAAAAGGTGAAGTGATTAACCTCAGGCCACACCAGACAAGTTAGTTACAGAATCCAGACAGAGCTCAGAAGACCTGAGGTCTATTCCAATATTCACGACAGCCAGAATAGCCAATTTCAGGCTTCTCACCGGAATTTAATTTAACTTTATTTGAATTAAGGTCTTGCAAAGGTGATGAAAAAAGAGCAACCAGTTTAACCCCATACAACTACTGAGCACCTAGAATGTTCTAGATGCTATTTTTGTGGTTAGGTTACAATAAACTAGATGTAGTCCCTATCTTTAAAACATACTGTTTAGGGCTTCCCTGGTGGCGCAGTGGTTGAGAGTCTGCCTGCCGATGCAGGGGACACGGGTTCGTGCCCCGGTCCGGGAGGATCCCACATGCCGCGGAGCGGCTAGGCCCGTGAGCCATGGCCGCTGAGCCTGCGTGTCCGGAGCCTGTGCTCCGCAACGGGAGAGGCCACAACAGGGAGAGGCCCGCGTACCGCAAAACAAAAAACCAAAAAACATACTGTTTAGCCTGGGAGACAAGAAAACAGGGAAATAAACAATGAAATGAGTTAGATGTTTCCAGGTGGAGAAGGTGGCAATGGGAATACCAGTCCATTCACTTATTTTCAATTATATACTCAATAAATTGACATTAAGCAGTCACCATGTGCCGTGCACTGTGCAGCCATGTGCTGAGGACACAGAGGTGGAAGGGTACATGATTCCTTCTCTCCAGAATCTAGGAAATACATATGGAACGGCCAAATGCTGTGCAATGAGGTTACGTCTAGGGCAGAGATGCACATATGAGAAGCAATGGAATCACAGAGAAAGGAACTGAAAATCTACCTGCGGAGTGTGAGACACTTCCACTGAGCATGCGTATGAGTAGAGACTATCTATACTTAACTGAGCTGCAAGAAGGGCAAGTTGGGTGGGGGAAGAGCAAGGGAGATGGATTGGAAAGGATGGGAGAAGAGGGAGAATTGGGAATCTGAATCCGAAACTTCTAACACCCCGTCTTGCCCTTACGAAACTTATCACATAGCCAGAACAGGCCATATGGACAGAGAACTACAGTAAACCGCGGTCAGTGCTGCTGTGTTTGCGAAGTGCTGTGCTAACACATCCTCTAGCAACTCCTTCTGCGTGAGCACGTGAGGAAGCATCGCAGTGCTGAGGACTGAGCTGGCCCTTGGAGCACGACCAAGTCTATCGGGGGAGAAGGCAGAAGCCATTTCAGGCAGATGAGAACAAAGAAACAAAGTCTCCAAAGCATGAACATGCTTGGTGATACGGATTGGGAAGTTTGGAAACAGGATCTGAGATTCGATTGAATAGAAGAACAGAACAGGAGGCAGGAAAGCGAAAGCGGTAGAACATATGGGACCTGGGAAACCTGCCACGTAAGTGAAGAGAGAGGGGCGGAAGATGGCTCGCAAGTTTCTAGCTCCACTGGCTGAGCGGCTGGAGAAGCATTCGTGGAGGTGAGAGACACAGAGAGGAATGGTTTGGGGGTGTGGTCGGCGGAATAATGGCCCCCAAAGGTGTCCATGCCCGCATCCCTAGAAACTATGAGTATGTTAGCTTGTATGGCAGAGGGCGTTTGGCAGATGTGATTAAATTACGAATTTTGAGATAAAGAGATTCTTTTGGATTCTGGAGATTATTCAGATGGACCCAGTGTAATTACAAAGGTCTTTGAGGAGAGAGGTAGGAGAGTCAGAGGCGGGGAAAGAGATATGATGATAGAAGTGAGTGAAGGAGAGGGAGAGAGGGAGAGAGAGGGGGAGAGAGGGGGAGAGAGAGAGGGAGGGAGGGGGAGGGGGAGGGGGAGGGGGAGAGGGAGAGGGAGAGGGAGAGGGAGAGGGAGAGGGAGAGGGAGAGGGAGAGGGAGAGATTGATTTGAAGATGCTTTGCTGCTGGCATTGAAGATGGAGGAAGGTGTCATGAGCTAAGGGACACAGGTGACCACTAAAAGCTAGAAAAGGCAAGGCAACAGATTCTCCCCCAGATCCTCCATTAGGAAGGCAGGAATGATGAACCATTTTGGACTTTTTCCATTGTTTTAAGCCACTAAATCTGTGGAAATCTGGTACAGCATCAGCAGGAAACTAATACGGGAACAAACAGGAAGATTAAAAATTCAATCTTACGACTGTTGAATTTGCGTACCTGGGGTTCACCTACTTGGAATTCACACGAAAGCGAGAGTAAAACATGTTGAATTGGGAGTCTGCAGTATATAGGTCATGGTGACGCCAAGGGGCTGAAAGGGGTTATCACTAGGAGCGAGAACCAGAAAGTGGCTGGAGCTACACCCTAGCAAAGAGCAACCTTGAAGGATTTCACAAAGGAAAAGGGATCAGCTACAGAAATGAGGAGGTGGTGGGAGGGAAACTTCGAGGGCGCCGTGTCACAAAAGCCTGGGTGAGATGCCTAGCAAGGCAACTGTCAGTGAAGTTAAAGTCTATCTGAGGCCAGGTGGGAAGAGCTCAGAAAAGAAGGCGCTGGACTTGACAATATGGCGGGTCTTTGGTGACGTTGGCAAAAGTAGCTTCAGTAAAGCTGTGGGATGGAAGCCAGATCAGGTGGAAGAGTGAATGGGAGATGGGGAAGTAGAGACAATGGCAGTCCATGATTTCTAGGAGGTTCTCCTGAAAGTTGGGTGAACAGCAGGGTGAGAACTGGGTGGGTTGAGGGAGAAGTATTTGAGTACCTGCTTGGTTGCTACTTTTTGAAGTTGGGGGTTATCTGAGCATGTTGTAGACGGAGGGGGAAGATATTAAACTGGAAGAAAGAAGAGGGAATGATGGATAAAGGCTGAATTCTCTGGAAGCCTCCATTTTAAGAGTAACAATTTCAAGAGAGCCCATCTTTATTCATGTGTTCACTGTGAACACACAACATGAGACCAACTCCCAAAAGTCTTTCAAATGTCCATTAGCTGAGAAAGTGAGATGTCTTCACAATTCTGTGGTTTTCACAACTTATCTCATGAATTTCTACCCATCACCAGGGCTCTGATGGTGGGAGGGGTGTGGAGGGGTGGAGAATTGAAAGCAGGGTTTTTATTTGTATACGTTGCAGGGAGCATCAGAAATAAGAAAAAAAAAAAACTTAATCCAGGCACTTGGTCCTAAATAGAGAGAGAAATCTTCTACTTTGTTTTGGGAGTTATACTAAACGAATTGTTGAAACATTAATTTCAGCCAGGAGCATATTGTTAAATACAGTTTGGGAGGAGAGAAGCAATGAATCCAATCAGTCTCAAAGAAACATAGATGAAGGAAGTAACAATAAGTTCCTGAGTTCCTTTATACCAGGTTGAGTGTTTATAGTTTAAGCTGAGAACTGAATATTGAAATGGCCTACATAAGTAAAAAAAAAAAAAAAAAGTAGTTTTTAAAAATATCAAATCTCCTTTAGTTTGTGAACACAGGAGTTTTCAGTGATGTAAAATATAAACAGTGCATTTTTCACTTTTTGAAAAATGTAAGGAGTAAGAGTTATATTTGAAAAATGAAATTTCCTGGCCTGTCATCATAGAAATTTGCCCTAAACACCCAGGACAGTGATACCCTAAGTGATATGCTGTGATGTACAGGTCCATTAAAAATAATACTCTCAAGATGGCTGCACTGCTGTTTGTAGGTTTAAATCTGATAGATGTGTTATGCATGTTGAACAAGAAAGGAAACATCAAATTCCTTTCAGTGACCTGAGGAGATTGCCCAGAGCCTTTCTAGTGCATTATATGACATTCATTTGTTGTTGCTAAAATTCCCTAAGATTCCATAACTCCTGTTAAATTCAAAGGTAAAGTCACCATTTGCTTTTGTGGGTTTAAAACAGTTTCTATCTACACCTCCATAGGTACATGGTATTGAGGATGATCTTTTGGATAATTAGTAATACTTTCCATTAAGTTTGGTCAGTGTTATCCATTGTTCCTGGAAATCTGATTTTGTATATATAAAACAACAATACAGAGGGAGGAACCAAGATGGCGGAGTAGAAGGACATGCTCTCACTCCCTCTTGTGAGAACACCAGAATCACAGCTAGCTGTTGCACAGTCATCGACAGGAAGACACTGGAACTCACCAAAAAAGATACCCCACATCCAAAGGCAAAGGAGAAGCCACAATGAGACTACAGGAGGGGCGCAATCACAGTAAAAATCAAATCCCCTAAGTGCTGGGTGGGTGATTCACAGACTGGAGAACACTTATACCACAGAGGTCCACCCACTGGAGTGAAGGTTCTGAGCCCCACGTCAGGCTTCCCAACCTGGGGGGTCCAGCAATAGGAGGAGGAATTCCTAGAGAATCAGACTTTGGATCCTAGTGGGATTTGATTGCAGGACTTTGACAGGACTGGGGGAAAGAGAGACTCCACTCTTGGAGGGCACACACAAAGTAGTGTGCGCATCACGACCCAGGGGAAGGAGCAGTGACCCCAGGGGAGACTGAACCTGACCTACCTGCTAGTGTTGGAGGGTCTCCTGCAGAGGCAGTGGCTGGCTGTGGCTCACCATGGGGAAAAAGACACTGGCAGCAGAAGTTCTGGGAAGTACTCCTTGGCATGAGGCCTCCCAGAGTCTGTCATTAGCCCCAACAAAGAGCCCGGGTAGGCTCCAGTGTTGGGTTGCCTCAGGCCAAACAACCAACAGGAAGGGAATCCAGCCCCACCCACCAACAGTCAAGTGGATTAAAGTTTTACTAAGCTCTGCCCACCAGAGCAAGAGTCACCTCTACCCACCACCAGTACCTCCCACCAGGAAACTTACACAAGACCTTAGATAGCCTCATCTGCCAGATGGCAGACAGCAGAAGCAAGAAGAACTACAATCCTGCAGCCTGTGGAACAAAAACCACATCCACAGAAAGATAGACAAGATGAAAAGGCAGAGGGCTATGTACCAGATGAAGGAACAAGATAAAACCCCAGAAAAACAACTAAATGAAGTGGAGATAGGCAACCTTCCAGAAAAAGAATACAGAACAATGATAGTGAAGATGATCCAGGGCCTCGGAAAAAGAATGGAGGCAAACATCGAGAAGATGCAAGAAATGTTTTAAAAAAAACCTAGAAGAATTAAAGAACAAACAAACAGAGATGAACAATACAATAACTTAAATGAAACTACACTAGAAGGAATCAATAGCAGAATAACTGAGGCAGGATAAGTGACCTGGAAGACAGAATGGTGGAATTCACTGCTGCGGAACAGAATAAACAAAAAAGAATGAAAAGAAATGAAGACAGCCTAAGAGACCTCTGGGATAATATTAAACGCAACAACATTCGCATTATAAGGGTCCCAGAAGGAGAAGAGAGAGAGAAAGGACCCGAGAAAATATTTGAAGAGATTATAGTCAAAAATGTCCCTAACATGGGAAAGGAAATAGCCATCCAAGTCCAGGAAGCACAGCGAGTCCCATACAGGATAAACCCAAGGAGAAACACACCAAGACACATAGTAATCAAATTGGCAAAAATTAAAGACAAAGAAAAATTACTGAAAGCAGCAAGGGAAAAATGACAAATAACACACAAGGGAACTCCCATAAGGTTATCAGCTGATTTCTCAGCAGAAACTCTACAAGCCAGAAGGGAGTGGCATGATATACTTAAAGTGATGAAAGGGAAGAACCTAGAACGAAGATTACTCTACCCAGCAAGGATCTCATTCAGATTCGATGGAGAAATCAAAAGCTTTACAGACAAGCAAAAGCTAAGAGAATTCAGCACCACCAAACCAACTCTACAACAAATGCTAAAGGAACTTCTCTACGTGGAAACACAAGAGAAGAAAAGGACCTACAAAAACAAACCCAGAACAATTTAAGGAAATGGTAACAGGAACATACATATCAATAATTACCCTAAACGTGAATGGATTAAATGCTCCAACCAAAAGACACAGGCTTGCTGAATGGATACAAAAACAAGACCCATATATATGCTGTCTACAAGAGACCCACTTCAGACCTAGGGACACATAGAGCCTGAAAGTGAGGGGATGGAAAAAGATATTCCATGCAAATGGAAATCAAAAGAAAGCTGGAGTAGCAATACTCATATCAGATAAAATAGACTTTAAAATAAAGACTGTTACAAGGAAAAAGGAAGGACACTACATAATGATCAAGGGATCAATCCAAGAAGAAGATATAACAATTATAAATACATATGCACCCAACATAGGAGCACCTCAATACATAAGGCAACTGCTAACAGCTATAAAAGAGGAAATCGACAGTAACACAGTAAGAGTGGGGGACTTTAACACCTCACTTACACCAATGGACAGATCATCCAAAATGAAAATAAATAAGGAAACAGAAGCTTTAAATGACACAATAGACCAGATAGATTTAATTGATATTTATAGGACATTCTATCCCAAAACAGCAGATTACACTTTCTTCTCAAGTGCGCACGGAACATTCTCCAGGATAGATCACATCTTTGGTCACAAATCAAGCCTCAGTAAACTTAAGAAAACTGAAATCATATCAAGCGTCTTTTCTGACCACAAGGCTATGAGATTAGAAATGAATTACAGGGAAAAAAACGTAAAAAACACAAACACAGGAGGCTAAACAATACGTTACTAAATAACCAAGAGATCACTGAAGAAATCAAAGAGGGAATCAAAAAATACCTAGAGACAAATGACAATGAAAACACGACGTTCCAAAACCTATGGGATGCAGAAAAAGCAGTTCTAAGAGGGAAGTTTATAGCTATACAAGCCTACCTCAAGAAACAAGAAAAATCTCAAATAAACAATGTAACCATACACCTAAAGGAACTAGAGAAAGAAGAACAAACAAAACCCAAAGTTAGCAGAAGGGGAGAAATCATAAAGATCAGAGCAGACATAAACAAAATAGAAACAAAGAAAACAACAGCAAAGATCAATAAAACTAAAAGCTGCTTCTTTGAGAAGATAAACAAAATTGATAAACCATTATTAGCCAGACTCATCAAGAAAAAGAGGGAGAGGACTCAAATCAATAAAATTAGAAATGAAAAAGAAGAAGTTACAACAGACACCGCAGAAATACAAAGCATCCTAAGAGACTACTACAAGCAACTCTATGCCAAAAAAATGGACAACCTGGAAGAAATGGACACATTCTTAGAAAGGTATAACCTTCCAAGACTGAACCAGAAGAAATAGAAAATATGAACAGACCAATCACAAGCAATGAAACTGAAACTGTGATTAAAAATCTTCCAACAAAAAAAAGTCCAGGACCAGATGGCTTCACAGGTGAATTCTATCAAACATTTAGAGAACAGCTAACACTCACCCTTCTCACACTCTTCCAAAAATTGCAGAGGAAGGAACACTCCCACACTCATTCTATGAGGCCACCATCACCCTGATGCCAAAACCAGACAAAGATACTACAAAAAAAAGAAAATTACAGACCAATATCACTCATGAATATAGATGCAAAAATCCTCAACAAAATACTAGCAAACAGAATCCAACAACACATTAAAAGGATCATACAACCATGATCAAGTGGGATTTATCCCAGGGAATGCAAGGATTCTTCAATATATGCAAATCAATCAATGTGATAAACCATATTGACAAATTGAAGAATAAAAACCATATGATCATCTCAATAGATGCAGAAAAAGCTTTTGACAAAATTCAACACCCATTTCTGATAAAAACTCTCCAGAAAGGGGGAATAGAGGGAACCTACCTCAACATAATAAAGGCCATATACAACAAACCCACAGCAAACATCATTCTCAATGGTGAAAAACTGAAAGCATTTCCTCTAAGATCAGGAACGAGACAAGGATGTCCACTCTCACCACTATTATTCAACATAGTCTTGGAAGTCCTAGCCACGGCAATCAGGGAAGAAAAAGAAATAAAAGGAATACAAACTGGAAAAGAAGAAGTAAAACTGTCTCTGTTTGCAGATGACATGATACTATACAGAGAGAATCCTAAAAATACCACCAGAAAACTACTAGAGCTAATCAATGAATTTGGTAAAGTTGCAGGATACAAAATTAATGCACAGAAATCTCTTGCATTCCTATACACTAGTGATGAAAAATCTGAAAGAGAAATTAAGGAAACACTCCCATTTACCACTGCAACAAAAAGAATAAAATACCTAAGAATAAAACTACCTAGGGAGACAAAAGACCTGTATGCAGAAAACTATAAGACACTGATGAAAGAAATTAAAGATGATATTGATAGAAGGAGAGATATACCATGTTCTTGGATTGGAAGAATCAATATTGTGAAAATGACTGTAGGACCCAAAGCAATCTACAGATTCAGGGCAATCCCTATCAAATTACCAAATGGCATTTTTTCCGGAACTAGAATGAAAAATCTTAAAATTTGTATGGAGACACACAAGACCCCGAATAGCCAAAGGAGTCTTGAGGGAAAAAAATGGAGCTGGAGGAATCAGACTCCCTGACTTCAGACTATACTACAAAGCTACAGTAATCAAGACAATATGGTACTGGCACAAAAATAGAAACATAGATCAATGGAACAAGATAGAAAGCCCAGAGATAAATCCATGCACCTATGGTCAACTAATCTATGACAAAGGAGGCAAGGATATACAATGAAGAAAAGACAGTCTCTTCAATAAGTGGTGCTTGGAAAACTGGACAGCTACATGTAAAAGAATAAAATTAGAACACTCCCTAACACCACACACAAAAATAAACTCAAAATGGATTAGAGACCTAAATGTAAGACCGGACACTATAAAACTCTTAGAGGAAAACATAGGAAGAACACTCTTTGACATATATCACAGCAAGATCTTTTTTGATCCACCTTCTAGAGTAATGGAAATAAAAACAAAAATAAACAAATGGGACCTAATGAAACTTCAAAGGTTTTGCAAAGCAAAGGAAATCATAAACAAGACGAAAAGACAACCCTCAGAATGGGAGAAAATATTCACCAATGAATTAACGGACAAAGGATTAATCTCCAAAATATATAAACAGCTCATGCTGCTCACTATTAAAGAAACAAACAACCCAATCCAAAAATGGGCAGCAGACCTAAATAGACATTTCTCCAAAGAAGACATACAGATTGCCAAGAAGCACATGAAAAGCTGCTCAACATCACTAATTATTAGAGAAATGCAAATCAAAACTACAATGAGGTGTCACCTCACACCAGTTAGGATGGGCATCATCAGAAAATCTACAAACAACAAATGCTGCAGAGGGCGTGGAGAAAAGGGAACCCTCTTGCACTGTGGGTGGGAATGTAAATTGATACAGCCACTGTGGAGAACACTATGGAGGTTCCTTAAAAAACTAAAAATAGAATTACCATATGATCCAGCAATCCCACTACTGGGCATATACCCAGAGAAAACCATAATTCAAAAAAATACATGCACCCCAATGTTCATTGCAGCACTATTTACAATAGCGAGGTCCTGGAAGCAACCTAAATGCCCATCTACGGACGAATGGATAAAGAAGTTGTGATACATACATACAATGGAATATTACTCAGCCATAAAAAGGAAAAAAATTGAGTCATTTTTTGAGACGTGGATGGATCTAGAGACTGTTATACAGAGTAAGTCAGAAAGAGAAAAACAAATATCGTATATTAACGCATGTGTGTGGAACCTAGAAAAATGGTACAGACAAACCGGTTTACAGGGGTGAAGTTGAGACACAGGTGTAGAGAACAAACCTATGGACACCAAGCGGGGGAAAGCCGCGGTGGGGTGGGGATGGTGGTGTGCTGAATTGGGCGATTGGGATTGACAGGTATACACTGATGTGTATAAAACTGATGACTAATAAGAACCTGCTGTATAAAAAAATGAATAAAATAAAATTCAAAAATTAAAAAAAAACAACATAGTGAGATCTCAAAACTTTAAAAACAACAACAACGAGAATACATTTTTCTGGGGCTTCCCTGGTGGCGCAGTGGTTGAGAGTCCGCCTGCCGATGCAGGGGACACGGGTTCGTGCCCCGGTCCGGGAAGATCCCACATGCCGCGGAGCGGCTGGGCCCGTGAGCCATGGCCGCTGAGCCTGCGCGTCCGGAGCCTGTGCTCCGCAACGGGAGAGGCCACAACAGTGAGAGGCCCGCGTACCGCAAAAAAAAAAAAAAAAAAAGAATACATTTTTCTAAAACTGGTTATAATTTGACTTCTTGGATTCAGAAAGTATTTTGGTACCTTTCACCACTTCAATGTTGTTGTTATGAGCAATTGTCATTTTTATATATAGTACTTTAGACATACTAGGTTTGTACGGCATTCTCTAGATGTTGCTTTTCTACAAAATAAATTCCTCGTGTCAGCTTGGAAAAAAAAAAAGAGATGAAGATGTTGTATAAAGTCCTCAAGGTGTTTCAAGAACTCTGAGCCATTTAGAATGAACATATACACACGAATATATATAATAGATAATCAACAAGGACCTACTGTATAGCACAGGGAACTCTACTCAGTATTCTGTAATAACCTATATGGGAAAAGAATTTGAAAAAGAATGGATATATGTATATGTATAATTGAATCACTTTGCTGTACACCTGAAACTAACATAACATTGTAAATCAACTATACTCCACTATGAAATAATAATAATAATAAAAAGAACTCTGAACCACTCCTAAACCTGCGAGCTACACAGTACTTTTCCTAGGTGCTTTGGATTGCTAGGACATCGTTTATCTGTGCCATTTTAAACGTCCATTTCACACACACACAGATAATCATCCTAGGAGTCGCTCACCCAACAGGATGCTTTTCTGATGTGTGTGTAATAATGCCTTATGAAGTACACCTCTGAGACAAGAGTCCACTAATATCCTAAAGAAAAAGCACAGAGATGAACGCGGCTTCAGTGTGATCTGAGGGATAACAAAAAGGGTTTATATCGGCTTCTCGGTGGAAAGTGCTGGGGGCGCCTTTTGTGTTTCCTGTTTTGGTGAGTGCCATTGCCGCTGTTCCAGTTCCTCAGGATCGAAACCACCAAGTCATCATTACAACTCTCCTCTTCCTCACACCCTGCAACCAATTAGCTGCCCAATCCGGTTGATTCTATGACCTCAACGTGTCTGGCATCTGACCCCTCCTGTCTGCCGCCCATAGTTCCTTCTGCCTGGATTCTGTCATGGCCTTGGTATTGGCAGCGTCCTTTCCCCATCACCCCTCTCTACCGCCACCACATTTCTCTTCCTATGATTTGGATGATATAATTTCCTGGCTTACAAGCCAGGAGGAATCACTATTACGAACAGCATGAAGTGCAGGATCCTCAAGCTGATTCAAAGTGTATCAGTGTATGGTCCAGGGACCAGTGTGGTTCACCATGGGGGGACAGAGACAAATAGGGAGTAATCACTGAGAAACCTCTCTAGACATTCTTTCCTGTTTTCCTATATTTGTTCTGATTCTATTCATTGAAATGTAATTATATGTCTGTTGCATCTGCTAATGTAGTTTTCAAGTTTGTAAATTTAAAAAATATTTTAATACCTTTTTTCTAGTAACTCAGTTTTACTCTTGAAAAAGATATGTATCAACAGACCACACACTGACAACTTAAAGCTGATTGTGAAGCACTGTTCTACAGTGGTGTTACACCAAGTGTGGTTCCTGAACTGGCAGCATCCCCATCATCTGGGAGCTCATTAGAAAAGCAGAATTTCAGGTCCCGCCCCAGACTTACCAACTCAGAATCTCTGGGAGTGGATACCGGAAGCCTGTGTTTTAACAAGCCCTCCAGGTGCTGGCTAACATTTGAGAGGCACTGATTAACAATCTTTCCACTGCTCCTTCAACCCCCTGCAGCCCCTGGTGGCTATGAAACACTTCAAATGTGGCTACTACAACTGAGAAACAATCTTTAACTTTATTTAGTTTGACTGAAATCTACATAGCCACATGCACCCCCTGGCTGCCATACTGGACAGCACTGGTCTATTCCCTATACTCTAACCTTAAATGGACAGCTGCAGTGCCACCTCTGTGCCATATTTTTAAGCTTTTCAGTCCACCGAGGAAGAATTGTTTTCCAACCCCAGCACCCTCACAGTAATCTATTAAATTTCACCCATCTTTCAATATTTTCAACTCTTCCAAGAAGACCTCCAGGGTCTTCTTTATTTAACTTAACTTCCCTCCTTGTTTTCTTTTTACGGTGTTTTTCTTTTTAATTCTCTTATAGAACTTATTACTCTCTGTTTTGTGCCCAAGTTATTTAGGGATGGGTTTGTCCTCCCCCAGATGGAGAGATGCTGGTTTCATCACCTTTAATCCCACAACAACGCCTACACGGTACTTTGCAAATGGGAGACATTCATCAACCATGTAATTGAATTAAACCTCCATGAAACCAGAGAGAAAAGTCTTCAACACCAACAATGCATCCTAGTGTTCTTAGAAGTCAAGACAGGATGAATTGGAAGACTGGGATTGACATATATACAATAATATGTATAAAATAGGTAACTAATAAGAACCTGCTGTATAAAAAATAAATAAAATAAAATTCAAAAATAAAAAAAACAAAACAAACAAAATGTTAACATATACAATTTAGTTTAGAATAGGAAAAATGTTAAAGTCATGGTGAAGCATTTGTCACAGGATCAAAATCCATTGTTATAAAAATAAACACAGTGCCTGCCTCATCATTTCTTTAGCAGCAGGAAAGCATTTTCCCTTGGCCTCCATCCTCTACCTCCATCAGAACTGTTCCTTAACTAAATTTGAGATTAGAAACAGACTCGTAGCTTTTAAAAAAAAATGCCACTGCCACATTCTTGGTGATATAAAAGCAGTTTTCCTATCAATTTCATGAAAGATATTAGCGTTCTGACTGGATCAACATTTTGCTACAAATAAAAAAGGTAATCTTTATCTTTACAGAAAAGGTGAGGAGAAAACACAACTCATTCTGCTTTATTTCAGAGTTCTATGCTTGATCCTGTTCTTACAAAGCTATAAAATTAAAATACAAGAAATTAACCACACCAAACCAAACGTTAGGGTGGTTAATAATTAAGTATATTCTGCCATCAATGTAATGAACCTCAATAGACTTTTATACGGATTACATACCCACAATGACTCACAAATACAGCACCGCAAAGAACTTACACTTCACAATGCCCTCACAGAAAAGTGAATGGGAAACGCATGTTACTTTCCAGCAATGGGAATTGGCAGCATTCATATTACATTTGAAAACCTGAATGTCAAATACAATTGACAGTTTTTGGAGTGCCTTTCATTATGGGAACTCACCAACTAACATCAATGCCAACTCCCCTTGCAAGTTGTATTTTCAAAATTTTTACACTGTCTGATTGTGGCATGGTAGAAAAGCGCACGAATCAACAAGCTCCAAGTGTCCACATGTGACACATCTGATGCTCTTCTCAATCTGTTCTGAGAAACCTGGAAGAATGCAGGTTTCTAGACAATACTTTCTAATTTATTGTGGGCACTAATTTAGATGAAGAATAGGTTGGTAGTCCAAGATAAGATAATATATCTCAATAACCCACCATTTATTAGAACATAATGGCAAAAAATATTTTAAGACGTGAATTAATGAAAAAAGATATCACGGTACAAAAAATATATTCCTAGCTATGTAAAAACAAATTAAATATATGTGAAAATACAGAAAAATAACTCCTAACTGTTAAAACTGGTTTCCCTTGAGTAAGTAATGGTGGTGGGGCAATGAGGAATATATTTTTCATCAATCTACTTTATGTATTTTTGCTAGTTTGAATATTTTGTAACAAGAATGTTTCCATATACTACGTGTATAACCAAAAGTAATAATTATTTTAAGAAAAATAACAAAAACATTCTATTTAAAGAAAAGCAAAAGAAATATTTTTTTTCCTGACAGAAGATTTTTGCCTAAAATGTAGTATAACCCAGAGCAAGTTTTTAAAAAATGTTTTGTTAGGAAAACATAATAAAAAATTAAACAGGGCTCCCTAATGAACTGTGATTAACTCTTATTAATGATGATGAATATTTATATAGTGCTTTATAATTTAGAAATTATACTTCACATTCATTATCACAGTTATTAACTTAATGGTGAGACAGATTTCACCGTCATCATTTTACAGATGAGGAAACTGAAACTCAGGGATGTTAAACTATTTGGCTGTTACCACCCAGGTCATAAGTGGCAGGTCCAGAATTTGATCCAAATTCTGACTCCAAAGCTCAGGTGTCAGCCACCATACTCCCTCAACTCAAGGAGATACAGCTCAGAGAAACTGACTAACTGAACCTGATTAGAGAAGTCAAACAACAGAATCTAGGCAATTAATGACTTTGTAAAGTTTAATGGATTTATTTGAAGCAATTCTGTATGAAATAGTAATATTTTATACAGCCTAAACAGTCTCTAATAACTTCCCTCCATACTCCTTCTAGCGATCCTTTCTTTAATTAGAAGAACCAGCAGTGGGAGAGAATGACTTAAGTTTCCCTGGATCCCAATCCCATGCTCATGGTTGTATCACATTTTAGGTCCATTCATTGTTCATTCACTTGTTCCACAAGTATGTATTGATCTCCCCATGCGTTGCTTATTATGTGTGCAGGAAATGGTGTCAGGGAGAAGAATGAGGCATCATCCCTATTTCTGGGGAACCCCACATTCCTGGGAAAATAGGTAGAAAATAATAACCCCATGTGAAAGAAAGAAGGGCAATACCAGTGTATGTGCTGATCTGAAGTAGTTCTCAAGAGAGGTGACTGTGCCACCCAGGGGATGTTCAACAATATCTGGACACAGGTTGGTGGTCACACTTGGGGAAGTAGCATGTAGTAGGCAGAAGCCTGAGATGCTGCTAAACATCCTATAAAGCACAGGACAGCCTCCATGGCAAAGGACTATCTGGTCCAAAATGCTAACAGTGCCAAGGTTTAGAGATATTTTGCTATAGCATATTACTCTTTCCAGATTTTAAGTGAGGAAATTTACATCAGCTAAACAGAGGAATTTATAATTCCACAATAATGAGTGCATTAAAAATGTAAGTCATCTATTCTTTTTTTTTTTGCGGTACACGGGCCTCTCACCATTGTGGCCTCTCCCGTTGCAGAGCACAGGCTCCGGACGCGCAGGCTCAGTGGCCATGGCTCACGGGCCCAGCCGCTCCGTGGCTAGTGGGATCTTCCTGGAACCCGTGTCCCCTGGATCGGCAGGCGGACTCTCAACCACTGCGCTACCAGGGAAGCCCATCTATTCTTGAATAAATGCCCTAATCCTATCTTTATCTGTCTGTGGCATTAAGACAAAGGATAACTTTTCTAGAAGTGGGCTAATAATACCTAAGAGGACTCTCCATCTTTAAGGGAATGAATTCCTATTCTTTTGCCCCACCCTTGGCCAAGCTCCCATCATCTCTCCCTTCTGAGACTGCTGTGCACCAGGATCAGATTGTCTTCTGTTCAGCCCTCTTAACAGATCCCCACTGCACTGGGAGCAACATTCAACCTGGCTTCAACACCAACAAGGTGCCTGTGACCTGGACCCTGACGACCTCGCACCGCCACCTTGTTCCCTCTGCTCTAGCCACAGTGATCCCAACTCAGAGGCTTCCCATATTCTGTTTCCTCTAAAGCTCCTCCCCCACCACTAAGTCCTCAAGCTTCACATCATGACCTAAACAGCATGCCGGCAAAAAGGCTTTCCCTAACTTCCCATTTCCTCTCATCCTCTCCTTCCTTATCCATGCTCCCTGCTTCTCCGCCCTACTCTGTGCTCCTTGCCCCTGTGGCTCTGTATAACTGAAGCACCATTGCTAGTGGGCTCCGGGTTGGATTCAGCCAGTGGGAAGCATCAGTAAGAGATCTGAGGGCTGGAGGAGATGGACATCCAGCTATTTCAACCTCCTTTCCTACTTAGGTGCCATTCTGGGAGAGTTCCTCCTGGTAGCACCCCGGGTCCTGCTCTCATTAAGCCCTGGTGCCACATTCTGTCCCCTTATCCACTTTAGCTGATATGAGCTTCTGGTTAAGGTGGCATCGCTCCTGTGTCCCCTTCACCGCCCTCACCTCTGCAAGTGGGCCCTTCATTAACAAATTTTCGTCTGAACCATCTAAAGTGAATCTTGTTACTGGCCAGCACTTGGACATTCATACACCTCAATCTAAATCAGTACAGATTCTTCGGATTATTTTTCATACAGCTACTTCCACAGCCCCCGGGCATTTCTCCTCTGAGCTTGTATCATATTTTATCAATGCGCACATGGGTGGTTGTATTTTGATTCTTCGTGTACTATCTGTCGCCTGACCCAACACAATTACGTATGTTCGACAGGGATCATGGCTGTTTGGTTAATGACAGTTGAATGGATGAATTAAATGGCAGGCCATGTCATCATTGAAGACAGACACCTGAGATTGTCAGGAAATAAATCACTATTAAAAAACAATGTTAATATAAGGAATTTATGGATGAATAAAACAACATATGTGAAGGAAAATGCTTGAAGCTTTAAGTACATTCATGCACGGAGTCAACTGACATTTGTCCAGCACCTTGCAGTGCCACATAGAGGCATGAAAAGGAAACTGTGTATTTTCTCAAAGGCTTAGAGGCCAATAGGGAAGACAGAAATGTAAAGGTAATGGGGCACCTGAGCCAGGGGCACAGTAGGGTCAAGAAAGAGACTGCTATCAAAGGGGGACGATTTACAAGGGAGGCATCTGGAAATAAAAGAAAAAAATTAAGAGCACGTTTCAGTTTTGTTCAGAAAACACGATGGCTCGTAGGACCGTAAATTCTTTGTTCCTCAAATTCAGGAAGGAAGAGAAGGAAGTAACATCCATGCCAAAAGGTTGCTTTGGGGTAATGTCTCAGCCCAGATGAAAGGGTCCAGTTCACACTGGCAGGCGAAGATGCAACGACATGAAAATTGCCCGCGTTTTACTACAAGACTCCAAACATGTGGGTTCTGATCATAATGGAAACCCAAATGGTGCAATCGTGGAAGCCTCCAGCTAGAGTTCCTGCATTTTCTGAGCTGAGAAAGGTTTAAGTAATTTACTCGCTGTCAAGTTTGATACACATGTGTGTGCCACTGGGTGGTATGTATGGGTGTGTGTGATTACAATATGACATTTATAATCCTCAAGGTAACAGTTATGTTCACTAACATTCTTTCTGTCTTGAAATATTAAGAAATAGCCTAACATCTTTTTTCATTGAAGGAATACTTTTTTTACCCTCCTGTCTACAGGAAAACAATTATATCAACAAATGATTTTCTCATCTTCATGATTCTTGTCGATGAGTTGCCCCAGTCCAGAGAGGTCACGATGAGTCACAAATCATTCTGATTAGAAGCAAATAAACACTTAGGTCCTGTCGTCCGTCAGACGTTAGAACAGGGGTTGGCAAACTTTTGTTATAAAGGTCAGCTAGTAAATATTTTAGGGTTTGTGAGCCATATGGTCTCTTTCAACAATTCAACATGGTCATCATAACATGAAAACAGCCACAGACAAGATGTACATGAATGGGCATGGCTGTGTTCCAATCAAACTTTAGTTACAAAAAGAGATGGCAAGCCAGATTTGGCCTCTGGGCTACAGTTTGCCAGCCCTGCACCAGGCTACACAGAAGGAAAGGGAAAAAACGAACTGGGAACAAGGGAGACAGCTCCAAAACAAGTGGGAAAAATAGAATCATTGATGCAAACACTGCAGTGGTACCAAGGAGAGAATGCTTTAGTTGTAAGATATACTAAGAGAATGATAATAAGTCAATAAACTCTGACCTGCCACGTGAGAAAATAAAACTAATCGGTAGAATTTCCTACCAACTATAACTACTGTGCAAAAAAATCCTATTTTGACAAATATAAATAAATATATAGCTCAGACATAGGAGCTAACTGTAACGTAGATAAGCCTTGAAAACATGATGCTTGGTGAAAGAAGCCAGACACAAGAGGCCACATATTGTACGATTCCACTTAGACGAAACGTCCAGAAGAGGCAAATCCACAGAGACAGAAGGCAGATTAGTGGTTGCCAGGGGCTGCGGAGGAGGGAACGGGGAGCGACTGCTAGTGGGCACAGGCTTTCTTCTGGGGCTGATGGAAATGTTCGGAATTAGAGAGTTGTAATGGTGGCACACCTCTGTGAATGTACCAAAAAACCCACTGAATTGGATACTTTAAAGAGTGAACTTTATGACATATGAATTATATCTCAATTTTTAAAAAGGGAGCAGGACATTCTCACTGAATGCCTCCATCTTTCCAGAGGGCAATATGATGCGATATATTGGGTTGGCCAAAAAGTTTGTTCGGGTTTTTCCGTAAGATGTTACGGAAAAACCCGAGCGACCCTTTTGGCCAACCCAATATATTAAAAGTCCTACAAATGTGAGAAGCGAAAGAGAAAGAGGAGCTAAGGAGATGTGGAAACAGAAAAGCAGCAAATCAATCAATCAATCATGTCAGCAACTGGGATGGTCCTCTGTATATCAAGTCGAACACAAAAGGGCGTCTACCACGTCCTGAGAGCAATTAAAAGGTAATACTTCACCCTTCCACCTGCCTGCAAAGTGGCCATGGACGTGTGATCTGTTTACCTGAGTTAACAACAGATTTGCTGGGACATAAGATGATTATCCCTGGGCACTGGGCTGGGAGCTTTTTAGGCTCTGCTGATCGTTCCCAGGGTTCCGCAGGGTATGCGTTCTAAATTCCATTTCGCAGATGAGCAAACGAATTGTCAAAGGCCATGCTCTTTCCCCCATCCCTCCTGATCTCTCAGATCTCACGTGGGTGGTGCCTCTAGCAGGAGGTGGGTGTCAGCCTGCCCCTCACTTCCCGAATGTTCCCCAGCTGTGTTCTTTCCCCGAAGGGGGGTGCAGACGAGGCCCTGCAAACCAGTTCACAATATCGCCATCTGGTGCTCAGCAGCGGGCTCGCAGCTGGCTTTCCTGCTCTTTCCCCTGCCATAACTGCCACAGGGATCTATTTAAATCTTCAAACAGCCCAGTCCAAAAATGGCAGAAGGCCTAAATAGACATTTCTCCAAAGAAGATATACAGATGGCCCACGAACACATGAAAGAATGCTCAACATCATTAATCATTAGAGAAATGTACATCAAAACTACAATGAGATATCACCTCACACCAGTCAGAATGGCCATCATCAAAAAATCTAGAAACAATAAATGCTGGAGAGGGTGTGGAGAAAAGGGAACCCTCTTGCACTGCTGGTGGGAATGTAAATTGATACAGCCACTATGGAGAACAGTATGGAGGTTCCCTAACAAACTACAAATAGAACTACCATATGACCCAGCAATCCCACTACTGGGCATATACCCTGAGAAAACCATAATTCAAAAAGAGTCAGGTACCACAATGTTCATTGCAGCTCTATTTACAATAGTCAGGACATGGAAGCAACCTAAGTGTCCATCGACAGATGAATGGATAAAGAAGATGTGGCACATATATACAATGGAATATTACTCAGCCATAAAAAGAAACGAAACTCAGTTATTTGTAGTGAGGTGGATGGACCTAGAGTCTGTCATCCAGAGTGAAGTAAGTCAGAAAGAGAAAAACAAATACCGTATGCTAACACATATATATGGAATCTAAGGGGGAAAAAAAAGGTCATGAAGAACCTAGGGGTAAGATGGGAATAAAGATGCAGACCTACTAGAGAATGGACTTGAGGATATGGGGAGGGAGAAGGGTAAGCTGGGACAAAGTGAGAGAGAGGCATGGACATATATACACTACCAAACGTAAGGTAGATAGCTAGTGGGAAGCAGCCTCATAGCACAGGGAGATCAGCTCCGTGCTTTGTGACCGCCTAGAGGGGTGGGATAGGGAGGGTGGGAGGGAGGGAGATGCAAGAGGGAAGAGATCTGGGAACATATGTATATGTATAGCTGATTCACTTTGTTATACAGCAGAAACTAACACACCATTGTAAAGCAATTATACTCCAATAAAGATGTAAAAAATAAAAATCTTCAGTCATCTCGTGTCCCTGTCCCCCCACTAACTCCAGCTTAAAAAGTCAAGCTCTTCACCCAGACTTAGAAGGGCCCAGACTCCCTGGCTCCTCGGCTAGCACCCGTGCCGCATCCTGCCCTTGCCCTTTGTGCATCAGCCTATGGGCCTTCCTTCACATCAAGCCTCAGGGCTCGGCCCGGCTGGTCCCTCTGCCTGGAATGCCCCTCCCACGCTGCGTCCTCCTTCAGGTCGCGTCCCACAGAGACTGTCTTTGTCTACTGTTCCCAAGTAGCAACAACGCTTCAATTCCTTTCTTCTTTCCTCTTTCCTTTCTTCCCTTCCTCCTTCCACAGAATGTAAGCTCTTTGAGAACACGAACTCTGTGCTGTTCACTGAAGGATCACCTGTCCCAGCCCATTGAAGGCACTCAATTATTTGTTGAAAGAATTAATGGATGAGGATGAAACCTGGCAAAGGTCCTATGTTTAGCTAATGATTAAAGATGGAAATCCCACAGCACACAGCCTTGCCTCTGCGGAGCGCTAACCAATAAATGGGAGTTCTAATGACCACAGACTTCAGAAGGTCCTCATCAACACCGACCATTTACAACTGCCCTCACCCCCAAAGTTCCATGTCTGAGACAAGTTTCTGCCTGGAGAGAGTTTTTATTACAGACTCATAAAGCCCTGAATCACGTGGTTTACAGGGAAAGTGCTAATGCAGTCATAATTACATTGGTGTGAACACACTGCCATCGAAATGTAGCAAACATAGACATAGGCATTTAAGAGGAATCAGCTGCTCCCAACACAAGATCAACCGTCACAGAGAAACCAGTGAGCAGCGAAGGAACTTGAACTGAGTGACTGAAGGTGACAAACCCTATAAATCAGCGAGTAAAATGACACTTTGCACCGACACCTCGGAGTAACCAGCTCACTACCCAGAGAGCTATGCATTTGGGGGAAATCTATAAGTCATGGATACCACGTGCCCCGATACGGTGACTGCCATTCCTTTTTTGTTTAATTAACCCAAACACAAAAGAAACATAAACATCAGTCCGTGGGTGATTTCTTTCTTTTCTCTTTGGAAGCAGATCAAGAAACAGGAAGGGACACGACTTCATTATACATTCAGCACTTACCTATGGTTTTTTTTTTTTTTTTCCTTTCTAATCTTTGAAATAACCGTTGATCCATTAAGAGACTTGAAGGTGAAAAATGTCAAGCCTTTGACCTTTTCTTAATTCACACACATACTGAGCCAGTGAAAACATACCCACACACCCACCCAGTCCATCTGCCCACAGTTAGTACTTTCCATGGCCTCCGTGACCATTCTAGAGCAAGGTTTCTCACCCGAGGCACTGCGGACATTTTGGATCAGATAATTCTGTTGGCGGCAAGGGGATGGGGGAAGGGGAGATGTCTCGTGCACTGTTCAATATTTAGCAGCCTCCCTGGCCTCCACCCACTAGATGCCAGTAGCACCCACCTGTCAGCTGTGACAACCAAAGATGCCTCCGGACATTGCCAAATGTTTCCTGGAGGGCAAAACCAACCCAGGTTGAAAACCGCTGTTCAACCAACAAGAACCTACGGTACAGCACAGGGAACTCTACTCAATATTATGGAACAACCTAAATGGGAACAGAATTTGAAAAAGAATCGATACACGTATATGTATAGCTGAATCGCTTTGCTCTACACATGAAACTATCACAACATTGTTAACCAACTATACTCCAATATAAAGTAAAAAGTTTAAAAAAAGCGACTGTACATAAAAAACTAGAAGAAAAAGCTCAGCAAATGTTCTCTAATTATTTTCCTCTTTCAACATATGCTGACACATTTTATCTCTTGGACACTATAAACTTATCAATCCAGAATGTGTACACGCATTGCCCCTGTATCATTTGTTGCTGAGTCGTGGACATTACTCAGCACCTTACTGAAATGCCAGAAGGCCAGGGCTGCTCTTGGAGGAAGACTCCCTGAAATTCAATGCAGAATTTTATGCCTTCATAAAGAACTGTATGCCAAGATTACACTTTCTTAAAACAACCAGGGCCTGTAAATGCCTCTAAGACTCGGCAATATTTGCAATTGGTGGACGGATCTCAAAACTGGTTTCAAACCAGACATTTAAAGATCATAATATTTGTACAAAGAGCTCTTTAAAGGGAAAGAAGAGAGCTGGTTTTAGTTTGAAACCAATGAAGAAATAAGTCGTCTGTCTCTGCCTTTTGCTAAAGTAACTAACCTCTCTTAATGACGATGTATTTAGATTAACAACAGAAAGAGCGGAACTAGCCCTGGTATCGGCCTTACAAGATCTTACATTCTGCAAAGGCCATTAATCAGCAAACAATCTCTAAAGACAACCTAAAGAAAATGTGTTCCAACTGCCTCATTCCCTTGTCTTGGTTATAATCCAAGAGTAAATCCTCCAAGTCTAAATCTTGCTACCCATAAAACTTCTTATCTGCCTTTACTCAGTAAAAGCCATCAACCAAATCTCTATACACTGCTTTTCCCATGGAGGAATGAGGCTGTAAGTTTGTTCACTAAAAGGCACTAGGTGGGAAGAAAGACTAAGCAAGAAATCTGCCATAAATCTTCATCAGCCTTCTTGTGTAAAGCTGACATGGATTTAGACAAAGCTTTTCTTCAGGGTTTTCATAAACTTTATTATTTGCCCAGGAATAATTTATCCTAATTGGAAAAATGCATTTTAAAAGCTGCTGACAATCGTACATGGGTTATTTCACATTACACAGGAAGCTGACCACTGTAACACTTCTGCGGCATCGTCACACTATCGAGGGATTTTGTTTGCTTTTACAATTTTCTTGTATGATATTTTATGGGTTTTGATTTAGCACCAGATGCACGTTTGGTATGAATGGTATAATTTCTTTAAGAGGGTGTTTACAGAGAGATGAAAAGTAGATTAGT
Source organism: Pseudorca crassidens (assembly GCF_039906515.1). NCBI lineage: Eukaryota > Metazoa > Chordata > Mammalia > Artiodactyla > Delphinidae > Pseudorca > Pseudorca crassidens. The sequence goes on along the minus strand of NC_090317.1, from coordinate 126,641,984 downwards.
AGCATTTTTTAATCTTTATTTCCTGATGGGTTAATGACATGCATGGTGCAAACCCCACATTTTTATTGGGGCTGAAGAGAAATATATTTGACATAATCCATTTCAATCTAACTTGTGGTTTTGCTTTAAGCCCTCGACGAAGAGCTTGCGTCTTGTGATCTATTTAATACCTTGCCTTTCTTATTAACAAAACCGAAACTAGGCCATGTTCAGGGTGGTCAGCTGGAAAGAATGTGGCTCATCAGAAAGGGCGGGTGTATACCCAGCATTCTTCTCGAGGAACAGCGGGGCTCCCCACAAATGTGGAGCGTGGGAGGTCTGGGCCCCGAGTCTAACTCTTGACTAGGGGCTGTTTGAACTTTTATTAATGACAATTTAAACACCCTTCCTTTCTATAGGTCTCCCATCAACTAATTCAACAGCTGTTGGGGGATCATACTGGCATCACAGATTCAGTTTAAGAGGAGTCTAAATGCTTCCAAGTCACCTTCATGTAATTTCTAGAATAACCGATCGTGAATAACGAGCATCTTGTAGTTATAAGTCAAGGAAATTAATGATTTGAATACTACTTGAATAAAGTGTGCTATTGTTTCCCCTCTCATCCCCCCATTCAATGGAGGTACATCTAGCAATGTACCTTCTCTGCAAAAATGTGGTTGCTAATTTTCAGGTGACCTAACAGAAATTCATCTGCGTAAACTACTGCACAGTGAAATGTCTTACGGGCCAGGCATGCACTGTATTCCTTCTATTTTCAGATGTTAAATACTACTTAAAAGCTAACTATTTAAGAAGTCTGAGGACAACTGGAGTTATATTTAGAGTGGGACGCAGTAAATCAGCTTTACAAGGAAGCTGCAATTTCTCCCATTTTACGGAGAGGTAAAGCGATTCGCCGGAGTCGTGTAGCCAGCAAGGGGCTGAGACGGGCCTTGAAGGTATCTCCACCCAAGCATGTAGTCAGTGCTTTCCCCTCTGCGGGGAAGAGGAAGTCATCGCCCTGAGGTGGGGCGCTGTTGGCTCCCATTGTGAGGACGTGGTGAATGGAACCACTGGTACTCCCATGCCAAACCAGACACGTGTTTGATAGGACACCAAAGTGTTAAGGGCATCACCAGTCAATATTAGTACCTGTGACTAAGTATCCTTCCTATATGTTACTCCCTCTCTGAGACAAACCAATATGCAAAACCTCGTGCTTGACGCATTGCTTAGTCCTTAAAAATCTCACCCGTGCTGTCCAGTCAATCTGTTTTCTTCTCTAGACGTTACCCATCAGCTGTTCTTTATTCTGCCAGCACTTTAAATGGCCAGAAAGCAGGCACTGAGCAGGGGCCTGGCCTTTGGAAGTGCCTTTGAGTACAGTAACAGAGCTGCACACTGGAGCGGTGGGTTCTGAAACAGCAGTTTTGTTTTGTTTCTTTTAAAATTTTATACCTTATTTATTTTTAAAACAATTTTTTTGATGTGGACCATTTTTTAAAGTTTTTATTGAATTTGTTACAATATTGCTTCTGTTTTATGTTTTGGGTTTTCGGCCGCGAGGCATGTGGGATCTTAGCTCCCCGACCAGGATCGAACCTCCACTCCCTGCACTGGAAGGTGAAGTCTTAACCACTGGACCGCCAGGGAAGTCCCGACAGCAGCTGTTTCATGGTTAGCAGCTGCTGCATCTGCGGTGGGCTTTGCAGATGGGGCCTTGCCAGCTGTGGCTGTGACCTAGAGAATTAATTCCTTATATTCTCCTATTAGAGCAATTATTCTCTACGCCTCCCCTCCCCATAGTGTGTCCCCTACAGGGTCCCTCTCGATTTGCTTTGCCACCTTCCATCAAAACGTCCTGAATCATCTGTCTTGTCCCCAGAACTTGGAGCCCCTCGAAAGCTCACTGCTGTGGATTGCCTTAGGGTCTGACAACCGTGCCCGGCTCACGTTGATGCTCCCCCCTCCCCCCTCCCCTCTCCTATTTTGGTTTCTATCTTCTGAAAGTTCTCATCTGAATTCTTTCATTTAATTCTTTAAACTTCACTGACTCAGGCTCTACAACAGCACTTGACCACTTTGAGTCCTCACTGCATTTTGCTTCTATTACTGATTTACTTTCCCTTAGATTTCTAGTGCAAGTCAGAAAGGTGAAGAAGACACACTGCACTCTCTGGAGTCTCTGGTGAGCTATGCGGTGAGGAATATCTTTAATCATTCTGAGTTCACTGTGATCCTCATTCCTACTTCTAAGGAGAGAGCGGAGTCAGGAGAAGGGAGGGAAGGGAAGAAAGGGAAGGAAGGAAAAGAAGTAAAGGGAAGGAAGAAAAAATACAGCAAGAAAGTCCATCTGTATGGTCACTGTAGGAACTGTAGAGACTGTGTTTTGTAAGCACCTGACACTGAAGAGCCATTTTTGTGTTCCTGAGTCTAACCATGAATACTCCAGGGCCAAACAGAAGACACACCACATACTGGAGTAAGAGAAGATGTGCCTTGGATTGAGTTTTTGTCACCATGATGGTAACTGTGGGTGAATTTTCTTCTTATTGGTGAATATCATTGGAATTTTTATTTATAAGGTGAATTCATATTACATTTAGATCTTAACTGGTGTTGGGATCAGCCTTCTAAAATATCTGATATTAGCAAGCAGCACTGAGGTGAGGTCATCGGATCAACATTCACATCAGAGACAACCCCTCTCCAAACCGCTCTCACCCACCAGGCCACCATTACTAAAATTACTGCGATGTGGTCACCTCTACCCTGGTTTCTGCAGACAGTTCTTTAACACAAATTTTGTCCTCCTTCCTTTTTCCCCCTCTCAAGCAAATGTCAGTGAGGAATAATGGACAAGTAGACAAGCACCCAAAAAACTGTTTTAAAGAGAAATGTATTGAATTTGGGCAAAATGATCAATTATCGACCATCATGCAAAGTACGATGAGGGGCAACAGACACTGTAATTTGTAGGAAACTTCGATTTCTAACCATGCATGTAGGCCAGAGCATGAAGGTCGCAGGGAAAATCTTATGAGAGTAACAAGTCAGAATCAAATCCCTTGGGCTATTTTATAAAAATATCGTAAGTGAAAACCATCATTACCAAAAAGCATTCATTTACTGAGTTAATCAGTATATGGTTTGGGTGAGATATAACAAAAATCATGACAACTCAACAGACTTCCAGAACTTCCAGGAAGTTTAGGGTGTGGTTCAGATACCAAACAGACTGATTAAAGTCTCATTTTGAGCCATGAGGGAGGTGAAGAGATAGTAGCATGCCATGAACACTTTCACCCACCAGATGGGAGACCAGCAGGCACTCTTCCCACATCTTCACAACTGTTAGGCAAAGCCAGTATGTTTATCTCCGTATTTCTCAAAGGAGAAATTGAGACCTAAAGAAGGCAAGAAACTACCAAAGTCCAGACTTGTTGGAAGTAGCTGAGCTGGAATCTGAACTCTTTCCTGGACCTAGAAGTCTTTTTGACCAGGCACAATAGGGTACCTAATTATACTGTCCTTCAAACCACCAAAAGTACTATGGTAGGCACCTCTAAGATGGTCTCTGATGGTCTCTACCTGCTGGTATTCATGACTTGGTATCTATCTTCCCTTAAGTAACTTGCCTCTAACTAACAGAATAGGGCAACATTGAGGGAAGTCACTTCCATGACTGGTCAAAAAAAGATTGTGATCTCCATCTCGTTAGTCTCTCCCTAGCTGGCTTTGATGAAGCAAGCTGGCATGTTGGAGAGGCCCACATGGCAAGAAATGGAGCGTGGCCTCTGGCTAACAGCCACAAAGGAAATAAAGCCCTCAGTCCAACAGCCCTCAGTGAACTGAATCCTGCCAACAACTACACGAGTGAGCTTGGAAGCATATTCTTCCCCAGTCGAGCCTCCAGATGAGACTTCAGCCTCAGTGGAAACCTTGATCACAGCCTTGTGAGACCCTGAGCAGAGGACTCAGCTAAGGTATGCCTGGACTCCTGACCAGGAAAACCTGTGTGATAATGAATGTGTATTGTTTTAAGCCTCTAAGTTCTGGGGCAATTTGTTAGGCAGCAATACATTCCTAATACAAGAGCCTCACAGAAAGGCCAAAAATAAAACCAATTGGCTTGACACATGTAGCTACCAGTTTGAGACCCACGGAATACAGTGATGCTATTTTTTCAAAGTGACAGATAGCTGAACTCCTCCACTAGGTCATACCCCCAAAACAGGCTAAAAACAATGCAGTGAACACATTGCCTCCTGGGCCTAATACATTTGCTTAACTCCTGTGTCAAAAGTATAAAGCAGAAAGGGTGCAACCATTAGGCAGAAAAACAATCAATGAATACACATATGCAATGAATTAATATAAATGAACAAAGAACAAGTACATACTGAATGATGGAAATTTTAGAAATCACTTTAACCAGGCTGGAGTTACAGAGAATTCCAAGCTACACTGAGATTTAAAACTAGGGGATGGCTGAGTCATCACCTAAGGCATCATTTTGGTAACCTGGCTGGTTAGGCTAGCTCTGTTTGGTTTAGCTGCATCAGCAGGGAGCAGTCCTTTGGGTTAGAAAGTTTTCATCTTTTTCGGAGCTTTTATTTTTTAATAAGTGAATAACCAAGACTCAAATTCAAAAAATTTCTGGCCTGATTACATTTAGTAATATGAGAAATTAAGTAATTTCCCTTGGCTTTAAAAATTAGTCAAGGCTCATTTGGAATTGTTAAAATTCCTATTTATTTGATTTTGTTGTTCTCTTCATCTATAGATTAGCCTTTATGTTCAATATCAGTTCCTTTGTATAACTATTAGAAGTGACAATTGACAATTTCCATACTAATGGGAAACCACAGCTCTAAACTTTATTATCAGAATGCAGAAATGTATAACTTTCCATTCTGAGGTCAGTACGTATTCATCATACTAAGTTATGCTCCATCAGCACTATTTCTTAGTACTTGGAACAGAGTCTGAGTTTGAATTCTTGTCAATTGACTTTCTAAACAAGTAGTCTTAACCTCCTAACTCTCAGTTTTATAATCTGTAAATGGGGATGAATATAAAGTCCTTGAGATGGAGATTTCCATATAAATTAAGTGACATAAGTAAAATGCTTATATTATGCTTGGCACATAACAAGCAGCTGTTACTATATTTTAAAGATTTTCTCCTTGTCTTTGGTTTTCTGTGGTTTGAATATGATATGGCTAGGTACAGACTCTTTGGTATTTATCCTCGTTGTGTTTCATGAACTGCCGGGATTTATGGTTTAGTTTCTGTCACTAATTGTGGAAAATTCTCAGTCACTGTTACTTCAGCTATTTTTTCTGCCCCTTTCTCTCTTTCTTCTTCTGATATTCCCATTATGTGGATGTTATCCCTTCTGCAATTGTCTCACAGCCCTTGGATACTATGCTCCTTTTTTTTTTTTTTCTATTCTTTTTTTCTCCTTGCATTTCAGTTTTGGGAAGTTTCTATTGGTATATCTTTCAGCTCACTGATTCTTTCCTTGGCGATGTACAGTTTACTATAAGCTCATCAAAGGCATTCTTCATTTCTGTTACAGTATTTTTGACTTCCAGCATTTCCTTTTGATTCTTTCTTAGAGTTTCCATTTCTCTGCTTATGATACCCATCTATTCTTCCATGTCGTCCACTTTTTCCATTAGAGCCATTAGCATATTAATCACAATTATTTTAAGTTCCTGGTCTGATAATTCCAAAGTCTGTACCATACTTGAGTCTACGTCTGATGCTTGCTTTGTCTCTTCAGATTGTGGTTTTTCTTGCCTTTTAGAATGGCTTGTAATTTTTTGTTGAAAGTTGGACATGATGTGTTGAGTAATAGGAACTGACATAGGCTTTATGTTGATCTGCCTAGGAATTAGGCTGTGTTTGTTGTAGCTGTAGGTATCAGAGGCTTCAACTTCCTTGAGTATCCTTGTTCTGTTTTGTGTTGTTTCCCCTCCTGTGGTCTTTGTGTTTCCCTAAAAACTCCTGCTTAGAGTCTGAGCATCATAGTTATTTCGCTTGTAATCTACTGTCATTAGACAGGAGTCCTATTAATGCAGTGATAGAGTGGGGGGGCATTCTATAATCCTATGATTAGTTCTTAACCTTTTAGTGTACCTGTGCCCATGGAATGTGATCCTCACAAGCACTTCTTAGCTTTTGCTGTTCCCCTCAAGCAAGGTAGGAAGGCTAAAGAGGGCTGAAACTGGGTAATTTCCCTTCTCTCAAGTCAGATAAAGCTCTAGTAAATTCTTTTCTCTTGCTGGTGAGGTTTTTGTTGTAAAGAATGCTCTGGGATTGTTTCAAAACAGTTACTTTTCCCCTGAGCTTATTTCAAAATTGTATTTCAAAATGGTTTCTTTCCCCCTCACTCTGCCCAAGCACTAGAGGATTTTTCTCTGAATTTTACCACGAGAATTTGGTGAGAATCCTAGAGGTGAAACACGCAAAAGTATGGGGTCCCCACTTAGAATGAGCCTCCAGTAGTTTTTAACTCTCAAGCTAGTCGATACTCAGCCACCAGCAATTCACTGAAGTTCTGGTTTAAGTGTGACTACCAGCTACTGGGGCCAGTGGCTTCCGCTTTAGGTAAACTGATTATAGTCTCTGTATCTGCCTGTCTCTCCAGTTTTGAGGATAGTACTTTGTCTTGTGAGTCCATTCTCTGATGGAGCTCAGTTACTGATTTTCAGTTTGTTCAGCCTTTTTCTTGTTAAGAGGGCAGAAGTGATGGTTTCCGAGCTCTTTACATGCTGGAGTGGAAACCAGATGGTTCTGCTGTTAAAATATTTTAAATTTATGAACAAGTTACACTCTCCTCAACTAGAGACATCTATAAATCTACAGATCTAGAAATCCAATTGTCCAAACGTGTTTCTATCACGGCACTCAAGTTCCTCACATTATCAACCATATCTTATTACATGAAACAAATCAGAAATAGGAAAACAATTGCTCCTTTTTCATAAGTACAAACATTACCGCAGTTCATTCTGAAAATATATTTTAAGTAATCTAACTGGCAATTAATGATCTGAAATAGGAAAGAAAAACATTCTCTCAAATCAAAGGGGGAGGGATGGGGAAGGAATTCTTTTCCTACTTAGAACTGAAAGAAAAATATTTAGTTAGAATGCTCATTAAAAGAATCAATTCCAGGAACTTATAAAGAAGCACTGCGATAAATGACACATTAGTTTTCCACTGCTGCATAACAAATTACAACAAATTTAGTGAATTAAAACAACACTTTTTATTATTTCACAGTTCTGCAGGTTTGAAATCTGGACAGGCTCTCTTCGGTTCTATGCTCAGGGTCTCACAAGGCTGAAATTAAAGGGTTTGACAGCTAGGACTCTTATCTGAAGGCTCTGGGAATCAATTCACTCCCAAGATCATTCAGATTGTTGACCAAATTTAGTTCCTTGTTGTTGTAGGACTGAGGTCTCCATTTCCTTGTTGGCTGCCAGTGAAGGGTTGCTCAGCTCTTACTGGCTGCTCTTCCATCCGTACACATGGCTCCTTCCATCTTCAAAGCCAGAAATGTTGCATCAAATCTTTCTCATGCTTTGAATCTCTCTGTCTTCCTCTTCTGCCACCAGCCAGAAAATGTTCTCTGCTTTTAACGGCTCGTGGGACCAGATCATGCCCACCAGATAATTTCCCTATTTTAATAGGGAATAACATAACGTAGTCATGGGAGCAACATCTCATAACATCACAGGTTCCAGGGATTAGGACAGGACATCTTTGGGGGGGCATCCTAAAAATTCTGCCTACCACAAATGGGTAGGCAGAGGGCTCTTTGGATGGGAAAAGTCAGAAATATTCAGCACATTGGAAATTTTTCTAAGAACTAGGCCAATTCAGTCTGCAGAAGAGAAGAAATGGGTAACAGGTTCTACATTTTTCAAAGGCCATGTGTAGAAGAGATGGTATACATATAGTCACCCCACAAAGAAGACTGGGTAGCTATTGTATCCTGAAGTATGTGTCAGATGCTGAAAAAGTAAAGATGAATAAGCTCCATCTCTGGTTTCATGGAGCTCACAACCTGATGTCCAGAGAGGAGAAGCTGACACAAAAGCTTCTAAGGCGTTCCTATCTGACAGACTTCTCTAGAATGAGCCTATGTTCCTTCTCTCTATGATGAACTTACATATGATAACCATCAAAACTCCTTCCTATGAGATCCATCTCTGTACTGACCTACCATGATGTCCCTTTTTATGCTGCCGTTATCTGTGATGGACCTCTCTATGATGCAGTCAATCTACGATGCCCTCCTCTATAGTGCCCCTTCTGTGGTATTCCTCTTCATTATGCCTATCTCCAGGAAGCCATGATCTAAGATGCCTGTTTTTAAGAAGCCCCTCTCTGAGAAGCCATTCTCTTTTTAAAACTATTTTTTTACAGTGGTAGAATATTCATAACACAAAATTTACCATTTAAAAGTGTACAACTCAATGGCATTAAGTACATTCACAACATTGTATTACCATCACCACTATTGATTTCCATAAGTTTTTCATCCTCCCAAACTGAAACTCTGTACACATTAAATAACTACTCCTTATTCCATCCTCCTCCAGCTCCTAGTAACCTCTATTCTCCTTTTTTTCATTTTATTTTAAAAATGTATTAGGCTTCTTTTTGACTTCCTTCCCTCAGCTTTAATGAGGTACACTTGACAAATAAAATTGTATATATTTAAAGTGTACAATATGATGATTTAACATATGTATATGCTGTGAAATGATTACTGCAATTAATTAACACATCCATCACCTCACGTGGTGACCTTCTGTGCATGTGTCTGTGTGTGCATGGTGATAATGCTTAAGAGCTACTCTCTTAGCAAATTTCAGATATATAATACAGTATTGTTAACTATAGTCACCATGTTGTACATTATATCCTCAGAACTTATTCAACTTAGAACTGGAAGTTTGTACGCTTTGACCAACATCTCCCCACCCCTCAACCCACCCCCTCTCCCCAACAACCACCATTCCACTCTGTTTCTATGAGTTTGACTTTTTTTTTTAGTTTCCACATACAAGTAACACCAGCCAGTATTTGCCTTTGTCTGGCTTATTTGACTTAGAATAATGTCCTCCAGATTCATCCATGTTGTTACAAATAGCAGGATTTCCTTCTTTCTATGGTTGAATAACATTTCATTGTATATGTATATATATATGCACTATATATATGTGTATGTATATATATACACTACACACACACACACACACACACTACATCTTCGTTATCTATTCATCTGTAGATGGACACTTAAGTTTTCTGTATCTTGGTTGTTGTGAATAATATAGCAATGAACATGGGAATGCAGATATCTCTTTGAGATGCTGATTTTACTTCCTTTGGATGTATATCCAGAAGTGGAATTACTGGATGATATGGTAGTTCTAGTTTTAATTTTTGAGGACTCTCCATATTGTTTTCCATAATGTCTGTACCAATTTACATTACCACCAACACTGTACAGAGATTCCCCTTTCTACACACCGTCACAACCATTTGTCATCTCTTGTGTAACATAAGGATACAGATTCACTCTTTTGCACATGAATGTCCGGTTTTCCCAACACCATTAATTGAAGAGACTATGCCAATTGTGTGTTCTTGGTGCTTTTGTCAAAGATCAGTTCATCATATATGTGTGGGTTTATTTCTGGGCTCTTGACTCTGTCCCATTGGTCCATGTGTCTGTTTTTATGCCAGTATCATACTATTTTGATTAGTATAGCTTTGTAGTATAGTTTGAAACCAGGAAGTGTGATGCCTTCAGTTTTATTCTTTCTCAAGGTTGCTTTGGCTATTCAGAGTCTTCTGTGACTCCATACAAATTTTAGGATTGTTTTTTTTCTATTTCTGTAAAAAATGCCACTGAAATTTTATAGGAACTGCATTGAATCTGTAGACCACTTTGTGTAGTAGGGACGTTTTAAAAATATTAATTCTTCCAGTCCAAGAACATGGGATATCTTTCTATTTGTGCCTTCGTCAATTCATTTAATCAATGTCTAACAGTTTTTAGCACACAGGTCTTTCACCTCCTTGGTTAAATTTACTCCTAAGTATTCTATTGTTTTTGATGCTATTGTAAATGGGATTGTTTTCTTAATTTCTCTTTCAGATAGCTTGCTGCTAGTGTATAGATTCACAACTGAATTTTGTGTGTGGATTTGGTATCCTGCAACTTTAGTGAATTTATTAGTTCAAACAGTTTTTTGACGGAGTCTTTAGGATTTTCTTTATATACTTTTCCTCTCTCTAGTGTCCTTCTCTATGGCACCCTTATCAGTGGGATAAAATGTCCTTCAGGGGATGATATCCTTTTCTTAGAGGCATTTGAGTAGAGGCAAGATGGCCAGCAGTCATGCATACCATAGAGAATTCTGAGGTCACTTCTGACTAGGATAGGACAGCAAAGTCCATCTCTGCATAGTGGCTTTGAGCTATTATTTCAGCATCTGTGATATATTTTCACTGACTCATCCAGACACGCTCCATATTGGTCCTTTCCTACGGCCAGTGGCACATTCCATGAAAAAATGCCAGGGCACAGTTTGGTGTGCTGTTTTTGGTGAGGTACATTTTTTTCTTTTTTTTTTTAAGCCTGTTTTTGCTTCTATTTAACCATAGCTTTTATAGTGGTTACTCTGAGCCAGGGACTGTTGTAAGCACTTTATAAACATGAACGTATTAAATCCAGTTAATTCTGATTTTACAGATGGGGAATTGAGAACAGAGAAGTTGAGAAACGTGCCCAAGTTAATACAGCTGGTAAGTGCAGATGCTGGGATTCAAACCCAGGCAGTCTGGCTAAGAATCTATACTCTCAAGCATTCAGTTGAAAGGTTAATAAATTTATTTTTGAAGATTGACCAGGTACAAAACAAAGATACAGTTCTTGTGCTTACTAAGGAGTCAAATCAAGTCCAAAGAGGGAAAGAGGCTTCCACTGATGGTGATTTTGACACAGAGAGTACATGAATGTGAGTGAGGAAAATTTTGGGTGGGAGGGTAGGCAAGGGGCTAGATCATGAAGAAGAGACTTGTCAGGGCTATTGAAATTTGAAACCACGAAGGATCAGACTAGGACTGATCCACAACGAAGTTTCATATGAAGAGTAGTGGAATGAAGAAAATGTAGATAATTTAATAATTTGTTCATAAAGCTGAATTTATTTAATATAAATGACTCCTCTTTAAGATTACATCCTGCTGGGCTTCCCTGGTGGCGCAGTGGTTGAGAGTCTGCCTGCTAATGCAGCGGACACAGGTTCGAGCCCTGGTCTGGGAAGATCCCACATGCCGCGGAGCAACTAGGCCCATGAGCCACAACTACTGAGCCTGCGCATCTGGAGCCTGTGCTCCACAACAAGAGAGGCCGCGATAGTGAGAGGCCCGCGCAGCGCGATGAAGAGTGGCCCCCACTTGCCACAACTAGAGAAAGCCCTCGCACAGAAACGAAGACCCAACACAGCAAAATTAATTAATTAATTAATAAACTCCTACCCCCAACATCTTCTTAAAAAAAAAAAGATTACATCCTGCTTATATTTTTTGATGGTAAAATGTCCATTTTTTGAATATTTTGTGTGTAAGAAGGTTTTTTTGTTATTGTTATGTCATTAGTGGCAAAATTTAAAGTCAACAACTCATATTAGTCCCCTGACATTAAAAAAAAAACAATAATAAAATACCTAGGAATAAACCTACCTGAGGAGGCAAAAGACCTACTCAGAAAGCTATAAGACACTGATGAAAGAAATCAAAGATGACACAAACAGTTGGAAAGATATACCATGTTCTTGGATTGGAAGAACCAATATTGTCAAAATGACCATACTATCCAAGGCAATCTACAGATTCAATGCAATTCCTATCAAATTACCAGTGGCATTTTTCACAGAACTAGAACAACAAAAAAATTAAATTCGCACGGAAACACAGAAGACCCCAAATAGCCAAAGCAATCTTGAGAAAGAAAAACGGAGCTGGAGGGATCAGAATCCATGACTTCAGACTATATTACAAATCTACGGTAATCAAAACAGTATGTTACTGGCACAAAAACAGAAATATAGATCAATGGAACAGGATAGAAAGCCCAGAAATAAACCCATGCAGCTATGGTCACCTCATCTATGACAAAGGAGGCAAGAATATACAATGGAGAAAAGACAGTCTCTTTAATAAGTGATGCTTGGAAAACTGGACAGCTACATGTAAAAGAATGAAATTAGAACATTCTCTAACACCACACACAAAAATAAACTCAAAATGGATTAAAGTTATAAATGTAAGACTGGATAGTATAAATCTCCTAGAGGAAAACATAGGCAGAACACTGTTTGACATGAATAGCAGCAATATCTTTTTGGATCCACCTCCTAGAGTAATGAAGATAAAAACTAAAATAAACAAATGGAACCTAATTAAACTTGAAAGTTTTTGCACAGCAAAGGAAACCATAAACAAAACAAAAAGACAACCTACAGAATGGGAGAAAATATTTGCAAATGATGTGACAGACAAGGGATTAATATCCAAAATATACAAACAACTCATGAAGCTTAATATCAAAAAAACCCAAACAACCCAATCAAAAAATGGGCAGAAGAACTAAACAGACATTCCTCCAAAGAAGACATACAGATGGCCAAAAGTCACATGAAAAGATGCTCAACATCAATAATTAATAGGGAAATGCAACTCAAAACTACAATGAGGTATTACCTCACACCAGTCAGAATTAAAAAGTCCATCATTAAAAAGTCTACAAATAATAAATGCTGGAGAGAGTGTGGAGAAAAAGGAACCCTCTTGCACTGTTGGTGGGAATGTAAATTGGTGCAGCCACTATGGAGAACAGTGTGGAGGCTCCTTAAAAAACTAAAAACAGAGCTACCATATCATCTTGCAATTCCACTCCTGGGCACATATACGGAGAAAACCATAATTCGAAAAGATACATGCACTCCAATGTTCATGCAGCACTATTTACAATAGAGATTTATACATTATAAATATTTTATAAATTTTTACATTTCTAAAATGTATAAATTCATTCATTAGTAGGCAAGACATGTAAGCAACCTAAACGTCCATCAACAGATGAATGGATAAAGAAGATGTGGTATATTTATACGGTGGAATATTACTCAGCCATAAAAAAGAATAAAATAATGCCATTTGCAGCAACATGGATGGACCTCGAGATTATCACACTAAGTGAAGTAAGTGAGACAGAGAAAGACAGAGACAGTTTTGACAGAGGAAAGAGGGGTGAGGGGCAGGTTACAGTGGGATAGATAATTCTCATTTATCTTTAGGCAACTGAACTCGAGTGACCACGCAGAAAAAAAATATTTTGGCTCCTTATCTGCATGTAGTTGCATTCTGCTGGTTGTTAGGTTGCCATATCTTTTAAGACACATGGGGAAGAGGAGTGCCATAAAGAAATTAAGTAATTTGAGCCATAGCTTTGAAGCAAAAATACTGGCAACTCCAAAATTACTCATTTGTCGCAGTGAAAAAATCAGCCATCAGCTTTTTTTTTTACCACCCCCTCTCTTTCAGTTATGCCAAAGTAGATAAACATCAACATCCTAAAAATCTCCTCCCTGAGCATCTCTATGAGGGATCAAAGTAATGACCAGGGATGCATGGCTCCATCAGCATGTCAAGTCATTCCAGTCCTGTTCTGCCTGTTCCAGAGTTGGGAGGACACCTGAGACAGGATTTTATGTCCTTTCCAGAGTGTGTGTGGCAAAGAACACAGGCCTCCCAGCCGCCAGCCTGATCTGCTCTAGGAGAGCTCGTGTGGGAAGCATGCCCAGGTCCCCCTTGAACCAGTGTGGAGAGTTAATCACCAGCCAGGGCACTGTAAATTGAACGTTCACCTGTGATGAACTGGCAAAGCCAGTCTCCCTGCATGCCTCCCTTCAGACTACACGATTTCAGTGAGAAGGTTGTCTTTACAATCTGAAGGCCTGGAAACATTAAAAAATAAAAACCGGAATTGGCCTATTCCTGGAGCCTAGTACTGAGCCTACTGGGATAACATCAACCTGCAGGTTTCCCCCAGCACTGAAGACATATTTCATCCTATAATTGAAAAACAGACTTGATTTAGATTCCAGTGTGTCAGAGCTTACACTTGGGTCTCTTAGTGGAGAGGTCTGGGCAATAGGGAGACGGTCTCGTTCTGAAAAAAAAGACACTCCATAGACACTTGTGGAGAACGCTGCAAAAATGGAGCCAGGGTGATGTTTGAAGAAGGATTCTGATACCTCTTGGTAGATTCTGGGGTTAGATTGAGGGATGTGAGGCATGGAGAGCCCAGACACGAAACAGCAAGTAGTGGCCTCCCATCCCGGAACTAGCATTTGTGGAGTCCCACTGCAGGCTAGGCACTTGACGTATGAGTTCCCTGACTCCTCTCAACGTGCCTGACACTGGTTATCATTACCTCTATTTGAAAGAACTGTAAAGAAAGTCCAGAGAGAAGGGTAACAGAGCTGGCAAATGACCCAATGAGGATTTGAACTGGAACCCAAGTCTGTCTTGCTCTGAGATCATATTGTTTCCTGTGCGCCGCAAGAAACCTCATTCCTTCCCTCTGAACAGATGCCTATTGTCCTATGGGCTGAGTTTGGAAAGTTGTGATGCTTCTGCCAGAAGGACAAAGCAACATAACCCAAGATCACATGCTATCAACTCAGGCATTTTCCTATGGAGTTTATGCTGTGAACTGATAGCATCCTTTTCCTCATTTTCTCAGGGAATGCCTGGAAATCACATGTCTCTGCTCAGGGCTACTTTAGGAAACCCAGATGACAATGGGAAGCCCTCAGAGCCTAGCAAATTCTGGGCAAGTAGCCCTCTCATGCAGAGGTGGACCTACTTTTCCTGAAAACGGTTGGTGAGTTGATGTTTTAGGCTTTATGAGTCAGTCTCTGTCACAACTACTCAACTGTACTGTTGTAGCCCCAAAGCTGCTGTGGACGATATACATCAGTGAACAAGTGTGGCTATGTGCCAATCAAACTATTCATGAATTTCATATAGTTTTCACTTGTCACAAAATATTATTCTTCTTTTGAATTTCTTTTTAATTAAAAAAATGTAAAAACCATTCTTAGCTCGTGGGCCATACATAAACGGGTAGAGACCTGGATTTGGCCTGTGGGCCACAGTTTGCCAGTACCTGCTGTAGACGATCATACTTTACTGTTTCACGTATGTTCCATAGTTTACTTCTAGAAAATTTACAAAAGTAGAACAGAAGATCTGTTTACAACTAATTAACGAAAACTACTAAGTGTAACTAGGCATTTTAAATCATAGTAACACCGTATACGTATAACAGATTCACTTTGCTGTACACCTGAAACTAACACAACATTGCAAATCAACTATACTCCAATAAAAATTTTTTTAAAAAAATCCTAGTAACACCAATTTTGGGTTTCTAGAGTAGCTCACGGAAAATGAGGTTCTGTATGACTTAAAAAAAATTATTTCCTTAGGTTTTTAATCCAAAATTGGGGTTTATTATTATTATTTTTTTTATTGGAGTATAGTTGATTTACAGTGTTGTGTTAGTTTCAGGTGTACAGCAAAGTAATTCAGTTATACATACATCCATTCTTTTTTAGATTCTTTTCCTATATAGGTTATTACAGAATATTGAGTAGAGTTCCCTGTGTGTATGACTTTTTTAAAAGCTATTTTTTACTTGAAATTTTCATTGAGGTAAATATAGATTCACATGCAGTTGTAAGAAACAACCCAAAGAAACTCTTTGTACCATTTGCCTAATTTCCTCGTATGGTAATAGTTTGTAAAACGATAGTAGAATATCACAAGGAGGATACTGACATTGATATAATCTACTGATCTTATTCAGATTTCCCCTGTTTTACTTGTATTGGTGTGTGTGTGTGTGTGTGTATTTAGTTCTACACAATTTTATCAAATGTACAGATTTTGGTATCTGCCACCAGGATCAAGACGCAGAATAGTACCATCGCCACAAGGATTCCTTGTGTTACCCTTTTGTAACTACATACATCTCCCTCCATCCCTTCCAGCCCTAAGCCCTGGCAACCACTAATCAGCTCTTCATTTCTGAAATTTTGTCTTTTAAAGAACATTATATAAATAGAATCATACAGTATATAACCTTTGGGGACTGGCTTTTTTTGACTCAGAATAAGTCCCTAGAGATTCATCCAGGTTGTTGAATGTATCAGTAGTTCATTCCTTTTTACTGTTGTGTGGTGTCCCATGGTGTAGATGTACATTGCTTCCTTAATGCTCTACCTGTTGAAGGACACTTGGGTTCTCTCCAGGTTCAGGCTAACATGAATAAAGTTTCTATGAATGTTTGTGTACAGGTTTTTAAGTGAACATTTCATTTGTCTGGAATAAATGTCCAAGAGTGCAATTTCTGGGCTATATGGTAATTTCATACTATTACTTTTTAAAAGTTCCCTTCGAGCATGTTTCAAAATAAGCTTTTTTAACATTATTTCAACAATACTCAATAACAAATGATGGCATGGTAAAGGCCCTTTAAAAGTTTCCTGCCGCCTTGCATTCCCATTTTATAGACCCAGGAACTCCAGACTAGAGGACTAAACTGACCCCAAAAAGTCACAAGTTACAGAATGGTCAGTGCAGCGTAAGCCAGGACAAGAAATCGCTTCTGTCTTGCCATTTAATGCTCTCTTCCTATCACACTGCACCAGTGAAATTACAAATGGAAACGGCCAAGGATGGGGTGCCTCTCATCACAGAAGAAAGGACATGATTTTCTTGGCCCTTGGGGATGTTGTGAGCTCACATCCAACCATGAGTCCTTGACACGGCCCCACTCAATGGAGTCTTGTGTGACTTCTCCACTCAAAACTTGAAACTGCCTCAACGGTGTGAGCGAGTGATCAGGGACAGCAAAGTGTGAACATGACAACAATGCTTAATAATTCTCCCGGGTGTGTGTGTAAACTGGAAACTCGAATGCTCTGTGACCACAGCAAACAAACAGGCCCCCAGGGGTTATGCAGCTGCATGGTTAACAAATTGATTCTACTGATTAGAGAAGGTTGAAGTAGTTTGGATAAGTTAACAATTCCTCCAATCTAAAGCTTATGGGACAAGTTCTGAGGTCCTGAACGGTCCAAAGAAGAATTTATTTCATTTCTACATGAGTTGGGACAATTGGTTTTTTCACTCCAATGGCCATGACTAGAACTGCAGATTCCCTACATTTTTCAGTCTCTCCTCAGAATCTAGGAGGCATTGCCACAGTGTGTCCATATCTTAAACTGGTTCTCCTCAAAACAGCGTCTTTGGACCAGCAGCATCGCCTGCAAACTTGCTAGGAACGCAGACTCTCAGGCCCCGCCCCAAGACCGGCAGAATCAGAGTTGCTGCAGGTAAACCCCAGCCACCTGCTTCCTTACTAGAGCTTGCCTGGAGATGCCGAAGCTCACTAAAGCTTGAGCAGTGGTACAACTATCTCCAAACTATATTTCAAGTAGACAACGGAAACGGAAGCCATAGCTTGCAAATAAGGTTAAAAAAAAACAGCCAACAAAACAGTTTCAGTCCTTTTCTGTCAATTACAGAGTCTTTACGAGGTCAATATTGATATAAGCATAAGCCAGAGTTGTTATTTCTGACACTCAACGGATCATAGCTCTCTTCACACGTGCTACATGTACGTTATGTTTCCAATGAAAATGTTCAGTTTGTGCTTCTACTTAGCACCTATTTAAAATTCTTTATCAAACTGTAATTTCCTTGAGGGCAGGAAACGTGTGTCTCCACAGCCTAATAAAGTGGTACCTAATAAATGGTTGTTGAACAAATGAGTGGTTTGTGCTTTATATTACAGTGGTTTCGTCCTCCACTGAACAGTGCCCTTGAAGGTTGTAGAAGATTCTGGAATTGTGAAAACATTCTGACTATCCTTAAGTATCCAGCAGATTTCCCTGAACACAAAGGACTTGCGGAAATTGTTGAATAAACAACAACAACAACCAATGAAATCACATCTTTGGTGTTACTGCACTGACTCCAAATAATTTTACTGGGGACATTAGTTCCATGTGCATGTGGGAAAAACTAATTTCATAGGTGCCGTCTGGAATATTGTTGAAAAAACATTATTACCTACAAAATGGAACTTGAGAGCGTGTGAGTAAACAAAGGTGCCCTGTGACAGAGGTACCTTCTTTCAGAAGGGTCACTCATGGAACAATAAAGCTGGTAGGCGCCGGCTTCTGCTTCTACAATTCTTTTTTTTTTAAAATTATTTATTTTATTTATTTATTTTTGTCTGCGTTGGGTCTTCGTTGCTGTGCGCAGGCTTTCTCTAGTTGAGACGAGCAGGGGCTACTCTTCATTGCAGTGTGAGGGCTCCTCCTTGCGGTGGCTTCTCTTGTTGTGGAGCACAGGCTCTAGGCACATGGGCTTCAATAGTTGTGGCACGCGAGCTCTAGAGCACAGGCTCAGTAGTTGTGGCTCACGGCCTTAGTTGCTCCGCCGCATGTGGGATCTTCCTGGACCAGGGCTTGAACCCGTGTCCCCTGCATTGGCAGGCAGATTCTTAACCACCGCGCCACCAGGGAAGCCCTACAATTCTTCTAGTTAAGAAACCAAATTACACTGTCTTATCAGATGATCCAAATTCTGGCGTTAAGGTAGGGATGTCTCAAGCTCTTTGTTTGAAGTTGAACCTTTAGACTGTTCTGCCTGTTGGTTATTCTGTAAGAGTGAGAGTAACTGACACGACCACAGAAAGGTATTACGACAAATAGGCACTCTTGAAGGATCAGATATGTGTAAAGGAAAACACATCTATACTCAAGGATCTGAGATCACTTAGCAAGGAAGATTTGTGCTGTTGAATTTTCATACGCTCATCTGAAGGACGGGAAATTCTAAGTGCTCTCCTCAGTGCTCTTTGTTATACAACACTACAAGAGGGATACAAATTTCGTAAACTACCTTTCAGTAAAACAAGCAAATAAATCATTCATCTGTGCCTAGGCATTTAAGAGGCGGAAAAAGTGAAATTAAGCGTTTATGATAGGAAGACTTCAGCAATGAAGTACTTTGGAAATCTACAATTATTAATAATCGTAGGATGACTTCAACATGGTTTTCTTTCCCATCCAAAGAACATTTCCTTGAGGGTGACAGGAAGACGAAATGGCTACAGATATTCATTCATTTCCGTCATGCAATACTGCTGCCATCTCTGCATATTTATAGGAACAGGATTTTGCTGTTGATTAGGGTTTTTGCCCTCTTGAAATGGGGCTGCAGGACATGGAGATTTCTAAAAGGACGAACATGTTGCAGATCCAAGAGGAAATACAAAACCAGTCTGGGAAAAATATCACCTTCCAGACAAATTTTCACTCTGTACTTAATTTGTTCAGGTATTTCACAGAGAATGTCACCAGGCAAAACTCTTAGAAACTAGTTTTGGGGCTTCCCTGGTGGCGCAGCGGTTGAGAGTCCGCCTGCTGATGCAGGGGACACGGGTTCGTGCCCCGGTCCGGGAGGATCCCACATGCCGCGGAGCGGCTGGGCCCGTGAGCCATGGCCGCTGAGCCTGCGCGTCCGGAGCCTGTTCTCCGCAACGGGAGAGGCCACGACAGTGAGAGGCCCGCCTACCGCAAGAAGAAAACAAAACAAAACAACTAGTTTTGAGCCAACATGTGTTACAACAGTTGTTGGCAATCCCTGAATATTTTCGTAGCGTTAGTTCAAATATACTGAGTAACGTTTGATATACAAAGCTTCAGGCTGATCTAGTCTCAGAAAGATTCTTTAAAGTTATAAAGCTGTCCATTGTGAACCGAATGGACAGTGTGGTAGAAAATGAATGTCCACCTTCAACTCTGGCAGGTCACTGTCTCAACAGGCTATCAAGCCTTTTCATTAGTTATATTAACAAAGAGATCCTAAGTCCCGCCTAAGTCCATGGACCTCTGGAAGTCTAAACAATTCTGAGTGATTTGGAGTAAAAGCAGTATTAACCAACAAAGTCAAAAGCTTGTTAGCGGGCACTCTCTCCCCCAGAGAAATTTGTTCTCCTAACCTCTATGCCATTCTGCACCTCCCAGGGCATTAACAGCTAGTGATGGTTCTTCAATGTGGCTTCTTCTTTTCTGTATCTTTCCTTAGCTGGGATGGGAAGCAACACATATGTATTAGTTTTATTTTGGTTTATTTATAGGGGAGTAATTTGCATCATGTGCACATCTCTCTGTGTGTGTGTGTGTGTGTGTGTGTGTGTGTGTGAGAGAGTGAGAGAGAGAGAGAGAGAGAGATAGAGAGAGAGAGAGAGAGAGAGAGAGAGAGAGAGAGGAAAGGAATACTCAGAAATATTGAAAAAGTTTGAAGACCACTCATCTAGTCTTTTCAACTAATTAAATGAAATTAATTTGAACTCTAATTTATCTCCCTTCTCACATCCCTCTATATGTGACTTATAGAACACTATATTCTTTTTCTTAAACACTCCATTATAGTTGTTACATTTACTCTATGCAATGGCCTCAAATTTCTCCATCTCATTCTTCTTTTCTCCCAAGTCACGAGGAAGTGGGCGTGTTTTTTCCCACCCCTAACTGCTTCCCTTTGGTACACACTCATGTCCTCCCTTCCATTTTCACGAATTCAATATTTGGAACCCAGAAAGAATAAGAAACAAATAGAAATCATTACAACCTAATATTTCCACATTTGTTCTGTCTGGTCTCTCAGAGCTCCTAATTAGCCTTGTCTTAATTCTTTGGCAAATTTCAGGAACTTTCACAATCTTCCAATTATCATCTTCCAACATTCTCACTTGGGAATTCCATGGAAACCTCCTGCCTCCGGGCAATCCTCGGATTTGATTAAGAGCCATATTTTATGGAATGCCATGAGAGCTCTCACCTATCGGGCCTATTTTGTAACATTCTACAAGTTACAGGACCCGGTATGTACAGACATGTCCTCCCAAGCCTTTCCAATCAGTGGGCTAGGGAGAGCCATTATAGTATTCACTATACCTTTTGCCAGTCTTTTTTCAAATCTGGGATCATAATTGATGGGTTTTATTTAT
Source organism: Pseudorca crassidens (assembly GCF_039906515.1). NCBI lineage: Eukaryota > Metazoa > Chordata > Mammalia > Artiodactyla > Delphinidae > Pseudorca > Pseudorca crassidens. The sequence continues at coordinate 126,620,809 of NC_090317.1, read as the reverse complement.
CCCATCGGTAGAGCCTTTGTTTCATGGATCTCATTTTCTTGAGCAGTCCCACTGGCCTCAAACCCTTACTTGCCATAAAAGTCAGATAAAATTGCCCACCAAGAGGCCCTGGAATACAGCCAGTCTGTTGGAATTTAAGTGACGGTCCTTGCTGCCCTGAAGCTTATCTGTGCTGGACACGAGCGCGTAGCCCGGAGGGCAAACAGATTGCCTGCCACACGTCAGGGTAACATAAGTATGCAGGGGAGGAAACAGCGAACCCTTGCGGGGCAAACCGAACTGGGCAAATCCACAAAGCCATGGTCGGTGAGCACAAACCAGTAGGTCGGCTGTCCCATATTCAGTAAATGAAAATGTGAGGTTTCTTTTGACCTCGTGTGCTGATGTAAACCTACGGTTCACACAACCCCCGAAGACAATGCATTCCACAGCAGGCCAGGGTCCGTGAGTCATAATGTCATCCTTGAAAAAGGTCAGGAAGGTAGAAAATATGATCTTTACAATTTTTGTGTACCTAAAGGGTCCATGATCTATTAAACAAATGGAAAGAGTGATGGTTTCAGGGAAACACTAAAAGACTCTTTAAAAATAGTCAGTTGATTCCAGTGATTTACGTCATCAAGAAACAGACCATCTTAAGTAACACATGGGCAATAAAAGCGAGCAGATGTTTGCATTCTAACCAGGGCACTAATGGAGGTGCTATTGCACGGTATCAAAGTAAAGTCTGCCATCTTCAGAACTGCCCACTGGAGTTTTAAATACAGCTGCGTAACTTTGACTCAACAACCGGTAAGCTTTCCGGGGCCACTCTGAACATCATGCCCTGCCGCAGGTAAGAATGAATAATTCACCGTTAACGTGCTATGTCAAACTCATTTCCTGAAATGGACCTTGAAGCGTGTGATTGACTGTAAGATCCGAACGTGCCATAAAGACAATTCCTTGGGTTGCTGAATTACGAACATAAGTTATTATGAGCGAAGCACAGTAAAAGTAAACGAGCGAGTCCAAACCCACAGGAGACTGGATTTGGAATTTCACGCGCAGGCTCTCTAAGCCTCGCAGTTAGGGAGTCAAGCATCGGGTACTTGGGTAAAGCTTGATAGTGGAAATGTATTCAGAAAAGACACCCTCTCCCTCCCACTCCCCTTCAGAAATTGAAAGTGTTCAATAAACATTAAGCCAGGTTCTTCTGGCTCAGTAACTGACTCCTGGGAGTATGGAAGGCATGTGGAGGATTAACTCTTTAGGCCACCAGGCTAGCGTAATTCTAGGGCCGCTGCCCTAGAATGATCATTTATTAAATCAGAAATAGCCAATCAGCTCTGGAGCACCTCAGAGCTAAGGAGCCGGGATTCCTGCTACACTGGCGTTTTTTGAGTAGGGACATTTAAAAAGCAAATTGTGGGGACTTCCCTGGTGGTCCAGTGGTTAAGAATCCATCTTGCAATGCAGGGGACGCCAGTTCAATCCCTGGTCAGGGAACTAAGATCCCACATGCCGCGGGGCAACTAAGCCCGCGTGCCACAACTAGAGAGCCCGTCTGCCGCAACTACAGAGCCCACGTGCTCTGGACCCTGCGTGCCTCAACTAAGAGCCTGCGCGCCGCAATGAAAGATCCCGCATGCTGCAACTAAGACCCGACACAGCCGATAAATAAATAAATAAAGCAAAGTGCGTTCACACTACTATTACAGAATACGACTAATGACAAAAACCAGACAAGCCCTGCCATTTGTAGGGGTCAGTTTCACCGGGATGAACCCCGCCAGGACATTATTCCGCAGCCAGTCTCTGGCACCTACCCCTTGGCTGGCTGTCTTGTCACGTGGAACAATAGTGCCCCTTTCACCTGATTCCTGCTGTCTTCCATCACTCGCCCGCTTTCATTTCTGTGCCATCTACTCCTCTTTTTTATCAAGACACCTAGAGAACAATGTCTTCTCAGCCCCACCGACTCAAGCACAATGACCGTTTTTGTCTCGTATCATATTTCTTGATTTTTTAACGTGACCTCCTCATTTCTTACTTACTTCTGTAGTTGGCTCTTCCTGCCCGTTTGCTTTAACTTTGCAAGCATTTCCCGTGAAGTTTCATTCTCACCCTTTCTTTTGTGGTCTGTTTTCCCTTTCTCTCTCTCTCACACTCTCTCTCTCTTCGGTCCCCAGTATTTTCTAGCAATTTGTGGCTTTTGCTCCTTCTTTTCTTGAGCCCTTTGTCTTCCACCTGCTTGTTTGCTAGGCTTTTGTTTATGGATGGAGGGTGGACTTGGCTGGGGAGGGGAGAGTAGATTTTTGTTGCTTTGAGACCTCCTTTCCTCTATCATCTCCTGCTACTCTTTTTTTTTTTTTTTTTTTTTTTTGCGGTACGCGGGCCTCTCACTGTTGGGGCCTCTCCCGTTGCGGAGCGCAGGCTCCGGACGCGCAGGCTCAGCGGCCATGGCTCACGGGCCCAGCCGCTCCGCGGCATGTGGGATCCTCCCGGACCGGGGCAGGAACCCGTGTCCCCTGCATCGGCAGGCGGACTCTCAACCACTGTGCCACCAGGGAAGCCCTCTCCTGCTACTCTTTTCTTTCCTGCACTCTTTTTTCTTTTCCTTTCTTTGTTTTACCCCTGACCTCTTTGGACTTCCACATAACTTTTAAATCATCATATTTGGTCTTAAAAAAAAAGTGGCCTTTTCTTTTCTTATGTTTCATTCGACTTAAAAAAAAATCAGTCAACAATGGCTACAGCTTATCCAAACTTTCAAAGGGAACCATACATTTGTATACATGTAACATACATAGATACATACATAGACACGTAGAGCGTTGCTATATTATCCATAGTGACTCTAATAGATAAAACAAGAACTGGGTGTACTAACAGTAGTATGTGGAAATATTCTACAGGAACTATATAAGCCCTGAAAAGGTCTTGGAAGCAGCAATAAAAATTAATTTTATGATAAATATATTTTGGCATATAACAATATTCATGTTTCACTGGAATTACTACTGTTATATATATATATTTTTTTACTGTTATATATTGACATCTAAAGTTAACTGTGAAACTCCTGATCAACAGCAATAAGTTACATACAACACACACACACACACACACACACACACACACACACGCACGCACACAACTGTTCTTTTCCCCACAGAAGGCAGGTCATTTAAAAATAAACTTTTGTATAATCTAAAACTCACATATTGACTTATGCTACCAAAATACAGCCTGGAGTAAGCAGAGAAACAAGTAAATCAAATGGACAAGTATATATAACATAGACTGCTGCAGAGATAACACGGGACAGATTTTATTAACTAATTTATGACCTACAATCTGTTGGCGGAGACCTTCCTCCTCCGCAATTTCAGTCTTCCTGAGCTGGATAAACAGATCAGAAGGCCTGATGGTGTGCAAAGCTCACATCTTTATCTTTGAAAGAACTTTATTTGGGGGCCTGGAAACAGAAGTTCCCACCATTTTTCATTCACTGTAACGTCTGATGTGCTTTCTCTTTGCTGCAACCTTCACTTCGGATCATTCTACCAGGTTCCTTCTTTATCTTTGAGCTATTGGCAAATGATTTACTATTGGCAGGTCACTACACTCACAGACAGTGTGAACTCTCTCTGGTTTGACACCGTCTAGCTCCTGCTACAGCACTGTGACTCCTCAAGCAACCAGACGTGGAGCAACTACTATTGCACACGCTAATCAGAAGTTTCTACTGACTGCTCTGCTTGCAAGTCGGCAAAACTAAAGCCAGGTGGGTCTTTATGAAGTGAAAAGGCAGCTCCTCTGGGAGATACAATTCGGATTTAGAATCGCCTTTTTAAATTGCTCTTATACCTTGAAATACATTTGCATCAAAAAGGACCACACAGAGAAAAAATTATAAAGGCAGGGAAGGTAGTGGAAAGAGGAAGGTCTTAAAAGCATGTCTGAGACTTCTAATTCAGATCACAGCTTCCACTCCACTTCCTTCTCCGCTCCTCCCACCCCCAAATCCCTGCTTGGGTGTAGACAGTAAACTCTCAACTATCCACACGGGGAACCAAGCACAACTTGCTTATCCGAAAAGTCATACACATGTGTCACATTCTTCCACCCGAACAAGTGAAATAACGAAATAAGATGCCTCCCACTCTCTCCCACCCATTTTTCTGTATGAAAATAAGTGTTTCTTGCATGGAAAGATAACCGAATGGGGTCTGGATGGGACACTTAATCTTTCTGATAATTCAGTGGGAGATAAATGTGGCTATAAAGAGACAATAGTGGGTCAAGAACAGAGGGAAAGAAGTGGAACCAGAAAACGGGGAGACTTTTCGTAGTGACTAGGATCCTACAACGCCAGAACACCTGCAGAGACGGATGCTAATACCTGGTTTCCACGGGGGGCTTAACCCCTTCTGCCGTTTCACCTGCTCATTGCAGCGTTTTCCTAACCCGATGGCTGCAGCTTTCACTGTCTAATGGCTCCCTTTAATGAGGGAATATTTGGAAGCCAGAATGGAATTCGCTGAGGTCACTCAAGGGCAGCGGAATTACATATGTCGTATAAAATGCTCTCGCTAAACTGCTGCTAGAAAAACAGAATGGGAAAGCCTTCACCCGAACCCTACAGGGAGTATGTAGTTAATCGACTGTGATCACCTGTTAGTGCAAACTCTCGGGTTACATTTTCCTAAATCCTATAGTCCTCTTACAAGTGATAAGGGATCTCAGCTGAGAAAAGCAATGTAGCTTATTCCTATATGGGATCCCTTAATCCAGGCTGAGAGAGAGGAGGAGAGGGGGTTGGAACGAAATAGAACGAATTCACTGGCCAACTGAAGCCAATAGCTGCCCTGTACATTATCAACAAGGCGAAACTTCACTAAGGTAAACTTACAGAGTGTTGAGACCTCAGCTGCCAAAACTCTCACACCCCACCCCACCCCCTCGGAAGTTCTTGAAAATAGCCACTCTTCCTCTAGGCTTCATTGCTGGTCAATTTTGGAATAATAATAGGAACTCATGTAGGTAGGACCTTCGACCATATCTGAAGTTATCTTGATTGTCCCAACAACCCTGTGAGGTGGATGCTTACGGCCTCATCTTCTTTTTTTCTTTTTTGGCCATGCTGCACGGCTTGCAGGATCTTAGTTCCCCGACCAAGGATCGAACCTGTGTCCCCCGAAGTGGAAGCAGGGAGTCCTAACCACTGGACCTCCAGGGAATTCCCCTCATTTTAAAGATGGGAGAACTGAGGTTCAGAGAAACTTAGCATCACAAAGCTAGTAAATGGATGAGCGAGGACTTGAACCCACGCCAAGCCTTTCGGCCCCAAAGCTGGCGCATCTTCCACTCCATCAGGCTACAAACGATTCCTCTCTCTACTGTCAAACCAGGTCAACTTTCGTTGTTCCCTACATCATTAATGACACCACTATTCCTCTAGTTAGGAGGACCAAATTCCTGGGAGTCTGCCTTGCCGCTTCCTGGTCCCTCATCATCGCTCATGTCCCATTCACTACCCACTGCTGTCTATTTCACCTGTGAAATATAACTGAAATCCACCCACTTCTCTTCCTCTCTACCTCCAGGATATTAGTATAAGTAGACATCATCTTTCCCTGGACTCCTCTTTTAGGCTCACCCACATTCACTCTGATGTCCTCCGATCTAGTCTCCCGGATGCTGCCAATGTGGTGTTTCTGAAAGACAAATGTCATCCCTTGTTGAAAACTCCCTGATACAGTCCGGCCATTTCCTACCCCTCCAAACACTGACTCACATCCCTTCCTACTACCTCTCAGTTGAAGCACCCCTTTCTTGGGGAAGCTTTCTCTGACTTCCCTTGATTATCTAAGTCCTCCCAGTACAATCTCATGGCAACATATAACTATATGGTTTTTATTCTAGGCAGACTTTTACTCTTGTTTGCATGATACGCCATCAACGCATGTAGGGTGATGCCTGGTTCAAAGCAGGAATTTGATAAATATCGTTGAATGAATGTTGAGCTTCTCCTTTTTTTCTCTTTTCCTGCTCTCTTTCCGTTCCCATATCCTCATCCCTATCCCATTCCTTGTCCCATCGTCACAGGCTCTTGCTTTCTTACTTCATCTTAATGGGAAAGAAACCCCCGCCAGAGCAGTAAATACGGCAACTACAATTGATGCTCTTTCTAGAGCCATTAATTTCTACTAAAACACTCTTGACACCTTAAAAGACAATTAAATCATTCTATAATGCTGAGATTTTAGGCATCCCTGTGGGATGGGGGAGATACACTCTATTTCCTGAGTTCTCGGGGGAAATGCTTTCCAGTTTAACAAGGCTGACATTGGGATGTATCTTACACTTGCTGCTGCCCAGGGGGCAGTCACGATACAATTGTCACTGCCCACCCATGAACCTTCTTGGTCCTAGAAGTTCATATTTTTGTCACTTCTATTGAGTTCTAGGCATTATTTGAAACAAGCCCCCCACATTAGGAGAAGAGAAGTCACATGCCTGGCAAAGCCTCTCAAAGAAATGAAAAGGAGGAAGGGTTTCCCCCAGGCCAGAAGGAGATCGTCTTAGGGCTCAGGTGGGACTAGAGGAAAGGCGTCTGGACAGGCACCTAGGAGATCAATGGAACCCACCAAGAGTGCTGGTTCTTAACACATTTGTGGAAATGTGTCAGAAAGGCTGAAGAATGAGTGCACTGACAAGTGTAGTCGCTTGGTGGATATTCCTGGGGGTATGAAGGGATAACTGCATTCCCAGGTAGGACCATTTGAGGAAGGAACATAGTTCTGGTTGTTGCCTTTTGGTAGAGACTCAGAGATAGCAGAGAAGCTCTTTAAAAAGAAATGCAGTGGGGCTTCCCTGGTGGCGCAGTGGTTGAGAGTCCGCCTGCCAATGCAGGGAACGCGGGTCCGTGCCCCGGTCCGGGAAGATCCCACATGCCGCGGAGCGGCTGGGCCTGTGAGTCATGGCCACTGGGCCTGCGCGTCCAGAGCCTGTGCTCTGCGACGGGAGAAGCCACAGCAGTGAGAGGCCCACGTACCGCAAAAAAAAAAAGAAAAAAGGAAAAAAAAAAAAAGAAATGCTGTATTTTGGCACAGAACATGATGGCATCGTGCAGAAAAGCATACACGTGACAACTCCAAATGAAAAGTGATTTAGCAAAGTTGGAATCTTACAAAGTTTACCCTGACTATATTTTCCATTTTACGTATGCAAAGGAGGAATACATGATTTTTGTAAAACATTGCTCTAAATAAGCCTAGAAGAATTCTTTCAATAAAAGTAGCATAAAATGTTTCAATGCTAAGAAAACACTGTTAGGGTCTAAATGGAAGAATGGTTTTTCTTTCTTAATGCTGTATCTTACAATAGAGGTTATCTCAAGTTCAATGAAAAAAGTCAGAAATAGAGAGTCACTTGATCTACGTTTTGATAAAGCCACCTCTGTGGACTGAATTGTGCCCCCCCCCACCACCAAGTTCATATGCTGAAGCCTGAACCCCCAGTGCGGTGATATTGGAGATGGGGCCTTTGGGAGGTAACTAGGGTTAGATGAGGTCATGAAGGCTGGATCGCCATGGTGGGATTAGTGCCTGTATAAGAAGAGGAAGACAGAGAGACTGCTCTCTCTCCATCATGTGAGGACACAGTGAGAAGACGGCTATCTACAAGCCTCCAGAACTCTGAGAAATGAATGTCTGGGATTTGACCACCCAGTCTGTGCTGTTTTGTTATAGCAGCCTAAGCTGACTCATACACCTGCCCTGTTTCCTCATCAAACCAACACCATATGGTCCCCACTTGCCTTAGCCAGGAGTGAACTTTGGGCAGGGCACATCAGCCCACAGGACACATCCCGTCCACATCATAGGAGCGACATCAGATTAAATGTTATATTCCACTCGGGTGGGATGTGATGTGTGGGGAGTGGGAGAAAGAGAGTGGGATCTGAGGATAACCTTGGGGGCATAACACCTTAGAGAAGTCCATCCTCAAGACCCCTGCATAACCACTGCTATGAACTGAAGCCAGGGAGAATTCTACTTATTGTTAGTAAAACAAGTTTTGCTTATAAAACGTGTTACTTTGGGGAAAACACCTTAAAAGGGGGAAACTTTGTCTGAGACAACATAGATTGCTACCGAAGCCTTTAGAACAAGGGTCTCAAACACAAAACCTACAGGGGACAAACAGGTAACACACATTAGAAAAGAGGACCTGGTACAGGACATTAGAAAGTATATCACGCTTCACTGAAAAGCATATTTGAAATCACCGAGTGGGCAAAATGACATATGGGACACCAGTGTTCGTCTTCTACTTCTTCAACCCCTTAATTGCCTTTTTTTTTTTCCCGCACGTGGGATCTTTCGTTGCAGCATGCGGGATCTAGTCCCCTGACCAGGGATCAAACCGGGGCCCCCTGCGTTGGGAGCTCGGAGTCTTAACCACTGGACCACCAGGGAAGTCCCCAGCCCTTAACTGTTTACTCGAGGATGCCTCATCCACCCCGACACATTTCAGATCCAACTAATACTTATTGACTGGCCTCCTGCCCAGCATTGTGCTAGGTGCTTTCAATACTCATAACTGTCCAGTGAATTGTGTATTTATGTCTCCAGTGATACATGAGGAAATTGAATCCCAGAGAAGTTTAAGATGACTTAGCCAAAGCCACCATCCACTACTTTGGAAGAAACTTGGGAAACACGCTATATTCTTTTGTTTCTTAGCTTTAAGCCAAGTATATCAGTTCGAATAAACTTGTTATCTGTTCTCTAGTAGTTTATGTACTGTTTTGTTCCCCAAGGCAATACATGATGACTCTGTCAGTACAGATCGAAATAGCTGCACAATTAGATACTCATGGGGGAGGGGGAAATAATTCTGGTTTAAATAACCAAGGCCTCTGTTGCAGAACAATAGCTATAAATAATGCAGTATTTCCTGGCTCGAGCTCTTTGACCAAAATTCCAATTCTGTCACGTGTTAAAACTGAAACTGTCAAATTGAGGAGGTTCTGCTTAATTTCACGTCTGTCTCAAGTTTAGACAAGTGAAGAGCAACTCACAAGAGAGTGCGCAGTTGGAGCCAATCTCTATGCAGATCCAGCTATTAAGCACCCAGCATACCTCAGAATGCTATATTCCACAAAGCACTGCTATCCATTTCCATTTTCCTTTTTTTTTTTTTTTTTTTTTTGCGGTACACGGGCCTCTCACTGCTGTGGCCTCTCCCGTTGCGGAGCACAGGCTCCGGACGCGCAGGCTCAGCGACCATGGCTCACGGGCCCAGCCGCTCCGCAGCATGTGGGATCTTCCCGGACCGCGGGCGCACGAACGCGTGTCCCCAGCATCGGCAGGCGGACTCTCAACCACTGCGCCACCAGGGAAGCCCTCCATTTTCCTTTTAAATAAAAAACAAAATTAACTGAACCCTGGGCAATACTACGTAAAGTAACTCAATTTCTCCGAAAGCTTCACTCACAGAAGATTCCCTTACATGTGATTGCAAGCAATTAATTAAAAAATGGAAATGTACTTTTACATTTAACTAGAAGTCCTAGTCTAGTATCTATCACCTCGCCAGCCAAGCATTCTTCAAATATAAATATATTTTAAATTGGTTTCGCCAGTGTCCTAGATACTTCGAAAATCCTGCTGGCGCAAACCAGTTATTGATTCACAGTCCCTGATTCTAAGCCTCTCATCTACAGCCCTAGAAGTAACAGCAGGTGCTCTTGCCAGCCTCATAAGCATTGTCACTGGACAATTAGTAATTTCCAGTGGTTAAAAGCCAGTATAAAAGCTCTCCAGTGACCTAGTACTCTGGAAAGCTCTCTTCTTAATGTGACGCCCTGGGAACCCCTGACAACCCAAGAAAATGTGGCCTTGAAGAATACACTAGCAAAATATAAATAGGTATCATCCAGCTCCCTGTCATTTAGAGACGCTCTGCAGGGCATCTACCGGACACGTTCTGACCTGGAAATCATCTGGTCACTGAAAGCATGAACATCTTGACCTGTGTGTTAACCTGTTTTCTGCCCACAAGTTGGAAAGCTCTGACTTCAACAGCGCCCCTCAGGACGATCAGCCATAAAAGTGAGTGGTCGAGTAAGTTTGTAGCAAATCATACTTCAAATGCTGCACACCGTGCAGGCAATGAGACTTCTCTTTGCGGAAATGCTATCAGTTGCACGAAGATTTGGTTTAAGTTCATCTGTCTCTTGTATACCCGCTTTTCCTCCCGAGTACTTAGCATAGGACTTCAAAAGGCACTCAATAAAGATTCGCTGAATGAATGTAACAGGAATTAATAACACAAAATGTTTTTGAAAAGGTGACTGATGTCAAATGGTAGGCAGAGAAAGTTCGCCAGGGATAGGAATGCTGTGCACAGATTTGGTACAGGGTCTAAGGAAAGAATTTACAATTGATAAATAACCTTTGAAACCAGGTTCTTTTATGTCATTGCCTCTGGACTAGGCCACACTGGCGGCAGGAGGAGCTCAGCCGAACACACTGTGATAGCAGTCTGAGAAAGGGAAGCATAAATGATAACAAAACGTTAGAAAGGATCCCGGGAGGAAACACTTTGCCATCAGCTTTCCAGGAGATCTTTAAGAATAGAACAACAGCGACAACGACAGCAACACACGCACAAATACTTATCTAAATTCTTTATAGAATAAAGGGGGAAAACTGGATGACATACAGAGGACCTTGACATCCCCACCGTAGCATGAAAGATGATAGAAATTAGGGTATTTTTCATCACATTGAGCCCCAAGGCTTGGGTTAACACAGTGTAGTTGAAGTTTGACTGGCTCTATCCGTATTCTGGGCCTGGATTGTCAAAGACGGTTTCCTAGCTTTTACACATCATGACAGATATAGAAATTGACCCTATCTGTACAACATACTGGGGCAAACTGAGGAAGCTATGTGGTCCACGGATAGACTTCAGGGGGATACGGCCAGCCCAGGCACAGCCAGATGACCCAGATGCCAAAGAGGGATTAAGTCTTGGGCATGTCTGCAACCCACTGATCATCTCCCAGCACTCTTTGGCCCATCTGTTGGGAAGCTTTGCCTTAGAGAATGTTCCTCGGGATGATCAGGCAAAAATGGAGCCATCAGGGAAATGTGCAGCAAACCATACTTCATCCGCTGCACTTTTTCAGGGAGTCACAACACACATTAGCAAAGGACCGCGCCGATGCTCCGTTACTCTCTTTTTCCGCCCCCAGGACTTTTCATCCTCCTTCACCAGGACACTTACTAACGTCTCACAGACCTAAGGAGGCTGCCGAATGGTTCCAATGTCCACACAAGCACGCAGCACCAGTGACTCGAAAACAGCTAATGCAACACCACCACATCCTACCTGCCTTTCACTGCAGGATTAGTTCTCACACTGAAATAACTTTAATCTTCAAGAAGGAATCTGCCTGGAACTCTATTAATGGCAGAGTGTTAAATACAATAATCACTATTACTGCCCCCAAATGAGCTGCCGGGCAGCCGAAGGTAAGTAGATTCAGGAGTCAGGGCTCCCAGTCACTGACAGTAATTCATAAGACACTGGCAAGGAGAACTCTAAACAGGAGATTCCCCAAACCCCAAGCTCACCCCCAGCGCTCCTCGCCCTAGGAGACTTATCTACCTTTCTGGTTATATATTCCTTTGGCTGTTGATGTAATCAGTGTATAATAACTGCGTACATATCAGCTCACAGAAAAAACGGCAGACGTGCTAGTTGATTTGGCTTGGGGCCATCTCTTCGGCAGGGTGAGACAACCCGGTGTAAACATCTGTTATTAACCGTGTATTTTAAAATAGTGTTTTGTGTCTCCTGGGTTCCTAATTCCCATCAAAAGCAATACAGTATCAAGACTCCTGTTTTTCTGAGCAGCACCTAGGAGATAACAAGCTTTAAAACATTTGCATTAGTCTTCTCAGTTCTGTCGCTTGTGTTATTAATTTTATTTACTAAGACATCTACTGTATTACACACACTGCTTTTCTCGGTTTTATTCCCACTGAGGTGAGCAGGTTTCATTTAAACTGTGTTACCGCAAGCAAACAGTAAGGCTTTTGCAAGTCGAGAGCGCTACATAAAATTGGCCATAGCTTTTGTTTTTATGAATATGCAGTTGCCAATCCCTGTATTAAACCAATAGCCTCACTAGGGAATAGACTATGACTTGCAATTTTTAAAGAAGTGGCCATTCTCTCAAATCTGCTTGTTTGCGCTGATTACTTTTCTTGAAATTAATTAAAAAAATAATTTCTTAATATGAGAGATTGGAAATTGGGTCCTTGTGCCACTTGCCTGCTCCCCAAACCCTTAGGATTAAGTCGCTGTGACAGAAAACAACAATATTTCTCTGCGAGATGAATAATCAAATCGTTCAAACAAGCTCACTCAATTAATAAAACCACCTTGCCATAAAAAAATAAAAATTTGTACCCAATTCAAAAATCACTTTGGATGGCTGTACTATTAAAAAACAAAATCGATTTTCTTTTCAAAAGTTTTACCTACGCCCCAGAACTCAGCTGCAATAGCTTTTTCTTTTCTCACTCAGTTGCCTCTGATAATTGACCATTCCCGAGTATTACTAAAATTCCCCTGCAAGTCTGTTAAACACTTTCACATTTCCATGTTTAATTACATTCAGATTTCAATTTTTGTCTACATATAGAATAGAGCCAAAATTTAACTCAATCGACTGCAATGCCTTTGACATAAAGACTTTATTCATCGTTCTTGCCTTATGTATAAATAGACACACGCTACTTGTCAAAATACAAGAGTGGGCTTCTTTACATTGTCTAGAACAAAGAGCCCCGCTCGGCTTCTTTCTTTCCTCAGTGTCTCAGAAGGTGTCCTTTATTACGTGTGCAGGATGCAAGGATTTTGCTGCCGCATGAATGAAAAATGATACCTTCAGACTGCCTTTTTAGTGACAAATTGCACTTCTGCAGACTATCACACTGCCTGTGGTTTTAAGAACCCCACTTAGATTTACTATTACTTCCTTGGGGAACTCAGCCTTCTCGCAAAGCACCCCAGGGCTCATTTCCACTCTTTCAGAGTGCAACAAAGATGAGAAAGTTTGCTCATCGCGGTGGGAGAGAAACTCTTGGCTAGTAAAAAAAACACTCTCTGGAATGTCTAAGGAGCGAAAATCACTGCCTCTGTGGATTCTTGGGGTACAAAACAGGCAGGAAAAGTTGTCTGGAGGTATTCGCGAAGCATTGTGTTTGTTCAGGAAGGAGCTGTGGAGTTAGCGGCTGAGCGACGCCTCTCCCTTTGCTTCCTGGGTGAGAGCAATGAGGTGTGCCCCTTAGCAGAAGCAAGCAGAGAGAGATCGGTAAAACTCACCGGCTTCCCCATTTTTCCTAGGACGGGGTTTTTGTTCCTCAACTGTGATCTGGAAGAGGCAAACCTGTAGGTCCTCCAAGCAGGCTGCCTCGGATCAGCTGAATGACTGGGGCGTTCAGGAAGCTTGCTCTGTCCAGCTCGGAATCACTCCCCCTCTCCGGGCTGTGTGCTTCCACGCCTCCCAGTCAGCGCAAAAATCCGCCAAACTCAGGTCAGCCTAACAGGTTTCCTTATATAGGTAAACACGAATTGCATTCCTGGTGAAAGAAGTTAACTAGGAAGCCCGGTAACCTGGTTAACTCTACACACGCCAGAATGGCTCAGAGTCAGCCAGTCTGCGTATGGTTTGCTTGCAGTACAAAGGGATTTGTGCGATTTAATTAAAATCATCTTTATCCCGGCAGTCTGTAAAATTGGCTCTTCTAGTGTGAGTCAACAGCTAGTATTTTATATCATGAGCTATGACCGACCTTATATTATATAAAGGCACTGTAGGGAGAAAAATCGAAGCATAGGATATAACTTGTCTTGAAATTATTTTTCAAAGAAGCAAATAGAACATGTGATGGGAAAAGAACACGAACAAACCTCTGTCAAGTGAGACTCCAGTGCCTTGTTTGAGCAGAGTAACTAATAGTTATTCAACTTTCCCAGGCCTTTAGTAGATAATGCAATGAGATCATTTTGAGTTTACTCCTTTTACAATGCAGTAATTGCTACTGTTTTTTTTTTTTGATGGGCGAAATGACACATAATGACATCTATTTATTCCCCGAAATAACCCTCCTGAGCCCACATATTGAAGTGTTATTTGATGGTTTCAGGAAAGAAATCTAAGACTTGTGAATTTGCATAATTACCTGGAAAAAATTTTAAACAACCTCCTAGACTTCAGAAGATAAGAAAATGTATCTTTAAAAGTACTCTGTGGAAGGTCTAACTCTAGGCTCAAAACAGTTTTTAAACGTAAGTGTGTAACACATCAATTGTCTAATAATTGGCTCTCCCCCCTACATTTATCTACCATGGAGGAAAGCAATAATTCTTTTCAAGTCTAACCAATTCCACTGAAGTCTCAATATGAAGTACAGACTCAAGACTTAGCACCTGAGTGTTGGAAGTGAAGACTGCCTGCTAAATAAAACTTATCTTAAAATGAATCATTTGTTCCTATTTCATCCACTGGTTGACTGCTCCTTGAGTAACGCCATTCTTAGCAAAAATAGCTCCGTGTTGCGTTTTAGGTCTCTGCTTGGGAAAGGGGAGAGAACGAATGTTTACACACTACCGAAGCCAGCACCAACACAAGCCAATGATGAAGGGTTTCTGCTAAGAGCAGGAGAGTGCAAAAAACACGGGGCAGGAAGAGTAACTACTCTTTGATTGCATTTTCCACTGGGTAAAGACTTTTCCATACAATTTCTCTTCATATCTCCACAGGAAGTGCGTGTTATTACCTCCTTTTCACGATAACAAAATTGACTCACAGAGATAAAGTGACTGGTCCAAAATCTCGGGATCCACTTGTGGCAGATCCAAAATCCCAGATCTGCTAGAATTGGCTTCCAAGAGAATTTGCGAAAATCAAGTCAACTTGAAGAGACAGAAGAACATTAAAATGGCAGTTTTCCATGTTCAAATATAAGTTTTAGGAATCACATGTCCAGAGAGTTTACAGGCAATACACAAACTGATTAAAATACTCTTCATAAAGTCATAAGTTACTGCTAAAATGACTGCCTTTACATGACTCCAGAATGATCCTAAAATGAGATATTAAGTGTATTTCTATTGAATACAAATTTGGGTTAAAAAATATTATGAAAATATAACTTTGCAAATATTGCACACGTTCTTCTGTTCAGAGTACACACATTTCTATTATATCAAGTTAAGACTCATCTTGACTGCCCCACTGGAAGGAATATTAGTGTTTTCTACTTATTGGGTTTTCATTAATCTTAAATAAAACTCTGTGTGCCATGCTAGGTAAATAGCTTTCACTAATATAGCCCATTTATGATCCCGCAGCTTTTAGGTTCTCGTAATTCCCGCAGAAGCAAGTTCTGTTTGTGCAGGAACTTTAGACTTTATTAACATGTCGATGCAAGACAAAGAATGCATTTTTTTCCAGGGCAGGCTAAACCTTTAAGTGCCTTAAGCTGGCCTCCAAATTTGTTCTTACAATTCTAAGCAAACAATCATTTGGGCTTTAAACATAAAATGTCTTAGGCTATAATTATTGAATTGGAAGGTCAAAACGAAATTTGGATCTGAAAGTAGCCTGTTTCAAAGAGGGAATATAACCCTCTGCTAAATGCATTTTGGATGCCTCAAGAAATGGTTTGGGAAAGACTGGGTCGCGGAAGCAGCATGAAATCAACCTAACCATAGAGGACCCCAATGAGAGAGTACTTACAGCTGAATAATTACACCACGCCAAAAAAATAGCACTTATGGGAAACTAAATAAAATACAAGACCGATTTGAAGGGCAGAAAATATCATTGTGGTTTAAAGAAAACATCAGGGGACAGATTTGAGAAATTCCCAATGACATATAACTAATGAGTAGTTGAGCTATAATTCAAATCTCGGTCCATCAGACCCCAGAATGTTCGCTCTTTCTACTGAACCCTGAGGGTACCACACTATCCAAGAAAGAGCAAATGCCTTAGAGGCAGAAGATGCTTCCATTCTGGTTCCGTCTCTTGGTTGTGTGACCTTGCATGAGTTACTTATAATGTGTCTAAGCCTCACCTCCAAAATGGAAATAAAAATGGGTGCGTGTCTCACAGATGACGGAAAGTACCGAAAGCGATTTTTGAAAAATCCTTCCACGTATTTATTGATGCCTCTATGGTCCGGGCATTCTGCTAGGTTCTAGGAATACAACCATGAGCAAGTGAGGCATGTCTCCCCTTCACGAAGCTAACAATCTTGAAGAACAGCCTGTGCACGTCTATATTATGGAATGTGAAACTCTAATGTTTCCCTAAATTTCGTATAACGCAAACATGTTTAATTGAAGTTCCACCTCAGTACAGAAATACTAATAGGCAAATGTCCAAGCTAGTGCTCTCACTATAGTTAGTGCAAGTTACTCTTACTGACCAGAGGCTGGCCTTACCATGATTACACTTGTTAGACCTGGGCTGAGCCAAATGCCGCCATCATAACGACAATGTCCTTTTATCTCACAGTTGAGGGGGACCAGCATGTTCAACTGAAAAACACCTCGAAGATACTTAGGAAGCTGGATGCACATGGAGTTATTTTATCATTAGCTCTGTATATATGAATGGGATGGAAAAGCATATAAAAGTTTCCCTAAATATGTCAGCCAGCTATCCATCTATTAATCTATTATTAATTCACTTCTACGCACTAAACATTTAATTGGTGTGCCCAATGGATAAGGTTCTCTGAGGGATACACACAGAAAAGGATGTATAGAAACAGAACGGTCCCTAGCTTTACTGGAGATTTCTAGAAAAATGTTATGGTGCTCAAGAGCTGTATCAGGCACAATGGGTGAGGTGATGCTCTGGTAACAAGCAACCCCCAGATCTCAGTAGCTTACAGCAACAAAGGTGTACCTCTCACTCACGCTGCACACTTATGCAGATCACTAGGGAGGGTTCTCCTATCCAAAGTCACTCAGGAACCCAAGCTGATGAAGGTTCCTTTCAACATGTACTTCCACGGCTGCTGACACAGGAAACAGGGACTTGGTGAATCATGAAGTGCCTTTCAAAACTTCACTCCGTAAAGGACACAAACTTCCGCCCACCTTTCATTGGCCAGAGCAAGTCCTCTGGCCCTGCTTAACTTCAGAGAAAGACAGGAGAACCAGACTACATGACGAACGAAGACATGACAGCCATGGCAAATCACCTGGCTGGAGGAAAGGATCCATTCAGTAGACACATTCACGACCCCTATGGCATAATGACTGGCGTTTGAAGTTTGGAAATCACTGACCAGATCCAATTTCTAGAAGACTGGGAGTTTAAAGGTGGACTCACAGATTATCAGTGGTTCTGGCTGAACCTTGAGGGAAAGAGTGACATTTGAAAAGGATGTCCTGAGGCAGGCTCTTCTTAATATTTCTATCAGTTACTTGAGTGGTGAAATAAAAGGCAAGTTGATTTAATTTGCAGATGGTGCCAAATTGGATAGCTAACACCTCAGAGGATTGTATTATAATTCAAAACGACCTTGAAGAGTTGGGGGAAAAAGACGTTAAGAAAGAAGCTTGAGTTCAACAGTGATAAATAGAAGATTGGAATGAAACGTCTACAAAATGGATGGTAGAAAAACCATATTGAGCTAATACTAGCCTATAAGTTGAACATATGCTGGCAGCTTAGCACTTTTACTTGTAAAGCCTTTGGTATGGTGGTATTAGCCATGTAAGCAGTGGAAAATAGGTGTTCTCAGAATACTACTTCACTGGGGATCCACATTTTCAGAAATAAGAAATCGGAGCAAATTCAGAAGCAAAAGCAGAAATTTCCAAAAGACTAAGTGCCCTAGGTCAGGAGTGAGCGAACTGTTTCTGCGAGGAGCGGGATAGTAAATATTTTCAACTTTGCCAGCCATAAGCTTCTCTGCTGCAACTACTCGATTCTGCTACTGTGGTCCAAAACGGCCACAGATGATATGTAAATGAATGGGCGTGACTGTGTCCCAGTAAAACTTGCTTTACAAACCCGGGCAGCCAACCCTGGGCTATGCTTTGCAGACCCCTACTCTCTACATTATCAGAGCTGTCCCAGAATGGCAAGGGACTCACATTTACTGCAAGTGCCCAGAAGGCGAGAGGGACACTATTTTGGCCTAGTTCGTTTAATACTGCTTTCCACACAGGTGCTAGTGAAGAAACTGGTGAAATAAATACAATTAAATTAGCCAAAAATGTTACTATACTGGTCTCCTTATTAAATATTCAAAAAGAATTGGACCACGTAATTCTTGAGAAGGTCGTGGAAATAAAATCCAAAATATAGTTTACCTTCTCAATTTGTTAAATATTTATCAATTATATTGTCTTTTAGATATAAAAATATGACTGGTAAAAACTATAATAAACCTCGAAAAGAAGGATCACAAAAATGAAATTAAAGGGAAAAAAATTTGCAAAGCAGAATGTACGCATATAGCCCCTTTAATTTTTTCCCAAGTTCTTTGTAACTAGCTGAGGTTGATAAAGCAGATGTTGTCTTAATTAGACACAGGTGAAAATGGAGACAAGGAGAGGTTAACTCAGTTGTCTACTGTCACCAAGCTAGTGATGATGGAGAAGAAAATAGGACCCGGGTTCCCTGGGTTTACAATTCTAGACCATGATAAACACCGAATGCATAGGAACTCGGAAAAGAGAGCCAATACGGAATGCAATGAAAGCCCTGCGGCGTGTCTTTCTGGGTGCCTGGAGGAAAGCCCAGCACTCTAACTATCACCTCTCTTCCCTCCCCCAAGCGCCCCGCACCCCCTCCCTCTCCAAGCTAGTCTGCTTTGCAGCCAGCCCCATGGCCTACCCCTCCTGTGATCGAGCCCTGAAAGCTAAAGCCTAGTTATGGGTGACTGTGTGTCCAAACGCCCCTGATCCCGATTCTGACGACTTCTTTCTACCGCCTCTGACCCTTCCAGTCTCTCAGCCTCTGCACTATAGGGCGGGATCATTCTTAGTGCTGGGGGCTGCCCTGGGCATTGCAGGATGCTCGGCAGCATCTCTGGCATCTTCCCAATGGATGGCAGTGGCACTCTCTCTCCCCTTAACTCCAAGGCGCGACAACCCAAAGTGTCTTCAGACATTGCCAAATGTTCCCCGGGTGCTGGGCTGGGGTGCAAAACTGCCCCTGGTTGAGAAACTCTGAACTAGATCACTGTAGCTGCTTTTTCTTTTAGTGGGATTTTAGTTCCCCGACCAGGGATTGAACCCGGGCCCACGGCGGTGAAAGCGCCGACTCCTAACCACTGGACCTCCGGGGAATTCCCCATAATTGCTTCTTAATTGCTCTCCCTACTTCTGCCCTTGCCTCTCCACAGTCTATGCTTCACAGAGCATCCCAAACCATCTTTTAAAAATATACATCAGATCATGCCATCCTCTGCTTGAAACCTCTAGCAGGGGACTTCCCTGGTGGCGCAGTGGTCAAGAGTCTGTCTGCCAATGCAGGGGACGCGGGTTCGAGCCCTGGTCAGGGAAGATCCCACATGCCGCGGAGCAACTAAGCCTGTGCGCCACAACTACTGAGCCTGAGCTCTAGAAGCTGAGCGCAGATTCTCCCCTAGAGTATCCAGAAGGGACGCAGCCCTGGAGACACCTTAATTTTAGCCCAGTGAGACCTGTGTTGGACTTCTGACCTAAAGACCAGTACAAAAATAATTTGGGCTGTTTTAAGCCACTAAGCTTATGATAATTTGTTACAGCAGCAATAGGAAACATACACCTGGCATCTTCACGGCTAACCCCTAAAGCCTCAGAATTTATGCAAAAGTTTTCTCCAGGAAGAGGCCATCCATGATAAATGACACCCCGAAAGGACATCACCACCCATCCCACATGCAGTGGTTCCATGTCAATTGCCCTATTTTATCACCTTCATAGCTCTGATCACTATGTGACATTACCAAAAGGCAAAAACGATGACAAACGAAAAAATAATAATAATAAATGGGGTGGTCTTTTTATCTGCCTTGGAACAGGAATGTTGGAGAAAGAACCAGGTTTGGATTAAGTAAAGAACGTTTATGTTGGATGAAAAGACATTCTTGACGGTAGTTGGAGTAATTGCACAATGAAACAGGCTGCCAAGAAGGGCCACGGAGGACTAGATCGTGGCAACACTTACAGAAGAGATGAGATAACTCAAGTCAGGAGAGTAGGTGGAGCTCAGCCGAGAGCATTTACTTGATGACCTGCTTGTTCTTCCTCCAGCTTGCAAATGTGTGTAGCACAAAGCAATGAATCACAGGACAACATCTGCATGTAATTGCATTTCTGTTCCAATAATAAATGTTTCAACTGCTATGCTATTTATGAAAGCTGTTATCATAAAGAGCCAAGTGGGGGAAATTGGAAACACAAACGCTTATCTTAAGAAACCTTTCCTTTGCAATTCAGTGTCCAAGTACCCAAACACCCAATTCGCTGTAGTATATGAAATGTCCCGGGAGTTTCTTTTTTGAAATTCTATTTGAAAGTGATTTTTAGGTGTCTAAGTCCCTGTAAAAGCCCTTTCTGTCACCCATGGTTTTCGTAATATTTTTTTGAACCCGAAGAGGAACAAAGGCTAGAAAATTGTTCATTATTTCCCTCACGGACTCATCGTCTGAATTTTGGGCCCATGGTCGATGGGGGAGAGAAGGTGTTTTGCACTTTCTTTTCAGTCAAGATTGTTTACTCTCAAAACAGAAAACGAGAATGACAGATTCTCCCACCCACCTCACTCCCACAAACCTCCCCACCCGCCAGGATTTGGGGTCTTTGAATAACTCGCGAAATGCCAAGACAGTTTAAAATTATTAACCACCCATACAGAAAAGAATAGGAAATAAGAGAAACTCTTATTTCCTCGGATCAGCCTGCCCCCTCACCTCCCCACGGTGGCAGATCGTTTTCCCATAGGCCCTGGTACAGGAGAACCCGGCTCCTTCATTCAACGATCCCCACGCCACCAGTGCCACCAGTGGCACCAGCAAAGGCTAGCAATCATTCTGGCCTCTTAAACTTAGCTTGGAGGGAATGCGTGGTCCGCGAAATCAAGCAAGCTGAATTTTTAAACAGTTCACTTTACTTGCAGTTGCGTCTGTCAATTTGGGTAAAGCATGAAAACTCGATCAAGCCACAGAGAAAATGAAGCCAGAGCTCTTATAAGCCTGCCTCTTTCCATTTCGCCAGGCAGGTGTTTCAGGATGATGTCTTTGACAGTTGCTCTTTTAACGAGATGGCAAAACACCATGCAGGAGGGAAAATCCTCAAAAAGCAATGAAAATAAGCAACTGTACAATAATAATTCTAAACTGCCCCCCCCATTTTCCCAAGGTCTGTATCTCTTAACTCCTACCTGCTTAGCTCTCACTACATTAGCACTGTTTACAACACCGCAGTTGAATATCAGAATCAAAAGAAAACTTCGAACATCCTTTTAGGAGGACGAAAATGTATCACAGCTTTCCGAAGTTATTTTTAATTAACTCTTTAAAACCCAAATCGATAAGAGCGGTTGCACTACGGAGTGGCTAGTATCTAGGCTGCCTGAGATATCTCTTTTTCCCCACCCGGGGACCCTGACCTATGGTATAGATGAGGCTGGAGACAGATATAGAGGTTTTCGTTCACTTACCAAGTAACATTGATTAAATACTATGTGTCAGACACACGTTCACATTTGGGGGTAGATAACAGCAATCTAACTAAAGGTGGGAAGAGTTTCAAAAGTTATGTTATAGTGAAACGTATAAAATATTGCATTTTCTTGTTTTTGCATTAAAAGCAATGTGCATTTAGTGGCATTAGAAATCAACAAGAACACATTACCAGTGATAAGTGATGCTGACAGCAATGTTACGATGTGATGAAAAGGGTACTTCACCTCCTTGGTATCCTTCCCCAAATCATGACCCCAGTCTAATCATGAGCAAAACAAGAGATAAACCTAATGTCTTAGTGCATCTGGGCTGCTGTAACAGGATACCACAGGGTGGGGGGCTTAGAAACAACCGAAATTTATTTCTCACAGTTCTGTGGGCTTGAAGTCTAAGATGAGGCTGCCAGCATGGTCAGGTGAGCACCCTCTTCTGAGCTGCAGACTTCTTGTATCCTCACCTGGCGGAAGGGGCTAGGGAACTCTGTGGGGTCTCTTTTATAAAGGGTACAAATTCCAATCATGAGAATTACACCATCACATTGCAGATTAGGATTTCAACATATGCATTTTGGGGAGACACAAACATTCAGACTGTGGCAGCTAAAATGAGTGACATTCTATAAAATACCTGACCAGTACTCCTCAAAACTGGGAAGGTTTGGAAAAGGAAAGACAGAGAAACTCACAGCCCAGGGGAGCCTAAAGAGACACGATGACTAAATACAGAAAGAAGACATTTGTGAAAAAACTAGAGAAATCCGAATAAAACCTGTAGTTTAGTTAATAGTAATATACTGGTGCTGGTTTCTTAGTTTTGACAGAAGTGTCATGGTAACGTAAGATATTAACATTAGGGAAAACTAGGTAAAGAGTATAAAGGAGCTCTCTGTACTTATTTTGAAACTTGTTAACCTAAAATTATTCCCCCCAAAGTTATTTAAAAACAGAACAAAACAAGAACAACAAAACAACATACCACATTCATTTTACACTGTGGCCAGAGAAGGAAAAACAAGATTGAGAAAAGATCCATCGAAGAAGGACAGAGACCAGAGGCAGGGAGGGACATACAAAGAGCAACAGACAGATAGAGAAATAGACGGGTGGGCTCCAGGAGGGTGTTAGAGCTCCACGGCCTTGTTATGCGGCTCCCCGCTATTCTCTTAAGCTACAGGGATCAGAGAAAAGGATCATTCTTTAAAAGAACTCAGAGATCTGACATAGTTTGGAAACATATTAGCATACAGAGAATCTTCGCAACGTCAGGTATATTTTTTTCCTATGTGGTTCTGAAGGTTTTGTAGGTGTGTCAACGAATAGCTTCGGTTTACCAAGTTTTTCAGGAACCTCGGAGAGACTGATCACCAAACTTTCAACACTGAAAGCTGTCATTTGCCAAAGAGTTGCTCTCTGAGAATGCCACCTCTCTAGTGTCCCAATGCCACCAGGGCTACATTTAGAATTGGTATTTCACTTAGTCCTAATAAGCACTTCTATTTAGAAATCAATCTAGTTCCTGGTCTACTTGGGAATATATATGACGGGAAGCAAAACAAGATAGTAAAAAAAAATCCCTAAAGCTAGGTTCTGTTTTTATGGTTGCACATATGAAGTCTTTGGGGTTCTCTTAGAAGAGTTGTCCCAGTATTTCACAGGGGTTTCCCCGATCCTTTACCCCCCCCCCCACAGTTAATCTGAATTAATGCAGGCTAAGAATTTCTGCTGACCGGTGTGCACTCATTTACACTTTCTATGGTATTTTCTAAAAAGGACTTGAAACAGTATTAACAATAAGTGAGGACAGTCCGGACCAGGTTAAGTGTGAGATATTAACAGCCAACCATGTATTTCGTGGATGGGATACTCACACCTAGGTCACCAAATCTTTTACTGAGCTTGATCGGAGAATCCACGTACATATTACACGGAAGAAATCTCTACCTACAAACCGATTGAGATTTTTGGTAATGGTTGCCATGTTGAAAACGGGAGAAGAGGGAGATAGACCTGGGAAGACATCTCAGGGGACTGCATATTTCAGCTTGAATTAATTTTATATCATAAATGTGAAGTTCTTGTGAGCTTGGATTTAAACTTTAATTCGGCAAATTACATAAACTCTTCAGTGAGAGCCAAAGTTCTAAAGTGCCCGCTTCCATTTGTTTTCTTTTTCCCCTTAAACAGCATACCAAATCTGAATCTGATTAAGTCTGCTAAATTCGTTATCAGTGCTAGGAACTATGTATTCTGTACAGAAAATTAACTTCACTTAGAAATGCATGTTTTGGTGGTTTTACTCCTAAAAAAATGCTGATTAGAAAAGCAATAAATCCTGGGAGAGGCCAAACTTCATTTTTCCCAATAATGAAAACAAGGCTGGATTTTGAGGGATGAAGACACATAATGACTTTACATTAAACTTGCTGTCAGTAAGGGATGTCCTGGTTACTCTCTGCTGAGCACAGTACGTGGCACTTAGTATATATCTAGCTTTCTTCCTATGTATCTACCTATCTAGCTAGCTATCTTTGTATCTATCTATCTGTCTGTCTAACTACCTATCTATCTACCTACCTATCTATCTATCTCAAAGTTTCTCAACCTCAGCACTACTGACATTTTGGATCAGACAATTCTTTGTGTGTGTGTGTATGTGTGTGTATGGGGAGGGAGCTGTCCTATGCACTGTGACAACCAAATATGTGTCCAGCTATCGCCAGCTATTCTGGGGTGGAGGTGGGGCAGAATCTCTCTTAGGTAAGAACCACTAATTATTTCTATCTCTATGTACCTACATACCTATAAAAAAAAAATGAACGAACGGATTTTATAGTAAAACATCCAGGCTTCAACCTGGCGTGACCAACTAAGAAGGTGAGGAAGATTAGCGGGATTTATCTCATATGATAAAATGCATAATATATATCTATTGTAATAATAAACTATAATACTATTGGGTTGGCCAAAAAGTTCACTCGGGTTTTCCCGTAAGATGGTGTGGAAAAACCCGAACAAACTTTTTGGCCAACCCAATATGTAATAAATGCAAGACAATATTTTGGGATTCCCGTATGTTTCCCTCCCCTATGCCTTCTACCTACTACTCTTCTGCATACCAGGTGGCAACACACTTTTTCTGTGCACACTGCTTTCAGATACAGCTTAGAACACATAAGTCAATTGTTTTGCAAAATCAAGTTAGTAAAGTCCTAGCAGATCATAATAATCTGAAAAGCAAAGCTCATTTGATATATAAAAAGTAGGCTTTTGAGGGGAAAAAAATGGGATTTTTTTTATTTAATAAGTTTTTCTTTAAATATTAAGAGCCAGGGCCCCAGCTGATTCAGACCACAGAAAGTAAAAAAAAAAAAAAAAAAAAAAAAAAACACCCGACCAAAGAGATTTGGTTTCTGGAAGCAGAGACAGTACTATCCTATTTCCCATCTAAAAGATGAGGAAAAGACAACTTTACGGGGTACCCTGCCCACTAACCCAGTGGCTTGCACACAGTAGGTACTCAATCATTATCATCTAAAATAAATTATGCCACATTTTTAAGAATATATAACTGGTATATCAATACTTCATTCTAAACTTTAATCATAAACAAGACCATAATTAGAATAACTTGGATCACTTTCTCTGAATCAAAAGCCCAGAGTCTGCATTTTCATAACGCACCAGACTCCTCCATATACCACAGCTGAGTAGAACACAGACATTCAACTAGGAAGCAGACAGATGACCTTGGGTATGCCATTAAAACTCTTTGAGGCTCTTTGATCCCATCATCTGTAAAAAGGGAGAGAGAACAATTTCTACCTTTTAGGGTTTCTCTGAGGATGAAATGAGATCAATAAGACCAAGTGCCTTATTATAAACATTTAGTCATTTGCTTAACGCCCCTGGAGACTGGCTTCCATGGTCAACAGCTTTGAATGCAGGACCAAAATTAATGTTCCTCCTGTGCTTGAATCAAGAACATATCCGTGAAGCCTTCTGAGAAGAGTAACATACATTTATACATGATACAAACGTAGATACAGTGGCAGCAGTGTATGCCTTACTCTTTCAAGGTAACTCTTCCATCCTATCCCTCCTTAAACAGAAAGAGGATGCATTTAAAAATATATGACTCCCTTTTAACCCTGACCATTGTTTAAGGGCCCCCAGGACACATAATCCCAGGAGGTGGACAGAGAAGAGATCAGCTTCAGCTTAAAGTCAAGACTGAACTGTTTCTCCACAGCTGCCCTGGCTGACCCAGCTTACTGACCCTTGTCTAATTTCCAAAACATGGTGGATTTGACTATTCTACTCCGGGCTGGGTGACCACCGTTAACTCGACCCCTGGTGTAAGTGACCTCCACGGCCTCATTCTCTCACTGCCTCATTAATTCACTCGTTCCTTCTCTGATGAACTATATTCAAGTTATAGTTAAACAGTGACACTCAGTGTTGCGGAAGATCAAAGGATGATTCAGGAATTTACTGTGTGAACAATCTGCTCTCACGCATACACATATACACATAATACAGATGTATGTGACATAAGAATCCAACTAATATGTTTCTAAAATTCAATGAGAAAAAGACTACAAATAGAGGCTTCTGCAAGTCTTTGCTGAAGGGCATCTAATCTGGTCTTTGAGGCATGGACAGAATTTGGTCTTAAGGAGAGAGTGACTCTATAGGTGTTCATTTTATAAAACTTTGTTAAGCTGAACATATACACTTAAGTTTAAAACATTTTGGCAGACTCTTTAATCATCATGTTTCTAAAGTTTGCACTACATTCTCTGCTCTTTTGACCATTCCAAAATATGGTATCTGAAATCTATATTTTAATTAGGCTAACAAAATTATTTTGTCAAACCACTTCTAACAATAATTGGGGTGTACTGATGAAATGGAAAACCGGGATTGGGATTCATCCATCTAAGTCATCTAAAACTCTGAAACCAAGATAATTTTCGCAAAGAAATAGAATCTATAGTTCTCTTCGCTTTCCTTGACTGAATATTTCCTCTTGTAACATATGGATAAGATTATTGGTCTCCCTGAGGTGTGTGGCTATTAATGGGAGTTACTAGGGCAATTTGTTCAAGTACTTTAATGAGCCCAGTGTATTTGAGATCAGCTCAGGATATCTTTCTTCCACGGGCAGACTGACCAAGGGTTCAGGAGCTAGTTCATCCATCACAGCATAAAGGGCCTTAACAGAATCTACGTAATGGGTGGAGGGTGAACTACTTACCCACAGTCCCCTGGGGGAAATCGACAGTTAGATTGGTAAGTGGCTTGGAGAGCCAGGGATGGCTTTGGGAAGGACAAAGAAGAAGAGGTGGAGTAAGATATAGGAGAAAGTCCAACTACCGAGTGAGAAAATGTTTCAGTGGCTGGTGGCTTTGGAGGGTAAGAGATTACGAATCAGGGGATCCAGGGGTTAAGCTTAAATATGGGGATTCGTATACTCTAGTTATGTTTCAAAATCAACTTATAATAAATGACACAGACAAAATAGAACTGTTAAGGATAAAAGAGTAAGAACAAAATAATGAACAAAAGGAAGCAGTTGGATTAGAAAGCAAGTCAGCACAGTTATTACAACTGAACACAATTATTAGCTCTAAGACCCTGGTAGCCAAGGAAGAAAGGGAAACGAGACAAATTACACAGCTCATGTGACATACAGAAAGAGACAACCATTTCACCAGCATCAAGCCATAGATATTTGATTCAATGGATCTTGTGGTAGACAGAATAATGGCCTCCCAAAGATGTTCATGTCCTAATCCCTAGACCTGTGAATGTTACCTTACACGGTAAAAGGGACTTTGGAGACATTATCAAGTTAAGGGTCTTGAGATGGAGAGGTTCTCTCACATTATTGCTGCGGACCCAATGTAATCACAAGGGTCCTTATATGGGAAAGAAAGAAGTAGGAGGGGCATAGTCAGAGAAGGAGATGTGATGATAGCAGAAGAGGTCTCAGTGGTACCATTGCTGGGAAGAGCCCAGGACCCAAAGAATGCAGGCGGACTCTAAAAGCTGGAAAAGGCAAGGAAACAGATTCTCCTCAGAAAACTTCAGAAAGAGCTAGCCCTGCTGAAACCTTGATTTTAGCCTAGTGAGATCTATTTTCAGACTTCTAACCACAAAATTGTAAGATAATAAATTTCTGTTTTTTTTCAAACCACTAAACTTATGGTAATTTGTTACAGCGGCAATAGAAAATGAATACAGATTGTTTTTATAATGGATCAAGAGAAAAATCATTAAAATATAACTTTTAGCTCACTTCTGCTGGAAGTAAAAATAATATGGCTGAGTTATATAACTTTCTGCTGAGGCTGACTAGGTATAAGAATCAAGACTAGAGAATTTGGAGTGATTTCTAAACCAGGCACATCAGAATCTGAGATGATGATGAAAAATTCAGATTCCCAAGTCCTCCAGTATTGCTAAACAGACTTTGTGGCTAGGACCTGGGACTCTGTATTTTTAACAAGCATCTATAGTAGTTGTCATTATTGCAAACAAATTACTACAGAATTTAGCAGATCAAAACAACAGACATTTACATTGCCCAGTTTCCGTGGGTTAGAAATCTAGGCATGCCTCAGCTGGTTCCACTACTTCAGGGCCTCCTAAGGCTGCAGTCGATTCACCAGCTGGGGATGGGGCCTCATCTGAAAGTTTGACTGGGGAAGGATCCACTTCCAAGCTCACCCAGGTGGTCAGCAAAATTCAGTTACTTAAGGGCTTCTGGACTGAGGGTCTAGGTTCCTTGCTGGCTGTTGGTTGGAGGCTGCCCTCAGTTCCTTTTCAGACAGACCTCTCCAACATGGCAGTTTGCCCTATCAAAGCCAGCAAAAGAGAGAGTCCACTACAAAGGCAGGGATTACAATCTTAGTAATGTTATCACTGAGGTGACATCCCATTACCTTTGCCATATTCGATTGGTTAGAAGCAAGTCACAGGTCCCACGCACACTCAAGGGAGGGGCTTACACAATGGTGAGAAAACCAGGAGAAGGGATCACTGTGGGGGTGGGTCTTCTTAGAGTCTTTCCACCACAGCATTCCGGATGATGCTTGTGTACAACCAAGTTAGGAAAAGGACTAACCAAGGAGACTAAATGATTAGAAGGAAACGACCATTTCATTTGGGCTTTTGACAGGAAGCGGACATGAAACATTTCAAGACTGTGGGCTCTGGTGATATCTCAGCTGTGTCCTTTACGTAAAAAAAAGATGTTATGGGTTAGCTCAGTGTCTGGACCTTGGAGACAGTCATTTTCACTACCCCCAGGCCCCTCTCTGCTGCCAGCTCAGTTGCTCCCTGTCTCTGAGCTGACCTCGACATCTCAGGGTAGCAGCCTAAGTGGGAGGGAGAGAGATGAAGGAACGAAGGGGGATAAGCTGACATGGTAATAGTGGGTCTCTGAAATTCATGAGTTTTGATTATTTTTACTTTCTTGTCAAAAAAATGTAAATTTTGCCCTGTTACGATATAAAGAGAATCCCTTTCACAATTTATGCAGTCGATTTTAAATACTAATCCTATTTCAAGCTCCATCACATTTTCCTCAAATATTGAAACGATAATCTGGCAGAAACACTGGCATGTGCTTGCCAAGCCCTCCTGGGCACAAAACTAAACAATATTTCCCAGCCCCTCGCAGTGAAGTGAGGCCAAGGAATGGAGTTGGCCTGTGGCAAATGGCCTGCCTCCTCAAGCCTCCTGCTTGGGCCGTGAAACTCTCTCTTCACTCACCCCTTGGCCAGATATTGAGAACACAGCCAATGCCTCTGAGGCCCTAGTAGTGACGGAGCCACTAGAATGAAGGCAGATGGATCCCCAGACAACTACTCCCTTTCTACTGTCATTGGCCAACTACGCTGGAGTCAAATGTGAGTAATCAACAGTTGTGGGAAGTCACTGTTCATCTCAGCAGCTGACATTACTTATCCTGACTAAAACGGTTGTATTATTTTCTTTGTAGGACAAATGTCACACGCTGGGTATAGAGGGACAATGTAACAGAACAGGTCATGAGGGTGGCGACGGGGGCATACACCCTTTGTGTTCTTCCCTTCTAAACTACACAGTACCCTGGATCATGCTACACACCAGTTCTCTGTCTGTGGAAAATGAGGTCTTTTCTCAGTGGGTCTGACAGAGTGGGGCCTCCTATTCTGACTCAGACACTGATTCTAAGGGGGCTGACTGCCTGGAATTGACATACTCCCACCCAGCTGACTTGAAATCATGACACTACTAGAAGACCCTGCTTCCAACCTGTGCCCCAGACCAGAGAGCTTCTGTATTAATGCTAGTCTGGCCCAAGCAGAGGTTGGCTACAGCCTTTGCACACCCTTTGTGTAGTGGAAAGTTTGCTTCCACTTGAGGGTGCAGTGATGGCTCAGGCCCAAGTGAGATGGCTCTCATTTCTACATTAACACACAAGCCTGTGCCATTAAGGTACCAGCCTGTCTTGTGTCAAGATCCAAGACTTAACATTTTTTTTTTAAATTTTTTGGCTGCGTTGGGCCTTCGTTGCTGCACGCAGGCTTTCTCTGGTTGCGGCGAGCGGGGCCTACTCTTCGTTGTGGTGCGTGGGCTTCTCATTGCAGTGGCTTCTCTTGCTGTGGAGCACAGTCTCTAGGCGCGTGGGCTTCAGTAATTGTGTCACACGGGCTCAGTAGCTGTGTCACACGGGCTCTAGAGTGCAGGCTCCGTAGTTGTGGCACACGGGCTTAGCTGCTCCGCAGCATGTGGGATCTTCCTGGACCAGGGCACGAACCCGTGTCCCCTGCATCGGCAGGCGGACTCTCAACCACTGCGCCACCAGGGAAGCCCAAGACTTACATTTTTAAAAAGAAGAAAAAGACCATTGAAGCCAACTAGTAGCAAAG
Source organism: Pseudorca crassidens (assembly GCF_039906515.1). Taxonomy (NCBI): domain Eukaryota; kingdom Metazoa; phylum Chordata; class Mammalia; order Artiodactyla; family Delphinidae; genus Pseudorca; species Pseudorca crassidens. The sequence goes on along the minus strand of NC_090317.1, from coordinate 126,590,116 downwards.
TTCTCGCTTTGCAATCACGAAGTTCTTGGAGGAAGCAACTGTTGGAAAATACACTGCTTCCCACTGAGCTTTTCAGAACAGTGATAATCATGATCACGGGCACAGCAACCACCAGGATAATAATGCCATTTAATATGTGTGAGGCCTTTGTGCTCAGTATATCATGTTTTGTGCAGTTTTATTTAAACTTCTGAGATAAAGTATCAATATTAGTATTATACTGCCATGTGCTGATAATAAAAGTGACTTGCAGAGAAGTTGCCACACAGCTAATAAGTAGGAGGAGCCGGGATTAGGAGGCAAATCTAACTCCAAAGATGACGTTATTAACTCTGTGTGTGTGTGTGTGTGTATAATGAATAGATTTTGTAATGATTAGACTTTATATATATATATATATATATATATATACACACACACATACATATATATGTGTGTGTGTGTACTGAATAATATTTAAACCATATAGATGTATGTGTATATATGTAATGAATAGACTTTAAACCATATTTATATGTATGTATGTATACATATACTTATTTAATAGAATTTAAACCATATATGTATATACATCTGTGCATCGAATAGACTTTAAACTATGTATTGGGTTGGCAAAAAAGTTCGTTCGGGTTTTTGTAACATCTTACAGACAAACCCGAACGAACTTTTTCGCCAGCCCAACATTTATATGTATGTGAGTGTGTGAGTGTGTATGTGTGTGTGTAATGAAATAGAGTCCCCAAGGAGGGAATGCTTACTTTGCCAATGCCCCAAAACTAGTGACCGAGGTAGAAGTCTACCCTGAGCTCCCCCCATCTATAAAAGGGACCTTCCTGAAGTCTACGTGTTAATAAGGGTAACTTCTAATAATTTCAGCATATGTTTGAAAGGCTTTGCAAAGGGCCAGAAATATGCATCTCCTGAATCATGCCAATAGAAAAGGCCATGAGATAGTCTAAAACTGGAGTGTCCTATGGATTATAATATTAAAGATTATTTCTAGAATTTATTATAATGTTGTATTTAAAAGGCCTGGATTAAAAAATGAACACATGATATCTTATACAACTAATTCAGAACTTGTGGAACTTGTGAATTAATATGTATGCTAATTTTAAAAAGTATAGTTCTTAAGGTTTTTTGATACAGAGGGTTTAAAAATATGTAACATCTTTAACTTTAGCCTGCACATATACAGAGCTTTGGAATATCATCTCCCATATCAGTTATGAACAATTATTTGGTAAAAATACTTAGGGCTTAGGCAGAAAATTCTCTTAGTTGATATTCAACTAATGCTTGCTTACTTATTTACTGAAGGAATAAATGAACAGATGACTGATATGAGAATCACACTACTGAACCTGATGATAATTAAAGGTTATAAAGTATATGCCACAGATTTTCCTGAGTAAAACAAATCAGACAACACTATTTGTCACACATACAAGACAAATGTCAAGTTACTAAGGGGAATCCTCCTACACTGTTGGTGGGAATGTAAACTGGTACAACCACTAGGGAGAACAGTATGGAGGTTCCTTATAAAACGAAATATAGAACTACCATATGATCCAGCAATCCCACTCCTGGGCATATATCTGGAGAAAACCATAATTCAAAAAGATACATGTACCCCAATATTCACTGCAACACTATTTACAACAGCCAAGACATGGAAGCAACCTAAATGTCCACTGACAGAGGAATGGATAAAGAAGATGTAGTACATATATACAATGGAATATTACTCAGCCATGAAAAAGAATGAAATAATGCCATCTGCAGCCACACAGATGGACCTAGAGATTGTCATACTGAGTGAAGTAAGTCAGACAGAGAAAGACAAATATCATATGATATCATTTATATGTGGAATCTTAAAAAATGGTACAAATGAACTTATTTACAAAACAGAAATAGAGTCACAGATGTAGAAGACAAATTTATGCTTACGGGGTGGGGGGGAGTGGGGGGAGGGATAAATTGGGAGATTGGGATTGATATATACACACTACTATATATAAAATAGATAACTAATAAGGACCTACTATATAGCACAGGGAATTCTACTCAGTACTCTGTAATGACCTATATGGGAAAAGAATCTAAAAAAGATTGGATATATGTGTATGTATAACTGAATCACTTTGCCATACAGCAGAAACTAACACAACATTGTAAATCAACTATACTCCAATAAAAAAATTTTTTAAATGTTAACTGATGATAAACTTGGCAGTTTCGTTGAAAGTGTGAATTAAATTCTGATATGGGTCTCTGCTGCATATTCCTCAATTTGAGGACTGTCTTATGCCAACTCAGGATGCCATAACAAAACACCATAGACTGGGTGATGTAACACAAATTTATTTTCTCACAGTTCTGGATGCTGGAAGTCCAAGATCAGGGTACCAGCATGGTTGGGTTCTGGTGAGGGCTCTCTTCCTGATTTGCAGATGGCTGCCTTCTCACTGTGTGCTTACATGGTGGAGAGAGACCAAGTTCTCTGGTGTCTTCTTATTAGGGCACTAACCCCATCAATTGGGCCCCACCCTCATGACCTCATCGAAATCTAATTACCTCCCAAAGGCCCCATCCTCAAACATCATCACATTGGGGGTTAGGGCTTCAACATATGAATTTTGAGGGGACACAATTCAGTCCATAGCATGGAGTAATGAGGTCGTGATTCAATTTTTAATTTTCTAACCAACAGTTGGTTACATTCTAGAATTCTGTTACACTGACCTCATATCACAAGCCCCTCACTATCATGGTTGTGTAACAGGGTTTCTCAACTTCACCACTATTGACAGTAGGGGCTGCTGTCCTAGGTCTTGAAGGATATTTGACAGCATGCTTGGTCTCTACCCACTGGATACCAGTAGCCTTTCCTCTAGTTGTGACAACCAAGATTGTCTCCACTCATTACCACATGTCACCTGGGATGGTTGGGGGGGGGCCTCAACTGTTCTGCTTGAGAACCACTAGTGTAGAAGAATGATGAGCACGTGTGGGACGCCTTCAGCAGGGAGCTGTAACCCCATGACCTGGATTCACTTGCAGGTATCAACATTTATCTGGGTGGGACTCAGGCCATTGACCTTCTTTTGACCTTAGTTGGCTCCAAGCCTCTTTACAGGTATCCTGAAGTTAACTGGTGACCTAGTCCGATCTCTCCATCCAGTTTAATTTTTTTTTTATTGAGATATAATTGACTTATAACATTGTGTAAGTTAGGGTGTACAATGTGTTGATTTGATTCATTTATATATTACAATACAATTACCACTGTAGCATTAGGTAACACCTCTAACCCGTCACACAACTATCATTCCTTTTTTTGTGGTGAGAACAATTAAGATCTACTCTTTTAGCAACTTTGAAGTTTATAATCCAGTACTGTTGACTATAATCTCTATGCTGTGCATTAGATTTCCAGGACTTATTTATCTACTAGTTGCATGTTTGTGCCCCTCAACTACATCTCCCCAATTCCCCCACCTCCATCCCCTGGTAATCACCGCTCTACTCTCTGTTTTCATGAGTTTGGCTTTTTAAGATTCCACATATAAGTGACATCATACAATGCTTGTCTTTCTCTGTCTCGCTTATCTCACTAAGCATAACGCCCTCAAAGTCCATCTATTTTGTTGAAATTGGTAGGATTTTCTTCTTTCTCATGGCTGAATAGTATTCCATTGTGTGTGTGTGTGTGTGTGTGTGTGTGTGTGTGTCTACACACACACATACATAACACCGTTTTCATCCATTCATTTGTTGTCAGACACTTAGGTTGCTTTCATATCCTGGTTATTGTGAATAATACTGCAATAAACATGGGAGTACAGATATCTTTTCAAAATCCTGTTTTCATTTCCTTTAGATATATAGCCAGAAGTGGGGTTGCTGGATCGTATGGTAGTTCTATTTTTAATTTTTTGAGGAATCTCCAAATTGTTTTCCATAGTGACTGTACCAATTTACATTCCCATCCATCCAGTTTACATTCTGGCCATATGGATAGAACTTTCTTTGTTCTCGTCAAAATACCTAAAGTTTAAACTTTAATTCTCACCTAACTCTCCTGGGATCTGGCAGTTACTTCAAAAAAAAAAGTACTACTATACAGGCTACTTTTAAAATTACTTAGATCAGAACAGATATTAAATATGATACATTTCACTCTCTTGACATTGACAGCTATTAAAAAAAATTGATGAGCATAAGTGTTTACATGTATCTTCTTTTTTAACAGTCTCCAAAGCAAACAATCTTTTTTGCAGACACTTAGATGAGGTTTTAATAATGTTTCATTAAGATCTCCGTAAGACTTGTAGCGACATTTACATTTTGTTTCAGTGCTACAGGAATGAATTGTTTTTCCTCAGGGGAACAAGGTCTCCAAAAATACCTTAAGGGAATGCTTAAGGGAAACAGACACAAATGCTAAAGTTTCCTATTGCAGCCCAGAGATAAACTGAAGAACCTCTCTTATCCAAAGAAGCAAATGGACTTAACTCCTGAATTTGCTACCAAAAATATATTTTCACTGATGCTCCCCGTGAGTTAACTCAATCTCAAGTCCCGCCCCCCACCAAAAGCATTATGTAGTAAGTGGGCAGGTGTAGTTTAAACAAAGAAATACAAACACTTATGCCTCTACACGAAAAGAAAAGTTCTCCAAGTCATCCTTGGAGAACACTCAAGTGTCTCCTCACTGTGTTTCCTCAAGTTTCCTTCAAGTTTCTGGTCAGATTTGCCAATGCTATTGTTGACAGAGTCCTCTCAAAACCAGAACATAACATTCTGTGCTTATTCTCTCTTGGTCATTCTCTAATAAATTTATTTAGAACCAAGACATGTTATTCCAAGCTGCAAGGTCCTCAACACAGCACGAGCAATCTGGGTTTTCTTCCATCTGCCCCTTATATCTTTTCTCTTAATAACAGTCCAGTAATCCGATTTGAGCTTGCATTTTACTCGGGACTCTATCAGGCAGCAGAGAATTCAGTTTGCTCACTTGCTTCCCAAGAACCCAGGCTGAAAAGAAGTCTTGTTATTGTCAAAGCAAACAACATAATTTGAAGACTTGTAAGGCATTAAAGGGATAAGAAAGAAAATGAGGTCCTAGTCCTTCAACACGTGATCTCTCAGTTTTTACTCTTCGGTGGGAAGCAGAAGGTGACTTTGTTTTCAATACAAAGTAGAACTTAAAAAGAAAAACTTTTGTAAATAAGGAGTTTTCTCGGTTGCCCCATGGATGATTTTCAAGGGCACAGGCAAAGCATGTGTTACTACCGAGAGGATGTATTCCCGATCAATAGTTGACGCAAAAGCTCCTTTCTTGTCACCCCAACTTGCCCACGTTAACTCACAGCTAAAACCACATGAGAGTGCCAGGGTATATTTATCCCCCTCTATGCACAATTCTTAGCTTATACTGTTGGTTCAGATCATCTCCCTCAAGATATTTTAACCAGAAGAAATAGTTTGCTTTAAACCAAGAGTCCCAGGTCTCGGCTTAAAATCTGTAATGTGCTGAGAACATTTTGCGGGGCAGCACTCTGCTACATCTGCCTACCAGCTGCCAGAGGCGTAAATACACAGAGCAAATCTCCTATCAGAGATGCAGGAGACTTTGATATCTTAGAGGAGAGAAGGTAACACAGAGAAAAGCTGTCGAAACGGAGCGGGAAATTCCCCTTCTTACCTTGCCCTAGACATCCCTCACCCCGTCCCATGTTTTGAAAAGTCATCCTACAACTCAGAGCTCGAAGCTCAGACTTCTCATGTTCTTGTTGTGGCTTCTGACCTTTCAGCTGACCCACTGATAACCCAGCATAAGAGACATTAACTAACCATATGCTGCAAGGTTGGACCATCCCTTAGGGGGTATTGAACTACACGGAGAACCCTATGTCCTGGCAAGGGAAACACAGTCTAACCCAATTTTTTTTTCACCACTACATGCATTTCACGGGCCTGGGAAAAATGGATCTTCTTACTTGTTTAACCAAACTCCATCAAAACAAGACTGGGTGTCGCCCAAACAACTAATCAGAGCCTGGATTTTATTGTGGCTCGAGGGGAAAGCAGAAAGATCATTGACATTTTCTTGGCTCTCAAGCTACAGTAGGGGACCTCCCAACCCACACATTCCTCAAGGGATACCAAATGTCACTATAATTGATATGGAAAGGGGTATTAACTCAAGAACCCAGATATCCTCATTCTTGTTTTGGCAAATTGATTGACATAGATGAGGGTAGTCATCTACAAAGACATCGTGCTACACTTGTTCTTAGTGCCTTCTTAGAGTTCAGTCCAAAATACTGAGCTAATTCTCAAAACCTCGCCTCTGATGTCAGAAAACTTGCAAGAACTCTATGCATTATTAACAGCAGAGAGCTACTGCTCAATCAGAAGGCAAGGCCTGCTACGTAACCTCCCTTCCAGAGTTAGAGATCACTGTCTTCCAACAAAGTAAACCTCCAACACGAGGAAGGCAAAGAGCCAGAGTTCCTTTCTTAAAACCTCTAGGTCAAGGTGCCAGATTTTCCAGCCATCTCTCCCAACCATAGGTGGCTTTCCCAGTTTCAAGCGCTTATCTAATTTTTATCCCCACCGCCCCTACTTTGGTTCAAGCCATCTTGTCTTCCTTGCATAATCACATCAGACTGTTTTGTTTGGTTTGGTTTTGGCAAAAGTTATTGAGGTATAACTTACATATTATAAAACTCACCCCCTTTATGTGTACATTTCAATGATTTTTAGTAAGTTCACCAAGCTGTACAACTATCACTGTAACCCAGTTTTAGAACACTGCCATCACCCCCAAAGAGATCCCTCTTTACTATTTACGGTCAATCCTTGTTCCCACTCAGAGAGTCCTCGGAAGGGTTAAATGTATTACAATGTGTGAAGCCCTTAGGACAGTCCTCACTGAAAGTTAGTGATGACCAACGAATTCTTCATGTTTTGCCTTAGATTCCACTCCCTTTTAGAAGCTGTCTCTGATCCCATACGTATGAGCTTGCTCCTTGAAATCAATGTTTCCATAATACTTTGTTCTTGTTGTATCATGTTATCATTGCCATCATATTGCCATTTACTGGCCCATCCCCTGGCAGTCTCTGAGTTTTGTAAGGCAAATTAAACCGCTTCGATCACTTCTACCACATCTGTCTCCCAGAGCATAACTCACAGTAAGTGCTCATTAAAATCTTTGCTGAATTGAAAAACTGTGCTAGATGTTCTCTAGATTCCATCCATTCTCACACCTTTCTTTGTCCAGTTTTCTCTGCCAGAGAGACCTCCATGGACTGTAGTACCCAGACTACTGATCACCTGCAATTTGGTTGGGTTTGGCCAAAAGGAGGATCTGGCAAGATTGAGCGTGTCATCTGATTCCTGTTGGGACCCTAAATGGTACAATGACTGAGCATAGCCATTATTATACAATTCACATTCCTGCTGGGGGGTTCGGGTGGCAGAGGTGGGGGGGCCTCTTTGCTGTATTTTGTTGGAGAGGTGGTGGTGCGGGAGAAAATTATTTCATTATTAAAATAGCCTGCGATGTTTATAGTTGTTATTTTTACATGTATACATGTCATTTGCCATATGCCAGCATGTGTTATTGCCAATGGTTTCCATATGGATCGTTCTTAAAGCATTTTACTGGTGGATCTTGCTACAGTGTACTCTGCAGTGAAGACTGGGTAGTAGCTTGTGATTAATGGAAAATCGTGGTCCACCCAGAGTGCTAAGATTCTTCAAGCATCATGATGCTTTCTGGGTCCAGCTAACGGTACATTTCCCAGGCAATTACCTCTAGTTCCATTTGAAAAACAATGCTGATATGTGACGCCATAAGTTCCATTACAGCAATAGGCTGTAGACAGCCATGTATCAAACTCTGAAACCAGGGAAGATCTGTAGGTCCAAAGACCACCACCCACACACCTGTGTGTCTTATGTTGATCTGTTAACGTCTGTTGAGCACACACTCCTTACAGAGCATGGTCTTATTTGGTCTGTTCCATAGAAATAAGAGGCCTGGACTGAACATTCAAATAGTTTATCATCTAACTGTGGCTTTGTGTCAAGGAGGTGTCTTTTATATGCATGCGTATGAACGTAGAGTTATAAACCATCACCCACAAGGACCTGGCATTATTATCCCATTCGCATGACTTAAAATGTTTCTCTAATATGATCAAAGCTCAGATTTCAAAAGCCCTAACTAAATTCTTTTGTTGAAACCATCAAAATGTGTCACGCACTCAATGTGAGAGGCTACACAGAGGACTTGGTGAATTTATAAAACTGTGTACTCTAAAAAAAATAGCTGTGCTACTTTCCTATGGCTGCTGTAACAAATTACCACAAGTTTAGTGACCTAAATCAAAGCCAACTTATTATTTTACGGTTTTGGAGGTCAGAAGTCCAAAATGGGACTCGCTGGACTAAATTCAAGGTGTCAGTGGGGCTGTGTTCTTTCTTCAGGCTCTGGGGGGGAATCCGTTTCCTTGCCTCTTCCAGATTCTAGAGGCTGCCTGTGTTCCTTGGCTCGTGGCCCCCTTTTCCATCTTCAAAGCCAGCGATGGCTGGCGAGCCTTTCTCACATCCATCATATCACTCTGACGCTGCCTCATCCTCACGTTTCCTTCTCTGCCTCTCCTGTCTCCCTCTTTCACTTACAGGACCCTTCTAATTACATTGAACTCAGCTGGATAATCCAGGATCATCTCCCCATTTCAAGATTTTAACTAAATCACATCTGCAAAGTCCCTTTCGCCATGTAAGGTAACATACTCATAGGTTCCAGAAGTTAGGATGTGGACATCTTTGGGGGCCGCTATTCTGCCTACTACAACAGCTATTAAATAATTATTTAACATTTTAGAGACCTGTGCCTTTGCAGTTATAAATAATGAAACGTGGTGGAAATTAAAACTATTTTATGAGTGCTTTAAATTTCGCCCTATAGACACAAAAAAATCCCTAGACATGTTCTGTTGCTTTGATGTCTTTACATCTTAAATAACTATAAAAATAACAACTTCAAAGGGTTTCGATGTTTGAATTTTAAATTAATAATGCAGGTAAAGTTACTGTTATAGAGAAAGTACTTGAAAGAGTCCCCAGTCATTACACACCATTTTAATACATATCATTTTCCCTGAGTTAGGAAACACAAATATTTCAGTAGTAATAATGATAACCGTTTAGGTTTCAGATGTCATTTTGTGATTCGGAAAGCCCCATGAAACGATTTCAGTTTGTATCCTCTCATCTTCAAAATTAATACAGGAGAAACACAATTTTTGAGTCTACATATAATTTTTACTTATATGTAGTTTGGGGTTTGGCTTTCTACAAGATAGGAACTAGAAAAATTTTTTGGTTTCTGTGGTCGAAGCTAGGAATTCTTCCCCCAAACAACAAGCCAACGATCATATGTGATTATCCATTTGAGCAACTGAGAAGGTAATTGCAAGATTTGAGGAAGGCCAGGTTGGACTTAGCACCGTGAAGGTTATCATAGCCGTGTACTGTACTGAAAACAGTGAAGTAAATGGCTACCCAACAAAACTTATATTGATCAAAAGGTTAACTGATTGCCTGGTTAAGGATGAGGGTGGTGTAAACAGAAAGGGCGCCTGCCTACATTCTAATGGAGGGTAAGAGGGAAACAATATACCAACAGGTAAGTGAGGCAATATGGGAACAATATAATTCCAAGAAGGGTAGATGCTATGGTGACGGTGACGGGATGGGCTGTGTTTGCGGGAGAGGGGAGGCAACTCTAAGGGAAGATGTCTCCGGAGAGGGGACATTTGAGCCATCGTTTGATGATAAGCAATTCACGCTGTATGTTCTTAAGAGCCTGGATCACTACGGCCCCTCTCTTCGTCTCCAAAGTGAGGTGTGTGTACTACTGACTGAGCAAGCTAATTGGATGGAGTACACGGGAGAAAGATGAAAACATCGATTTGTATTTATTTTAAAATAGAAAACAAGGTAGAAATTAAAAATTGGTATTATGTAAATTTTTACGTTGGCACCCTACACTTGGTCCCTATGACAGTCACTCTCCCTCTGGAGTATTTCAACGTATTACATTTTATAAGACCCTATTAAGTGAACTTAAAATGTTATTGTCTAATTTTAACTAGAATAAACCTCACATAATGGACCAATGGTCTTCAAAGTTTTCTGTAAGGAAACCATGGGTAGAGGTAATACTATTAACGCAATTTCAAGCTAATAGGAAGAAAATGCCAGAAGCAACTCTTTTTCTCCTCCAAGTAGGCCATCGACAGCCATATTACGACTCTTCATTCAGAGCCAAAAAGAACTCAGCCACAAACATTTAACATTATCAAGAACCCCATATAAAACATGTATTGACAACCACTTCCATTGTGGACAAACCGTACCCAGCCTTTCCATAGGATGAAGCCATCACGGTGAGCAACACATCTCAAAATACACTGGTTCCTGACTCGTGTGTATAACATAAATTAATATACATATATTTAGGTTTTGCGTGCATTTATTTTTACTTCTAGACTCGCACAATCAAACATGCTTTGTGATCCCTGCCCCAAACTATTTGATAGTTTACGGCCCTTGTCAGCGACTGTCGGCAACCATATATGGGACAACCCAGCTTTGAACTCTGAAACGAATTTTCAAGATGGTGTGAAGTTTTGAGCATAATCAAAGTGCCAAGAATCACATAATCCAGCAGAATCTGGGTGGAGCAGCAATTCCCTAGTGCTTCGGAAGGAACATTCCAGTTCCAGCTAGAAGCTGCAGGGAATCTGAGCCAGTCCCTGAGGCAGTGCTCTAATTCCTATGCCTTCAGTTCATACAGGATATTGGCCAAGATTCCTCTGCAGCTCCATTCCTCAAAAACAGAGTTCCGAGAGTCTACACAGGGTCTGATCAGTGACAAGTTTAAGTGAGTGAGTGTGCGTTTGGGTGCATGCATGCACACACGTGTACCAAAGTGAGACCAACCAGGGTTTCCTTTGACTCTTTGTGATTTTGTCAAACACCGTTGAGATACTTTGATGCTTGGATAAAGTATTTCATAAAAGAGGTTGTTACTTTCTCTGGTCAGTGGCCAAGAAAATCCAAACTGTAACTATAGGCATGCTGACCTAAAACAAATAGACTGCCAGATATTTCTCTAGCAAAGATGGGTTTATTTGGGATCAGCAGAGAATTGCGATTCAGGGTCTGCAACCATGGTGAGCCTCGTGCAAGTCCCCACATGGCAGAGGAAGAAGAATGCTTTCATACAGGGGAAAAGGAAGTTGGGAGGGCTAGAATAAATGAAGAGTCCATGGCTTTTCATTGGCTCAACCCTCGCCATGAAAGAAGAGGAGTCTTTCTTCTTCCTGCTGGGCTCTGCTATAGTCACAGGGCATGAGAGCACCCCCTTCTTGTCTCCCAGCTCTATTTAACTGAGGTTTCTGTTTATTACTTTTACAGACACCAAAGAAAACCATACTTTGAAAACATACACCCCGATGTTCACTGCATTACTATTTACAGTAGCCAAGACACGGAAGCAACCTAAACGTCCCACGATAGAGGAATGGATAAAGAAGATGTGGTACATATATACAATGGGATATTACTCAGCCATAAAAAGGATGAAATAATGCCATTTGCAGCAACATGGATGGACCTAGAGATGATCATACTCAGTGATATAAGCCAGAGAAAGACAAATATCATGTGATATTGCTTACATGTAGAACCTAAAAAATGATACAAATAAACTTATTTACAAAATGGAAAATAAATGGTGACCAAAGGGGAAAGGTGGGGGGAGGAATAAATTAGGAGTTTGGAATTAACATATACACACTACTATATATAAAATAATCAACAAGGACCTACTGTATAGCACAGGGAACGCTACTCAATATTCTGTAATAACCTATATGAGAAAAGAATCTGACAAAGAACAGATATATGTATATGTCTAACTAAATCACTTTGCTCTACACCTGAAAGTAACACAATATTGTAAATAAAATATACTCCAATATAAAAAATTTAAAAATTCCATTAAAAGAATCTATGGACAGGGCTTCCCTGGTGGCGCAGTGGTTGAGAGTCCGCCTGCCAATGCAGGGGACGTGGGTTCGTGCCCTGGTCCAGGAAGATCCCACATGCTGCGGAGCGGCTGGGCCCGTGAGCCATGGCCGCTGAGCCTGCGCGTCCAGAGCCTGTGCTCCGCAACGGGAGAGGCCACAGCAGTGAGAGGCCCGCGTATCTACCGCAAAAAAAAAAAAAAAAAAAAAAAAAAGGATCTATGGACAATGAAAAAAAGTTAAATGTATTTTTTTTGCCAGTTTTTTTACCTTGTTCATTTTTTTTAACATCTTTATTGGAGTATAATTGCTTTACAATGGTGTGTTAGTTTCTGCTGTACAACAAAGTGAATCAGCTATATGTATACGTATATCCCCATATCCCCTCCCTCTTGCATCTCCCTCCCACCCTCCCTATCTCACCCCTCTAGGTGGTCATAAGGCACCGAGCTGATCTCCCTGTGCGATGCAGCTGCTTCCCACTAGCTGTCTGTTTTACATTTGGTAGTGTATATATGTCACTGCTACTCTCTCACTTCGTCCCAGCTAACCCTTCCCCCTCCCCGTGTCCTCAAGTCCATTCTCTACGTCTGCATCTTTATTTCTGTCCTGCCCCTAGGTCTGTCAGAACCAGAGTTAAATGTATTTATAAGTTATGTTTCCATTTTACTCTAATGGTATTGATGAAATAATTTGCAATTTTGTTTGTCCTTAAGTATAGGAACTAAATACATCATGTAGCTGAGTCCTTTTTCGCCATGAATAAAGAACCAATGTAGCTGACGATGGCCTATGATATAAGGCAACTGCTAATCTTTAAGGATTTCTTCATGATTAGATTGTGGATGCTTCAACGTGTACAACAGAATGCATCCCCGGGAGAAAAAGGACAGTAGAAATTCAAAGGTGCCCCAGACCTACCATACTTCACATTTATCAAATTGCTAACTGTCCTGTCAAAGGATTTTTCTTTCACTCCCTTTGCCTGTCCCCTTGGTCCCCTCTTCAGTAAGGCAGGTACACCCACTTTTGGAATACAGACTAAGTCATCCCATAAATACGAGCAGGGTAGAGTCACCTAAGACCCAGCTGGTCGTGGTGCATTTCATTCTCATTTTTCATCTATATCTCTACCATCCCATGCTCTGAAGTGTAATACTACAGAAAGAACATGAATAAAAGCATCTTGTGCATGTAAATCTATGTGTGAGTGTGTATGTTTTGGTCATGGTGACCACTATCTCTGAGGAGACAGATACCCTCATTTGACCTTTGATGGTGCTGGTACGGGTGCTAGAGGTGGGTGAGCATGTATGCATGCACAGACATTGGCAGAGGGAGAGGGAACAGGCTTTCATAGAAGACCCTTTCCCATACTGTGCGAAAGAAGATAGACTCGAAGCCTCTTGAATTACTAAACAAATACTGCTTGAGGGCCCATCCCAGGCAAAGGAAACTTAGGAAACTGGCTTGAATGTTCCATGAAAACTCTATATTTGGACCTGATTATGTGTTCCTTGGAAAATCTCTTCTGTCCCTTTCTTATTTTTTTTTAATTAATTATTTTTTTTTGTTTATTTTTGGCTGCATTGGTTCTTCGCTGTTGTGCGTGGCCTCTCTCGAGCTGTGGCGCGCGGGCTTCTCATTGTGGTGGCTTCTCTTCCTGCGGAGCACGGGCTCCAGGCGCACGGGCTTCAGCATTTGTGGCTCTCGGGCTCTAGAGCTCAGGCTCAGCAGTTGTGGCGCATGGGCCCAGCTGCTCCGCGGCATGTGGGGTCCTCGCAGACCAGGGATCAAACCCGTGCCCACTGCATTGCCAGGCGGATTCCCAACCACTGCACCACCAAGGAAGCCCCATGTCGCTTTCTTATTTTTACCACATCTACCCTGAAGGTAGATTCTGGACTTTAGGTTCAGGGAATCTATGAGTTCCAGGTCGACTTTAATAAAAATATTTCTAGTTCTAAGCAATTTGGGGGTCAGGGACAAACTAGCCCCTATCTGGGTGAAGTGGCCAGCTCAGAGGGGACCTCACAGACTTGATCACCTTTGAGAAGGAAAGGGGTGGGCCTGGAGTCTCTCACTCACCTTGGCCTCCACTTTCTTCTCCACAGAGACCTACTTAGACACGTCCATCTTTGAATACTGAGGTCGTAGTGGATCTCCTCTATAAAGGTCAACGTCCCAGGGGGCTTCGAAAGCCCAATGTCCTAAACCAAAAATACAGAAAACCAAACACCCCCCTGCTCTTGTCGTCACAATAAACATGTGCCACAATAGGATGGTTTAAATTTTTTTCCATGTGGAAGATTTGATTAAGTTTAAAGTAGACTGGGTACACAGTTCTTTCCTGCAGCTGCAGATTAGGATGAGGGTAACCCAAAACACATGACCACATGATAAAACAATGTAATGCAGCGCTTCAAGAATTCCGAGTGGACAGAAGGTTGGAAAGCGATCCTCTGTGTAAATAAGAGCTGGCCTCACATAATGGTAGATACTTGTAGATTTAAAAATCCAAAGAAACACGCACTTGCCCCAGGATGTCATTCTCAGGATAACAGACACGATTCCAAGTGCTTCTACACAAGTACTGTCATGTGAAGCGCCTGGATGTCCATCACTCTCCAGTACTATCTATTTGAACAGAATGTCAACCTGGAACTCTCTGGAGGGGCTTTTTATTTTTATGAAAGTAAATTCAAAAAAGATTCCAGCATTTCTCTTTCTTCTTGATCTTGCTGTCAGGTCACCAACCAACTTGCTTCTTTCTGATGTTAGCCCAAGTGAAAGAAACTTCTTAGATGATTTTTGCAGGTTCCTCATTTCCCTGCAACCCACTGCCTCTTTTCCTGGCCAGTCCAGACACATGTCTTCGGACCCTCCACGGAGGTAAAACTTGTAGTACTGCCCCTTCCACTACCACCAGCGACCTGCGCCAGCACTTAGGAAACTTTTGCAGAATGTTCTTTCTTGCTCACAAATATAATCCTCTCATGATGCATGAAATATTAAGAGATAAAAATAGCATTTTGGAAAACATTTTGGATGACATATGCAGGAATTGGACTAAGCATGAAATGGTGTGATTTACTGGAGAGGAGACATGCTCTGCAGTTAGTAGCCTTGATTCACGGCACTCACTCTGCCATTCACCAGCTGGGGGAAGTTGGCCAAGTCATTTGGCCTCTCGAAGCCTCATGATCCTCCTTATCTTAAAAGGGACCAAGAAGGGCTTCCCTGGTGGCGCAGTGGTTGACAGTCCGCCTGCCGATGCAGGGGACACGGGTTCGTGCCCCGGTCCGGGAGGATCCCACATGCCGCGGAGCGGCTGGGCCCGTGAGCCATGGCCGCTGAGCCTGCGCGTCCGGAGCCTGTGCTCCGCAACGGGAGAGGCCACAGCAGTGAGAGGCCCACGTACTGCAAAAAATAAAAATAAATAAAAGGGACCAAGAATATCTCTCTTACCAACCTGCAGGGTGTTTTTAAGTATTGGATTATTTGTAAAGTGCTACAAATAAGCGGGTTACTTACTGGTATCCAATGACTGGTCTCTGCGCTAAAGAAAGTTAGAGGAACTTCTAGAGATTATTTGGTAAAACCAGTTCATTTTCTAGATGAGTGATCTGAGGCACAAAGAAGAGAAGAAACTCAAAAGTTTGGCGTGGTTACCTAGTAGATGTGTTTTCAAGATACACAAGAATGACACCAACAATTCTGTCGCCCGGTGTACTCACTCGCTGTGATAATTTCCACGATATCTATTCAGAACCGATTTAGAGAACATGACAAGAACGTTTCTTTTCCAGCTATTCCTTTCAAACATTCTCTGTTCCAGCTCCCTTCTCCTTCCTCCAAGATATCCTGGGCAGATCCTGTAGTTGCCTGCCTATTCTGATCTTTGAAAATGCCCGGGCCAGTCCAGTTTAAACTTCAATCTCATATTCAATTTATCATGAACACTTTATCTGGGTGCCCAGTACGGGGCCTTGGCCTGAAGGGTTTTGAATGGGGGGAGAGATTTTTGACTTCTTTCATACTGCCCTCTTCTGGGTTCTTTCCTCCTGTTCTGTATCACAGCCTAGGAAGAAAGAACAGGGGTGGTGGTACCTGGGGCAGACATCCCCGATAGAAGAGGGCTTTTGCAGTCTTCTCTGTTGACTATTCCTGCTCGTCCTTAGGGGCCTCGTGCATGCATGAAACCAAACACTCCATCTGACCTGAGGCTCATGGATACATTTTTCTAGAAGCACCTTGGGATGGATCCTCCCACCACACAGTTCTCGTGCATGAAGCATATACTTCAGCTTGAACCCACTGCAAAAACTGCCGCTGGCCAAATAGGCAGCCATCGTGAGGTGATGACTCAAGACCAAGTACATTTCTTTGTGTCTGTTTGACTCGCGGGAAACCCAAACGTCCAGGTTCACCCAGAGTGAGCGCTCCTTAGTCTCTGTTTTGCTATCTCTCTACATTGATTGCCAGGCTCCTCAGTCCCAGAGAAGAAACCAGCAAGTCCGTTACACAGGCAAACAGCCAACTATGGAATTAAATGACATCCTTCATCTCTAATAATGATGCTCTAGAACCTTCTCCAGCACTTGATTTAAAATTTAGAGATGTTCTCTGATGATTCTCCACTGTATTCGCAGTCTTCTACCCATACAGGTTAAGGGAAGTGGTGAGGAAATTGCAGCTATTTGGGGCCCCCCAACTCTCATTGAGATCTATGGACTTTGAGAATTGAAAGTGGGAATATCTGGTGCCTGCTGTTTTCATTCTGGTGTCTTTATCTGCTCAAATCTGTTAAGCCCCTCTAGTAAATTTTTCAGTTCAGTTATTATACTTTGCAACTCCACATTTTCTATTTGGCTCCTAAAAAATAATTTCCAGCTCTTCATTAATATTCTCTATTTGGTGAGATATTCTCATACTCTTCTTTAGTTCTTTAGACATGGTTTCCTTCAGTTCTTTGAACATATTTAAAATAGCTGATTTAAAGTCATTGTCTAGAGACTTCCCTAGTGGCACAGTGGTTAAGAATCCACCTGCCAATGCAGGGGACACGGGTTCGAGCCCTGGTCCGGGAAGATCCCACATGCCGCGGAGCAACTAAGCCCGTGCGCCACAACTACTGAACCTGTGCTCTAGAGCCCGCCAGCCACAACTACTGAGCCCGCGTGCTGCAACTACTGAAGCCCACGCGCCTGGATTCCATGCTCTGCAACAAGAGAAGCCACTGCAATGAGAAGCCCATGCACCACAAGGAAGAGTAGCCTCTGCGCACCACAACTAGAGAAGGCCTGCGCAGCAACAAAAACCCAATGCAGCCAAAAAAACCCCAAACAACAACAACAACAAAAGAACCCCAAAACAAAACAAAAACAAAAAAAGCCCTAATTGTCTAGTAAGGCCAAAATCTGGCTTCCTCGGGGACAGTTTCTATTGACTGTTTTTTTCCCCTAGTGGATGGTCCATACTTTATTATTCCTTGCCATATCTCATAATTTTTTGTTAAAAATGAGACATTTAAAATAATACAAGGTAGCCACCCTGGAAATCAGATTCTCCCCTTTTCCTAGAGTTTGTTGTTATTTTTTTTTGTTGCTATATTTGGGTTTTGGTTTTTGTTTCTTTTTTTTGGGTGGGTGACTTTCCTGAACTAATTAAGTCTGTATTCTTTTTCATTCAAGGCCACTAAACTCTCTTCTCAGTTAGCCAAATAGAGCTCTATTCACTTTTCTCGTACTCTGTCAAACTACAAGAGAGATGAGTCATCCAGGGAAAGGAGGGAATTAGACCCAATGATATATCTACATATGCCTATATATCTGTATCTATATCCTTTAGGCTGAAGGCTGAGAATGTTCAAGGAGTGAGTGACAGCAGTAATTCTAGAGATGCCATACCAGGACCTCGATTCCATTACTGGTCACTAGGAGCCAGGGATGACTTCGGGCAGATGCAGAAGAAAACTTTGACTAAGTCTAGACCTATACTGCAAATGCAAGATGATGCCATTTCCAAGAGTGACCAGTTTAATATAGTGAAAAAAAGTACATTTCAAAACTATTACAGTGGTTGGATGAAGTATAAACATGACACTAATTAATGTATTTGCCTCCTATGTCAACCTGTGGGTCTGGTATGAACGTTCTAGGGATCTCAAAGTTCACCAATAAGGATTATTCTCTTAATCAAAAACTTAGTCCAAGATGCAATTTTTTTCTTAGGTCCTGAAGGATGACTCCAAGGTAGAGAAATCACAAGGGCTGTTGTTTCATCAGATCCCAGCTCACTATTCTTCTAGCCTGCCTTTGCTTTCGTTCCGGTGGTAGAGATTTCTCCTGTTCACACATACCTGCGTCTCCTCTCCCCTAGAGCTATGTCCAGTTGTTCAGAGTCATGTGACTAGTAATAGCCAATATGCTGTGGGAAGAAGTGACTTGTGTCATTTCCCAGCTGGGGAATTTTATTGTCATTGTGAGACCCTGCAGCACTCTCTTCCCACTGCTGTCATGACTGCTGATGTTCCGTATGCTGGTAAGTCTATTAGCCTGGGTTCCAGAGGCAGAACGACATAGAGAAGCACCCTTTACAGACATCTGCTATTTATCAGATGTGATTAAAAAAATAAACCTCAGACCAAGCACAAGTACTGAAATTGAAACTGTGATATAAAAACTCCCAACAAACAAAAGCCCAGGACCAGATGGCTTCACAGGCAAATTCTATCAAACATTTAGAGAAGAGCTAATACCTATCCTTCTCAAACTATTGCAAAAAACTGCAGAGGAAGGAATACTTCCAAACTCATTCTATGAGGCCACCATCACCCTGACACCAAAACCAGACACAGATACCACACACAAAAAAAGAAAATTACAGGCCAGTATCACTGATGAACATAGACGCGAAAATCCTCAACAAAATACTAGCGAAGCAGATCCAACAATATGTGAAAAGGATCATACACCATGATCAAGTGGGATTTATCCCAGGGATGCAAGGATTTTTCAATATTGACCGATCAATCAACGTGATACACCGTATTAACAAATTGAAGAATATAAACCATAGGATCATCTCAACAGATGCAGAAAAACCTTTTGACAAAATTCAACACACACTTATAAAAACTCTCCAGAAAGTGGGTATAGAGGAAACCTACCTCAACATAATAAAGGCCGTATATGACAGACCTACAGCTAACATCATACTCAACAGTGAAAAGCTGAAAGCATTTCCTCTAAGATCAGCAACAAGACAAGGATGTCCACTCTCGCCACTTTTATTCAACATAGTGTTGGAAGGCCTAGCCATGGCATTTGCATTTCTCAGCTGCTTAGTGATGTAGAGCTTCTTTTCATGTGCCTGTTGGCCATCTGTATGTCTTCTTTGGAAAAAATGTCTATTTAGGTCTTCTTCTGCCCATTTTTAATCAGGTTGTTTGTTTTCTTGATATTGAGTTATATGAGCTGTTTGTATATTTTGGATATTAACCCCTTATCATGAAATCCTGCCATTTGAAATAACATGGATGGACCTAGAAGGTGTTATGCTTAGTGAAATAAGTCAGAGAAAGACAAATATTGTATGTTATCACTTATATGTGGAATCTAAAAAATAAAACAAACAAGTGAATATAACAAAACAGACACTCACAGATACAGAGATCAAACTGGTGTTTACCAGTGGGGAGAGGGGCAAGATAGGGGTAGGGGACTCAGAAACACAAACTACTATGTATAAAATAAGTAAGCTACAAGGATATATTGTACAGTACAGGGAAATATAGCCAATATTTTATAATAACTTTAAATGGAATATAATCTATAAAAATACTGAATCACTATGTTGTACACCTGAAACTAATATTGTAAATCAACTATACTTCAATGAGAAAACGATAAATAAGTACTAGGGATGTAATGTACAACACGATAAATATAATTAACACTGCTGTATGTTATATATGTAAGCTATTAAGAGAGTAAATCCTAAGAGTTCTCATAAGAAAAACAACTTTTTTCTATTTTTAAAATTTTGTATCCATATGAGAAGATGTTCACTAAACTTATTGTGGTAATCATTTTATGACGTATGTAAGTCAGATCAGGAGGCTGTACACCTTAAACTCATAGTGTTGTACGGCAATTGTATCTCAATAAAACGGGAAGAAAAAAATAAAGTTTATTTTTCTAAAAACAAAATAAACCTCATGGTGCTACCTGACTAGGAGTTTGGAGGTCTTTTTTAGCGTAGCATAATCCGTGCTATCCCAACTGGTATCTTACTTCATTTCGCGATTTTAAGCTTGACCCACGTACAGTCCTCTGGTTTGGCCCTCTGCACTCTTTTTACCACATATGTCATATTCATCAGCTTCCTCATGCTTATTTGGGACAGTGAAGGGAGGAAAAGGGTTCATATTTTTTTCTCTTTTCCTCTGAGCCTCCCACTAACATATGAAGTTATGACACAAACCATAACAAACCAGTCTGTTCTATATTTAACTAACATTCTCATTCTCATTCTCTTTCTCTCTCTCTCCCCCCCCTTCCCTCTCCCACTCTCTCTCTCTGAAGGACAGATTTGACATGGAAGTCAACTGTCTACAATTAACTGATGAGACTACACACATACTCAGAGTTCCAATGCCTCATTATAACTTCAGCAAACCACCATCGTCTTGGGTTTCCTCTCGCTGCTCTGTAAAGCAAGGACAAGAGTGGTATTTCCCAAGGTGGTTATGAGAATGAGTGTTAGGGGAAATGGGGTGTATTTTGCATAACGTGAGCTATAATTGAAACAGGCACTCCATTCTAAGGGAGTGGTCAA
The DNA here is from genome assembly GCF_039906515.1 of Pseudorca crassidens. Taxonomy (NCBI): domain Eukaryota; kingdom Metazoa; phylum Chordata; class Mammalia; order Artiodactyla; family Delphinidae; genus Pseudorca; species Pseudorca crassidens. The sequence continues at coordinate 126,569,153 of NC_090317.1, read as the reverse complement.
GAGAACTAGTATGGACCTCCAGAGCATGCTGGAATCTGTTTTATATTTTCCCACATTTGTTTCATGCTAAACTCTTTGGGTCCCCATTCCCCATTGAGATATTTGGCCCCAACGAAACACTAGTTACTAATTTAAGAATAGTAGCCAATCCAATAGGAAGAAGAATCATTCTTGTATCAGTGTGTGGGGTAGGAAAAAAATGTGTTTCTGCAAATTCTAAATGCTTTCATTTTTAACTTCTTCTCATTTTGATTACAAAATAACCAGCCACTTTTCATTAAAAGATTAGTCTGCTTATACAATGTTGAAATAATGATTAAGCCTTATCAAAGGATATGCAGGGTAAACTACATTTCATTTTCACCCCAGGCATCCAGATTCCAGTCCTCCCCAGAAGCAGCTCTTGCTACTGTTATATATTCTGTGCATACACAGACATAATATATGATATATACAATGTATAAAACCTACCCCTCCCCATAGTTATCAACAAACATGGGAGCAGACTGTGTACACTGTTCTTAACCTTGCTTTTTTTTTTTTTTTTTAACTGAACAAGGTTATCTTGGCCATTGCTCCTCTTCCATCCACATAGAATGACACACTTTTTCTAATGGCTAAGTAATATTTCATTGTACATTTAGGACTTGACTTGGTGCAGTTGGCCAAATGGGAGGACTGTAGGTGGGTCTAATTAAAAAATCGTGAGATGCAGTAGAACATGCGCTGTGATAGCACAGGCTATGCTGCATTAACAATCCCCAGATGGTGGACATTTATCTTGTTTTCAGACTGACTATTACAGACAATGCCATGAAGATCTTGTTTGACCATTGCATACATGTGCAGATATATATGAAGGATATATTCCCAGAAGTAGGGTTGCTGACATAAGGGGTGTGTACATTTGCTTTAAATAAACTTTATATACAATCAAATGCATCCTTTTTAAATGTGCAGTTACCACCAGCACAATTAAGATATTGCCTCCCATCATTAAGCTAAGACTTTCCCAGTCTTCCTTTCAGTTCTGTGTGTTCAATATATCACAGTTCTAGCCAGTAGGGTATAAATCAAAGTCCGTTGGGACCTATCTAGGTACGATTTTATTTACCTAATAAAGGGATGGGTGTGCCAGCACTGCTCCCTCCCTCCTCACTCCTTACTGACTTGATTGCAGACACGGTTCCTCATGCTATGGTTCGGGGGCTCTGGGTTGCCAGCAGCCACGAACCTCTAAACTTCAAATTACGTGAGAAAAGTAAACCTGGACTTATTTAAGCCATTGTGCCCCACATATTTTCTTATTTTCAGGAGATCAGACGAACATTCCTCACGTTCCTTATTATTCATCTAAGCAATAGCAAAGGGGATCGCCAGTTGACGTGGTGTGGTTTTCATGCTTACTCTTAAGTTGTTTTAACAGACACTCACTTAATCATGGCTGAAGGTGGAGCCTCATTTGTTCAAAATCTATTCATTGTTTATTCTGTGACTGGCCTGTACCTGTCTTTTGGGTATTGATTTGTAAAAACTCTTTACATCTTAATAGCATCGGCTCTTCATCTGTCATATTCGTCTTTTGTCTTTCAATTTTGTGTACGGTAGGTTTTTCACTGGTCAGAAATTTTTACTTTTAATAGAATGGTTTCCTTGAAGTGAGATGTCCTGCGTTCAGCATTAGGTCATCATTCTAAGGGAAATGACACCTGAAGTTTCAGAGAAGCCTGACTTTCCTAAGTGTGTATCCTTCCAATCTTTGTGAAAATGTCACTCTCCGAGGCCTTCCTGTGTAGGTTATATACAGATAAGTGGATCATCTGTCTAAGAGAAGTCCTACTTAAAGCACTGAGAAAAAATGCCTTTCTGCGGTTTAAGGAAAGGTGTACTCATACTTCCAATCTTTTCTAAAAAACACGGCTCCTCTATGACTTCAGCTGTATGATATGGACAGCTACGTGGTAGGTCCAAGTTGGTCTCCCAAGATCAAACTGTATCTCCCTTTTCATGATCTCTACTAAAATAATTTGTTTTAGTTCATGAAATCTTCCAATGTCATTATCAATCGAGTGCCAAAATATTATCAACAATTTAGATTATTATCATTAACATAAAAAATCTAAGAACCAGGGACAATCAGCTTGGTGTGGGCTTTTCTTTCCCTCTATGGCTATATAAGGGTGGGCATTCGTTTTTTTTAACCTACATGAAATTAGAATTTTATAGTACATGCCAAACAAAATCAGCCTTTTCCTCAATCCCATTTCAGTTTTAGACTGTGATTTCGCTTTGGCTTACATTTTAATAAAGTTGGCATTTTTACCTCTGCTGCATCTGGAAATTCCCAATTGGTTTTGTCATGATGCAAACTGAAATAGTAATTCAGTTGGACTGCATTTGCTTTGAGGAATGAACCACCACTTTTTACATTTTTCTCCCCTATGATTTATTGATTTGCAAGATGTGCTATGAAATATACATATATACACACACATACACACACACACACAGAGACTGAAGTTAAAGAAGAGAAGCAATGCGTGCATGGCTCAGCTTACCGCTAATTTGATTTCTTTGTTTAGGGCAGCTCCAAGGAGTTAGAAGCTGAGAAAAAGTGAACTCAAGAGAGAGGACAAACAATAAATATATATGTAGATTGTTGAAAATACAATTGTTTCCATCCCTTCACTGCTTTTGGAAAATAAGCAGTATTGTTTTATGTGTTCAGTATTTAAGAAGAGTATATCCTGATAAATCAGTAACTACAGGCAAATCCACTAGATACCCTAAACCAGTGTAAGTTTAGGCGCCTTCTTTTTTTGCTCGAGGTTAAACGCAGGTGACCAACTGTACCATTTACCCAGAACTGGGGCGGTTCCCAAGACATAGGGCTTTCAGTGCCCGGGAAAGTCCTGGGAAACTATGACGAGTTGGTCAGCCTAGAGCAGGGAAACCTGTCACGGGTGTTAAAACTGTACCCATCTGGGTTTGATATTGGAATACATGACTGTCCTTTATGCGCCCAGAACTGACATCATCCCTAGGACATGCTCATAGTGTCAAAATGGAAGAAAACATTCTGAAACCACAGTATTACATGTTTTGTAAGTTGAAAATGAATGCTTTTTGTAGTTGAATGTCCCCAGAGTGATCAGGATATTGATATAAATGCAATATATTCTAAAACAAATTCAGTTAGAGAAAAACAACCTTCCCGAAGATAAACATCAAGTCTAAGATGTACAGCAACTTAGTGTTTTGCTATGACGGGAAGAGGGACGTTTACGGTATGGGTGGAAAGGCAATATTCTGTTCAGAAAGCCATTGAGGAAGCAGCTTCTTTTATCGTTATTAGCACTGGACTCTCCAAGAGAGTGGAAAGCCCATTTTATGGGGAAAAAATCACCAGTGGCTGACGTTTTGGTGGCAACTTTAAAAAAAGCTATACCTGAATCTGCCACTGTTGTCCCCATTCAGCTAGGCACAGAATTGGAGATCGTATCTAAACGCATCGGATGTGAAGAAAAGACCTCTGAAAAGGAGCTATTAACACTCCCAGATCATATACTAAGTAGTTTACAAACAACTAGACACCTCTCTTATCTGTCCTTCACAATTGGCCATTTTGTAGGAGGTATTCTGGTTGAGAACTTTTCCATCTACTTTTGAGTTGATGGCTAGACAAAATGCACAGATGAGGGATGAGACCTGGCTGAACTTTTTTATTCTTTAAGAAGACTCAGGCTGTAACCCAGATGTCAGCCCAGCCATGCTTTCCCTTTTGATTCTCACTAAATCAGGTGGTACCTCCATCCCAACAGCAGTACAGATCCTCCAGGGATTCATGGGGGCAGGTGGGGCTTGGACTTCTCCTAGTTGTTTTTGACTCTAATTCCTTCTTCTGACGAATTAGTGGTGTTTGGACTGCGCCACCCTTTTGAGCTTATCTTTTTTGGTGGTCATGGGGTTGTACCGGTCAGATCTCCCTTCAGGACAATTTGCTGCCAGGAATGTGGTTAGCAGACAGCCGCCAGTGGTACCTACAGATCTGCGATGACATTTATGCCACGGGTACACTGCCTCAGGGCCACTCCCAGCCAAAGAATTAGCAGGAAAGGAGACTAGATCCAAGTCCCTATCTGACGTGGATTCCCTAATGGCAGAGCTTTGCTCTGGGAGTCCCCATCGTCTAGGCCACGATGGTCTCAGAGCTGCACTGCTGCCAGGAGGCTCCTGACCCAATCTCGCTTCCTTCCTTCTTTCGTGCATCATGGATTAAAGGCTCTCCCCGCCTCCTGCTGTTCTACCTCCCCCTTATCTTTCATTGGTATTTTCTCCATCTGTGTATCTGCTTCTCAGACGACCTGAATTGACACATAGTTGTTCTTATTGCCTTATGCTAGATGCCACTCAAAGTACCAAGGACACAAGGCTCTGCGTTTAGCAGTTTTTTACTGAAGGTTGGAGGCAAAGGATGGCATTTGCCCTGTAACACACAAAATGATGTAAGACTGCATCTTTAGCATCCTCGTACTCAAAGTCTTTTGTTTACACCCCATCTTCGAACTTCCCATCAACTCTTTTCCCATAGGCTCCAACCTCTTGCCCCATCTTTCACGTTCCCAGCCTTGCCTCATTTCTTTGATCTCCACTCCGCACTCAATATTTGCTACGTCCCCTAGATCTCTGTTAACTTCCCCCTTTACAAATTATGTAATTGGGATATCACCTGCCACAGTTCAAGCAGTTTATTATTTCTCTTTCTAAAAGTAACTGTGAGGCCAGGGCAAAAAAATAACATTTTTTTCAAACTCCACTATGCATACCATGAATGACTAAGGATAAAGGACCACAATTCTCATATTTACAGATGAAACGAGAGATAACTCTACCCAACCGGAAAGAGGATTTCTTTACCCCTATGATGTCATGAGAAATAAATGAAGGGAAAAAAGAGTTAAATTGGGTCAAACCCATGGTATTGTAATAATGTTTTACACATTTGGGATTTACTATAGAATATTCTTATTTGTCATAAAACCACCTTAATTTCAGCATCCACTGATAGTCACTAATTCTAATGACACAGAATGTGGAAGAGATGAACTAGCTGTTTGCTAAACCCATTTTCCTCTTTTGTTGGGCAGTTCGGCGTGATCACATGACAGAGTGTGGCCAGTGAAACATGGGCAGGAGTGATGTACACCCCACCCCACCAGGCCTGGCTCGTAAAACCCCTCATTTGTAGATCCCCCCTGCTCTTTCCCCCTTTTCAGCAATTGTGGATGGAAAGATCCTGGGTCTCTGAAATTAGGTATGGAGAAGAGCATCCTACCTATCAAGAATTTTGCCAATTTTTATTGGGTGGCTCTTTTCTTTATTATTAAATTTTGACAGTTGTCTTTATATTCTGGATACAAATCCTTTATCAGATATATGATTTGCAAACATTTTAGCCCAGTCTGTGCTTGTCTTAACGATTCTCTTAACAGTGACTTTAAAGAGCAGAGTTTTAAAAATTTGATCAAGTTCATATTATCAATGTGTTCTTTTATAGATCACATTCTGGTTTTGTATCTAAGCAGCCTTTGCCTAATCCAAGACAAAACCTTTCCCTTCTATTTTCTTACAGAAGTTTTATAGTTTTAGGCATCACATTTTCATCACAGATCAAATATGTTGTGTATGTCATAGGAGATAGAGATCAAAGTTTCTTTTTCTTTTTTGGTTTATGGATATCCTAGTTGCTCCATCACCAGTTTTTTTTTTCAAAGATTATCCTTTCTCTACTGAATTGCTTTTGCACCTATGTTAAAATTCAGTTGTCCATATATACGTGCATGAATTAATAGGTTCTCTGTTCTGTTCCACTGATATATTTGTCTGTCTTTATATCAATACCACACTGTCTTGATTACAGGAGCTTAATAATAATTCTTGAAACTGGGTAGTGTTTTCCCACCTTTTTTCTACTTTTTCAAGTTGTTTTGGTTATTCTAGCTTCTTTGCATTTCCATATGAATTTTAGAATCAGTTCGTCAATATCTATTAAAAAATCCTACTGGGATTTTGACTAGGATTGCATTAAATCTATTGATCAATTTTGGGGGAAGTGACATTTTAACTATACTGAGTCTTTTGCCCTTTGAACAAGGCATATCTGACTTTTTATGTAGGTAATTATTTAATTTCTCTGAAGAATGTTTTATAGCTTTACCCGTACATGTCTTTTACATATTTTGTCCAATTTATCCCTAAGCATTTCACTTTTTATGCTATTGTACATGGTATTTTCATTTAATTTCCTACTGTTCCATGCCAGTATATAGGAATAGTTATTTTTGTATATTGATCTTGTATCTTGCAACTTTTCCCAACTCGCTTACTAGCTGCCGCAGCTTTTTAATAGATCCATCGTATTTTCTACATAGGCTATCGTGTCATCTGTGAATTTAGACAGTTTTACTTTTTCCTTTCCACTCTTTAGTTCTTTTCCTTAACTCATTTCTCTGGCTAGACTATCCAGTACAATTTTAAATAGAGGTGATGAAAATGGACAAACTGATCTTGTTTCTTATTTTAGAGAGAATGCTTTCAGTCTTTCACCATAAGTATGACGTTAGCTGTGGGTTTTTCATAGATGCCTTTTATCAGATTGATGAAGGTCTCTTCTATTCCTGTTTGCTGAGAGGTTTTGTCAGGAATGGATGTTGGATTTTGACAAATGCTATTTTCTGTGTATATTATCACATAGGTTTTTTTTCCTTTTTTTTAGTTTGTAAATATAATGAATTAATTGGTTGATTCTCACATTTTATGCCAACCTGCACTCCTGGGATTAACCACACATGGTCATGATGTATTATAATTTTTATATATTGTTGGATTTGATTTGCTTAATTTTTTTTTTTTTTTTTTTTTTTGCGGTACGCGGGCCTCTCACTGTCGCGGCCTCTCCCGTTGCGGAGCACAGGCTCCGGACGCGCAGGCTCAGCGGCCATGGCTCACGGGCACAGCCGCTCCGCGGCATGTGGGATCTTCCCGGACCAGGGCACGGACCCGTGTCCCCTGCATCGGCAGGCGGACTCTCAACCACTGCGCCATCAGGGAAGCCCTGATTTGCTAAATTTTTATTTAGAAGTTTTCTGAGAAGCACTGGTCTAGCACATATTAAATATTCAAAATAGGTTAATGACGCAACTGCTCCAATGTACACACCTCTTCCACGGCTGCTGTTTTTCTGGAGTGAGATAAATAAAACTACAAAAAATATGCCCAGTAGTGCTTTTAAGCACCTGGGCAAATTTAATTAACTTGTTAAGAGTTGTCATAGGAATTCAGGTTAAATTACATTTAAACCTAAGTTGAACTTCTATTTCTTAGCTACATGAAAATAATGAGCACATGTCCCTTCCTGTCTGTAACAAAGGGTCTCTGGAGCTGAGGGTTTACTTGCAATCTCAAATTCCTCTCTGGCTTTCTACGTTCAGTTTCAGACTTACACAAGCAGCAGAAAAGCCCACCGTTCAAAATCATGGCTAACAGGGTGTCTTTACACCCACACAGGACAGTAGGGTCAGGCTTCCAGTAGAGAGAACTGGGAAAGCCATCCAAATACATTACGCTCTGTTAAATCTCACACTTCAGATCCATTCACCCCTGAGCACACATTATGTCCAATTCACATTCTATATACACAAGGCTGTTATGCAAACTGACTGAATTCCAATGCTTGTAATCTTCTACCCCATTCTTACACGTCAAGCAAAACCAAGGTCAACCTGATGCAAGAGCAGACAACTCGCCTTCAGATCTAGTCCTCTGTGTCATCACCTTCCAACGTTTCCTGGGTTAGTGTCATGGGCTGCGCAACACAGCCACTCAAACTGCCCAGACAAAGGAAAAGTAGTCTGTTCTGTTGTCACCTATAGACTGTTTACACAACAGCTGGATGTGGACCCCTGTCCCTCAACCCCGGGTAAGCGGCTGGGTGTTAGGAGGCCTTGGAGTAGGGAGATAGCGAAAGAATCAGCAAATGTTTGTGGGTATAGGTGGGGCTGTCTGTTGGGCCATAACACATAATGTAATACGATCTAAAATCTCCACAGAGCAAACAATGTTTAAGCTGAGCACATTTGTGTCTAAGGACCTTGAACGTTTACACTCACATTCCATACTGGGCTGAAGCACTCAGGGTGTGGAGGCAACTTAATCCCAGGGGCCTCAAATACCTGTAAGGCAGGCTTGGTGGGTCTCCCAATTTGTCTTCTGACTATCTTCTGAGTGATCCCATTTGGGGTTCAAAAGCGACTACTATAATTTAATCTAGTATTTTGTAATCAACTTCAGGTACGGTGGAGTGGAAGTATATTTTTAAAATGAATCATAGCCCTACTATTTACCTAATTTTTTCCCCTTCTCTTGTTCTCTATTTGCTATTATTATATTCTAGGCAAAGATAGGATGGTAAATTAGTAGAAGTCTTGTTTACTGGGAGATATTGCTAAGAAAGCTCTGAGCTATTTCTCATGAGCACGTATTTCTAAATTTTAAGCACTAAGTGAAAACGAAGCATTTTTCCCTCAATTTCTTCTGACCAACTTATTTGGAATGTATATTCTTTCATTCACCTTTTTTGGGAATTGCTGTCTGGGTGCCCAATGCAAAGTTTCTGATTTTAAAATAGTAAAGCCTTTGTGTGCAAAGATAATCTCTTAATATTTATTTGTTAGATACCAGCATATCTAACACAATGCAAGTCACATTAAAAAACTTCCGTAAATACTTACAAAAAATTTGAAAAACTGTGTATTTAGGGTAACACTTTTTGTTGTTTGGACATTTGGTCCAGTGATTTCCTTGACTCTTTCTTGTTTTTCATGATTTTTATCATAGACAAATCCTCCTTTCACTCTAGCAGGAAGTAGATTTTCTTTTTAAAAAACACATAAATATAAAAATTTATATATTCTATATTTGTATATTTTTGTATTTATTTATGTATTGATGTATTTATTTCCTTCTGAAAACATAATTGGCCATAAGTATGAAAGAAGGATAGTGCCAGAGACCACATTCTGTGTTGAACAATACTTTGGCAAGACTTTGTGAGCTACAAGCTCCCTGGAAGGAGGAAGCACAGAGTGGCACACATGCTGAGCTGACACTCCTAATGATGGATATCTTCTTCAGATGGACACCACCAGCAATACCCCCTCCTCGCATCATCACCACCATGCTGCCACCTCTGTCCTAGCTCTATATTTAGGTTTAAACTCTAGGATTTCCCATGCCTACTGTGTGTTTTCTAGTCTTTAGGGTAGAATCCCCTCAGGGAATGGTGGTCTATCATATTCTAAAGACGCAATCTGCTACGCATTCCGTCCTACTGGTCTACCTAAAATTGTGTAGCCTGTGTTTGTCCTTTCAGCCTCTTGTCTTCATTGGATGTGGGGAGGACGGAAGCAACAACTCTTCCTTATGGAAGAATTCCAATTAATAAAAGTAGAAAAAATGATGGAAATCAAAAATAGAATTTCTAAATAAAACAGTTGTAAATGAATTTGAGAACCACAGTGATGACTGAAGATCCACCAATGGATGCTTCAATGAGTGGGTAATAGTCTAAGAAACAGGATATTTGCTTCAGTAGTATCTCTCCCAACATATTTAGTAATTACAAAGGGAAAAAATAGTAAGTTATAGTGGAGAATCCTGGCAGATACCACCTTAGCCAGGTGATCAAAGTTAACAACACCAGTAATACCTGTGGACACCATGCACCCCCAGATATGGTACCCTGAAAAGTGCTCCTTGCTCCAATAGTATTCTTGCCCCTAATGCATAACCTCAGTCTGATCATGAGAAAACATCAGACAAACCCAAATTGAGGGGCATTCTAACAAAACAAGCAACCACTAGTCTTCAAAAGTGTCAAGATGTGGAAAGAAAGAGAAACTCTCACAGATCAGAAGAGACTAAGGAGAAGTGAGAGTTGCATGCAATGTGGAATCCTGGATTGGATCCTGGAACAAAAAAAGGGTGTTAGTGGGAAAACTGGTGAAATCTGAATAAGTTCTGTACTTTTGCTGGTAGTTTTATGCTGAAGTTAACTTCTTAGGTGTTAAGAATAGGGCGAGCTGGGTGAAGGGTATATGGGAACTCTCTGTACTATCTGTGAAACTTTTCTGTAAGTCTACAATTATCTCCAAAAGAAAAGATTAACTGTTAAAAAGAAATTACATCTTAGGTTCTAAGGGGTATCTTGTAGCAATCATGGTTTAAAAAAATTAGCTCCAGAAGTTCCCTTTTAATCCTTTTTTACTTCCCAATACCTCTACCCTTTTTGCTACTTCTCCAAATAAAAGATTCTCAAGGTTGACAGAATGATTAATTAGTTCCATAACCTGCATAGAGATGGCTTCTTCTCTCTAGTGTGAAGTGTCCAGTGCCCAGTAGTTAGTCATGAGTCTTCTCCTTCTTAGCAAGATTCGCACCTTTTCCACTCGGAAAGATGGCCCTTGTAGAGAGTTCATTCTAAACAGACTCAGGCTCCAGGGGGTGGGGGACCAAACAGAAATGGAAATATACTGGGCAACCACGTCACCAGTCAGAAAAGTACTTGGTGACGTTTGGGAAGATAGTTCATGTCTTGGACAGAAAACCTAAGCAGCTATTCTACACTGCAGAAAATACTGGAAGGCGAACTAGAATGATCGCATCTTCTAGAGAAGAGCCTCTTGATTTAAACCCTGTTGGGGCTTTCAGGACAAATTTCCTGCTCTCACCTCTGACTATTTTCAAAGAAAATTATTTGTTTAGTTTTAGATATTACTGTTAACGTTCCTTCCTTCCTCATTCAGTGGGTATTTGGGCTTCTCCCATGTATAGGGTGGATGCTGGTCAGAACCCTGTGGCCAGTATTAAGTGATCCCATGGAAGAAGCCTGGGACTTCATGTTGGAGGAGCTGCCTTGCAGTTCCATCTCTGGCTCTGTTGGTAGATGAACCTGAGGTGTAGAGCTGCAGTTCCCCTTAGAGAGCTGGCTCTCCAAATTTCTTAGATGTTTAAAAAATACAGATACCCAGCCCACCTTTGGAAATTCAGATTCAGTAGGGTTTTTGTTAGGATTCTGGTGTTTTCCAAGAAACAAGAAGATTTGTAATGTGCAGCCAAGTTTGAATTTCCCAAAGATGCTGCATCATAAGCCTCACCAGGGAAACATTTCAAAACACATGGGCTGGTAGAACTCAAGAATCGCCATTGATTCCAAGTTCCATGGGTGATTATTATCCTAAAGTTTGTGAAATACTGATCAAGAGACAGAATTGGAATGTAGGCTTAAATAGCTGGAAAGTATGATACACATGTAGATTTTGTTATCTTTCATTGTATCCACGGATGACGTGTTTAGCATGACACAATTCCAGAACAAGTGATGACCTTGACTGAAAACAGTATTATATTCATTTGTATCTTCTGAGCTTATAGAGGCAGGAGGAGGCTTCCCAACCAGCAGAATTATCACGATCATCCCTAGGGATTAGAGCACTGACATTTGACAGCTACCACTGCTTTCTATGCAGACCATCTGAGTAGAAAAGTAATTGTGTTCTCATGAGATTATGACCCCACTTTACAGGGTAAAATCAACAGATTTCAGGTATTCCCGCTAAGGTAAGTGTCCCAAAGTACCTATCGTAGAGCATTAGTTCTGTCTAGGGATCATGGTTCTGTGCAAGAGGTAATTCCACGGAAAAGGAGTTGTGTGGACAAGCGGTGGGGGGAAATGTGGTATTTTAGATTCATCTCTTGGAGATTCATAGCACACACTAGCAATATTAAAGGCTCTGATAAATCCTACACGTCTGATTAACATTGTTTAATCCAACATTTTAAATTAACTTTAATAGAGAATTCTTTTTTTTTTTAATAGGGATACCTAGTCACATCTGGCGAATCTGCTCCTTGAAGAAACCTTGAGGAACATTGTTCTAAGGTACTAATATTGTGCCGACACCTAGGAGAAATATTTATGGGATTTAATACCGATGACAAGAAACAGACATTTTCTCTGTTCTCAGAAGATGCAATTAAACAAAAAATTAGGTACAAATGGAAAAATGTATTTGTTTAATAACTGATGGCAATAACCACATAGAAAAAAGAAATGTTCTGTTTTATATGTCTTTTATATTGGGATATTTAGGGAATCAAACAAATTATGGGTTACCTAAGTTCGAAATCAAATAACAGGCATGTATTAAATACTACTGGTTACTCTTTGCTCTGTTAGTTGCTATGGACACTACAAAGTGATATGGGACACAGACTTATAATCTCTATTTATAGATTTATAATAGATCTGTCATATTAATAGTGAATGTTTATTGAGTCTCTAATATGTGCTGGGGTCCAGTCTAGTGCTTTACATGTATTATCTCACTTAGTCCCCACGACTGCCATATAAGGTAAGTACTGATATTATGCCCATGTTTTTTGAGGTCTGGATCTTTTCTAAGTCATACTGATATTTAGTAGCGAACCTGGTGTCTAAGGCTTGAAGGTTTCACTCTAGAAACTCCAAGCTTGACCAGTACACGGCCTCCAAACCACGTGCATGGGTCCTTGCTAGCTAAGCATGTGGAAGAAAGGATTCCTGGGCTTGGAGGCTCATCTTAAAATTCCCCACTTGCTGTGGCCTGACTTTAAAATCTTAGCTCTGTTTGATTTAAAATATGTTTTAAAATTGACATTTATCTTTTTATTTATTTATTTAATTTGCGGTACGCGGGCCTCTCACTGTTGTGGCCTCTCCCGTTGCGGAGCACAGGCTCCGGACACGCAGGCTCATAGGCCATGGCTCACGGGCCCGGCCGCTCCGCGGCATGTGGGATCTTCCCAGACCGGGGCACGAACCCGTGTCCCCTGCATCGGCAGGCGGACTCTCAACCACTGCGCCACCAGGGAAGCCCTCTTTTAATTTATTTAAAAACATATAAGTATATTATATATATATATATGTATGTATGTAAGCAGTGTGTATTATCAGGTTGAATCACCATACAGTACACACAATCAATATACATCCGGTGTATCCCAAACATTTGCTTTTACGTTCAAGAAAGTTCCTATCCCTTGCTTTTGTAGGAACTAGTGTTTTGAAAAACAGCTTGACCAAGTTCATTTTTACCATCCTACTTCAGTGGCGGCCCACATGTGAAATTTCAGCCTTGTTTGGGCTCTGCACACGGGCAGATTTCATAGTCTGTCATTATTTCTCAGCGACGTGGAATTGAAGGCCTTTCCTTGTGTCTGTTGGCAACTTTTGGTTCCTCGATCATACTGAGGCACTATAAGCATGAAAAACCCTGCTGGGTTACCAGGAGTTTTAGTCTAGCGTACCAGATATGATTTCAGGTCAGCCCTACTTGTTCGTTTTCTCTTGGTCGAATTTGGTCTTCTCCTATCCCTTTGGGCTTCTATGTTTGGATATTTATTTGTGCTTCTGTTGTTTTAGAACGCGGCTTTCTTGTTCCATGGGATCCTTTCAAAATATTAAGTCGACCACGAAGATGACAAAACACTCTCATTGCTTTATCTTTTCCTGTGTCTTCTTACTCCCTGCAGTTTCTTGGTGGGAGGCTAGGGCAAGACTTGCTACTGACTGGGTGCCAAGCTGTTCACCGTGTCATGTCTTTTGAATGTGCACATGGCGACAGCTCACGCACAGGGCCAGAGGCGTCCTTGGATGAGCCCCTTCCCTTCCAAATCCCTTCCAGGATGATTTTCCCATTTCCTGTCCTGCTGATTGCACCCTTGGAAGGGATCTGAAGTCTGGAGTGTCTTTGATGTTTTCTTCTGTCCATGCCAAAGCCTCCCCAGGAGACGACAGGCACTCTCAAGCCTGTGCAAATGGGTTTTTAAGTCAGTGTGTCTGCCAAGCTGTTGTGTTTCTTTGCTGTCTCTTTGATGTCTATCTAGCATGGTGCCTCGTATGCCTCACCCAGTGCCCGGCATGTAACAAGTCCTCATTACCATTGGCTTGGTGTGGAAACTTGCACGGAAAATATTTCTGGAACGCCCCGTTACCCATCCCAAGTGTATTTCCTTTTTCCCGTTCCATCTCCTTCCCTCTCCCCTCTACCATACAGACGTTTGCCAGATGTGAAGAATTTTCAATACATTAAAGTAAAAAAACCAAAACAAACAAATAAGAAAAACCAAGAAGAGGTAAGAATGTGTTCCTTTAAATAACAGACTGCAGGATTGGAATAAATGTGTCACTTGACTCGTACACTGAGAACCTACGGTTTCAAGGCTTCAGATCTTCTGACAAGGCTTTGGACTCATCCAGTTAGCCCAGTTTAAATATATTCCTTTCTTGGTCTTTCTGAGGTGCGAGAAGGGTATTTATGGAGGGGCTGATCCAAAAATGAGGTGTTAACAAATCAGACAATCGCTTTCACCACCTATTGACACATACATGAAAGTCTACTGACAACTTTCACCATGTTCATTTTATTTTATGCTCACTAGTTGCTTTCCAAATGAAATTTTTTACCCTGAAGAAACTACTGAAATAAAACACAAGGGGTACAACTTTAAAGGATGCTATGTTAAATTTAGAAGTTGGATAAGCCACTGACATCATTAAAAAAAATATATATATATGCGTATATTTCAGTTCCTAGACTTTCAGTCATCAGAATGTTCCAGTGTAACTCCCTGGGAGGGAGTACAAAGGAGGACATTGAGACATGGCGAGGTTAAGGGACTTGAGTCCAAGGTCATTCACTGAGTCATGTTTTCTCTCAAGACTTTCTTGAAGCATTCTCTTCTCTTTCCTCCTGACTGATAATTCCAGCTCCGCTCCTTCTGGGAATGCCTTGACATTTTTCTTCCTTTTCAACTTGAATTGTTCTACCTGGTACCTATCATTCTTTTGTATTTGGTGTTTCCGTCCAACAGTTCCAGCAGATGCTGCTCCTCTTTCCTTTCCACTTCTTTGAGCTTCTGACAAGCGTGCATATCTCTCCTTCAGTCTCTGCTGTCTGGCTCATCTTGGTTAATATCTGAAATGAATGACTTGCCGATTGTAGATTATTAAGACGAGTCTCGTGTTGGCAGACTTCAGCCCTGGGAGTATTTCCCAGGGGACTGGTCAGGCCAGATAGAGCCATAAGCTTGGCAGCATTGTGTCGCTTCGAATGATAATAAATAATGCAAGGGAAGGGGCAGTGTTTCGGTGAATAAGGGCAGAAATATTACTTCTGTTGGCTCTTTATTAACTATGGAATGCAGAGGAACAGAGGCGCAGGTAATCCAGATACCTAAACATGATATTTGTACGTGGCTTCATAGCGCGCCTTCTGCAGTGAAACTTGAACACGCGCTTTCTGACCTTCCAAACATTCACAGGGGTGTTTAACCACTGGACTGAGGCACTGGGCAATTGGTCCAGATTATTTCTCCTGAAATCCTCCCTCCAAACCTCATTGGCTGAAGATGGGCTGCTTCCCATTCTCTGTTGCTTCTTGTAGAACAAACCGTTCTGGCTGAAGGTACGTGTTTGCACACTTCAATCTGCCTTTCAAATGCAGGAACAGAAGACTTTCTGGGGTTCAGAGAGTATAGGCAGAACAGGTTAAACAGTTTGAGGGCAACTGGATGCTTGGTCAAAACACAAGCCATTACCAAGAGAGTTCAGACCAAAGGTGGCAGGGCCAGTGAAGAAATTCTAGAAAGAACGTAGGCCAAGATCCCATGAAGATTAGGACCGGGGACTGGGGAATCTGGGTGAAAGCAAGCAAGCCAGGCAAATGTGATATAATGGGAAAGTAGAAAAGATTAGCTGGTATCGTCAGAACTGTTCTCTGCAAAGGGCCAGAGAATAAGTCTTTGGGGCTTGTAGGCTACAGGCTCTGTCCCACAACTCAGTTCTGCAGCAGCTGCAGAGCGAATGCAGCCACAGACATCATGTAAAGGAATGGGAACGGCAGGATTTGTCTTGCTGTGAGTCAGTTTGGCCTGTGGATCATAGTTTGCCAATCATGAGGCCAACAGAGCCAAGAGCACACTTGCAGCCAAAATGTCCTTTGGGTTCTATACACAGTCCCTCCTGGTCGGTCCTGTCTTCACTTAAAACCTCCCCAAGGGGCAGAGGACTAAACAAATGACTACAGTCACTTCAAACAAGGCAGAATAATTTGGAGGATTCTTGATAACGAGGGGTCAGAGTTCCTCTAGTTATTACTCTATATCTAGATAGAGGGGTGAGCATTACCTCGGAAATGAACCAAATTACTTACGTTTATAATACATTCCCCCCAGTTAGATACACTATATACTTTTATTTGGAAGTTAAATTTTAGAAGTGCTTTATGCTGAGGTTTCTTGAGATATTTTGAACCAAAATTGAATATAAGCCACTATTATTATTATTAAATGGCCTCAACTTGAAATTTTATGATATGAGTAATTCGAACCAAGTTCTTGCCTTAAATTATTTCAGTAAGTTGAAATAAAGGAAACACTAACATTCTCTCCATCCTTTGATTCATCTCTGGCCTAGTGTTTTGTTTAATGTTCTCCTTAAACATTATACCTTTGAAATACAAGCTTTTAGAACATGATGGTGGCTAAATAGAGAAGGATGAACCAGAGGAGAATTTCAAATCACCTTGCTCTAGGAGAGTTAGAATATACAGAAAACATTAAACTAACCCTTTTAGGAGTAAGATATCAATTCTATTTTCCTTGTACCCTCTGGGCTTTTCTTGAATCTTTGAAATCCCTTCTCTATAACTGGAATCCCTGTGAAGATATTTCTGTATATTTATTCTCAAGTAGCATTAAAAACACTTTAGAATTCTTTGCTAACTTAATTTTATGGTATTTTATAATTTTATCAGCCTTGTAAGTTATCTGGATGCAAACATAATGCAAGATAGGCAAAGGCATAGCTGCTCATCTGTGGGATGAGTAAAGAGAGAAAAATACCTTTCAATATTTTCAGTTTCCATAGTGTCTTATTAGTTCTCTGGAAATTTAATTTCGAGCCTGTATCATACTTTGCAGATTTGATTTGAAGTAAAAGAGCCAATTTCAATAAAATATCAGGAAGATGTTTTCCTGTTTTAAATTTCATTAGACTGAAAACTGGTGTAAGACACACTTCGATCCATGTCTCAATCTACTACTTTGTAACATGGGAGTTGAAATATTAAGCAAATTGTTTTTCATGTAAGAAACTTGTCAGCAATTTGCTTTTACCTTGTGAAAGAAAATAATAGTCTCACATCCCAAACCAGTAAACAGACTATAGAATCATTTGAGCCTTAGGGCTGTGAATATTCTGATTATTAAATCCATGCATTCCTTTGGGCATAAATTAAGTAGGCCACAGGGCAGTTGGAGGGTGACCACAGCTTGACAAACCTTATGGTTCAGCAGATGTGGTTGTAAGATATGGCTTCACTGAAAAATACTCACCAGTAAGCAATTTTAGAACTACACTCTGAGGTTTTGATTTAAAAACCTGGAATTTCCAATAGAAAAGGAGGGGGTTTATATCATATTGGTCGTGAGATACAAAAATACTTAGTTGCCTCAAGTAAGCAGTAATGTGAACCAACAGAGTATTTCAAATTGCAGTATTTCTACAAATGTGTAAGTCATGAGCTGAGAAAGGCTTTCAGCACAAACAATGAACCTATTTCAGTTTCTTTTCGGTGACTCCCAGATACCCAGGGGCTTTTCGCGGCATATATATTAGAAACCTTCAAGTGGATCATTTGCTTTAAAAGATCAGCTCAGTATCTGAGTAAATTATTTGAACAGTGTATTCTCTGATTTGGAAAATAGTATGTGTATTGTCACGTAGGTGTAGAATTATTGAAATGTTCCAAGATTTTAGGGGAAGCACCACAGCCACAATCATTTCCTTGGCTGTGGAGCTGAACACTATCATTTATAATATACATTGAGAAATTCCATAAAATCATGAAATGCACAGGAATCGAGTAAGTACCTAGACATGTGGGAGAATAGGAACGAAGGAACTTCAGAAACAACCTAGTGTCAACCTCATGCTTCCAAGGTTTGGGTTAATAAGAATTGAGTCAGACCAGCAGTACTACTTTGATCTAGATCAAAACTTCCCACTGTAATTCCCTGGCTATGAGAGGAAAGTGGATTTCCAGATTTCTCTTTGTAAAGGAAAAAAATAAACACGAAAGATGCTGACATACTTCTTCAATGGTTTTAAAACTTGTGGTTAAATTTATGAAACTCAGTAAGTTACGATCCAACATTTACATAAAAGGGGGGGGGGCTGATGAAATTAACATGTCCAAAAGTTACAAAGGAAACCTCTAAGATAAGGCGGGATTGCCGGTAAAATTTCCTTAACGGCTGCTGGTTCCCCACCTGGGGGATAATTCCTACTAGGTGAAATACTTAGTGCACAGAACCTCTTGATTGGTTCCAGTTCCTCGCTTACCTTCCCATGGACTGTTCAGAGTATTTACTGGTTTTATTAGTCAGGACTCTTTGCTTTCCCAATCCCAACAATATTTATTTTAAAATATTCCTGTTTATTTGTAGTGTCCGTGAAAATGACCATATAAAACCTCACTGCACTAACTCGTACAGACGAATGAAGACCAAGAAAAAGAAAAGTCGTGTTCTCATTGCCTAAGAAGCTGACAGTGTTTTCTCACTAGACTGTAAGTCCTGCGAGGGTAGGGATATGAAGTAGTTGTCCTTCATGCGCTAGTTATGTGGTTTGCGCGTAATATAGCAATTCAATCGATATTTCAGTTTGAGCGATTACACCTGGTGTTACCAGCCCCTGTGCAAAGTGTTTCCTCTACTTATTACCAATTACACTTCACAACGACTTTTCTAGTTAGGCAATATTATCCTCATTTTATAAAGTCCCAATATCACACAGCAGGAGAGCAAAAAGAATTGGGATTAGATCCTAAGTTTCTTATTCTAAGTTTCTTACTTCCACACCAGCTGCCTAAAACAGTATTCAGTGGACAGAGGCAGTTGCAAAATCTTGCCTCATCCCAGCAAATAAAGGATAATATTTGATTCTTCTCATTTTTATCTGAATATCTGATATAGGTATCCTTAACCACAGAAAAGGAAGTGTTTTGAAGTTCATTATTTCTTTCAGTTGTGAAGGAACCCAAAAGTCATCAGTTAACTATTCAGAGAAAAACCTTCCCCATTCCAATATTTTCCTAATCACGTTCCTGGTTGGAACACAGGCACTGAATTTGGAAACTGAAGCCCATTTCCTGTCTAAAATGGTTTTCGTTCATTGAATGTGAACGCTTGTTTTTTATTGCAAAGTTGTTTACAAAGCTTGAATTGCTGGAATTCATTTCTTTAATGAACAAAAGAGTGATGGAATATGGAGCTGGAAGGAATTCACAGAGGGCTGCGTGCAACTGGCAGCGTTTTAAGGAAAAGTTTTCAGTTCTCATGGAGGCTCCTCAGTCCAAATTGGAGGAATATTCAGGTAAAATTCTTTTAATGAAAGAAATGAATAACTGAGAAAAAGGAAGTTGGTAACCTCTTCAAACTAAACAGAGCTTGTTCTCATCCAAAAGAATCATTCATTCAGCAAATATTAATGAACATAAAATCCTTACTACATGCCAGGCGTCAGGATACAAAGTTCACTAAGACTGATCTGTACTCATAAAATATAACCGGTAATTTTATGTTCTTATGAAAAGTGGCAAATGACTGCTATTCTTAGAGGCAGTTCGTTGAACTGAGAGCAAATTACATTCAGAACCCTAACAGGTAGAACAATAAAATCAACACATGAGGCTGAGATCAGCCGGAAATACAAGTCCCCTTCAATACCAAAACTCGATAGAGAGTTGACTTATAGAATATATGCATCAAAAGAAAGCATTCTTTGTTTCTTAATTTTTTTAAAAAAATGTAATCAAAACAAAATTAACGATTCCTTAATGTTCTCTAATTTAAATTGAGATACAATTCACATACCATAAAATTCACCATTTCAAAGTGAACAATTCAGTAATTTTTAGTATATTCACAGAGGTGTGCAATCATCACCATTACCGAATTCCAGAACACTTTCATCACCGCAATGAGAAAACTCTGTACCCTTTAAGCAGTCACTCACTCTTCCCTCCTTTTCCCAGCCCTGACAACCACTAGTTTACTTTCTGTATCTATGGAGTTGCCTATTCGGGACATTTCATGTAAATGGAGTCATACAATATGTGGTCTTTTGTGATTAACTCCTTTCACTTAGCATTATGTTTTTGAGATTCATCCACACTGTAGCATGAATCACTTCATTCTTCTTTATAGTTGAATAATATCCCATGGTATGGATAGACCACATTTTGTCCATCTATTCATCAGTTGATGGGCATTTGGGTTGTTCTCACCTTTAGGCTATTATGAATAATTCTGTGATGAACATTCATGTACATGTTTTTGTGTGACCATGTTCCTTTCATGGTCAACTTAGAAACAAAGAAAAGCGAGAGTCAGAAAGGTACCCAGCACTGTGCCAATGACAGCAAATGTATCAGTAGTCTGTTCCTTTTGTTGCTGAATACTGTTCCATTGTATGAAGATATGACTATTCATTTACCAGGTGTTAGGATGCTTGGGTTGTTTCTAGTTTTGGGTAATTATGAATAAAGCCAGTATAACACAGGTTTTTGTGTGAATATAAATTTTAATTTCTCTTGGGTAAGAATCTAGGAGTGGATTACTGCATCATATAATTCTACACTTAACTTTATAAGAAACTGCTAAAATCTTTTCAAGGAAACCCAACCCTTTTTCATTTCTACCGACAATGTATGACTTCCAGTTGCTCCATATCCTTGCCAACATTTGATATTGTCAGATTTTTGTTTGTTTCATTTGTTTTTAACCATTCTAATAAGTGTACAGTAGTATCTCATCAATAGTTTTGATGCTTTAAATCATCCTAGCTGGGTTTTATAATACTGTTTTTTATTTGGCAAGCATTGGGTTGGCCACAAAGTTCGTTCAGGTTTTTCTGTAAGATATTATGGAAAAACCCGAACAAACGTTTTGGCTGACCCAATAACTTGTTTTGTTGTTACTGTTGTTGTTTTTCTCCTTAGCGTTTAAAAAATCTTGCACAGATGTAGAGAGAATAGTATAATAAATCTGCATAAACTGATTACCCAAGTGTCAATGATTATCAACATTTTGCCAATTAGTTTCATCAAGCACTACTACCATTTTCTGTTTTTTTCTGTAGTTCTTTAAAGCAAATCTCATACTTTATTTCATGTCACTATTAAATATTTCAATATGAATCCCTTGAGTGACTTTAAAAATAAAACAAAATGTAATCAAAACAAGATTAACAATTCCTTAATGTTCTCTAATATATAGTCTATGTTCAAATATCCCCAATTGCCTCAGAAGTGTCTTTTTTTTTTTTTTTTTTTTTTTTGCGGTACGCGGGCCTCTCACTGTTGTGGCATTTCCCATTGCGGAGGACAGGCTCCGGACGCGCAGGCTCAGCGGCCATGGCTCACGGGCCCAGCCGCTCCGCAGCATGTGGGATCTTCCCGGACCGGGGCACGAACCCGTGTCCCCTGCATCGGCAGGCGGACTCTCAACCACTGCGCCACTAGGGAAGCCCAGAAGTGTCTTTTTAAAGGTTATTTTGTTTAAATTTAATTTCCTTATGACATTAAGTGGAAGCTAAAAAATCCGAGGTCCTACTCTCTCCAAATGATTGAGGTTCCACTGAATTTTCAGAAATAGTTTGAAGTTAGTTCAGATTTTACCCAAGTTATAGTTTAGCTATTCCAAATTATATTTTTATTGCACAGAAGTAGTTGGGGATTATAAGGCAGATAATAAGAATACAGAATTGGTGTATCATTTAACTCACAGATCAAAATACTTAAAAAAATGACTGCTACTATTAAACAGTGCAGCCAACTGATTCTGTTGGCAGTGAAAACATGTGTTGGCATTACCAGCCCAGGGTACGGCAGAAAGGACAAATACAGAGGTGGGGACACGGGAAGGGGTTCTTTATTTGGCCACCAGACAGGAAGACTTGCTTCTCTCACCTGGCATTGTTCCATACAAGGCTTGTTCATAGTAGGCCCTCAAAACAACTGGAGAATTAATTAAACATCCTATCAAGAGGTGTATCAGGGGCTTCAGCCAAATAAAATTTTGGTTTTGTTTTGGAATAAAACCCAAATAAGAAAATTTTAAGTCAGGTCAGTTTTAACTTTCACTTCATTTAATAAGCAGACAATATTTTATTTTGAATTAGTTCCACTTTAGTTCACAGTTGAGTCATACAAAAATCCAGAAATCACTATGTAGATTTGAAGATAAGCAACTTGTTCTGTTCTAATTTTTAAATTAATATCTCAGTTTAAATTCCTGGTGGTAACAAGACTTTTCTTCAATGCAAACTGTCGTGCTGTGTTATATGGCTCTCTACATCCCCTCAGCTCTTTTTCAGAGTTTGCACAAATGTATTTGTTAGCTCTATTACCGCTTGGTCCAGATAACAAGGCTCAAGTAAATGTAGCCTGTACAATAAGAATATAAACGCTGTTTAAAATCAAACTTCAGAGCGGGTCAACATGGCATAATCTGTCTAAGTGATCTGTAATTCGCCTCTCTAGATAGTCATCGCGGCCCTGGAGCAGTTTAAAAGGTAGTAGCTGCCCAAAACTGTTTACCACATTAAACAAAGGTTTGCTTTTCTTTTATGTGGCAGGAACAAAGGTGCACTTCTAAATCTGTGTCTGAAAAACGTGTAGGCTTCGAAGACTCCTATCCACTCTATAACTCTTGGTTTTCGTATCCAAAACAAACCTTTTAAAGTGTTCTGGGGGTTTGGGTTTGTTTTTTGGGGGGTTTTTTTTAGCTTAAAAATTAACAATAATTTTATTTGTTTACTTACGCCTGTGTCAGCAATTTGTTTTTGTTTTTTTGTTTTCCCTTGGTTGGGTGATCTGAGCGAAGGTATATGGGTTTTACTTCTGGGGGCAAAGCTGACATAAAGAAAACTTGGAAAACCCAAAAGAGTCCTGAAAGGAGGGTGTATTACACTGAAATGTATCCCAACAATTGGCAGAATATTTAATAACACTGAGTCATCATGATGGGGAATGTCCCCTTCATAAGGACAAAGATGAGTTTTCATCATGGAGAATATACACCTCTCTTATTGAACCATGGTGCAATTTAGCAGTCCATATACTTGCCTTCCATGGTAGCTAAAAAGTAAACATTAGCATTTTTGTTCACTGTTCAATTTCATAAAGTTAGCCCACTGCATTGCTTGCTTCCATCTTCAAAAACGCCTAGTTTCATTTTCAAGGCAACTCTAGAAGACATGACATTTTAAGCACTAGGGGACTCGACACTCATACATACATAGCCTCTCATGGATTCAATTAGTCACCATTAGAACCTGAAGATATAAGTTTCTAAGTTTCTGCTTAAGGCAGGTCTCCCCCAGGGCATTGTGCTCTGTCACAGTTACATTTGGTTTCTGCCAAGTTCTCTATTTGGAACTTAGATTGTCTTTTTAGACCTTCACCAGTGGAAGGACAATGCCAGGCTTTTCATTAGTGTAATGGACCCATTTGCCAAAGCTAACAGAATATGATGTTACTGATCAAATTCCTTAAACATGTTGGCAAAGTCATCGCTTGATTCTACCTATTAGAATTGTGGTTTTCTTCCTTTCTTTCTACTACCAGATGAAAGAGAAAAAGATAGCAATGTTTTATAACCAGAGTTTTTCAACCTCCTTGGCACTACGAAGATCTGGGGCAGGATCATTCTTTGTTGTGGGAGCCGTCCTGTGCATCATAGGATGTTTAGCAGCGTCCCTGGCCTCTACCCACTAGATGTCAATACCCGCCCCCACCCCAGTCGTGACAATCACAGATATCTCCAGAAACTGCAAAATGTCCCTTGGGGGACAAAATCATCCCCTGTTGAGAACCACCATTTTTTAACCAGCAAGACAAGTATCTATCTTCTGTCTTTTGAATGACTTATTCATTGATACATTCCACAGTCAACTACTCTATAAAAGAGTGGTGCTGGACACTAGGTGGCGCTAGTCATGATCTGTGCGTGATGCTTATCTTCACAGAGTTTATGGATTAGCCTAGGAAGCCCCCAGTCTAACCTTGTTCCTAACATCCCCCTAGCAAGAGCCCTGAACCACAGTCAATACAGGCTAGGATCCATTCTGTGAACTCACATCTAGCCTTGCCTCATGACCTCCGTGTTTGTCCCCAAATCCCCAAACCACAGCACCTATGTGGCCTCCATGACCATTCCAAAGGATGATCCCACTGTCTTTTGAGCTGTTTCACGGTACTGGCTTTGTACCATTCATGACCTACTGCCTGGTTTACAGGTGCTATGTACAGCTCATCATTTTCTTACAGCACCCCCCTTGGATGGCTGGTTGGTTGCCTGGATGGATGGTTGGGTCAATTACTGTGGAGCACCTTGGTAGCCAAACTAAAGGGTTTGGAGACAAATATTTTTTTTTGAGTATGAGAATGACATGACCAAAACAATTACTTAGAAATATCATCATGTAACACTGTGCTAGAAAGACTGGAGAAGGGAAAACCTGAAGGCACGGAGGTAGTAACAAAATTATTTTATATTCTTCCTATGGATCAATAGAGTACATCAGCAGAATAATGGCAACGTGAATGAGGAACAAAGGAACAAAAAGGAGAACTATTTTAAATAAAAAATAAATAAGGTTTTGAAAGAGGAAGTGACCATTACAAAGGAAATGGAAGCCAAAGGACTCCGAAGTTTGGAGCGTGGGGATCTAAAAATATGGTTTCTTCACTAAATACAGATAGAAGTATTGAGATGAGCCAGGGATGTTCTGATGGACTGAGGTCATCATTCTTCATGTAACTTCCCTCCTTTGAAAGTAATATTCTTATGAATATCCTACTCTTAAAGTCAGCAGTAATCTAAAAGCAACCAAATTCAGGAGTCAGATGATTCACTCTGTGAACATCGCATGGAAAACACTGATGAGTAAAGCAACAGAATATGGATAAAAGAGGACTTACAGGATCCCTCCACTGCTATGAAGAGAACAGACTATAGTGGGTCTAGGGTAGAAGCAGGGATATCATTTAGAAATCTATTACATCAGACTCTGGTGGCAGGGATGGAGACTATGAGAAGTGGTCAGATTAGAGATACATTGTGAAGACTGAGCCAACAGAGCTGTAGATGAATTCAGTATAAGAAGTAACTTAGGGACTCCCCTGGTGGCACAGTGGTTAAGAATCCGCCTGCCAATGCAGGGGACACGGGTTCGAGCCCTGGTCCGGGAAGATCCCACATGCCATGGAGCAACTAAGCCCATGCGCCACAACTACTGAAGCCCGTGTGCCTAGAGCCCGTGTTCCGCAACAAGGGAAGCCACCGTAACGAGAAGCCCACGCACCGCAACGAAGAGTAGCCCCCGCTCGCCGCAACTAGAGAAAGCCTGTGTGCAGCAACGAAGACCCAACGCAGCCAAAAATAATAATAAAAAAAAGTAACTTAAAAAAACAAACCAACCCAAGTTTTATGGCATGAATTACTGAGTTGAGGAATTTAGGGAAGTAGCCAGTTTGGGGGGATATCAAAAATTCATTTTTTGACATGGTAACATTAAGGAACTTGTTAGATATCCAAGCACAGATGTCAAGTAGCCATCTGGAAATATGAATCTAAAGTTAGGTGCTTGGCTGGAAATAAAAACACGGGAGTGGTATTGCACAGAGTTCTTAATTGCAGACGACAGAATCCACTCTTGCCAGTTTAAATAGAAAAGGGATGTTACATAGCTCCAAGGATTTTGGGGTGAGATGGAACGACACTTGGTTGTCATGCAGCCAGAAACAATGTAGCCAGGGCAAATGTCTAACCACACCAGGGGCAAGTTCTAATGGAAACACCACTGTTGCTACTACCCACTGTGATGTTAGGAACTGGACATTGGAAATCCATCTGACTTGCCTCAGACAAGGCAGACACCTCAGCCACCATGAAAGGTGACCCTGTCTCTCCTAGGCATGACTGCACCCGAATCTTGCACTTCTGTGCATTTGAGTCATAGAACTTTGGTCACATGTCTCCATTCTAGCTACAAGAAAAACGTACAATTTTAGCTTTACAAGCTCTCCATTAATGGAAGGCAAGCTAGAGGAGTTTGGAATGAGTGTTGAATAAGTCCATTTGCTATATCTGCTTTAGGGAGTCATTGGTGTATAGGCGGTATTTACAGTTTTGGAACTGGGTGAGGCCACCAGGGGAGAGAAGAGGAACAATGCCTGGGATGAGTCCTTAGGCACCCCAATACTTAGATGTCCAGGAAGGAGATTGAGAAGGGTCAGGTAGTGAGGAAAAGAAGAACTAGGAAAAGTGTGGTATCCTAGAAGCTCAAGGAATAAGTGATCAACTGAAGTGAATGGTGCTTTGAGATAAATTATGGACAGAGAACTGCCTACTGGATTTGGAAACACTGACATCATTTGTGACTTTGACAAGAGGCATTTAAATAGATTGATTAGAATGGGTGCAGAAGAGCTCTGGAGAGGCTGAAGTGAAGACAATGTGTATAAAGGGGTAAAGACGTGTTGCTGGGAGTTAGGGGTGAAAATGGGACCAAGTGAAGATCTTCCTTCAAGTGGGAGATGTTTAAAAATTTAAAATGAGAGTGGACAACCTTGCCTTGTTCCTGATCTTAGAGGAAATGGTTTCAGTTTTTCACCATTGAGAACGATGTTGGCTGTGGCTTTGTCATATATGACCTTTATTATGTTGAGGTAAGTTCCCTCTATGTCTACTTTCCAGAGGGTTTTTATCATAAATGGGTGTTGAACTTTGTCGAAAGCTTTTCCTGCATCTATTGAGATGATCGTACGGTTCTTCTCCTTCAATTTGTTAATACGGTGTATCACGTTGATTGATTTGCGTATATTGAAGAATCCTTGCATTCCTGGGATAAACCCCACTTGATCATGGTGCATGATCCGTTTAACGTGCTGTTGGATTCTGTTTGCTAGTATTCTGTTGAGGATTTTTGCATCTGTGTTCATCAGTGATATTGGCCTGTAGTTTTCTTTCTTTGTGACATCTTTGTCTGGTTTTGGTATCAGGGTGATGGTGGCCTCATAGAATGAGTTTGGGAGGGTTGTGATGAGTATCAATAGTTTCTTCCTTTTTATTGCTGAGCAGTATTCTATTTTATGGATGTACTACCACTTCTGTATCCGTTCATCAATGATGAACACGTGAGTTGCTTGCAATTGTAAGTGATTATGAATAGAAATGCTAATTACTTTCAGTTTTTTGGTGTCCACAGATCAAGAGATGTCTTCATTTTTACTGGGTAAGTATGGAGTGGGGCTGCTGAATTATAAAATAAGTGTATGGTTATCTTTTATCTACACTGGTGTGGTAACCATTTTATATTCCAACCAGCAATTTATCTCATATCCTGAGAACTACCTAAACTCATTTATTAGTTCTAATAGATTTTTTGTAGATTCTTTGAGATTTTCTACAATCATGTTGCTGAAAAAGACGGTTTTACTTATTCCTTTCTAATATGTCCCTTTTTAAAAAAACTGCCTTATTTCACTGGCTAGGAATTCATATTGACTAGAAGTACTGAGAATAAACATCCTTGCCTTATTCCTATATCTTGGGGAGAAAATATTCAGTCTTTAACAGTAAAGTATGATGGATGTTTCTGTTGATGCCCTTTATCAGAATGAGAAAGTACTTTTTTTTTTCATGAATAGACGCTGAATTTTGTCGAATGATTTTTCTGCATTTATTGAGATGAGCATGATGAATTTCATTGATGTTTGAATGTTAAACCAATCTTGCGTTCCTAACATAAGTCCTATTTGGTCATAACTTATTTTTTTTCACGCATTTTATTTGCTAATATTTTGTTAAGAATTTTTATGTTTATGCCCATGAGGGATATTGGTCTGTTATTTTCTCTCCTTTAAATGTCTTTGTCTGGTCTTGGTTTCAGGGTAACACTCGCCTCATAACTTGAGTAGGAATGTGTTTCATCTTCCTCTATTTTCAGGATGAGTTTATATAAAAATGTGTTATTTCTTCTTTCGATGTTCATAAATTTTGCTGGTGAAGTCATCAGAGCCCAGAGTTTTCTTTGTTGGAAGGTGTTTAAATACAAATTTAATTTCATTATTTAGTATAGGATTATTCACGTTACCCATTTCTTCATGGGTGAGCTTGAGTGTTATGTTCAGTATTTTTCATTGCATTTACGTTATCAAATTTATTAGTATAAAGTTGTTCATAATAGTCCCTTTATTCCCCTTTTGGTGTCCTTAGGATCTTTTTTTTTTTTTTTTATTTCTTCTTAGGATCTTAAATGATGCCTCCTCTTTTATCCGGGATACTGTTCATTTGTGAGTTCTCCCTCTTTTCTTAAACAGTTTGGCTCAAATTTTATCAATTTGATTGGTATTTTTCAAAGAAACATTCTGGGGCAGAATGGAGGTTTCGTGAAGTCAAAGATAGGAATGCATAACATGCTTTGAAGAGAGACAAAGGCCAAGCCAGCGCTGCAGGCAGTCATGACTAGAATTCTTAAGCCCTGTGAGAAATCAAGCTGCGCAGAATTCTGTTCTAGCACTGGCTTCTCTTGGTTGCGTTAAGTGACCACTTAGAGTGAAAGCAAAGCTCAGCTCCCCATGCTGAGCCGTACACCTGAATGCTCTGGAAACTTGTCCTTATTTTATTCTCCTTCAAAACCCTACAGCCTGCTGACCAGGTGAAAGAAAAGAACATATGGTCTCTATTTAATTCCTTCGTGCTTAGCGCCAAGACAAGAGGAGGTTGAAGAGTGAAGATCTCTTGGCTGTCTGCAATGCTTTCCTTTAATCTTACTTTATTTACTAAGAGCTAATAAAAAATCTGAAGTGCTTAAGTCTCGAGTGTTGTTTTTCTTCTGGGCATTGGTATTTGATTTGTTGCTTGGCCTGAACCCCCCTAACTCTTTTTACTGCTGAATGTGCCACTGTGAACCTCCTTTTTAAGGCTCTTTTCATTCTCCTTTCTTTGATATATTTTTCAGCTTCTCAAAGTTTGTCTTTTCCCACTCATTCAAATTATTCTAAGTTATTTTAAAATATAATAATATTGGGCTTATAAAAGTAACAATTTAATTATAAAAGTAATAGTTACATGAACAATTTTGGAAGAGAGGAGAAAATCATTTATAATCTTACTGCCCAATTGCAGTAGCTTTTTATTCTCTTTTAATATACGTATCGCATTCTGCAAACTGACAGTCAGAGAGTGTACAGAATTCTTCCCCAAATGTCTTTCATTCCATGTTATCCTATCAACACGGTTCTCTGTTTGCTAACTCTCCTTTGTAATTGCTAGGTTGGATATTCAAGTGACATTGCCTCAATTTACTTAGCCATCCTGCTATCAGTGGGACATTTAGAATGATAATATCTGTTTTTAAGGCCACGTTAACACTGACAGGAGCTTTGTAAAGCGATCAAACCTGCACAAAATTAACATGTAAGGGCCAATAATGTGTGACATTTTAGATATGAAAATGACAAGTTGTAAAAACTTTGTGACAAATAATCAACAAGAACAATAATTCTTCTTGTTGAATAATAATAATTATTATTGTGACAAATAATTCTTCGGTTATTTTCAAGACATACAGCTGTAGATGGGGGATGTGAGCATAGACATGACTGGAGTACCAGCATCCTTCTTAGAAAAGGAGAGGATGGCTATTAATGGAATCATCCATCCCCACAGAGGCAATTTCCTGCCATATCATTTCTGAAATTTATCCTTGAAAATGTGATCCTTGATACTATATCCAACTCCCAGGTCAAACTAACTTTTACCTTTAATATTTGTACAAGATAAATATTTATTTATCAATTATGTCGTAAGTAGCTTTTTAATTATCTTCCCGATTCTAAGAGTCACATCTTCTAATATTTTATTTGGAGCCTTTAAAAAACTGAATTGTTCTTCTCAGGGGTTCATATTTCTCTATAGACAATAAAAACTGAGAATAAGAGCTTAAGAAACCTGAACGCATCGTCACTATTAAGTCTGATCACCTTGTTTTTTGAAAACCAGGAAATTGTAAAATAGACAGAAACATGCTCTTACCCTTTGTAAATTACTCACTGTACTACCTCTTTTTAAGTATTGTGCTTCTTAGTATATCAATTTCTTTTCTTTTTAAAATTATTTTAACTTGTTAATAAAATACTTAGGATAGGGTATTAAGAGGTACAAACTATTATGTATAAAATAAGCTACAAGGACATATTGTACAACTCAGGGAATATAGCCGATATTTTATAAAAACCGTAAGTGGAGTATAACCTTTAAAAATTGGGAATCACTCTGTTGTACACCTGTAAAAAATTAAAAAAATAAAATACTTAAAATGTACAGAAATCCTTGAGATTCTTAATATGATCAACTCCTAGTCAAATAGATTTTACCAATACTAAAACCCTGTAATACTCTTACTAGATTACTTTTTCCTTACTCATTCCATTTTTAATACCTTTTCCCTTTTTAATACATTTTTCTTTAATTCTATTTTATAATACATCAGTATGTCTGTTTTTGTTTGTGTGCACACGTATGTGAGATTTGATATTTCCCTGAATATCCTTTTTTTAATCCCTTTATTTTAAAATATTTTGTATCACTGTGTTTTATGTTTCTCTTGTGAGCAGCATATATTTTATTATTTATCCAATCTGATAATCTTCATGGTTAATAAATATATTAATCTTTTTGCATTTATTCTGACAAGTTAAGATTTCTGTAACCTTTTACTTTTTTCTTTATTCTCTGCTACTAATTGTTTTCCTTTTTTGACTTCTGTTGGATTAATAACTTTTTCTGTTCTTCTTTTAAAAAGATATCGTTTGCATTTATATTACTTCAGTGGCTCTTCATGTTAACATACATTGCAATTCTACAATTTTCTAACAACTTTAAGGTTATTTGATGGTCCCACTCTTTTCCAGGGCAAAGCAAGTACTTTAATGCCTTAAATTCCATAGAAAATTCCACACCCTCTCTTTTTATTATTGTTTGTAATTTTCCTTTGTTCTCTTTCAAAAAATAAACTTATTTCTTGTCAGAGTTATGTCCATTTACATATTTTATTAATTTTATGCTCCCCTTTTTTTCTTGTATCCCACATTTCCTCTTGGGTTTACATTTCTTCGTGCAGAAGCCCCTCACTCCTTGGTACTTTAGTGAGGGTCTCTTGAGGGTAAATTCACTTAGTCTTTGTGAAACTGAAAACGTCTTTATTTTGCTTTTGCTCTTGAATGACAGTTAACTGAGTATAAAACCCTAGGTTGACATTTACCATCAGCACTTTGAGACTATTAATCTTACATTATCTTCTAGCATCTATTTCCAATTATGAAGAAATGTCCTGGGAGTCTACCTGACAACAGTCCATTCTCTGTCTTTCTCTCTCTGGCAGCTCTTAAGACCTTTTGTATACTACCCTTCATGTTCTGTAGTTTCATTACTATGTGTCTAGGTGTAGATTTATTTTCATTTAACCTCCTTAGCATGGGGGGCATTTTTTTAAATTGAGGACTTGTCTTTCTCCGATTTAGATATATTTAAGCTATTGTAACAGTCATTTCCTCTAATCTGACACCACTTCGACCAGTTAGGGGGTTGAGGTACCTCGTCCCAGTCTCGAGAAGGTGGAAGTCTAAGCTCTGCACCTGGTGTTTGCTGGCAAGGGTGGTCATGCGCCTCCAGTCTTCTCTGTGGTGTTTCACTAGAGTGGTTAGTATCTAAAAGTTCTTTATGTTGCTAGTCTGTCCTCTTCCTGATCCTTTAGCTAGAGAGAGATGGCTTTTCACAGGTGTTTGGGTTTTTTTGTGTGTGTGTTTGTTTTTTTGTCTGTGCCTGTTAGCATTTCCAGGTATCCAGTCTGGGGCATATGATATACAAAGGAAACCTCACGTTCCAAGATCCCTAGTTGGTCTGCCTTCTTTCCTACACCTTTCTAAGCATTATGTTTGTTTTATGTATTGTGTCCAGAGTTTTTAGTTCTACCTACTTGGAGAAATAGGGAAAAGTATGTCTACTGCATCTTCTTGGAAACAAAACCCATGTATTTTAAAGTCTTTGTCAGTTTCCTCTATAAATTAATTTTAAGTGGGAAGAACAACTAATTATTTACTTATCAATATTTCTGGCTATGTTTCTTGCATTAGATTTCTTCACTTGTTTTTGCATTTTGGTTTGTAAGATCATTTGAAGACGAAAGTCTTGCTTTATTTCTCTTTCTCTCTCTTTCAATTATCACCCATCTCTTTCTAGTAATTTTGTTGTTTCTTTCTCCAGACCCTAGACGCCAATTCTAGAACCAGGTTTAAAATGTAATTCAGGGTCTCTGCTCTTTGCACTAAGCAAGAGTTATCACAGACCTGGGTCCCAAGCCATTTGGTGATTTGGTTAAGCTCCTAGTTAACCAACTACGCCTGAGGTTTCCCACAGGCTTGGCCCATAGGTAACAAATTGTGAGCATGGTCCCGGGCAGTGAGTGGCAGCAGGTTTCTCAGCCTCCTTTCATTCGTGAGGTAAAAGGAAGTCCCATCTCAGCCCCAGCTTTAAGTAATGAGCCTATCCTAGTGCATCTCGAGTGGAGATGGAGAATCAGAGAGTATTTTAGTTGCTCCTACTTTGCAGAAGTCCAACTACCTGCTATCAGACTCAGATTCCAAGAGGTCGCTTGCTTCACCACTGCCTGCCATTTTGCTCTTCTGTTATATTTCTGGACCACAGAACCGTTTAATTACATGCTCTCTAAAAAAATCTTTTTGATATCTCATTGTCACGTGCTGGGAGCAGAAACTGTACACCAAAGCATGAACTTACTGGGTCATCTAGATGGAAAATCTAAACTTCTCTTAAGTATGTTTTGGAAACACTTGGAGGAAATAGTTTATGTAAGATAACAAGCTCCGAAATCCAAAAACATCTTGAAGTTTGTTTCATAACAGAACCAGTTTTTTTAAAGAGTGACATCGTCTATTTATTAGCCATTTTGATATGTAATTATGCAGTTCTCTTACATCCGCTTCACCTCAACCTACTATCCAAATATGGGGAGATGGTAACTTTCTGCTACATTGTTATTGAACATTATTGGGTAAATATAAGCCAATTGTTTACCATGATTAAATTAACTTTCTTGTAAACTTTATTTTCTGGTGCTAATAACTGTCTCATTTTCCTTTGCTTCATTGTCTTTTTACTTATGGTCAATTCTTCCAATACTGTAAAATATTATGGCAATGAAGATTTCTATGTGATCAAATCTCTCAGTCCCTATACCCTCTTCTCCTTTCTGACTGTCTTCTTATACTCTTCATCTTCTTGTTCCATTAGGACCAGTTACTTTCTTGGACTTCTGACAGTTGTCTTCTTGAAACTTCTCTTTCCCATCAACCTTCTCCTCTTTCCCGTGCTGCGTCTCTCGTTTTCAGGACTTGAGTTCTTCTTTCTTGGTTCACTATAGCATGGCCCATGCTCCAGGAACTTCCTAAGATGCACTAGAAAAACCTTTAAATATGTCTGTTTTGCTCTCATAAAATGATGCGTTTACTCTCATAAAATGATGAGTTTAGCTAGTACAGCATTCTCGGTTGGAAATTATCTTCCCCCAGAAGTTTTGGAAGTCACTGCTCCATTTTCTTCCAGTTAACAGAGTTACTAAGTCCAAAATAGTTTTCATTCCTGATCTTTCATATAGGACCTGATTTTTTCCCATGGAATATTTTAGGATCTTATTTACATTCTGCAATTTCATAACTGACGTACCATGATGTGGGGTTTTTAAATTCTTCGAATTATGCTCTTGGTGGGTCTTTTCAAGATGGTTATTTATGTACTTGAGTCCTAGAAATTTTTCTTGAGTTGTGTGGCAGAGACACCTAAACTCCCATTGGAATGTTGTTTTTCCCCTTTGTTATGGTCTGAATGTTTGCATCCCCTCAAAATTCATGGGTTGAAATCCTAACCCCAAGGTGATCGTATGAGGAGGTAGGGGCTTCGGGACGTGACTAGGTCACGAGGGTGGAGTCTTCGTGAATGGGATTTGTGCCTGTATATAAAAGAGGCTCCAGGGCACTTGCTAGCCCCTTCCACCATGGAAGGACATAGCAAAAAGTTGGTAGTCTGCAACCCGGAAGAGGGCCTTCAACAGAACTTGACCATACCGGTAACGCCGATCTTGGACTTCTAGCCTCCAGAACCGTGAGGAATACATTTCTGCTGTTTATAAATCACCCAGTCTATGGTATTTTTTGTTATAGCAACCTGAATGGACTAAGATAGAAAACAGAGTTTTGTTTTTCCCTCTCCAGAGTCCAGCCCCCTCCTTGCATCCAGGTGGCCAGATGATAAGTTCTCCCCAGTGAAGTGGGAGAAGAGTGACATGTGGTACTCTGGGCCAGTGTAATGAGGAAGTCGGCAGATTGCTCTATTCTCTTTCCCTCCACTTGCCAGTGAATATGAAGGTGCAAATATCAAGGTGCTGGGATGGCAGAGCCACAAGATAGAAGGCTCATGGGTCCCTTAGTCATCACGGGGAAGAAGCAGTTGGTAACCAGTAACCAGGAATGTTTACCTGTTGTGTGAGCGAGAAATGTCACTTTAGTTTTATTAAGTCACTGACGTTTAGACCTTATTTGTCATAACACTCAGTGCTCCCTGACTGATACATTTCTCTGAAATATTCTGCCAACTGCTTTCTCTGCTCTCAATTTCTAGAATGTTGATCAGTAAGATACTAGACTTCCCAGATTAACCTTCTAATTTTTAATCTTTTTTTTCACTTTGTATCTCTGACTTTTTTCTTTTCCACTTTGTATCTCTGACTTTTTTCTTTTCCACTTCTAGCGGTATTTATTTGAAAATTTCTTCCAACCGTTCTATTAAAAACATTGGAGGGGAGAGGGAGGGAGCGATCATATTTTTAATTTCCAAGAGTACTTTCCTTTGATTCTTCTTCTTCTATAGTATGTAGTTTGTGTTTGATTCAATATTTTCCTTATCTCTGAGGATAAGAATTATAGCTTTTAAAATTATTTTCCTGCTTCTTATATCATTTATTTCCTTTTTGTATGTGTGTATTGAAAGCTATTCCTCAATGTCTTATGATCCAGGGTAGCCCTGTTTCTTTAGAATGAAGCACTAGAAATCTGACTGAATGTTCTGTGTGTGGCACGGGGGAGTGGTGATGGTCTTGCCAACTAATGGGCTTCCTGTAGGGCAACTGGATGGCCAATAGCTTCTTCATTGGACCTCCAGTTCTGTGCCTTGGGTTTTCAACTTGGCCCTGATATTCTGAGAGCCATACAGGGGCAGGAGGCCGGGTGGGGGCGTGGAATGAAGTTTCCATAACTTTTTATGCACACTTGCATTTCACCCTCATCTCCACCTTAAGATGTGTCACGTGTCACCCCCCCCCCATCCTCCCGCATTCTGAAGCCTCTCTAGTTCAATGTCTCCATGGAATAAGACTCCTGGTCTTATTACAAGGATTAAGGAGAAATAATTACCAGACAAGAAAGCTAAGGCTGGACTGTGGAAGCAGAGCAGGATTGCCCAATTGGCATAGTCCAGAGTTTTACAGGTCAAGTAATGTATTAATGATTATTTTGGCCAGGATATGGGCAACACAGGAGACACAGTAAGTGGTGTATGGTTTGGGGTCCTATCTGATTGACCTTCCTGTAGGATAGAAGGATCCCAGCAATGATAACCTGGATCATCAGGATATCTCACTGTGGGGTTTTCCTAAAAACAGAGCCTGAGATGATGACTTGAGTGAATGTGGCACGTGATATTTGAAATAGAACTGACGGAACAAGGAGAGTGAGACAGGAAGGGAGAAAAAGCCACAAAAGACTGAGTTACTGATTTAATAGAGTGTGGGGAACTGGGGCTCAAGCCCAATCAAAACCATCTGAAGAGCCAGTAAAACAGACCTCAGAAATGTCACATCAAATGAAATGGAAATAAGGTTATCTGTCTATGGACTCTCACTGCCCCTCTTATCAGGGTCATTAACATGACCCTGGGAGCATTAACATCCCCCTCACACTTCAGAGCAGTGGTTGTTTAACACCTAAAGAGTCTCCCCCTGCTTTGGAGAGAGCTCCCACCATCCCAACAAAGAGATGCTGAGATGGAGATGCTGCAAGCTGGCAGAATGCACCGAATGTTCATCCCAGCTGCATGGAGATCAGTTAGACTAAGAGCACATAGTGAAAGACACCATGAGGATCTGCTACACATGGGTGGCGGAAGATGATACAAGTGACCAAACAAAAGAGAGAAGCACCTGCCTAGCTCAAGGGAACCCAGGTCAGAGGGTTCAAATAGAGATCCTCCAAGGAGCCCTCAAAAAGGCCCACATGAAAAACAAACAAACAAAAACAGCTTGAAACAACTGTCAATCACGGCAAAAGCAAAGCCAGCTCAGAAGGGACCAACGCCATTCGTTCCATCTGCCCTTTCCGACTCCTCCCTATGTGTAGATGCTTGAGCCATCTGGTCAACAGGCTGGAGGACTGGGGAAGAGGAGAAATCCAAGTCCATGCCTCCTTTCTCCACTGGAGGCTTCAAGCCTGGGGAAGTGATGAAGTGCTGCCTTTAAATCAAGTTCAGAGTTCTCATTACTATCCTGGACTCGACACTGATTTGTGAACCAAGAGTGTTTGCAACTCTCTATAACCGTACGAGCTACATGTTACCTAAGAAAGAGCAGAAAAGTTTCCATCTTGGGGCAGGGGACATTCAACCCTTCCAAACAAAGTTCTATGGGGGATGTGGGAGATCAGTAAGATTGCATTTTGATTGCAGCATCGGTTGTCCTTTTATGATCTAAATGTATCAGGCCATTTTTATAAAATAAAATTCATCTCTGCTTTTCTTTTATTTCTGAGTGACCATATTTCCCGAAATGAAAAAGGTGATGAAGGATCTGACAGACAGGAAGTTTGGCTTGAGGCTGTAAGAATCCAAATCCTTTACCATTGCTGATAAGGCCTGGTGTGGTCCTGAGTCTGCTTAGCCCTCCAACTCATGTAATACCCTCTTTTCTCAAACTCTGTGCTCCAGCCACACTGAAATTCTTTCACTTCCTAAAGAACATCACCATGTAGCTCTTCCCCAGTCCTCCATATTGTCATTCTCTCTCCTTTCCTCCCACCTCATCTTTTACACCCACCTAATTACTTACCATTCACTAGATCTCAACTTAAATCCTGCCTCCCCCAGGAAGATCCCCACCAAGCATCCAAGTTTACATCATGTATCCTTCAGGTGGTGAAGTAACTCATGGTGCCCCATCCCTCCCAGCACCTTACCACTACTGTATCTACCTGTTTACTTTACAGGGCACTCTCTGCCCTCACCCACTACCACAGTCTCTGTAGGAGGTTGTCTGTCTGGTTCACATCTGTAGCCCCAGAAATTAGCATAGTGTCTGGCATATAGTGGAAACGCTTGTCAAATGAATTAATTTCTATGCGCATGTTCATAAAACATCTGACAAATGTACACAAATTAAGCCACAGGTTTTTAAAAAATCAGCTTTGCAGGAAGGAAGAAAATGACAATGTGTTGGAACCATCCTGGAAAATTCAGGATTTATGGTGGCTGTATATTATATCCCTTAAGAGAGAGTTTCTCAAAGTGTGGTCCCTGGACCAGCAACATCACTGGGGAGCTTGTTAGAAATGCAAATTCTCGGCACCTCCCCCTAACCAGAAACTCTGGGGGAGGGGCCCAACATGTGTCTTTAACAAGCCCTCCAGGGTACACTCAATTTTGAGAACCACTCCCCTAAATGCCGCTCCCCCCAAAAGTGCTTAAGTCATATTTGGAAGGAGGAGATGGTGTCTATTAAACATCCCTGAAAGTCGAGACCCATGTGATCTCCTCCTTCTTGATGCCATTCAAGTTAACCATCTAAACTAAAGACCTCCCCACACAGCCCATTACCAGAGGACTCAGCTGGAAAGGATTACATGTGAGTAGCATTGTCAACGTCTACAAACGGGGTCCAGGTGTGCGCATCTGGTACTCCTGGCTAGGAAATCACTGGATTACTTGCTTCATTTAGTTCTACATTTTAACGGTCTGACATTTTAAACTGCATGGCTGAGTTTTTAATCAGATGGGCCTATATCTGTACCTATCTTGGCACGATGACTCACTTTGTGGGAGAGTTGAATTAGCAAGGGCGTTAAGCCTCAGGTTTGGCCAAAGGGAGAGGAAGTGACACTTGAAATGTTTGGCTGATCTATATGTGACCTCGAGATGTGAGATCAAAGCCTCCAGGTGGAGAACAGTGAAGAGCCACATAGAAATCAACCAGACCCTGCAGTGAGTATAATATGCTGATTCCTTTACCCAAGAAGGTTGTATATTCTTAAAATCCTATCAAGCTCAGGGAGGGGGGAATTCTTGTACCTTGGATCACATTCTGTTTTACCCATGAGGGCCACCAACAAGACCAATGGGACAGACCTAAGACATAGGAAGGAAAGTAAGTTTTTAAATGGAGTAAAAAAAAATAAAATTTTAAAAACCAAAACACAAACAAAAAACAAAACTAGGAGAGTGAAGGGAAGGAAGGAAAAAGAGTGAAAAATTTTCAGTTCAGGTTAACAAAAAACAAAGAAAAAATAAATAATGTGCCAGACACTACATAGAGGAGGAAAAAAAGAGAGAAGAATAAAAATGCTCATCATCTTAGTGCCAAAGGCTATATACTTATCCTCTACAATGTCTCTGGCCATAAGGAAACTGGTAGCCACATGAAGCTATTTAAATTAAAATCAATTAAAATTAAAGAAAATTTAAAATTCAGTGCCTTAGCCACATAAGCCACATTTCCACTGCTGGTTAGTCATATGTGGCTATCATATTGAACAGCACAGATTAGCACACTCCCATCACCCTAGACGGTTCTATTGGACAATGCTGCTCTAGAACTTACTCTAAGGTCCAACTTCCAAGGATTCCCAAATTCACAGAATATGTAAAATCAAAGGTAAATGGCCAAGGATGTAAGTACTTTTGCTTTGTTGATGAGTTAGAATTCTCCCTGAAATTCAGTGCAAACATAGCCTGATTTGTTTAGCTACACATCTCTCAAGCATATACACAATTTAACACAATGAATGTTAACTTGAATGCCTGCTCTGGGCAAGGCACTGCCTTGGGTACCACCTGAAGAGTCAAGATGCATAGAATGTAGCTCATGTTCTCCAGGGTCACATTTGACAGAAAATGTTAAGACCAGGACACAGTTATAAGAAAAATAGGTACATTGGGAGAGGTATAAATTAAGGTGTGGGTCTCCAGCGTTGCTATGCATATCATAATAGCCTTGTTAAAAATACAAATGCTCCAGCCCCATCTGAAGAGAGAGGCTTCCAGCATCAGGAACATACCTCCTTCACAGAAGCAGATGCCTGCAGGATGGCTGTTGGGTATAAAGAGAGAGGGCAGTGTAGGAGAATGGGCATTCTCCTATAGGCCAAAAGAAGGAGGTTTTATAAACTAGCTTTGGCACAAACATTTGTGTGTTTTTGACCAAACCACTTCAGCAACTTAACGAGTGACTACTGTCAAAACATCCCATCATGATTTGTTTTTGAATCTTCAAAAGCCAAAAGGACAGTTTGAGTAGGAAAATTATCTCAGGAGTTAGTGAGAGCTGAATGGAATTAACAGGGAAACAAAGTCCTAAAGTCACCAGAGCTATTCAAAGGCCTTAAACCAACCTAGAAGACAATACAGCCTATCCTTTGCGGACAGATGAGTCATCTGTTATACTTAACGAGCTATTAATTAATCTAGAGGGATCAGCAATCCTTAAGGGAAGCACACATTTTTTAAAGATACAATAACTTTGGATTATAGGAAAACATCCCTGGGGATTGCAATATGTAAAGCTAAGAGCAGCTGGCAAGTATTATGCCCCAAGATGCTGGGCTTATCAGATGACAGAAACTCTGAGGTTCTTAGCCAGGGAGTAACTTTGGGAGCCTACGTTATCAATAGCTATCTCCTGGCCCACCCCTCGGCAGTGACGCCTTTAACGTCAATGGCTGACTGACTCGGGCCAGTGAGATGTACACCTGCCCTGTGTTTGAACAAAACCAGAGAAATCAGCATTATGTTTGCAGTTGACTTTGATAGCATCATAACCTAAAATCATGTATTAAAATTTTAACTTTTCCATTCTCATCCTGGTTTCATTTTTGTTCTTCTATTCTAGGGTATTGCAAAAACTCATCCCTTCTTTTTTCTCTTTCTTTTCCTTCCTTCCTTCTTACTCCTTCCCATCTTTCTTCCCTTTTTATTTTTTAAAGGTTGGAGATGAAGGGGATTGCTCTTTCTTAACAGGATAAAGCAGGTAAACAGCAAGAATGTTGATTCACTCAAGGCTGTCTTAACTTTCTTTGTCTGAACATATCCTGTCACCACCACCAGAATGCCTTCTTTAATGACAATTTCCTGTTGTACCAGATCCCAAGACTTTAATCCTTGTGAAGGGCCATGCAAATGTTAGATTTGTAAGTCATGTGCAGTTGTTCCAAGGAATTTTTATTGAGTTACACCGGACATGCAGGTTAACAATGCAATTTCTGGCTTTTATTAAACACTAGAAGTCTATGTTTCAACGAACGCAACAAAGAAAACTTTGGGAGCGATACATAGCACATGGGAAGACCATCAGGTAAGGCTTTAC
This sequence comes from Pseudorca crassidens, assembly GCF_039906515.1. Taxonomy (NCBI): domain Eukaryota; kingdom Metazoa; phylum Chordata; class Mammalia; order Artiodactyla; family Delphinidae; genus Pseudorca; species Pseudorca crassidens. Next base: position 126,528,229 of record NC_090317.1, on the reverse strand, counting down.
TGGTTGTACACTGCTCAACTCCAGGGAGAGCCATTCACAGTCTTTGAAGTGAATAGTGTCCCTGGGAGTGGTACAGTGTACAACCTGCTCAACTGTTCATAACAGCCTTAACAGGAAGCTTTCTAAATAATTATCATAGATTATTTGTTCACTCAATTAAGTATTTATTGGGTGTTTCTCATATGTAGGCTCTGTACTAGATCCTGGTGAGCAAGACTGATTGAGTCTCTCTCTTCATGGAGCTAACACTATACAGGCAGACCTCACTTTATTATGCTTTGCTTTCCTGCGCTTCACAGATACAGCGTTTTTTATAAATTGAAGGTCTGTGACAACCCTGCATCACGCGAGTCCATAGCCACCATTTTTTCAACAGTATTTGCTCGCTTCATGTCTCTGTGTCACGTGTGGTAATTCTTGCAATACTTCAAGCTTTTAAATTATTGTATTTGTTATGGTGATCTGTGAGTGGTGATGATCTTTGATGTCACTACTACAGAAGGATTACTGCTTACTGAAGGCTCAGATGATGGTTAGCGTTTTTTAAGCAATAAGGCATTTTTAAATTAAGGTATGTACGTTGTTTTTTAGACATAATGCTATTACACACTTAACAGATTACAGTTTACTGTAGACACAACTTTCATATGCACAGGGAAAACAAAAAAGTCATGATTTGTTTTATTACAATATTCACTTTATTGTGGTGATCTGAAACTGAACCTCCAATATCTCCAAGGTATACCTGTATTAGGAGAGTCAAATAATTAAGCAAGCACTCATGATTAAAGCTGAGATACAAGACGAAATACATGGTGCTATGGAGCACAGAGGATGGAGTCCCTTTGGGGAGGGGCCAAGAGAGGTTCTTAAAGGAACTGATGGTGATTTCAAAATACTAGGAATGAATAGAAATTCGGCCGAGTGGATACGGTTGGCTTGGGGAGGTAGTAGGGGATGCTGAGAAGAGACTGTTTCAGGAAGAACATTATGCATGAAAAGGACAGAATGATGTGCGGCACACTGAGCCATCAGCTACTTCCTGCTGCCACTTTTGTTGGAGCCAAGTGTACTTGTGCTCTCAGTGCCCAGGGCAGAACCGAGCCGTGGGTCCTGCTTGGGGAAGTCGTCATCTCTACGCAATCACCTGGACAGCTGTGTTTTGCCCCTACTTAATGACACTTGTCTCTAACCTTATGCTTTGTTTCAAAGTAGTCAGAGTATTTTACTCCCCACTTGACTGGGGGAGCCCACTGAGAACAGGGTGTATTAGCTCTCAATGTCCTGTTATTATTCTATCTTTGCATGTGGTAAGTATCCAATAAATATTGGGAGAAAATAATTGAACCATCATCTAACTTATGGTAAATCAATGTGAGATAAGGACTTGGAAACTTTATTTTTCCTTTTCCCAAACTTTCAATTAAGTTAAACCAACATAGACATCCACCTCAGGCAGTCCCCGAGCCTGGTTCTTCTGATTTCAATTGTGCCATTAGCCGACACATGAAGTGCAGTTTCCTGATATTGTAATATGACAGAGAAGGACATTTAAACAAGTAATGATATTTGCAGCAAAAGACTCATGATCTCATGTTTTGATTCCAATCTTATAAACACTTGAAAGTAGCTTTATAGGTGTCTTGGGCTAATTCTGAGAGAGCGTATAGTTCTTGTGCAGTCATTGGAAAGAAAACACAGTATCCTGTTCCAATAAAAGTTTCAGACACGGCAGTAAATCAAGCTCTCCTTTCAGAATACAACATTAGGCCGTTGGTTTGGGCATAACATTTGGTAATATCATTGAGACACTGAAGGCAGTCGTCACAGCCCACATATATCCCCAGTTCCAAGGGCAGCTTTATACCGAAGCCAGAACATGACGTTGGCATGTGGTTTTTACCTGGTATGGAGGAGACCATAGAGACAGCCTGAAATCCATTAACAAGATTAATCTTTGCCTTGACACCAGGGGAGTAGCTTTTCTGAAAGCTCATCAAATATTTTTGTGTCTTCACTAATAAGTGTGCAGTAACAGTGGGAGAAAGTTGTAATTCACTTCATTCAGCTTAGCACTTTTTAAAACATGTTAGATTGCAAATACGTGCACTGACCTAACTCAACTGCACCGTTCCTTTCTCTTGCTAGTGACAATGTACAGTCACAGTGAAGACAAGTGATCTAAAAAGTGGGCTTTCATAATGTGGCTGATGTCTTCAGCTTGCATGTAAAGTAGGAGATTTTACATCTAATTTCCTCCTGGTTTTCGGACTACTTTAATTTCTCACAAGATCTGATTCCAGAAGAGCTCTGCCAGATCTCATCAGCCATGACGGTGGTAAAAGTTAGAGAAATACTGACCTCCAGATTTCTCTGGAGAACAAATTCAGATTTAATGCTGCCAATACTCCATATTTCTTGGGAGAAATATGCTAGAATCTTTGATTTCACCTACAAGGATACTCAATAAAAATGAATAAGGTTACTCATTTAAAAGCCTCCCAGCTACTATATGTTCTCATTACTTTTTTTTTTTTTTTTTTTTTTTTTTGCCATGCGCGGACCTCTCACTTCTGTGGCCCCTCCCGTTGCGGAGCACAGGCTCCGGACGCGCAGGCTCAGCGGCCATGGCTCACGGGCCCAGCCGCTCCGCGGCATGTGGGATCTTCCCGGACCGGGGCACGAACCCGTGTCCCCTGCATGGGCAGGCGGACTCCCAACCACTGCGCCACCAGGGAAGCCCTGTTCTCATTACTTTAAATTCTGATGATCTTGGATTACACTGGGCTGTTTCAGCACTTAATTTTTCATAGTTTCTTGAGACTTTCAAACAAAGCAAATATACTCTTCAGGTGTAAATAATTGATATGTTACAGCAGAGATATAAACAGCTTTACAACCGAGCATCTTTCCATATTTGCTCTGCACATAGTTGTCCCGTGATTTTTTAAATAAAAGAATAATTCTATCAATATTTCTCCATATCAATCAGCCAAAATATGTTAAGGCCAGACTGTGACTTGGATAATTTTCGAACAATATACTTCCAATTGCAAGATACAGTGCAAACCGCTCAGCACATGCAGTGCACTATTGCTCTGGTCCCTAGGTCTATGTTCTCTCACAGGCCAGCCCAGCTCCCAGGAATAGCCAGTAAAGTGACTGTGCCAGAGTCACCTCAGTGGGCGGCCCCATTCTCCAGGCCACAAGAATGTTTACCTTGCTCTGTGGGACCCTCGATAGCTCCATTCTCTCCCCGAGCTGAGCCCTCAGGCTTCCTACAGAAATCCTTCTCATAACTGAAGGTTCAATCCTGTGCTAGTTTCTGGAACCAATCTTTAACTTCGTTGGAAGGATTTCAGGAACTCTTTTTAATAGCTAGAACACGCTTTCATACTCTCTTGGTGCTCCTGTAACTGGATGTCTTCTTCGTCCCCAGCATAGCTGCCTCACCTGTGGCCTCCCAGCTCACCTCTTGGGTTCAATCTGTATCTTGGTAATTGGAATGAGCTCGGCATCCTCGGGCATGTAGTGTCTTCATCCCTTCTAGGCACCTTGCAGGGGTGGAGGACTGCGTTCTCTTGCTCCGGATCGGCTCGGGGAAGAACGCTCCTGCAGTCTCCTGCCTGCCTGCTGCGGGGATCGCTCAACACCCCTCTGGCTCCCGAATTTCCTGCCAAGGTGTTACTCCCACTTGCCAGACACTCCACAAGATCTTCTAACCCCTGTTTGCTGTAGGCATGATGGCTGGGTACTGTGATCCACTTGTGTGTTAGCCCACATCCTCTGCGAAGCAAGTGCTGAGACACGACGAAGTGCTCAAGGATTTCCTTAGGGGGCACGCCTGTGTGAAAGGAACTAGGCTGGGGAGTGGAGAAGGACGGAAGAGCAATCAGACTGTGACACACAGTGACTTCCAGTGAAGGAGAGAAGGGGAGAACGCAGAAGCTCCTAGTCGGCCCATCAGTCTGAGGAAGGTTCGGAAGAGCTGTCAGGGCATCTCAAGCAAAGTCACCCATCAAAGGGGTACTGTGCCTTCCGGGGACGGGCTTGCCTTGCTATCCCCTCATCATGAAGCCATTGGCAGGGAGCAGCCTGTGGGGGCGGGGGTTGGCACACACACCTCACGATGGATTGCACGGGGCAGCAGCTGGGGCCCTTGGTCGGTTCCCTGTCCCATGGTCGCAGGCCTGCTAGGTGCACACTCAGGGCCTTCACAACCTGCCAGGATGGACTTTCTTCCAGCACCTGAAGCTGGGTCTGTACCCTAGGAACTAGCCCCACCCTGGCAAGCGTGCTGTTTTATCTCCAGGACCCAGCCTCTCCCAGCCTGCTCACGGCTTATCACAGGTAGCACTTTCGTGTGTGAATTCCCTCCTGGCATTTCTCAGGGAATTTATGTGTGTTTCTAAAATCCAAATTCCAAAAAAAAAAAAAAAATTAGTTGAGACATCGAAGAAATAAGAAAAGGTGTTATAATCATTCTCCTCCGAGAATTAAGACTGAACAATCAACATAGAGACATAACTGGTTTGACGAAAGTCACTGCCACCAAGTCAAAAGAGCAGGAAACTCTTGACGCACAGAGTCAAAGAACAACGTCGGCGTTTCCAGAACTGGGACAGGAGCCCAGAAAAAAAGTCGGGAGCCAGTCAGTCAGCCTTGCTTGCCCCTGTTGCTATGTCATACACGTATGTTCATGCAAATAAGATAAATATTAATAAGTTTATATGCATAGTATACTTTGTACAAATCATATCATTGGTGTTCAAAGAAAGGCAAGTGTTTGAAGCAAGGTAAGTTCTTCAATTGGCAATTTCCATGTGTAACTCTGGGTAGCTTTGTTAATCTCACAAGGACACCTGAATGTAAGGTTATTCGGATACCACCCAGTAACGCTTGCCAGCATTTTCCAGTCTTTGAATATTTGTTATAGGTCCCAATTCTTTGTAGATAAGGCTAAACCGAAAATTCCTTATTCAACAATTTTTGATATCCATAATTCCTAAAGAGCATGAAGAATTTTGGAAGTATTTTAACAATAATGCATAATAGAGAATAGCTTATGAAATTCCCCAGAATTCTCATTTCTTGTTCTGAGTCCTGAAGATTGGAAACACTGAGAGAGAAGACTTGGGAATTCTCCAGGAATGAGGAGAGAAATAACGATGACTAAAATGAGCCTTTGCCAATCAGAATTCAACGCTCTTAGCCAAGCAGAACTTTAACCTCACTGCTCTGTGAACCTAATTTAACTGCTCCTTCACAACAAGGAAAATAATCATATCATACAGGCTTCAACTGTGAATCTTTCCATTTTAGAAAAAGATAAGAGTTTTCTTGTAAATTATGCGTCCTCTATAGGGCTTGGCAACCACATAGCGAAAATGGAAAGAGATACTCCAATCTAATAAAAAGAAAAGTACAGCCTTTCATTTATGATATTGCTGCAGAAGGTTTCATACACTGGATCCTTGGTGAACAGCTCTAAAGAGCTAGTCCTGATTCTACTCCAGCGTCTTGGTTTGCTTGGAATGCCATGACAAAATACCACAGACTGGGGGTAGGGGGTGGGGTTCAACAACAGACATCTATTTCTCCCAATTTTGGAGGCTGGCAATTCCAACATCAAGGTGTTGGCCAATTTGGTTCCTGGGGAAGGCTCTCATTCTGGATTGCATTTTGCTGGGTCCTCGCATGGCAGAGAGACACAGAGAGACAGCAAGCTCTCTGGTGTCTCATTTCGAGAGCACTTTTCCCATCATGAGGACTCACCCCCGTGACCTCATCTAACCCGAATTACTTCCCATCTTAAATACCATGACACTGGGGCTTAGGACTGGAACATATAAATTTGCCCAGGGGTGGGGGGGAAAAACATTCAATCCATAACATCCAACATGGCTTCCTGACACAGCCCCAGATCATACAAAAAGGGGTCCAATCCTGGAAGGGTGACTGGACAGTTCTCAGCCCGTCTCCTTGGTGCTCCTTACTCCCCTGCAGGAACCAGTCCCTTAGCGTCCTCCTCGGGTCCCTCTCTGGGATCTGGGCAGAGAGTGAAGGGGGCACTGCACTCCCATATACTGAGGGCAGACCACGTGCAGGGGTTCCACAAAACATCATCAACTCCCATCCTTCCAACATCCCTAGTGGGAGCCCTCCTCCGTTTTACAGACGAGAGACATTTGGGGTTCAAACGGTTTCAGTAATTCACATGTCCATACCACACAAACAGCAAGGACTAGACCTAGTTTTTTAAAGATATACCATATACCATAAAATTCACCCTTTGAAACTGTACACTTCAGTGTTTTCTAGTACATTCACAAGGTAGTACAACCATCGCTACTATGAAATTCCAGAACATTTCGTCATCCCCTCAAAAAACCCCATACCCATTAGCAGTCATTCCTCATTCCCCCCTTCCCCCAGCCCCTAGAAACTGCTAATCTTCTTTGTCTGTATGCAATTGCCTACATTGGACATTTCATAGAAATGGAATCATATATGACGTGGTCTTTTGTGCCTGGCTTCTTTCACTCAGCATAATATTTTCAAGGTTCAGCCATGTTGTAGCATGAATCATTACCTCACTCTTCTTTATGGCTGAATAATATTCCATTGTATGGACTGCACACATTTTGTTTATCCATTCATCAGTTGATGGACATTTGGGGTGCTTCTACTTTTTTGGCTATTATGAATAATGCTGCTAATAACATTCATGTACAAGTTTTTGTGTCAACATATGTTTTCACTTGTCTTGGGCATATACCTAGGAGTTGAACTGCTGGGTCATACGGTAATGCTATCTTTAACTGTTTGAGGAACTGCCAATAGACCTAGTTTGGAACTGTCTAGTTTTGATCTGTCTGGGTTCCTCCCACCACATCAAGCAATTATCACAGTTCCTCTTAATCTTTGCTACACATTCCAAGCACCTGGGGACCTTTAAAATATACTGAAGCCCAGGTATCTTTCTGCAAGACAGCCTGACTTAATTGGCCTAGGGTGGGGCTTGGACACTGGCGTTTGTTTAAAGCTCTGAGTGGATTCTACTAGGAAGCCAGGGTTGGGAACAATCACATTATGCTTTACATATTCAGGTCTGTAGACCTTTCAGCTGAGGTTGGCCTCCCTACCGTTGATAAAGAGAAATGACTGGCTAAAGAAGTCTGTGGAATTGTTGCTTGTCTCTTGACCACATCATGCTTTAAGAGAGTAAAGATGCACAGGTCCCTGACAGAGGATCAGACGTGTCTCGGAAGCACGGTGAGACCATAGTGGCCAGCAGGCCTGTTGGGGCCCAATGTACATCCATGGAAGTCAGGGCACATCCCCTTTCTTGAGCTCCGGGATGACCTGGTTGTCTATCAACCTCACAACAGCCCTCTGAGGTGGTAATGGCCGTGATGCCCATTTTATAGACCAAAACTCTGAAGCTTGGAGAGTCAGCAAACATCACCCAAGGTCCCCAGGGGGTAGAGCTGAGATTTGAACTGAGGGCATCTGGCTCCAGAGCCCTCAGTCTTAACTGCTTTGCGATACTGACTCTGACTCTGTTCTACTAAACAACTTCATCGGTGATGAGAAATATTTCTGTACCTTAATTACTGCAAAAATATCCCCAAACACAGTACACTCTATGACCAAAACCAAAACACTCTGTTGAGAAATGAACCAACGAGTTTGACACTTGGCCAAAGGCACTAAGAAAATTAATACTGATATCAGAAAACTTCAGATACTCCGGCTTCCAAACTTGTGCACCTGACCCTAGGGCACAAGATATTTTTTCTCTCTACCCATGATGGAAATATTTAACGTTTCTTTTCTGCTCTGGGGATGCTCTGATAATGCATTATGCCTGATAACATCGCCCTGAATCTGGGAGGAGTTCTGAAACGCTGAAAAGTTTGCTAAGCATTTATCAGCCCTGTGCAGCCTGGGCTGCTCTCTCCTTCTACCAACCAAACCATATCAATTTCCAAACTGTCTCTCTCAGTAGCCTCTGGTTTTATTTAATTTACTGCACTTGGAATTTGATAAGTTCCTGGCTAGCTTTCGCATTCTTTCGCATCCTCGTAATTCGCATATTATCTTTCAGTTTTCAGTTTTTCGAATCTTCTAGTTACTCCTGGAGAAAAGCTGCTGTACCGTTTTATCTGGTTAATGCCTCAAAAACGTAGTCAAACACAGGGATATACCGTTACCCAGAAATGTCATTGTTGTCCAGACACTCCTCAAGGCCTGACATTTTGGGAGGTCCAATTTTGTTCACGGGCCCCATTAGGGTTCTACCGATGAAAAAGAATGCTCCCATTCTACAGGAGCTCACACTTTTGTGGGAAGGACAGACAACAGCCAGTTACAAAATAATATAAGCATTCTGACCGGTATGTCCGTGGTGCTGCCCATATGCCCGTGATTGCAGCAGCCTGCACAGACTGTGGAAGCCAAGGAAGTTTTAAAATTGGAGGTTGTAGAACATGATAAGTAAAGAAGTTCCAGGAGGCTATGAGAGTGCATGTGATTCAAACACAGATTTGGGGGCAGGGAGCGAAAAGACATAAAAATCGTTAATCCTCATACAGTTTTAATACACACCATGCGTAGTTCTTCAGCTTAATAACTCCCAGTAACCCTCACAGCACTTGAGAGGTAGCCCATTTTTGAGATGAGGATACTAAGACAGAGAGCAGTCACAGGGCCCAGTAAGGGATGAAACTATGATTCGAACCCAGGTAGCCTGGCGTCAGAGTCCACAGTTTAATTCTAACAGGCTGGTGTGGAGAGCGTGTGTCAAATCCCGAATGACTTGGCCAGTTCATCCCATTCATTTGTTCATTCATTTGTTCAACACATACTCCCAGAATGCTGCTATATGCCACGCATGACGATAGGCTTGAGGACGAACGAGACAAGGCCCTTGAATTCTACCCTTAAGACAGTGGCGTAGGCAGGGCAGTGGGCAGGCCGCCATTTAATTAAGATGGAATAGAATAATAATATGACACGGCCTCCAACAGGAGGAAATGCTATAAAACAGGAAATACTCCAGCAAATAACCTCAGTCAAAATCATGAAAAGAAAATTTAGGCGCAACAGGAGACCTAATAAAGGTAAATCTCATCATGTGTAAGTGGGAAAAGACTAGTAAAGAAAATACTGTTTCACACAGAAGAGAAGGAATACTGTCCAGAGACAGCTGATGCCAATGGAAAGGGAAGACAATTTGGTATAAGGGGGTTACATGGAGCAGAGGGCAGGGCAGGCTTGCTGGGCTGGTAAGTGGCACCTGAGGCACCATGAACAATGCTTGGGTCTCTATCCAGATCCATCATGGCTTCTCCCAGAACACCCAAGATGTTGCCAGCACATATTAGCATCTGGAGGCAAGCCTTAATAATCTCTCTGGCTGGCCAAGAGGAACACTCACCTAAAGGAATAGAGTTCTGAATTCTTCCGGAAACACACTCAATTAGAACACTCTGCTCTCAAGCGATAACGACTTCAGCAGACTGGGCACACAACATGGGATCTCGCCAACTCCCCACTGCCTAACTTGCTCCAAAGTGAGCCTCCCTCACCTCCCCTGCCGCCTCCAGAACTTGAAAGTGACAAGAGGGGGCAAACTACTGGGCTTAGAAAGTTTTCCTCTGAAACTCCTTCTTGAACTGAAGCAGGGACAACACTTTGGGAAGCTCTTTCCAAAGCAGATTTTTCTGCTTGACCAAAGATATAATTTTTCCTACAGGAAGTTAAGGCACCTCATGCTGGTGTAATTGAGTTTCCCTGGGAAGAAGCTGCTGCCCCCTGGGTGGTCACTGCAGCTGAAAAATTAAACGCAGATGTTTGGCCGGTCGCCTCCCCATGCATCCTGCCCTTTGTGTTTTTCCTCTTAGAGCGATGGGAGTGCGTTCAGGATGTCCCTAATGCTGGCCCTACGTACTCATCAACAATATGTCCATGCAGTTGGCTGTTATACAAACCTCTGAAATTAATCAATCATCCAGTGACTCCAGTCACCTCCCGTATTGTTTATCCCTTCTCCCAGCCACTGTCCTAGCAATGGACACAGCAGTTGTATCCCTTTTATTTGAGGAATGATTGTGGGAAAACTCACAAGTTTGCGAACTGCAGATTTTTAAAGCTGTGTTCTTATTTTAGAAACAACTGTCGATGATTTTAACCTTTCCAATGAAGGTAAAAAGGGTAATGGTTGCTTTCCTAACATGGCGCTATTAGGCAAGGGTGATTGATGGATATCGATTTGCTAGCGCATTCACCTATTAATAGTAATTTTTTGAGAAATTATGAGTTGGGGAAAAGAAGAGGTTAAACTTTTAAAACTCGCCTTTACAAATATCCTACTATTTCTTCTATTACAAAAAACATATTTATTCCAATCCCCCTCCAGTTACTCCGCTCTTTATTTCCTTTTATAACACAACTCCTTTAAAGAACTGTCTGTACTCCAAGCCTTTTCCTACACGTTCCATGTTACTTCAATTTCTTCATCTCACAACAAAACCCATTCACTTGAAAACCTTCCAGATACAAAACAAGTCAGCTCTGCTTTGGGGCTGAATCTCATTTTCCTTCCAATCCTCTACTCTCTCATTTTAGGACTATGTTCTAATTAGGCTTGTGCGTCAGTTCAAGGAGGGCTTCTTTTTAGCTCACGGCTATGCTCTCCCATGGTAGGTCCTTAAACAGGCCAATAAAATCATAGTGAAAACTCTAAGACTTCATTCTACAGCACAAATATTAATCTATTGTCAGCTATATTTGCAGGCAGCAGTATTTTCTAGTATCAACGAGCCTGTCCAAATCTGATACAATGCCCCCAAAAGCATTATGATATACAATGCAAATACTGTGTTTCCACTGGTTTTAGTCAGGGCCATTAAATAGTGTGTGTGTCCACGTGTGTGCTATGTACCCTAGAAGTACACGAATGCCACTCAGTCATCTTGCACTTCTATAACTGTGCTCATCGAATGTGTTTCTTCCCAAAGTGATAATAGTAGACTAGAGTAATGGCTTGGTTGGCAAGTACATTCACCCTTTAATGGTAAACCCTGCCAGCAACTTTTGAGTAATTATCAGGTGGAAAAAGGAGTAAGTCGAAGTTTTCAAAACATGCCGTTATTTCTTCCATCACTCAAGCCTTCTCCAGATACTGCCCATTTCCCGATTTCCTTTTACAACAGAAGTCCTTCAAAGTGTTGTCTCTACTTCCGGTTTCCAATTTCCTGCTCGCATGAATTTCCACCTTGGGAACTTCTTCTGATCAAACTTTTGCAGTCACCACTCACCAACGCTGTTCTGCTGAAAGATCGCTGGTTATTTGCACATTACTAAGTCCAACCTCAATTCTCAGTCCTTTTCACGTGGGGCTCATGAGCAGCATTGCCCAAACTCATCACGTTTGGACATACAACATGTCCAAGTCGGAACGTTTAATATTCTCCCTCACCTGCCATTTGCTGCCAATCCTGCTCCTGGTTTTTCAGTCTCAGTTAATAACAACTCTATCTATCTTTATGCTTTGGCCAAAGACCTTAGAGACACCCTGACTCCCCCATACTCACATTTGATTCTCCAGCAAATCCTACCATCTGCGCTCATCACCTCTACTCTGACCACCTAGGTCCAAATGACCTGGTCTAATCTCTTCTAGATTATTAAAATGGTCCCCTGGCTGCTGGCCTCTCAGCTTCTGGCAAGACTGGGTTTTATGTATATATATATATATATATATATTTATATATATGTATACATCTATATATTTATATATGTACATACATACACACACATATATATGTATATATATAAAATACATTTATAAATGTATATTTTATATATATATTATATATAAGAACATCAACTCCTCAAGACTCTTCTCTTTTTTGATGTTTTCACAAACTGTTAGTCTGAATCTGATTATAAAAAATTTTGGGAAAAAAAAAGAACGAATACAGCAGTCTATATACAGGAGTCACGCAAAAAAACAAGTTTTGTGGTGGGGGACAAAAGCATTATGACCTTCCAGGAGAAATTTAAGTCTATCCATTATCATCTGGTGAGAACATTCTCGACTGAAATAAGGACGGAAGAAATGACTTTGATTTATTCATTTTTAAAAGTTCTTGTATTCTGGTTTTATTTTCCTTGCTTCCAACTCTTAAGGGAAAAAAACATCCACATAAATTAAGTTTTTAGATCTACTCCAAGGGAAGGGAACAAGTTCTTCTTTGTGGAATTTTGAGAGTAATCTCCCTCCATCTATTTTAATATATGGACTGACTCCCGATTCCATGCCCAGCTCCTATTCCATGTATATGAATTAGCTCCATGTTGCCTAAGAATTTAAAAGGGCAGTAAATTAACTCTACTGAATCCCATTCACAAATAGACGATAGCAAAGTAGCACTGAAAGCTTAAAGCAGGGTTCAGTTAGCATCAAACTCTTTTACTTGTCCAATGGATAATCATGCCACTATTATTTAAGAAAATAAAATTTGTGATGTAATATCACTGTCAATTTATTTCACTATAAAGCTGTGGTTTTCAGCTGGGGGCAATTCCTGCCCCCCTCCCTGGGACATTTGGCAATGCGTGGAAACATTGTTGGTTGTTTCAACAAGGAAAGGGGCGGAGCTACTGGAGTCTAGTGTGTAGAGCCCAGGGATGCTTCTAAACATCCTGCAATGCACAAGACAGCGCCCCCCAACGAAGAATTACCTGGCCCAAATGTCAAGAGTGCCAACTCTGAAACACTGTCATTTAAAGTTAAAACAGGCCTTCCCTGGTGGCGCAGTGGTTGAGAATCTGCCTGCTAATGCAGGGGACTCGGGTTCGAGCCCTGGTCTGGGAGGATCCCACATGCTGCGGAGCAACTAGGCCCGTGAGCCACAACCACTGAGCCTGCGCGTCTGGAGCCTGTGCTCCGCAACGGGAGAGGCTGCGATAGTGAGAGGACCGCGCACCGCAATGAAGAGGGGCCCCCGCTCGCCGCAACTAGAGGACGCCCGTGCACAGCAACGAAGACCCAACGCAGCCAAAAATAAATAAGTAAATAATAATAATAAAGTTAAAACATTTATCACTCTGTCTGACCATGGGGTATAAATCCAATTAAAATAGATTTAAATTTTATGAGATTTTTGGTTTTCAGACTTTTCGCGCCTTTCATTGAAGACACAGCATTTACAATTTTATGTAAGTCACCCAGGTGGCACCAAAGCAACCTGTGGAAATACTCTGAGAAGAACTCAGTGGCAACTAATTTCCTGAAGCACTGCTCTGGCACCAAACTGACACTCCAGAGGTGAATACAAAAGCATGAAGCAAGTGCATTGCACATAGTAGGTGTTGACAGTGTCTAGTGACTTATTGACTCTCACTCAGAATGTGTTTGCAATTCAAGTTTCTGGATGGTTTGTTAGTATCTACATTTATCAACCTGATATAGTATTCAAATACTTTGGGGTCCAGTAGGTCCCGCAATTTCTATCAACGAAGGTGATGTGAGATGATTTAGGAAGATTTTATTCTAAAATGCTCAAATCAACCTCTGTTTCAAGTATAGGCATATGTGTAGGTTTTGATATACCTCTGTAACCACTGGGGACATCTTAAATTGGAAATCCCGCATGTACTGTATGCTCTACTTTTAGAGACTAACTGAAACATTATTAGCTTCCAGAATGAGGATACCTGAAGGACTAATAAATATCTAGTGCAACCACACCTCTCTCATTACAAATGAAGAACGAGAAGCTCCCAGAGGTTAGAAGACTTTTCCAAGGCCACAGAGCTGGTTAGTGGCCAATTGTGGACAATAGCTCTGCTCTTCTCTTGGAGCATTCCGGGATTTTCCCAATAGACTAATCTTTCTTTGCTTGACTTGTTTGGAATCAAACTTTCTAAAACGGCTGTATAAATTTGCATTGTCTAGTTTATTTTGAGTCTATAAACTTGATATAAGTCCCTGAATAAGTTATTTATCATTTCTCTGAAGTTAAAATCTTTCCACTAGGTACACAGCACAATTCTTCTTTAAAGTGAGCTGAACATTATTATTATACAGACCTAATAAATGCAATATATAATACATAATACTTAATACACAGTAACTGTCATTAATAATTTTTTTGCCATAACGGCTTTTGAAGAGTTGTATCACTTTGGGGACAATTCCTTTTTTCCCCAGAACGTCAACTTTTTAACCCCAAAACACACTAAATAAACTATAAGAAGTGATATGTCAACGTATTAATGTAGGCAATGACATACCAATTTACCTGACACAACAATTTTTAGTCAGATAATTCAACAGTATGGAACAAATCTCAGGTATACCGTGTCTGAATAAACCCAAAGAATTCCGTTTGGTCCTTACACCAAGCAAGCGGAACGAACAGGTTGATGGCTGTTGGCCACATGTGCCATTTCTACATTTTTAAGGACAATCATATTTAACCTTAATGTTTCTCCAAAAGTAACTTTCTGTGCTACAACTTCATTTGTAAGTTTGAGTATAATGTAACCATAAGCCTTAAAAGGTTAAAAAACTGGTAAGGAAAATGGGTCAGAAAAAGAAATGACAACAAACCTTCAAGATATTATATTTTACACATAAAATCTATTTAAGTATTTACCTATTAATTTATGTAGTATCTAATTAACAAAAGCTTTTTTTTATTTAATCATTTTCAGGAATAAATTAAAGTTAAGCAAAGATAGAGTTGAAAGTGATTTGGGATTTTTATCGTAAAATTCTACAGGTCACCTTTCCCTGCTCCCCAGAACAGATTATTACGATATTTCATTCTACACCTTCTCTTTGCCTATCTTCTCTTTATACCTTTTCCTGTCAGCTAAATACCGAAGCGTTGTAACAGACACTTCAGAAATGCCTGGAGTCAGGCATGTGACTTTAATAGGAGGCTCTGGCTAGAGCTTTTTGCAATGAAAACCAATTAATTCTGCATTCAAATGGAAATGGAAATATTTCATCCCAAATTATCTTTACAAGGTGATTCCAGCTTTTACATATGAGAATAACAGTTGAGATTTTTATCCGTGAATTTCTCAGGAGCTCCATTTTCAAACTATGTGGTCTATTTTAAACACACCATATGGATTATGTACTCTAAGAACTACTCTGGCCTAAAAAAAAAAAAAAAAAAAAAAAAAACTGTGCAAACACAAACCACCCAGTTCTAAAGTCCCAGCTGGTACTTCTGTTACCCATAAGTGCTCTTTTCTGTTTATGTCTCTTACACCCACATGTATATATGTTTACAGTTGGAATCCTTCACCCTTGTCTCTTGAAAATTCCTTGAGCAAAAATGCAGCTCAGAATGGGACTTCACTCCGTTTCTGCAGGTCAATATTCCCCCCCCCCGCCCCCCCGCAGTGTAGACAAGGCTTAGGCTGCAGGGGAAAGGCTGCCAGGAGAATGCATAGTCCAGAATCTTCTCCTCCCCCCTTCCATTCTAATTTGCTTGTCTGCTGTTCCATTCACTTGAGGCTTAAATATCTGCTTTTGCAGATGCCACCCAATCTGTTGAGCCAGCACTTCCCGAAGTATGAGCCTTACCGGCTGTTGACAAGAGTCCCATGGAAAGAAGCGTCCCACGGCAAAAGCGTGGGGAGTGAAAACTTCTCAAAACCTTTTATGCCCAGAGCTTTCCATGTTAACGTTCATTGT
This sequence comes from Pseudorca crassidens, assembly GCF_039906515.1. NCBI lineage: Eukaryota > Metazoa > Chordata > Mammalia > Artiodactyla > Delphinidae > Pseudorca > Pseudorca crassidens. The sequence goes on along the minus strand of NC_090317.1, from coordinate 126,512,502 downwards.
AAACATTCATTGCGATGGGTCAGTGGAGTACAGGCTCTCTTATAGTCTGTTTAAATATGGAGCTCTTCCTTTTCTCTTGGGTGCCCTACAGGAAGAATATTCCACAGAACTCATTTTGGGAACTACTACCAATGTTACCAGCTGAAGGGAACTTCTCAAGCTCTAATACTATATCCCAGGGCATGAGTCTCAACTAGGACATGCAGGCCTCCTAGATGGCTGCTGGGAAGCTATTTTTAAATAAGTGGCACTATTGGCACATGTCAGGACCCGCCACACAAGTGGTTGACTATTTCAGCCCTGATAATGTACTCCCCTGTGACACACTCACGTTGTCACACATCTAGGAGTGATAGCAATGATTTCAGGGATGATGAGACACGTGAGGCAAAGCAGAAAATAGACAGAAATTGAACTGTGTCATTTAGGGTTTATGAATTACAAGTAGCAGCAATCCCTTTTGTCCTTCCGTCCCCCACTACATGATGATTACCTTGAGAGCAGGGCCAGGCTGTCCTCAGCTGTGGTCCTGGCACATTTGTGCACTCAGTGAGTATCTGCAGGGTGACTCAGTGATCACCAAATTTGGGCACTCTACTGTTCGTTTGTCCCCAGTCCAAAGTGACCTACACTGAGTGAACAATCAGCTCTCTCGTATTTAAAAACTCCAGTAAAGAGGCTTCAAGGCATCCTTCGTACTCTGCTCCAGAGTTGCATGACACTCACGGCTAAGAAAATCATTCTCAGTCACACCTTCTGTCTTGTGCAACTGTCTAAAAGGCACTTGACGGATGGTGGCCATTTCCCTGGAGGTGTCAAGTTCAACCACACTGTTTGCCTCAACACTTTCGCAAAACTACCAAAGAACAGGATTTTCCTTGCTGCGTGAGTAGATGAAGAACAGTCTCTGGAATCTTTTCCATTCTCACCTTAAAATATTCACACACACACACACACACACACACACACAAATATATCTGTATGTATGTGTGCATTCACAGATGTGTGTTTGCATGTACTAATATCTGCCTAATCCTATATGTTCAAGACTTCAGCCATTTTCGGGTCCTCATCCTCCTGTGAACTTTGTTCATTTAATGAGCCATTGAATTTGATCCATACTGTTCCTGAAAGGACACTCACATTCATTGGATCTTCTCCAAATTTCTACCATTAGTTCTGGACTTCCTTCCCTCTCACTTACACTGTGCAGTAGGCTCCAAACTAGTAGACAGATATTTTCAAGCTCCCATCCAGTATTGCATTTTTATGGCCCTTTATAACCGCTAAAATGTCTTGCAATATGTTATTTAATGCTTGTGACAGTCTGTGTGTGCAGATGAGGTCACTGTGGACGGTAAACAATTAGCTCAGCGTCCCCCAGCTAGTAATTTATTTGTCAACAAATCACACTTCCCCCAACCTTGCTTTCTCCTCATGGACCTTTGACAGTTTTAAAAACACAATTAAAAAAATTGTTTTAAAGACGGCTAAATAGGAACTTATTAAGCAGGAAAAGACAGAATGTGTCTTTATGTATCATTAATAAAGTTATTAGCTCTTAAAATCATAAAATAAGTAACTACGGATCAAAATTAAATATATTCTACTTAAAGCTAGTTAATTTACACTATGAGAAAATGACGAGATACTTGTTGTGGTTAACACCTAAGGGCATGTGAAAAGTGGTACGTTACCATGAAAGGGCTCTGATATTCCCTAATTAATTGTTGGGATTCGCGGATCTTGCCAAGTAGAACGTACAGCGTATGGTGGGTGCATACACTGTGTTTGTCTATGCTTTTCTCCCAGCATAGGCGGCCTCTTCCCAGTATCACCAACCTGCCAAACCCTGCCCAGCCTTCGAGCTCCCGCTCACAGGCCACCCTTCCCTCCACTCTGCAAGTCTGCTCTGCTACCCTAGGTTGATGCTTTTAACTCCCGTAAGGTACTCATCAGATGCTAGCCTATACCCTGGTTATCTAGGTACATATCCTCCGCCCTTAGAGAATAATTCATTCACTTACTGATTCAACAAATAACCCTTCAGCGCTGCTACCAGGCCAAGCACTATTCTGGGCTCTGAAAACAGAGAGTCTTAAGAAATAAATTCTGCCTCAGAGTGCAATCTTGGGCAAGCACCTGCCATCTTTGTTATGTCACATATGTTGATGAATAGCGCTGCTGTGGCTGGTTCAGCATGTCTGATCGCAGACTCCAGTTTACAGAGAACTGTTTACTCTTCCCTCTCTGGTGTAGCCTGAGACTGTAAATCCAACAGAAAGACATCTTGCATTTCAGCCTTGCATTTAGCATCTAATAGCTGACTGCACTTCAAACAGAACGGTGCTTCTATTGAGAAAGAAGTATCCCTTACATGAGCCCAGCATTCCATTAACCAATCAAAGAAAGTGTTGTTTAAACATGCCATTTCCCACTGAATTCTTCTCTTAATTATGTAGCTCAGAGCAGTAACAGTAGTGCAGAAATCTGTCCCAGCCAGGGTTCTTTTCCACTAAGGAACTAATTAGAACTTCTTTTTTATATTTATATTTATATATAAGAGGGAGTTAATTTTGCAAAGTGTACTGAGTTCAACAGTGATGAGAAGGGTCCATGGCCTCCCTGAATAATTAGGAACAATTGTTTCAGTGCTTTGGTGCTAATTATAATTGTCAGTTCATCACCTATATAATAAACTCTTCTAAGGGACTCTTTCCACAGCCAGTGTAAACGAATACACTAAGGAAAACAAAGAGAAACTAAGGGAAAAAAGGGAAAACAACGTTCAGAAGTTTCGGTAGACCCTAGAAATTACAGACTCCATCATTACTTTATATCTTGGTGAATTCTTTCAAAGCAGAATTTGAGACAGTTCTTAAGTAAGTACATAAATTCCGAATAAAAATAAGAAGCTGAGGTCATGAAAGGATGTAGAAAGATGTACACTCATACATTTGATGAAAATAACAGGTGTAACTCTGAGCTTCTTGTTGGCCAAGGCAAAAAGAGAATAATGACCCGTAACTACGTTCTCCTCAGCAGAATGGACCACATATATGTGTCTTCTCTTTGGCTGAGCACCGCAACTGAGACTGGATGGTAGCTTATTCATCTTTGCCTCCCAGTTTGTTAAACTGGATCTCCCATCCCAAGTGGAGGTCTGGGCTCCATTAAATTTGACTAAGTTTCCTCTGTAATTGAAGATAGTATTGTATTAAGAGCTTATAACTAGGATGCCTGCCTTCCCTCCTGACTCCCTGTAATCCATTCTTCAGAGAAAAGTTAGAGTGATCCCTCAGGAACGTAAATCAAAGCATGTCTCTCACATGCTTGCCATCCTCCCAAGGGTTTCCGTTGCATTTAGCATAAAGTCTAGACTCCTGTACTCTGACACCTATGGCTCTATAAGATCTCAGCTCGTACCTCCCTTCCTTTCCCTCAACTCAGCTTGAAGCACTGTGGCGGGGGGTGGGCTGGGGTCTAAGCTCCTGCAGTTCCCTCTGCCTGGAAAGCTCTTTCCTCTGACTTTCACATACTTGCCTCTTCATTCATTCAGCTTTCATGCTAAATTCTCAGGAAGCACTCTCCTGACCACTGCAGAACCAGTCTGCACATGACTTTTGAACGCATTACTAGGTCTTACTTCCTTCCCCTTGCTTACCGTCTGAAGGGATCTTAGTGCCTATCTTTGTTTTCTTGTTTTTCAGTGTCCTCACACCAGCACATAAACTCTTAAGAGAAGAGGCATGTGTATCTTACTTCCCTCTCCATCCCAGGAGCTCAGAGCCACGCATGACACATGGTGGTGATAAACGAAGCAATCCATGAAAGACCATATACTCTAAACTGATTTTATTATAAAATGTACCAAACGAAAGAGGTATGTAACTATATCATGGTTAACTCCCTTCCCAAACTATGGGGTAAAAGTCCAAATCAGTGTATTCATTTAATGCAGGGATCAGCAAACTTTTCTGTAAAGGGCAAATATTTTAGGCTTTGTGGGATATACCGCCTCTGCCTCAACTACTCAACTCTGTCATTGCAGCACGAAAGCCACTACACACAACACGTAAACAAATAGGTGTGGCTGTGCGTCAATAAAACTTTATATGCAAAAATAGGCATCTGTTGGATTTGGCCTGTAGTTTACTAACTACTGATATAATGTGTAGATCACAATTAGTAGCAGGAAAATAATAGTTAAAAGTAAAAAACAAACAGAAAACAAAATCAATGTTAAAAGACATCCAGCAACAGTAGAGTAAAAATCTGTATGACTAGAAAAATAATGAAACCAAGTAATAGTAATAAATGAATCCACAATAAGAATAGTAAAAGAAAGACCAAATAGTAGCAATGCCAATGACCACATCATGGTTTAGGCCACACTCACAGGCTTCACTCTGTGACTGTGAAGAGATAACCCTCCCTCTCGAGAAGATGCTGATGACGTCACACTTGGAAAAATGGAGACAGGTCCAGGCACCTCATTAAAGAGAAAATGGAAAAAAAATGTCCCAAAAATTGGAAAGTCTTAACAGTCACTGGCTCGGGAAGCTAATGCTTGGAGAATAATTAAAAAGACCCCAAGATCTGTAACAAGGTGGGACAAATGAAGACGATAGAGGACACACCCAAGTGCTCATGTAAGAAAATTGCAAATACTGTAGAAAGAAGAGGTATACGCTGTTCATCTATCTGGAGACTTGAAAACATGAAATAGAATGAAATTCGGATAATACATATTTAAGTCAAATATTCCTACCAGAGTTCAGAATAAAAATTCTCAATATCCAGGTTTTTTTTTCAGATTTTTAAAGTCTCTTCCAGTGATCCCAGAAACTGTTTCCAAGAATATGAGTATTTACATTTATTTAACACTTCACAGTTGTCCAGATACATTTGGAAACTCCATTCCAATTTGATCATTAAGGCAGGCCAGAAAAAATTTAATATCCCCATTTTGTAGATGAAGAGACAGAGGCTCAGAGAAGTTACTCATTAGCTAGTAAGTAGTGGTAAAAAGCCCAAGTTTTGAAGATGTGAATTCAAATTACTCAAAGTCTGATTTGCCCATTTACCAGTTTAAGAAAGAACTTACTCTAAACATGTATGTCTTCATGGACTCAAAGAATGTCACACTTGGAGAATTTCTGGCTATACATTAGGTTTAATGGAATGATTATTTTTAAGTGTAGCAATGCCTGGGCCCCATCCCAGAGCAATTAAATAAAAATTTCTGGGAGTGGGATTCAGACATGAGTTATTTTTAAATGTTCTAAGGCATTGCCGAAGTTGAGGATCACTGATCAAGTACAGAGGTCGGCAAACGTTTTGTGTCAAGGGCCAGACAGGAAATATTTGAGGCTTTGCTGGCCATATGGTATCTGCCACAACTACTCTGCTGTTGCACGGTGAAAGCAGCCATAGATAATATGTAAACAAGTGGGCATGGCTGTGTTCCAATAAAACTTTATTTACAAAAACAAGTGATAGGCCAGATTTGGACCAAGGGCCATGGTTTGCCAACCCTTGATCTAGAACCTTTCTGTGGAAGAGACGCCTAGAGATGTTAACTATTTTACCCAAGGTCTCATCATTCATCAATAACAAACTCAGGGCTGGGATTCTGCTCTTCTCTCACTGGCCTACCACGGTTCCACTACTAGCTTGCTCTTGGTCTCTCAAACCACAACTTTGGATATGCTATGCTTCATTTTCCACAAGCTTAAAACATCACTCTCAGAATAACATATCATTTATTGGGAAGAAGGCTGCCTTTGGACATAGAGAGCTGTGGTTTTGAGGTGCAGCTCTTCCACTTACTAGCAGGGGAACCTCTGGCAGTTCCCTCAAATCATCTGGAGTGTCTGCGTTATAACCCACGAGATTCCCAAAGGAAAATGTCTGTATGGATTAAATGATTACTGAATGACCTGGTACCATGTGTGGCACATAGTAAGTGTTCAATAAATATTTATTACACAACCTGAGGACTTTTACTGTTTTAAGATTCATTTTTTTTGTTACTTCATGTGGAAAAAAATTGGAAAAACCTAGAATATTAGGAAAATAGAAACATTTCACCAAAATTTACTCTCACCGTCGGAGAGAGGAACAGGGACGTATGAAAAAAGGGATGGGAAGAAAGGTAAAGGAGATATGCAAAGAAGCTCCCCCAAGAGATTCTGATGGCCGTGGTCCCAGCCAACCTCACGACCAACTGAGAATCAGTGCCCTAAATTTTGACTAATTTTCAATCATCCTAGAAGTTGAGGGGAGATGAAGAGAGTGTGAAGATTCCATGTTTTCATTCAGAGATATAAGATTTGGGGTGGGGGTTTGTTCACTCCATCATCCTAAACTTGGCTAGTTGAATATGAACGTAAATCTCCCAATCCATTATTTGCCACTGAATGTGAGAGACAGGGTTAGTCAAATTATGAATTCAGGATTTACTTGACATGATATGATTGATTTAAACTTGATACCATTAGTGAATTTACTTTTCAAAATATCCTGGGTGACCATCAAGCTACTTATTTTTCCACTGAGATTTATAAGATTTCTATGTCATATATTCTAAAATATTAGGATGGTCTATAACCAGGAACTGTTGGTTGACTGTACAACATACATTTCCTTACCTCCTTGCTAAGGGATTCCTATTTCATTCAAACATAGCTTATTCGAGGGCAATCATATGTTTCATGCTAGGCAGTCTGATCCTATTTTCAGCTCCACTCACGGATCTGATTGATCTAGGGGTAATAAAGGAAGCTTCCCACCAGTGATTGGACAGAGAATGGGTATGTCACCTTATTCTGGCCAATGAGAGATGAGAAGTCAGGGAGGGGCTTCTGAGAAAGGTTTACCTAATTCTCCGGAGAGGGCAAGAGGAGAGACTCTTTCTCCTCTTTCCCTAGAAAGTACTGTGTCCGTAGGCAATGCCTGGAACCTGAGCTGTCATCTTATCTGTAGTTAAACTAATGATAAAGATGACCCAGACAAGTGGTGTCCAGAACCTGGATCCTTGCTGATATCATTAAGTCGAAGAATCAACCACCCTGAACGTGCTCCAGCTATGGATGTTTGTTTATGTGAGCTAATACCTCTCCTTATGGTTTAAGTCAGCTTGATTAAGAATATCTTGATTCTGAATGCATGCTACTGAAACCTTTTATCTGATGCTATTTTGTGGATGTGTTTCTCTCCCATCTCTCCTAAAACCGCTTTTCAACTTACATTTTCAAAATAAAAAAAAGCAGAGAGTGAGGACTGGTTCAAGATGGTGGAGTAGAGGGACATGTATTCACTCCCTCTTGCGAGAGCACTGGAATCACAACTAACTGCTGAACAATCGTTGACAGGAAGACACTGGAACTCACCAAAAAAGGTACCCCCACATGCAAAGACAAGGGAGAAGCTGCAATGAGACGGTACGAGGGGTGCAATCACAATAAAATCAAATCCTATAACTGCTGGGTGGGTGACTCACAAACTGGAGAACAATTATACCACAGAAGTCCACCCACTGTAGTGAAGGTTCTGAGCCCCACGTCAGGCTTCCCAACCTGGGGGTCCAGCAATGGGAAGAGGAATTCCCAGAGAATCACACTTTGAAGGTTAGTGGGATGTGACTGCAGGACTTCAACAGGACTGGAGGAAACAGAGACTCCATTCTTGGAGGGCACACACAAAGTAGTGTATGCATCAGGACTCAGGGGCAGGGAGCAGTGACCCTGTAGGAGACTGAACCAGACCTACCTGCTAGTCTTGGAGGGTCTCCGGCAGAGGTGGGGTGTGGATGTGGCTCACCATGGAGACAAGGACATGGGCAGCAGAAGTTCTGGGAAGTACTCCTTGGCGTGAGCCCTCCCGGAGTCCAGCATTAGCCCCATCAAAGAGCCTGTAGGCTCCAGTGCAGGGTTGCCTCAGGCCAAAGAACCAACAGGGAGGGAACTCAGCCCCACCGATCAGCAGACAAGCGGATTAAAGTTTTACTGAGCTCTGCCCACCAGGGCAACACCCTGCTCTACCCACCACCAGTCCCTCCCATCAGGAAGTTTGCACAAGCCTCTTAGATAGCCTCATCCACCAGAAGACAGATAGCAGAAGCAAGAAGAAATACAATCCTGCAGCCTGTGGAACGAAACCCACCTTCACAGAAAGACAGACAAAATGAAAAGGCAGAGGACTATGTACCAGATGAAGGAACACATAAAACCACAGAAAAACAACCAAATGAAGTGGAGATAGGCAACCTTCCAGAAAAAGAATTCAGAATAATGATAGTGAAGATGATCCAGGACCTTGGAAAAATGGAGGCAAAGATTGAGAAGATTCGAAAAATGTTTAACAAAGACCTAGAAGAATTAAAGAACAAACACACAGAAGAATTAAAGAACAAACAAACAGAGATGAACAATAAAATAACTGAAATGAAAAATACACTAGAAGGAATCAATAGCAGAATAACTGAGGCAGAAAAACGGATAAGTGACCTGGAAGACAGAATGGTGGAATTCACTGCCGCAGAACAGAATAAAGAAAAAAGAATGAAAAGAAATGAAGACAGCCTAAGAGACCTCTGGGACAACATTAAATGCACCAACATTCACATTACAGGGGTTCCAGAAGGAGAAGAGAGAGAGAAAGGACCTGAGAAAACACTGAAGAGATTAAAGTTGAAAACTTCCCTAACATGAGAAAGGAAATAGCCACCCAAGTCCAGGAAGTGCAGAGAGTCCCAGGCAGGATATACCCAAGGAGAAACATGCTGAGACACACAGTAATCAAACTGACATGAATTAAAGACAAAGAAAAATTATTAAAAGCAACAAGGGAAAAACGACAAATAACATACAAGGGAACTCCCATAAGGTTAACAGCTGACTTCTCAGCAGAAACTCTACGAGCCAGAAGGGAAGGGCACGATATGTTTAAAGTGAAAAGGGAAGAACCTACAACCAAGATTACTCTACCCAGCAAGGATCTCATTCAGATTCGATGGAGAAATCAAAAGCTTTACAGACAAGCAAAAGCTAAGAGAATTCAGCTCCACTAAACCAGCTCCATAACAAATGCTAAAGGAACTTCTCTAAGTGGGAAACACAAGAGAAGAAAAGGACCTCCAAACACAAAGCCAAAACAATTAAGAAAATGGTAATAGGAACATACATATTGATAATTACCTGAAATGTGAATGGATTAAAGGCTCCAACCAAAAGACACAGAATCACTGAATGGATACAAAAACAAGACCCATATATATGCTGTCTACAAGAGCAGACCGATCACTGAAAGAGAGGGGATGGAAAAGGATATTACATGCAAATGGAAATCACAAGAAAGCTGGAGTAGCAATTCTTATATCAGATAAAGTAGACTTTAAAATAAAGAATGTTACAACAGACAAGGAAAGACACTACATAATGATCAAGGGATCAATCCAAGAAGAAGATATAACAATTATAAATATATATGCACCCAACATAGGAGCACCTCAATACATAAGGCAAAGGCTAACAGCTATAAAAGAGGAAATCGACAGTAACACAGTAATAGTGGGGGACCTTAACACCTCATGCCAAAGGACAGATCATCGAGACAGAAAATTAATAAGGAAACACAAGCTTTAAATGACACAATAGACCAGACAGATATGATATTTATAGGTCATTCCATCCAAAAACAGCAGATTACACTTTATTCTCAAGTGCACATGGAACATTCTCCAGGATAGATCACATCTTGGGTCACAAATCAAGCCTCGGTAAATTTAAGAAAATTGAAATCATATCAAGCATCTTTTCCAACCACAACGCTATGAGATTAGAATTACAGGGAAAAAACACAAACACATGGAAGCTAAATAATACATTACTAAATAACCAAGAGATCACTGAAGAAATCAAAGAGGAAATCAAACAATACCTAGAGACAAATGACAATGAAAACACGGTGATCCACAACCTATGGGATGCAGCAAAAGCAGTTCTAAGAGGGAAGTTTATAGCAATACAATCCTACCTCAAGACACAAGAAACACCTCAAATAAACAATCTAAACTTACACCTAACGGAACTAGAGAAAGGAGGACAAAACCCAAAGTTAGTAGAAGGAAAGAAATCAAAGATCAGAGGAGAAATAAATGAAATAGAAACAAAGAAAACAATAGCAAAGATCAATAAAACTAAAAGCTGGTTCTTTGAGAAGATAAACAAAATTGATAAACCTTTAGCCAGACCCATCAAGAAAAAGGAGAGGACTCAAATCAATAAAATTAGAAACGAAAAAGGAGAAGTTACAACAGACACCACAGAAATACAAAGCATCATAAGGGAATACTACAAGCAAGTCTATGCCAATAAAATGGACAACCTGGAAGAAATGGAGAAATTCTTAGAAAGGTATAACCTTCCAAGACTGAACCAGAAAGAAATAGAAAATATGAACAGACTGATCACAAGCACTGAAATTGAAACTGTGATTAAAAATCTTCCAACAAACAGAAGTCCAGGACCAGATGGCTTCACAGATGAATTCTATCAAACTTCTAGAGAAGAGCGAAAACCATCCTTCTTAAACTCTTCCAAAAAACTGCAGAGGAAGGAACACTCCCAAACTCATTCTACGAGGCCACCATCACCCTGATACCAAAACCAGACAAAGATACTACAAAAAAAGAAAATTACAGATCAATCTCACTGATGAACACAGATGCAAAAATCCTCAACAAATTACTAGCAAACAGAATCCAACAACACATTAAAAGGATCATACACCATGATCAAGTGGGATTTATCCCAGGGATGCAAGGATTCTTCAGTATACGCAAATCAATCAATGTGATACACCATATTAACAAATTGAAGGATAAAAACCATATGATAATCTCAACAGATGCAGAAAAAGCTTTTGACAAAATTCAACACCCATTTATGATAAAAACCCTGCAGAAAGTAGGCACAGAGGGAACTTTCCTCAACATAATAAAGGCCATATGTGACAAACCCACAGCCAACATCATTCTCAATGGTGAAAAACTGAAACCATTTCCACTAAGATCAGGAACAAGACAAGGGTGCCCACTCTCACCACTATTATTCAACACAGTTATGGAAGTTTTAGCCACAGCAATCAGAGACGAAAAAGAAATAAAAGGAACCCAAATTGGGAAAGAAGAAGTAAAACTGTCGCTGTTTGCAGATTACATGAATTTGGTAAAGTAGCAGGATACAAAATTAATGCACAGAAATCTCTCGCATTCTGATACACTAATTATGCAAAATCTGAAAGAGAAATTAAGGAAACACTCCCATTTACCATGGCAACAAAAAGAATAAAATACCTAGGAATAAACCTACCTAAGGACACTCCCATTTACCATGGCAACAAAAAGAACAAAATACCTAGGAATAAACCTACCTAAGGAGACAAAAGACCTGTATGCAGAAAACTATATGACACTAATGAAAGAAATTAAAGATGATACAAACAGGTAGAGAGATATACCATGTTCTTGGATTGGAAGACTCAACATTGTGAAAATGTTTATATTACCCAAAGCAATCTACAGATTCAATGCAATCCCTATCAAACTACCAATGGCATTTTTCACAGAATTAGAACAAAAAATTTCACAATTTGTTTGGAAACACAAAAGACCCTGCATAGCCAAGCAATCTTGAGAAAGAAAAACGGAGCTGGCGGAATCAGGCTCCCCGACTTCAGACTATACCACAAAGCTACAGTAATCAAGACTGTATGGTACTGGCACAAAAACAGAAATAGAGATCAATGGAACAGGATAGTAAGCCCAGAGATAAACCCATGCACATATGGTCACCTTATCTTTGATAAAGGAGGCAACAATATACAATGGAGGTGCTTACTGCATTTGGTCTCCTTTGGAGGTACATCCTCTAAGTCTGACACAGGAAAAAGTTAAAACTGTTCTGAATGAGCAATCCCCCTACCCCACCATCTTTTAACTCTGATTTATTCCTAAGCTGAAAGTATTTGGCACTAGTTGAGCTAAAATAAACTAACTCTTATGACATATCAGTAAATTACTGGCCGAAATAAAATCTAAAATTCCTCCAGAGTACTTCACATAAACGTCAGCAGAACAATTGAGTTGAGGTAAAATATTTTGTTGAAAGGCCCGCCCCCCCAAAATTCACCTGAAGGAATTTGTTTCCCTAATCTCTGACAATGTTTAATTTTCTTTCCACAATAATTATAGAAAAAATCTCACTTGTATGTAAAATCCCCTCTTCTCTCAATTCTTCTTTGCCTCCCTTCCTTTTCCATATCTTTCCCAGAAAATGGAAATAAAAACATTAGGGAAATGTTTAAACTCTTAGCTAAATGATAGCCTCTCAAGATCTGGCTAAAAGAAATTATGCATTTACTCAGTATTCACAGCTTCTAGGTTAAAATTCTAGAAAGACAGAGTGTTATATTTCCAGTCTATCTATCTGATTTTCCTTTTAGCTGACCCAAGAACAGGCTCAATTACTCCAAAGACTTCGTAACAAGGGCACATTTGGGAGAATAGTGATTTCTCAGCCCCTAATTAAATAGCCTTGAGGAACGAACACACACACACACACACAGAGACACAAACACACCCCACTCAGTCATTGCACTTTTGCCCATTCAAAAACTTGTAAGAATGACTTCAGCTCCATTGTGCTTACGAGTTTGTCCTGCCTTTCTGTCACTTGAAATTCCAAAATGATACAGTCATTTTAGAAGCTAGAACTACAGTGTCCACACCACATGGAAAATCTTTAGGCCAACTTTTTCTGGGTTCACCACGAAATGAACAAGTCAACAAAATGTTGGGTGGCTCACAAGGCAATAAATTTTTCCTCTAAGATGTTGTGGTATCATTTTCGTATTTACTTCTTTTTTTAAAAATAGATATTCATTGGAGTATAATTGCTTCACAGTACTGTGTTAGTTTCTGTTGCACAACAAAGCGAATCAGCCATATGCATACATATGTCCCCATATCCCCTCCCTCTCGAGCCTCCCTCCTATCCTCCCTATCTCACCCCTCTAGGTCATCGTAAAGCACCAAGCCGATCTCCCTGTGTTATGCTGCTGAATTTTTTTAAGGGAAAAATCTCTCTTAACTGCCTCTTCCTTTTGTTGAGAAGCAATTTTGAAATTATCTGGTGGTTTGATAAATTTCTCTTATTTTTCTCAACCTTCCTTCAATTGTGCCAGTATTTTTCAGGCCACTCTCCTTTCTAGATGCAGGAGAAAAAGAAAGATTGCACTTGGATTAGGAAAATCGGGATCAACCCCAACTCTGCATTTATTAGCCACATGGACCGTGGCTGGTCCTGGAGTCCCTCTGAGCCCAGTGGGCTTATCTGTAAAACAATGACATAAATAACTATAGCATGAGTAGAGGATTCAAAGAAATGGGGGTTTGTGAAGAAGGCTTTCTAAGTGCCAAGATGCTGCACATAGGTATTTTTTTATTCAGACACATCTGTGTGATGAGGAATATTTGGCAAAAGAATGCACTGGCCTTCTTCCTCTAGGAAGAAAGGGTGCTGTCTCATTTATCAGCACTCCATGCTATAAGGACAAATGTCTTCCCACTCTGATCTCCAGAAAACTCTCCTTCTCAACATTCAGAACCATGCTAGTCCAGTTCCCAGAAGATAACGCCACTCTTACCATTTTTGGAGCTCCGTCTACTAGTAACATCTCCCTACCACTTCATTTTCTTTCATCTCTCTGCCCCTTGTCTTGTTCTCCTCTGCTTCTTATCATTAAGGCTCCATCTCCTTTCCTGACCAAAGGAGGATAGGCTGCTCCTTGTCACACCTCCCATGATTTGGGGGTAGGGGTAGATGACTAGGAGGTGATGAAATACTCTCTTCTCTCCTCTGCAGCTTCTAGGTTCCTGCCTCACCAATATGCAATTATACTCTTAGTTTTTAAGTCTTTATCCATAAGCTTATGCCTCTCTCCTTTGCCATTCATTGTTGTTACATCCTGGGACACTTTCTCAGGACCTTTAAGACCCTGAGCATCCAACACAATCTTCCCTTTCAGTGGCTATCATCCTTTAAGGCTCTAACAACCCTATCGAAACCCTTTCTGACACCACACCTCCCAGATCCTTGTCCTTTAGGGCACTAAGAACTCATTTCTTTGGCACTTCGCCTACAAGGAAGCATCACAATACACTTAACCATTGATTGCTACCAAAATCTCAAACTGTGAGAGTCCTCGAAGAAGTCACAACCTCCTGACCTTTCAACTCTTCCAAATCCTAACTCCTCCTACAGCTCTTTCCTCATCATGACACCCACTTCTTGACCCCTCCCTGCTTTCCCAGTGGATCACCATCTGTGGTCAAACAATAGGCCCTGAAAGGTGTCCATGGCCTAATCCCTGGAACCTGTGAATATGCTACATTATATGACAAAAGGGATTTGTAGATGCAATTGAATTAAGGATATTGGGATAGAGAGAGAATCCTGGATTATCCTGGAAGGCCCAATGTCATCATGAAGGTCCTTATAAGAAGTAGATAGGAGGAGCAAGGCCAGACAAGGTGATATGAGGATGGAAGCAGAGATTGGAGTGATGCAGCCACAAGCCAAGTAATGTCAGTGCCCTCTAGAAGCTAGAAGAGGCGAGAAACAGATTCTCCCTTGGAGCCACCAAAGGAACCAGCCCAGACACCATAATTTCAGCCCAGTGAAACTCATTTTGGACTTCTGACCTCCAGAACTGTAAGACAATACATTTTCAATTTAATCCCCTAAACTTATGGTAATTTGCTACAGCAGTGAGAGGAAACTAATACACCACTCACGCAGCTGAATGCCCTCTTAACCCAGTTCTGAGAGTGCCAATAATCAATAATTTCAGTTTTGCCCTTATCTTCACCCTAGAATTCCTCTTGTTTGGGGCCTTCCTGGATTCCTGCCCTGCTTTCTCCAACTCTGATTGACTGCTATCCTAATGATGGATTTTTTCATTCCTGCTCATCAGTTTCTAAATGATGTTGGAACAGATCCCGAACTAGTTAACTGGGGTCATTTATACATCACTGGGTTTTAGATTTTTTTTTTTCCTTTAAGATTTCTCACTAGTGGCTTAGTAACAGAAGGTACAAGTATTTCTCCTCTGCCTGGGATCCCAAATCCATCTCCTCCCACTTCACTGTTAGATGAACTCACCTTTTCTGAGGTTAAGATCATCTACAGCCTTTCAACTTTGCTTCTATCTTTACTCCTTTTTCTTACCTCTTGTCTCAAAATCAGTACCTTTTCTCCTTCTCCAATCCACATCCTCTCCATGCCACCTGGATCTCATACCATTCCCACATATTCCTCAACTTCACTCCACCCATTAGCTTCTGGCATTGGAACACATACAGAGGGGTCATTAGCTCCACTCCTTGTGCAGGGAAGCAACATCTAAGCCATGCAGCGTAAATCATTCTCTAGCTTTTCCAAAAGATCTCCAGAGCTAGGAATCCATATCTTCTTTTATTTCCCCTTCTATTGTTTGCTTGCCTTAAAAATCAAGAAGTTCTCAAGTGGGAAAGAATATTCAGTTGTTCAGCCTTTCAGAGACACACAGGAAAAATGGTAAACATAATGACATTAATAGGAATCCTCTGAGATCATGCAGATTGAAAATTTCTATACCAATGTCTTCATAAACATAAAATGATTCTTTGTTTTGTTTTGGAAAATAGAGGCCCTCTTCCCAGGAGTCCTAAAGAACTTTGTGTTTTATGTAGTAAGCACTAGCTGTTTATTGAATTAAATGGTCAAAGCAGCTCATTGAAATGGAAATTTTCCATGAGCTGATCGTCACGGGCCATAGAACTCTTAGCCCAAATAGCTGGATCTGCCTTCAGGTAAGAATCTCTCCATCTCTGTCTCGGTAAGTTGGTTACAAAATATCATTTTCCTCAGTGTATAACCTTTATCATATGGCTTCCCATTGTTGAAAACACAGTTATCTGCTTTCTACTGCTGACACTATCATATTCTTGTTATAGGTTTCAAAAACCTCACGTAATAGTTCAAACAATTTTTTGCTGGCAATGGAAGCCCATGGATGAAGAGAAAGAAGCATACAAGGGAAAAGTGATTTTAGAAAAACAACTGACTTTATGTAGACGTTAAAGATGCCAACATTTTTTGGGGAAAAAAATCTTGCTTATTTTAAAATGTCTAACATTATTCTAGCCAAATAAATACAGAACTAAGCTCTTGTAGAAATATAATCCTTGTGGAAAAGATATAGATTTTTTTCATATAGCTATTTACTTTTTCCTTAAATTAATTGCATGTGTATGTAAAGTCCACAAGACCTATATTTTAAAAACATATTAAATATATTAACCTTCTCAAAAATTATATTTTCAATGAATTTACATATATGTGAAATATGTAAGCCATTTCAATGACAGTGTAAGAATACGTTAAAAACCCAATTTATGAAAATATCTTTAAAAAATTATGAAGTGTAAAAAAGAGAAGCAATATAGAGTAGCAAAAAGAAAGTACATGTATAAGTCAAGCTGATCTGGATTTTAATCTTTATCACTCACTATATAACATTTAACAAGCTCAATCCCATTAATACCCAAAATTGGGTATAATAAATTCAGAAAATATGAATGACAGACATCATTCAGTATGGTTAATATATATAATAGGTTGATATTAAGAAAGCTTCCAAATGTATCTCACCCTGGTTATAAACCAAAAAGATAATTGTTCAGGAGATGTACAATTGTCTGGAAAGTAAAGTCCTAATAAAACCCTAACATAACAGGAAAATGAATTGACGTGGATAGGTCAGTAGTGCTATAGACATACAATACAGATCATTGATGTGTTTGCCTTAAAATAATTTCGGCTAAAAATGAAGTTGTTTTCATAAAGTGAAGCTTAGGTATATTTTAACATTTTACTCTGGCATCATTATCATATGGTATTTGAAGAGAGAAAAATAGGTATATAATTTTGAAATAAGGAAATGAAAAAAATTTTTAAATGGGGACAATAATAACGTAATTCTCATCTTCCAAGGCTATTATGGTGCTTAAATGAGTCATAGCTTCTCCGAAAACCTGGGTTTCCCCTCTTCCTTCTGTTAGACAGGAATAATTCTTTCTTCCTCAAGAGTGCCCAACACAATGCTTTGAACAAAGCGGACATTCAGTAAATGTTTGCTAAGTAAATCAATGCCTTGAAAATCATTTGACAATGTATAATATCTGCTTTCCTCCACACTGAGAAAGAAACCCCTCAAAATCAATCAGGTTACTTATTTCCCTTCACATAAGAACTGCATCTCAATTTATTTTGGAGAATCTTACACTTTGAGTTTCTAAGGTTTTCATTCAAATTATTTATCTTATATGGGGCTTCGGAACCATGTGACTAAAAAAAAAGAGATATCAAACTTTAAGGAAAAGAAAAGCACATCATCTTATCCATGCTGCTTCTGCAGAAGATTTCATACACTTGGCCTTTGATAAACATGTCTTTCCAAAGTGCTATTCCTGATTCTACTCTAGCATGGCTTTCCCAAGACCAGAACCAGCTCATGAAACAGTCCAATCAGGGAAGGGTGACTGGGCAGTTCTCAGCCCTCCCCCTTGGTGCTCCTTACTGCCCTGCAGGAACCAGTCCCTTAGCGTCCTCCTCGGGTCCCTCTCTGGGATCTGGGCAGGGACTGAAGGGGGCATTTCCCTCCCATGTACTGAGGGCAGACCATGTACAGGGGCTCCACAAATATCATCAACTTCCATCATTCCAACATCCCTAGGGGGAGCCCTCCTCCGTTTTACAGCTGAGACACAATTGGGGTTCAAACAGTTTCAGTAATTCACATGCCCATGCCACACAAACAGTAAGGATGACAACTGCTTTTTTTCCCCCTAAGATATAGTTTATATACCATAAAGTTCACCCTTTTAAAGTACAGTTCAGTGGTTTTCAGTGTATTTACAGTGATGTGCAACCATCACCACTATCTAATTCGAGAACATTTTCATCCCTCTAAAGAGAAACCCCATACCCAGAAGTAGTCACTTCTCGCCTCTCCCTCCAGCCGTAGGCAACCACTATTGTACTGTTTGTAGCTTTTCTGTACCTTTCATATAAATGGAAACATACAACATATGGTCTTTTGTGACTGGCTTCCGTCACCTAGGATAACGTTTTCAAGATTCATCCACGTGGTAGCATGCATTTGAACTTTCTTCCTTTTTCTGGCTGAATAATATTCCATGACACACAAAAAAATATTTTTAAGCATTACATTGTTAAACAAAAACTGTTTGTGGTCATAAAGTTCAAACACCATGAGGCAGAAAGATATAAAGAAGAAAACACCATTTCTCAACTATCAGATTGGCCAAAAGCTAAAAGTTTTATAATACTCTGTGCTGCCGAGGCTGTAGGAAACCAGCATTCAAGTGTTTCTAGGGCAAGGATGATAAACTGGTTCATTCTTTATGGAGGGCAATTTGGTAATATCTATTAGAATTATAAATTCCCCTTCTGGAAATTCATTCTATAGATACATCAGCACATATGTGAAACAATGCATTTGTTTCAACATCATTTGTTGTAGCAAAAGACAGGAAGCCACATTACAGTACACTACTACTGAACTGGTTAAATAAATGATGGCACACCATACAGTGCAATACTCTAAAGATTGAGAAAGTTCCTTACATACCAATATGGAAAGTTCTCTAAGATACTGTCACACCTGAAAGAAGAAGGTGAAGAATACTACATATAGAAAGTTTTTTAATAAAGAAAGGGAGTAAAGTAGAATGCATATACTTATACTTTATATGCATGAAGAAACTCTGGAGGGATAACAAGAAGCTACTCATAGTGCTTACCTGTTTCGTGGAAGAGGTCACAACATTATGACTGGGGCATAAGTTGGGAAACACTTTTGGCTGTGCATATACATGCCGTGGTAGGCAAAATTCTAAAAATGCCCCAAAGCTTCCTGTCTCCTGACTACTTACTCAAACACTCACCTAGGTACTGCTGTGAAAGGACTGTGCAGATGGAATTAAGGTTGTGAGTCAGTTGATCCTAAAGTAGGAAGATTTTCCTGGAATATCTGAGCGGACCCAATGGAATCACATGAGCCCTTAAAGGCAGAGAGGAAGGCAGAGGAGTCAGTTGAGAGATGACGAAAGGGGGTAAGAGAGACTTGACCCACTGTTTCTGGAGGGGGCCACTAAGAAAGCAAGAGGAAGGATGCAAGCAACTGCTAGTAGCAGAGAGTACTCCAACTGACAGCCAGCAAGGAAACAGGGACCTCAGTACTACAACCACAAGGAATCAAACTGGCCAACATCCTGAATGAGCCTGGAAGCACATTCTCCCCCACAGCCTCTTTAGGAGAGCCCAGGTAGCTGACAGCTTGCTTTCAATCTTGTGAGCCCCTGAGCCAAGAAACCAGCCAAGCCACCTTGGACTTCTAACCCACAGAGCTCTGAGATTTTGTGGTGTTTTAGGCTGCAGTGTTTGTGGTAATACATTACAGCAGCAATAGGAAACTAATACATATATGGCTGTACTGCTTATCTTTTTATGATAAATAAAGATTTAAAGTTAAAGAAAATCCAAATAGACCTCACTAAGATAGCTGAAAATAAGGTTATCTTTCCAGAAGCGTAACTATCAAGTCAAAAGTTCATGGTACTTTTCTTTGTTTCGTGTGCCTACACTTAAATAATTTCAGTCTGAAATCACAATTTTGATAAAAATCCCCTGGGCAGCAAGTCTGTCTTATAAAACCTGAATGGTAGGCTTGTTTTCCCAAGGCCCTCTGTCTCCTAAATCTAATGTCTTCTCTAAAAACTAAAATGCCAGGATATAAACACAGTTTATTTAATTCTTAGTTAGAACTGATAAAATTAAATTAATAGACTCTAAAGAGACAGACACTTGGCTTAAAGGAGAATGTTTGCCTTCTCTAATTGAAATGTCTAAAGGTTAAGCCTGCACTTTGTCTAACATTTAACTACACGTTTCTTCCCTTTGGTATTGGGTATGTTCCAGAGTTTTGTTAAAGGAGTTTATTGTTCCTCCATGGAAAAAAAAATGGTCAAATAAGTGGTCTTTAATACAGAATTAAGATGAAAGCTCCAAGGACACCAGTTCTCTTTATTATCATTTAGCTCTTTATAGCTAAAAACTTTGTATGGAAACAAAAACCTTCCAAAATTAACTACCTTCCATGAGAAAAAGCAAAAATCGATTTCCTTTCTAATTTGTTAGAAGTTAAATTAATCTCACTGTTGAGAAAAACCTACCAATTAATGTCACTGTTAGGGAAAATCTACTTATTTTCAAAACTCTCTTCTAAGACCTGCGTCTACTTCTTGCTACCCACTGTTGGTCAACATCTATCACAGTGGTTCTCAACAAGGGGCAATTCTGCTCCATGGGGCACCTTTGGCAATGTCTGGAGATATTTTTGGTTGTCACAACCGGGGGGTGCTACTGGAATCCAGTGGGTAGAGGCCAGGGGTGCTCTTCAACATCCTATAGTACACAAGACAGCCCCACAACAGAGAATTGTTTGGCTTCCAAATGTCAACAGTGCTGACGTTGAGAAATCCTGGTCTAGATGAATCTAGAAGGACGGCTTGGTAATGAATAAAGATGTGAGGTTCTCCATTTAGGAGAAACAGGGAAAGCCAAGTTAGTACAGGATGGTCATAAAAGGGAGAAAGAAAGAAAGAGAGAAAGAAAGAGAGAAAGAAAGAGAGAAAGAAAGAGAGAAAGAAAGAGAGAAAGAAAGAAAGAAAGAAAGAAAGAAAGAAAGAAAGAAAGAAAGAAGGGAAGGAAGTTCTTTCCTTCTAAGTTTCCCCCAAACTGAATTGAGTATCATTATTAAATTTAAATTTATTAAAAAGAAAGTCAAATTTAAAGTTCAGTGCCGCAATCACACTAGCCACACTGCAAGCCACATAGGACAAGTGACTACCAGGTTGGGAGCATGAATTCAGACAATATTGCTGGGACATAGTTCTGAGGAAGGCTTAATCAGCAAGGTTGACTGCTATGAAACAAGACTGCTGAGCGATCACTAAGGAAAAGGACATGACTTTCTTACTAGTGTATCATGGGTGACCTCTGAGATACAAGCTTTCAGTGAACAGATGAACTTTAACGAAGATTTCAAGGAAGATTGTTTTGAAGGAGTAAGAACAAACGTTCATTTTTATTTACTTATGTTTATTTCATTTGTTTGTTTTCTTGCCTTTTTAGGACAAGGAAAACTGGATTGGTTATGCTAATAAAATGTGCTTATACTAATAAAATGACCACCAAGCAGTCTCAAGTCTCATTGTGCAAAAAGTTCTCCTCTGAAATAGTGAGAACTTCAAATAATTTCAGAAAATTTTCACAACTCAAGCAATCACATAGGAAGGGCATTTATCATGTATGACCTTTAAAGTGAGGTATAAACTGTTTCGTGGAAAAAGAAATGATCTAGCACAAAAAAGATATGCTTCTCTCCTTGTTCCTCTTATACCCAGTTGTAAAGTCCAGTTCATGAAATACAGAAAAAAACAAAAGGTGATTAAATCTAAATAATCAGCCAACTGGGGTGAGGGGAGTGCAGAAAGGAGAGTGTTTTGGTTACACTGGTGTCTGGCATGAAGAGAATCAATTGGTAAACTGATTCGGCTTTTGTTTTTTCACTCTTCAGCAGCATTTTCTGAATGGTATAGAGAGCTTAAGTCTGATTTCCCCATTTGAAACCAAAATGGATTGGCATGACAACTATTTCTTTGAGTAAAGCATAAAAAAATAATTTATTCAACTGCTTGCTTCCTCCATCCTGGACAGCTGGTTGCCATCCTGGACAGTGAACTGTCATTCTGGACCTGAGAAGCCCTTCCTTCATGGGGAACCTGGGCTGCTCCCGTGACGCCACACGGCCCTTGAGGGGCATGCTCTGTGGCTCCTTGGAAGGGATATGCGAGCTGGAAGGTTGCTACGGAGCAGCAGACGTGAGTCACTCCCTCTTGGAAAGCTCAACTGCTGTAAACAACCATAGATGGCAGATTTCCGGGAGGGAGTCTGCTCATCCAGTCTCTGAAAAGGGAACACTTTTGCCCAGACCCTTGAGAGCATTTGGTTCTAGCACTCTCTTGGCTTTGGGTTAGAGAATCTAGCTGAGTAAGATCTAATCAATATCATCATGCATTCGCTCTCTTTAAAGTCACTGACATGCCAGCCTGGGGGCGAGAATTGAAGCCCAATGCCACATGCGCTTCCGCCTCTGTAGGTTGGTTAGCTTTGCCTTATGTCACACCGTCGCATCCTAAATAGGTCTACAAAGTCATGCGGATAGATCCGCATGTTCTATGTAACTACTGGAAAATAAATAAAACACCATCTTCCCGATGTGAGACCTACAGCATCTGCCATGTAAAGGGAGAGTATTCTATTATTCTTGGTGAAAAAAGTAGATATTACATAGAAGATATTCACATAAACAATTCTACTTCCAACTCATTAGTAGCTGAATTCTCCCGCCATGCTATGCTCTCCTGCTGATTTTGCAAGTCAACAGCCCTCAGTCTGTCTCTCCAGTCCCCGCCTGCCCCCCCAACCCCCGCTTCAAGACTTTGACTCGACACAGACTTCTGTCTCTCTAATCCCTGCCCATCCACCACCTTGTCCAACATTTCAGAAGGACACCACAGGATCTTGGCATTGAGCTTGTGAAAAGTTGCCAGGCCTATCTGTATCAATGCCCCTACTGAATGCTCATACAATGAAATTGGAGTTCAGTATGAAAAACCCCATCGCTTTCATAAATGCTGCGATAACACTCATTACACCAACACAGAGCAAGAGAAAGGTGCTCAGACTTAATCCGTTTTAATCTTAGTTATTTCCTAATATAAAAGACTGTGGGACTTTTCACATTCTTTTGGAAGGATTAGTGAAGGCAAACATGAATAACAAATTGACATTTCTGAGTTTTGGAAGAGCCAAAAGCAATACAAAAGGAAGGCAGACAGATCAAATTTCTGAGCAGAATTATTTTTCTAAGCGGAGTTTAACAGTTAACATTAGGAACAAATGTTAAACAGCTCTGCACAGTTATTTTTCTGTACCTGGAACACATTTTGCCAAACAGTTGAAATGACAAGTTTGAAAGACACATCTTGATGTCATAGAGACAAAGGAACTTCGTCTATGTGACAGGCATGAGAGAACTTTTTTAAAAGAAGAGTTTCTTGGATAAAAATTTTTATATTCCTTCAGTCACTTAGTTGTCTGAGCTATTCCAAAGCTAACGGTGTCTATTACTTTTCTAGTGAAGAATATGTGGATTCCTTTCAAATCATTGAATACTGGCATTAAGAGATTTTGAAATAATCTACTTTGGCCTCTTCATTTCATCGACAAGGAAAGCAAGATCTACGAAGAATCTCCAAGCCATGCAATGTCACAAAATCAGAGATCCATGACAGTTTAGGACTAGTACGCTGTTTTTTGATGATGCATTCCACGATCTTTTCTCATTGTCCCTTTCCTCGAGAACATTCTTTATTGTTGTATAGTATTAACTTCCTCCTCCATTATAACCCCATTCCAATTTGCTTCAATGTACCTTGAATCAAAATAGCAAGAACAAACTGGTTCTTGTGGTTTTGCTTGTCTTAATGCCCCCACTGAGGGCACTGAGAAATGCTGTGAGGATGGGTTCCACCCAAGCACTTTGAAAGCAATTCATGTCTAACTAATAGAATTGTAAAATGAAAAGATCCCTAAGGGACTAGTTCCAAGATGGGATTCTGGGTCTTAACACACTCCACCTTCACCCTTAATCCTAGACGTGGGGTTCAGTCTAAAGCCGGGTTTCTCGACTCCGACTCTAGCCCTATTGACTTTGGGGGCTGGATGAGTCACTGATCTTGAGTGCTGTCCTGTGCGTTGCTTAGGAGGCCTAGCAGCATCCCTGGCTTCTACCCATTGGATGCTAGTAGCACCCTCCCATTGAGTGGTGATAACCAAAAATGTCTTCAGACATTCCAGATGTCTCCTTGGGGGGGCTAAAATCAGCCCAGATTGAGAAACACTTGACACAAAATAGGAACAAAAGCCGAGATGAAAAGTGCGATAAAAAGGAACTCACTGGCACCTTCGGCTATGAACCTTCTTTAGCTCTAAAGCCACTTAAATGTTTTGGTTGAAAAAAAAGGAAACTTGTTTTAATCAACCCTATGCCTTTCCTCACTCCCCCTACACTTCTGCCTTCAAAGTGTATTTCTGTTGCCATGAAAACAGAGCCTGCCTGTTTGTAATTATAATATTACTCTGTAGCAAATTTCAGAAAGAACCAATTGGTGCACTTCCAACCTTCAATTCACTCTCTCCTCTTCTCCATTCCTTAGCGGGGAGTTTGGAGAGAGGGGAGGAATGAGAGGAGAACGCTTCCGTACGCTCAGCTCTGGCCTCGTTCTGATGCCTACACTCAGTACCAACCTCTCAGGTCTCCAGGACCTGCCCACCAAACTTCAAGCACCACCCTGGCTCTGCCCCAACTTCATGCCACGACAAGGTTCTCATCTGCTCAGCATTTTCACCCAAGACCACAGAACTTTGGTGAGAGATGGTCAGGACTCAACCATAGTGATGTGATGAAGGAAGGGAGGGAAGAGGCAGATAAGCCATTCTTAATCAAAAATGAGTTAGGCTATTTTATTTGTAGCTTGGGTTACTTCTTAGAATATACCAATGATAGCCGTGCTGCAGAAATTTAATAGACATGTTTAATAGACGTGGTGCTTACATAATTTCTTCTCTGGCTTTTCATAGATTGAGATATAAATAATAAAATGCTCAAATCTGAAGTGTAAAGCTCCATGACTTTTTACATATGTATACATTCATATCACCGCCTCCCAGATCAAGACCGCATTACCCTAGGTTTCCCTGCCTCCAGTTAAAACCCACCCGCCACCTCCCAAGGCAAGCAATATGCAGATTTCTATCAATGAAAGTTAGCTCTGCTTTTTTATAATTAAGTTGCACAATATGTACTCTTTGTAGCTTTTTTCCCACATAACGTTTCTAAAGTTCATGCATATACTTATATGTGTCAGTGGTTTGTTCTTTTTTGTTGCTATGTAGTATTCCATCATGGAGATATACCACAGACCCTGTTAATGGATATCTGTGGGGTTTTAAAAAATATTTTGGGACCATTCGTAAAGAAACTGTATGCAAGGCTTTGTTCGGATATATGCATGTGGTTCCCTTGGGTGTATAACTAGGAGTGAAACTCTAATATTAACGAATAGAAAATATCAATCATTAAACTGAAGTTTTTCTATCAGTATAAAGACTTAAAGGACACAACGATCATCACTCATTTATTTTGCCTAAAGGAAAAATAGATGAACTTTTAAATTATGTATCAAGAAAAATATATACTAACATAGCTAACAGTAGGGTGAACACAGAATGTGTCTTGGAACTTTTCAGAGTACAAAGGGCACTGTTAATATTTGCACTGGGGCCATTTAACCCGGAGTTGCCTGAGAAAACTAAATCTTACAGTCATTCAAGCTAATTCTGACTGAGAAGATGAAAGCTAGGGCCAGGTATCTAATGCCAACTTCAGAATCAAGTTCCTTTTTTGACCTTGGCCAACTTGTTTAAACCCTTGTCCTTTAATCACGACATTGGTCAGAATCTTTTCCACTGAAATTTTACGAATACTTCATTAAGTGGCAAGTCATAAATCATAAATCTCAAATCCAATAGAGCTGTCTAGGAAGGACTGAGGGCTGGGATGCAGACTTCCAGGGTTGAGGTATACGCTTTCAAGAGCTTGGCTATACCCGCATCTAAAGTGCCACTCAATTAATTTATGAGGTTCTCGCTTCTTTTTCATTTTCTCTTTCAGTTCTGAAGGCATTCTAACTTAAGAATAAGTTTAGTCTAGCCACATATGCTCTATGTTATTTCACTGAAAAGAAGTGAACTGCAAATTACATCAGCGGTTGCTACGCGTTTGGCAATATCTTTCTTCTTCATGCTTCAGTCACTGGACTTACTGTGTGATGAGAATCCCAGAAGCCCAGTGCGACAGTGCCTGAAATCTCGACTAAATCAAATACCATGAAATTGTTTCATCAAGCTGATTCTCAACATTGGATGGGAGGGGGTGAGAGTCACCCCATTGAAGCTGCTGTTCTTAGGCTCACATGACAAAACAATGCTTTATTTCTACAGTGTTTAAAAGTGTGAAAGCTACACAAGACAATAACCATAAATTAGCAACGCCTTTTGAAGGTGAAGGACTGCCAGGTTTTACAGGCATTTAAAACTACATTTGTTGAAAGACGGAGAAAGAAAGCGGCACCCCTTGAAAGGAAAACAATGTATACTGGCCACATTTAGAATGTCCTCAGATTTGCTGTACCAAAATGATAAGTTGCATAGAAAGAGTAAATTTAAGTGGAATAACGATGATCTGATACTAAGGAAACTGTGCTTCCTACTGCAGAAAAGCAGCCACTCCAAGTGAATTCACTGGCAGTCGGAGCCTGTTACAAATTTACAGGTTAGAACGAGGACTAGAAATACAGGACAAGATTAGAAAACTGAGATAATACTTGTAACATGAATTCCTTGTGGAACAAGCCTTGTTTTATAAAATCATTATCTTAATGTTAAGTTCATCTTTTCTAACAGTTTTGGCTGAGTCTGTACCTTCTAAAAATTAACCAATGTGGTCACATTTTTGCATTAAAAAAAATCCCTATCTACGCTAATATACAACCCAGTAATCATACTCCTGGGCCTCTATCTACAAGAAATGAAAATTCATGTCCACATAGAAATGTATACACGAATATTCACAGCAGCTTTTCTGGTATTAGTCAAAAAGGGGAAGCAACCCAAACATCCATCAACTGATGAACAGATAAACAAACTGGTATGTCCATACCATGGAATACGACTTAGCAATAAAAAGAAACAAAATCTTGATACATGCAACAATTTGGATGAGTCTCCAGATAATTATTCTAAGTGGGGGAAAAAATCTCAAAAGGCCACGTACTGCATAATTCCTTTTTTTTTTTTTTTATGCAGTACGCAGGCCTCTCACTGCTGTGGTCTCGCCCGTTGCAGAGCACAGGCGCCGGACGCGCAGGCTCAGCGGCCATGGCTCACGGGCCCAGCCATTCCGCGGCATGTGGGATCTTCCCGGACCGGGGCACGAACCCGCGTCCCCTGCATCAGCAGGCGGACTCTCAACCACTGCGCCACCAGGGAAGCCCCATAATTCCATTTATATAAAATTATCAAAATAGAAAAATTATAGAGCTGGAGAAGAATTTAGTGGTTGCCGAAGGTTCGAGATGGTAAAGCACGAGTGGGTGTGACCAGAAGGGGGTGGAGCATGAAGGAGCCTCGTGGTCATGGAACATTGGGTATCTTGACAGTGGTAGTGGCTACACGAATTTACATTATGTGATGGAATATGGAAGAGAACGATACCCACACATGGCACCAATGTCGATTTCATGACTTTGACACTGTAGTGTATAGTGTCAAATATCTATATACATAAGATATAACCACTGGAGGAAACGGGGTATATGGTACATTGGATCTCTGTATTATTTTTGCAGCTGCCTGTAAATTGAATTATTTCAAAGTAAAATCTTTTGAAAAAGGTACAGCCACATTTATGTCTGAACACACACACACACAGGTTTTGCCCCCTACCTTTTGAGTCATTACCTCCTAGGAAGAAATCCTTCCTAAGGTCAATTTTCATAAGTAAGAAATAAAATCACCATTAATGGCAAAGAGGAAAGTTTTCACGCATTTCTGACACCCAAAAATCAACCAATTTATGCTAAGGCAACACCAAGTCACATTAAATGGACCCAATCACATCAGTACTGTACACAAGTTGTTATAACATAACAAGGAAATGGTCTTCTAATTCCTCACTAACAGAATTGTCTATCTGTATGTGTTTCACTCTTTCCCAGCAGTTATGTACTGTGCATGCAAGCCTGTAATCATAATGCCTGCACTTGACACTGTTAAGCAATTGTGCATTTAGTTAAAAAAAAATAAAAAGAAGAGCAATGACAAAGCCATCAGTGATAACAATACAGATGGTGCCTGAGATCATCATTATTTGAAACAAGAAAGCCGGGCATTTTCTTGGAGGAAGAGGTGCAAGATGCCATATGCCTGTTCCCTTTCTACGGCACACAGCCGCCGGAAGGCAGGGTGAATCTAGCCCATAAATGTAAGTAGGAATATCAGACCAAACTCCCCTGAAAAGTCCAATTCTTATAACCTGAATGGCATAAATTGAAAAGAAAGGCTGAAATGGTATATGACTAAATCTTCAAGGCAACTTGCAACTGGATGTTAAAATTATGAGGAAGTTTGTTTCTCATATATTTTTTTACACTTTCCACATTCATATTCTACTTATAAAATCAATTTTTGAAATATATGTAACTACTGTATAGCACAGGGAACTACATTCAATATCTTGTAATAAGCTATAATGGAAAAGAATCTGAAAAATAATATTTTCTATATATATACACGTGTATATGTGTAATAGAGCCACTTTGCTGACACCTGAAACTAACACAACACTGTAAATTAACTATACTTCAGTTAAAAAATGGTTTAAAAACGTACACATACACACTGCTATGTATATATGTACACATATCTGTGCGTACACACCTATAAATGGCAGTGCTCACCAAGGGTCCTTGATCTGAGACGGAATGGTGGTAGACACTTGCTCCCTCCAGATCCCCTGAAGTCCTTTTCACTCCTTCTGGGCCACCTCCCCTGGTTTTGGTACATTTTGGCCTCCAGTGACTGCACGCGGCACTGCCCTTGGACCAGGGGAGCTACTTCGGCTACACCACATCCTGACATACCTGGTAGTTGACCCTTAGCTCATGACTAACAAGAGGGGAGCACGTAAACAAACACAGCTCCAGGCACCAGAGGAGGGGGCAGCCTGTGGGGTGTAAGTTGCTCTTGGAGCTACCCCGTGGCCCAGCAGAAGGAAGATGCGACTTTGCTTGCCATTGCATCCCTGCTTGGCTTCAGCCCTGGCTGCCTGCTCCCCCAATCCCTTCAGCCGCATCACCTGCAAGTGTTTTCTTTACCACTTACATATAAATCCTCATTTCAGAGTTTCTGGGGACCAAACTGAAAACAAGACTACTTTTCACATTAAAAATTTTCTGAAGCCAAGGCATATCTTACAACTGAAATGAACATTTAATGCAGCTTTTGTTCTCGAAAGATCTGTTATTAAATCCATGTTGCATCCTATAATTGATGACATCTAAGATTATAAGCTGTGTGAGGGCAAGGTGGGTCTATTTTATTCTCCACTGTGCATCCAATGCCCCAAACATTGCCTCAAACATATTTTACTCATTAAATTTTTGTTGAATTAATGGATCAAAAAATATAGTTTTATAATGTCTTGTATTATTATTCAAGTGATGAATTTTCTTGATGGTAGGGCATGAATCATGTCTGTATTTATGCTTTCCATAATACTTAACGCAAAGTCTAGTCCAAATTCAGCACCAACGAATGTTGACTACAATTGGAACACAGATGCAAAAAAATTTTACAGAGGGAAAAATACGTATAAAACTAGGAAAAAGCAGGAGAGAGAAAAAAAGGAAAGGGAAAGAAGAGTTGGGGACAATAGGAATAAAGAAAGACTAGAGGGGTGAAATCACAAGAAATGACAAGTGGCAGGTCAACTTTCAAGTGACAACAAAGAAGAGATTACAAAAACCATAATGGCTGGGAATAAGATGTGAACAGGAGGCATCTGATCTACATCGAATTTAAGCAGGAAGAGTACACGCTTGTTTGTTTTTTCAAGACCAGAAAATTAAAATCTGGAATAGATCTCCCAGAGTATGCAAAATTCCCCATCCAGCAACTATGGACAGGAAGTAAGAAGACGCCCTAACACGGCACCATAACACAATGGTTTGCAGAGCTCACCACAATGCCAGGGACTTCTAGACACAACCATAGTATGAGAAGACTCTGAAAGCCAGGCTGGCAACACTGGGCATCCATATTCTTTGGGCCAACCAACGAGCACTCAAGTGCCCTTTCATCTGTCCTTCACCACGGCCAATCTTCAGGACTGAGTCATTCTTCTCTAGTATTCTTTAAAGACAGCCAAGCAGACATGGGGATGCTATTTGCAGTTTGGTGAGGACCTGATCAAAGGTAAGGTGACTTTTGAAGCTGTCCTGCATTAAGAGGTGTCTAGATAAGACAATAGTGTAGAGGAACAAAAATACACTATTTCAGTGGGAGCAAAAGTACCGTTATCTGTGTTTGTGTTAAAGCACACATGTGTCCATGTGTGCTGTGATGTGTCTAATCACAGTTGGCAAGTACTGCTGTGGAATTTGCTGAGTTAAGGGAGTTAGTATCATTGGGAGGGAATGAAGTCAACGTAAAGGATATAATGCTTCCTCTGATACACAAAATTCATCTCATTCTGATGAGTCTCCCCTTTTACCTGGCATGCCCAAACTCTCCAAGAAGGGGCGGAAAGCGGCGGAAACGTGAAGGAGACAGGAAACACAGGGCAGGGGAGACCCAGAAATCTGAGGCAAAAAGTCAAACTCTATTCAGGATGGGAATGGGAGAGGTGCAGGTGTGGGCAAGGCCTCAGCTGCACCTCCACTCGCACTTTCTTGCCCCCTCAAGGAGGGAGGGAGCAAGAAGAAAAGCACTGCAGCATCAGCCTGTCGTCCCCAGAGGCTCCCCCATCCATCCCCACCTGGCTCATCTCTCAGGGCCATCGCTTCCATCCAGGCTCTGTCTGGAGCACGGGGGGTTGGCTCAGCCCAACCTCCTTTACACACAGGTTGCTATATCCTCGTCTGAACAGGGCCACCCATTGGCACGGCAAATGTGGCTAGAGCGAGTAATGAGGAAATGTCAAGAGAGGTGAGCAGAGAAGTGGAGTCACCTAATAAGAGACGCCTTCCAACTGGAACCCCTAAAAATCCGTGCTTCTCAACCAAGGGCAATTTTGCCCCTCCCCCCCACCAGAGAGCACTGGGCAGTGTCTGGAGATACTTTTTGTTGTCACAGCTTGGGGTGGGGATGCTGCTGGTTTCTAGCGAGTTTCTAGCCAGGCATGTTGCCCAACATTCTATAATGCACAGGACAGCCTCCAACAGCCAAGCATTATGTGACCCCCAAATGTCACTAATGCCACGGTTGAGAAACCCTGGCCTAAAAGAAGCCAATCCCGAAGGTCAGCTTGGTGATGGACAAGCAGCCGGATTACACGGCCAAGGACAGAGTTGGAGAGAGCCAGGCAGGGGCTCCACAGTCACAGTCCAGAGCCCGCCTCTTCACAGCTGCACGGGCTCAGGCAACGACTACACATTTCTCGGTCTCCGTTTCTCCATCTACAAGACCTGGGTCCTCACAACTGCACAGGTATTTGCAAGGGTTAAAGAACATGTTGGCCATGAAGCACGACTCAGCAGGCACTCAACAAAGAGCACTTGCCTTCCCTTTTCTGGTTCCAGATAATTTCTGGAATGAATACCACAGAGGTAGAGGGAGGAAGGGGACAGTCCGACCCTCTTCCCACAGCCCGACATTTTCAGGGTTCTTTGATCCTCCTTCACTTCTCTTCTGTTTTCTTTCTCCTCTACCTCCTTTTTTTTTTTTTTTTTTTTTTTTTTTTGCGGTACGCGGGCCTCTCACTGTTGTGGCCTCTCCCATTGCGGAGCACAGGCTCCGGACGCGCAGGCTCAGCGGCCATGGCTCACGGGCCCAGCCGCTCCACGGCATGTGGGATCCTCCCGGACCGGGGCACGAACCCGTGTCCCCTGCATCGGCAGGCGGACTCTCAACCACTGCGCCACCAGGGAAGCCCTCCTCTACCTCCTTTTGAGAATTGAGATTTCCCATCCATCAGTGATCACAGGCTCAGGCAGGGGCTTGAGTTACCACTGTCTTCACCTTGTGACTCAGGAGGATCCAGCCGAGTGAACTTGCCGGGGATCTAGACACAAAAGAAACCAAGAGGCCTCTCGGAAAACTCCTCACCCTAAGAGAGCAAAGGGTCAACAGCAAAAGTGTGTTTCGAAGACAAGACGTGAGCTTTGAAAGAAAGGGGTCATCCCGAGCACAGCATAGGCCCTATAACAGAATTGTTTCCTTGTTCAGTCACTGTGGAGTCACCCTGAGTCTCTGGACAAAGAAACTCTAATAAATTTCTACTAGAAACCAAAATTGTTTCTGCAAAATTTCCGAGGGCTACTCAAAGCGCAAAGGAACAGAAAATCTGTGATCGTGGAGGAGTTGGCACCGGAGGAGGCATTGATGGCAGTGGCTGCTTCATTCTGATAACCATACTGGTGACACGGTGGCCACCAGACACACTCTTGACAGAGGGCATCGGTTGCAACAGCAGCAGCAAGGCTCTCGAGAGACATCGGCAGTGGAAGTAGTTTCTTTGGGGTCATTAAAAGCCATCAAATCCCTCCCCAGTGGACTTCCCTGGTGGCTCAGTGGTTAAGAATCCACCCGCCAAGGCAGGGGACACGGGTTCGAGCCCTGGTCCGGGAAGATCCCACATGCCGCGGAGCAACGAAGCCCGTGCGCCACAACTGCTGAGCCCGCGAGCCACAACTACTGAAGCCTGTGCACCTAGAGCCTGTGCTCCGCAACAAGAGAAGCCACCGCAATGAGAAGCCTGCACACCGCAATGAAGAGTAGCCCCCCACCCCCGCTCGCCGCAACTAGAGAAAGCCCGCGCACAGCAACAAAGACCCAACGCAGCAAATAAATAAACATAGCTAGCTAGCCAAATTTTTTTTAAAAAAATCCCTCCCCACAGAGACTCAGAGGATGGGAGGGGAGAGATGGCAGGCACTTCCCACAGCATCGGGAAGGAAGTCACCTTGTGAGTATGGGGGTGCATCCCCTGGAAAGCCCCAGTGCTCCGGAGGGACCACTCAAGCAGTGGAGGCAGACCAGCCAGATAAACACCGGTGGTTGTCACTGGCATCTTTTTCTCTTCTTTGTGTCAGAGGAATAAATATACTTTAATAATTTACTGATTACAAAAAGTAACACTCATTTTAGAAAGGCTGGAAACTAACAACAAAAAAGAAACATGGCAATTGTCAATCATGCCACTGCTCAGAGATGACCTCTTGCTGACGCTGCAGTGCATTTGCTTTGGTCCTTTTCTTTGCTGCGGGTATTTTTACATAGTTGGGAACATGCTGGATGTCCATTTCCATGGCCATCTTTTTTTTTCCAGCTCACATGGAGATGGTCTAAGAGGTCGAAGCTGTGGGAAGACTTACCACGGCCCCTACCCACCCAGCTCCATGAGGGGTGGGGAAAGTGAAGTTAGTATTCTTATCACTTACCTGATCTCCCAGCAATGCTTGTAGGTCACTGTACCCTCACTTCCCCATTTCAATTAAGAAAATATATTAAGTTCAAATTTTTCCCGTTAAGGTGAGGGAAAGGGAAGCCAAGGTAGCTTGACCTGCATGGCAGTGCGTTAGGAGACAAAGGAATACCCAGGAGCCCTCCCTCACCCAGACAATCACGGCACAGTCTCCCCTGGAATCAGACAGCCTGGAACACATACAGTGTAAATAAAGACCTAAGGAGGAAATAAAAGCCTGGCTCTCTATAATATATTAGAGGAATGCAAAATACTAGACCTAAGTCATTCACATTCAATCTCTTACATTCCATTATTTGTATCCGAAGCTCCTTTTCTTGTTCTTTATGTCATTTTTTTGACAGGATGTTAATCCTCAATCAAGATTGTAAAACTAAACCATTTAAAACATATGCATGCTTAGCCAAAGGATCCCAGGGTTTAAGAATCATTTTTAAAATTAGATTTTTCAATTCCGTTCAATAAACATGTATTGGATGTAAGCCCCAGAGTCTCCAACTCCATTCATTTGTAGGCACGAAAGGCCCCCAAGAGGCGAGCCCACTCTAGCCCAACCCCAATTAATCTGTCCTCCAACCAGTAATACTTTCATCGAGAGCTTCCTATGTGCTGAGGTACTGGGCAAAGAGGTTTTTGAGTTCTGTATCTAATACGTCTACAATCAACACACATTTCTGTCTTTACTGTAGACAAGAAATATTTCACGTTCCTCTTAACTCTCCTATATGTATAAATGTATATAACTCTCCTATACACTAAGTCCCCTTCATACGAACCTTCAAGTTGCGAACTTCCAAAGATGCGAACGTGCCCCTGTACACCAGCTGCCCAGCTGCTGTACTGTACTACTGTACTTTTCAAGGTACTGTACTGTAAGATTTAAAGTGTTTTCTTTATTTTTTATGTTTGTTTTTTATGTATTGTTTGTGTGAAAAGTATTATAAGCTTATTACAGTGCAGCACTATATAGCCGACTGTGTTAGTTGGGTACCTAGGCTAACTTCGTTGGATTTAGGAACAAACTGGACTTCAGAATACACTGTAATAAATGGCACCAAAGTATGGCTTCAATGTTGGGAGGCAACAGGAAATACTGGGAACTATGGCGACCCAGAGTGTTCATTATGCACCTAAAGAGAACAGTCACGACTGATCCTCGCTGATTGATGCCTGTGGGTTCGTGGGGTCAATGTCAAGTGTTTCAAGAAAACCCCGATATCTCAGTTTTTAAATTAAATCTCCCTTTTCTAAAAGTTCAGGTATTTTATATACTGTGTAGGCCCAAAAGAAAATGACGAAGATGAGGAATGTACTCTCATGCGTTTTGAGAGTGCGCACACACTGGTTCAACCTCTATGGAAGGCAGTTTGGAAATACCTGTCAAAATTAAAGTGCACATTCTTCCTGCATCGGAGATCCCAGTCCTAAGTATTTATCCTGCAGAGACACTCTCACATTTGTCGATCACATACATGCCCACCAATGTAAAACTAATTAAGTAGATACAGCACACCCATGCAATAGAATTCTATGTCGCTATTTAAAAATTGAAGTAGCTTTGTACAGAATGATTTCACAGATAGAATGCCAAGTTAAAAAACCCCCACAAAGTGCAGAACATTATACACATATGTTAACATTTGTGTAAAAAAAAAGATGTATACATACATAACTGTCTATGCTTCAAGATGGCCAAGGGCCATTGGATCTCCCTCACACTTGCATGAGAGAAAAAATAAAAATCTGTATGACTCTGGATTCACAGCTTTTGGCCACTCTTCCACGGCCTTTAGGCAGTTGCTAGGAGCTCCACACTTATCCTCTTCCATAATCCCCAGTCCCTGTTTCTAGATGGGCACTCCAACTTCTCAGGGCAGCTGGAGCCCGGCCTGAACAGCTAACAGAAGCTGTGATCCTCAGACTTTACCATTTCTCTTTCCCTGGGTGGGACACTGCCTCTGGCCTTCCCTGGCCACTCCTTCCCTTGCTGCTAAACAGTACCTGGGATATGGGCAGCCCCCCCGCCCCAGAATGAGCCCTCCCTTTGCCATGCCTCCATGGGCATCAAGGAATGGACTACTGTCTCTCTCTTCTGAACCGAGTCCTTCTATAGCCTGGGTAGAGCACCAAGTCCAGGTGTAGTCCATGGAGCACAAGAATCTCACTACTTATATGGTCAAATAAACCTTACGAACGCTGCATACACTGGCATATTCACAAGCATACTAACTTGATAATGACTCTGAAGACTGCAGTGTAGAAAAACAGTTGCCCGTTGCCACCCGACAGTTACCCGAGATGGTGTGATGAATGACTCTTCCCTCTTTTTGTTGAATGCCTGTGAACATCATGCAGAACTAGGGTTTTCCAAGCATAACACACTTGGGAAAATCTATTCTAATCCAAGCCCAGCTTCCATTCTTCGCTCCAGCTTGCCCTTTATAAAAGAGACTCCAGTGACCTTCCCAAACAAAGCCACAAGGGTTACGGTCAACTACAAAGAAAAGAGACTAAACAGGAGAGGGAAAGAAACCCAATAAGGAGGAACATTTCAAAATTAAATGTCTAATTCTATGATTTCATGGTTACGTTCATTTCAGACAGAAAACGAACCAGATCGTGGAAAGTAAATAAATCAGACAGCAGAAGGCAAGCAGGCGTGAGAACAGACAGGAATGTTGAAGGTCACGGCAGGCAATGGGTCGTAAATCAGGAGCTAAGAGAATACAAGTGCCTAACGGGAGGTCAAGGTCAGTGGTTCCACTCTGGGCCGCCCATCAGAAACCATTAAAAAGCCACCAGAGTGAAATGGGTTACGGACTCTTCCCCAACAGAAGATTCAAAGATGACTACCTTAGGTTCGATTGATCTGAACAGTTAGAGGACAACATGGTTCCTCACGTTGTATACCTAAAGGAAACCATTAAGACGGCAAACACTGTAGATTTGTATATTTATTGCCATAATTTTATGGCAGACTCCTTCTAGCAAAATTTTTATATTATGACAATCTAGACATAGATTACATTTCTCCTTCATGCGAAGGTGCCACATGAGCTGCAGCAGCCCTTCCCCAGAGATCTACTCAGTCCAAAGAAGGCCATGGGGCACATGGCTGGATGCCAGCTCAAGTCAAGTGACTTGCCTCCTGCACCTGGCTCCACTGGACAGTTTTCCTCACCCTTCTAGGTCTGAGGGTCCTCATCAGCTAAATGAAGTTTGGTACTAGATGATCTTTCAGTTACTTGAATATACTACGCACTTTCCCACCTCGGACCTTTCACGCATCCTGTTGCCTCTACCTGAAATGCTTGTCCTTCACTCATTACAGGCTGACCCTCCAAATCCTTCAGGTGTCAGCATAAATACCAAATATTCTGGAAGACCTTCACTTCTACCATGGTTACGTCCCCTACTGAAAGCTTCTTCTATCATCCACCAACATAATTCACATCAGATTTTACCATAATTATTTATTTTGGTGTTCGTCTTTCCCACTAGACTTTAAACACTGCCAGGAAGGAAAACATCTCTTTTGTTCAGGGTTATCTCTTCACTACCAAGCACACAGTTAGATGAAGACATGAATGATATCAAAATGGAAACCACCAACTCTCATTTTTAAGGATTTTTTTCGAGATCTAGTATACCTCTTCATTTAAATTTAGCAAAATAAGTCAAATTCACTAGTCTCCTGCTTTAGAAAATCAATTCTTGAATCCTGATTTCTTATCTAGACGTTTTCTTCTAAAAGTAAAGTGCTCTACAGGTTCAAATACATTCCTGTAAAGTTGTATATGTTTTGAGTATGTGAAAATTGTTTTCTATTTTAATTATACTCAGCAACTTAGAAAAGGTTTAGAAAAATGCCTACCATGCAATATATGTTGGATATGACTTTTATTATCCTTAGCTCTCTATTCACGGGCAGGGACTGGGAGGAAGCTGCTGCTGTAAGGTACAGAGTACATGCGGGCTCTCCAGCGCAGTCCGAGGCAATTGATAAAAATTGAAATGGCAACATTTCTTTGGGTCGGGGAGCCCAGAAGAGCCGAAGTCATTTAGAAGTCCCACGAGAATCGCTTGGGATCCTCCAAATTCTCTCACTTCGGTGTGGGCAGTGGCAGCACGGGAGAGGACAGAAGCCAGGATGGAAACACCAGTTAACACAGGGAGGGTGACAGGATGAGAAAACACCAGTACTCAAGAAGCAGAGATTGGAAATGCCAAGAGACAAAGATTATCAACGTCCCTGGTCAAATGTTTGCCAGGCTTTCCTTTTTAGGTGTCTTCAGAAGGACAGGATAGCAAGTGGCTCATGGTAGGAGGCATCCCAAGCCTGAAACCTTTACAATTGTCCTCCAGTTCTTTAACTGAACATGGAAAATCTCATTGGACAACACAGAAGCACTGAGCTGAGAGAAAAAAAAATTAAGTTTCTCCATCAATAAATAATTTGTTAGCCTACCGTTCTCATGTTATAGTTTTGTACCATTTCCTGCCATGAAATACCAGAAACTAAACTAAACCTAAAACTGTATAAAGCTTTACATCTGGGCATTTAGAGACTACTGATTCATCACTAAGTTGTCACAAGCGATGTATATATATTGGCCTCTCTCAAGAGGTCATTTACGAGAGGAAGACACTATCATTAACTTCACTTCCAACAGTTGGCCTATTATAATCTGGTTGTTCCTTTCACAAAACATCTGTGACATTGCTGGAACTTGTCATTAAGTCCCTTGGCAGCAGGCTCTACCTCTCATCTTTGCCGGGCACTGGCTTCTCACTGCCATTTTCTCACCCAGCTCCACATGCTGTAACTGAGGACTGTGGCTGGGCTTGCATGTGTAATTAGAGTTGGGCCTCTTTGCCAGGTGGTTTCTCCCTTCTCTACTAATTAGTCCAGTTTTCCCTTTAAGGCATGTAAGAACTATCAGTTGAGTCAAATGAAAACTATAGGCTGGGTGATAGCAGTTTTTAAAACTGTGGATCATTTTCCATATTATATCATATGGTCATGACAATTACTCTGCACTTATGGGTAAACTCTTCAGTTACTCATTAGCTCAGTCCAGACACATCGAGGCTTGTCCTAGTTAACTAACCTTTTAAGCCATGTGACACGGGAAGAACAAATCCTTCTCCAACAGGTGTTAAACTAAATATCATACTAAGACCTTCCTTTCCTGGTGGCTTTTCTAGTAATTTTTCTCACAACACAACAATTCCAAAGACAAGGATTTGGAACAAAAAGTAATAAAATAATGGTATCTTGAATATCTCAAGAAGCTACAGTCATATTTTTTTTTTACATCTTTATTGAAGTACAATTGCTTTACAATGGTGTGTTAGTTTCTGCTTTATAACAACGTGAATCAGTTATACATATACATATGTTCCCATATCTCTTCCCTCTTGCGTCTCCCTCCCTCCCAACCTCCCTATCCCACCCCTCTAGGTGGTCACAAAGCACCGAGCTGATCTCCCTGTGCTGTGCGGCTGCTTCCCACTAGCTATCTATTTTACGTTTGGTAGTGTATCTATGTCCATGCGTCTCTCTCGCTTTGTCCCAGCTTACCCTTCCCCCTCCCCGTGTCCTCAAGTCCATTCTCTAGTAGGTCTGTGTCTTTATTCCTGTCTTACCCCTAGGTTCTTCATGACATTTTTTTTTCTTAAATTCCATATATATGTGTTAGCATACAGTATTTGTTTTTCTCTTTCTGACTTACTTCACTCTGTATGACAGACTCTAGGTCCATCCACCTCACTACAAATAACTCAATTTGGTTTCTTTTTATGGCTGAGTAATATTCCATTGTATATATGTGCCACATCTTCTTTATGCATTCATCTGATGATGGACACTTAGGTTGCTTCCATCTCCGGGCTATTGTAAATAGAGATGCAATGAACACTGTGGTGCATGACTCTTTTTGAATTATGGTTTTCTCAGGGTATATGCCCAGTAGTGGGATTGCTGGGTCATATGGTAGTTCTAGTTGTAGTTTGTTAGGGAACCTCCATACTGTTCTCCATAGTGGCTCTATCAATCTACATTCCCACCAGCAGTGCAAAAGGGTTCCCTTTTCCCTTTCCTCCACACCCTCTCCAGCACTTATTGTTTATAGATTTTTTGATGATGCCCATTCTGACTGGTGTGAGATTATATCCCATTGTAGTTTTGATTTGCATTTCTCTAACTAATGATGTTGAGCATTCTTTCATGTGTTTGTTGGCAGTGTATATATCATTTAAAGCTTGTGTTTCCTTATTTATTTACATTTTGGATAACCTGTCCATTGGTGAAAGTTGGGTGTTAAAGTCCCCTACTATGAATGTGTTACTGTCGATTTCCCCCTTTATGGCTTTTAGCATTTGCCTTATATATTGAGGTGCTCCTATGTTGGGTGCATAAATATTTACAATTGTTATATCTTCTTCTTGGATCGATCCCTTGATCATTATGTAGTGTCCTTCTTTGTCTCTTCTAACAGTCTTTATTTTAAAGTCTATTTTGTCTGATATGAGAATTGCTACTCCAGCTTTCTTTTGGTTTCCATTTGCATGGAATATCTTTTTCCATCCCCTTGCTTTCAGTCTGTATGTGTCTCTAGGTCTGAAGTAGGTCTCTTGTAGACAGCATATATATGGGTCTTGTTTTTGTATCCATTCAGCCAATCTGTGTCTTTTGGTGGGAGCATTTAGTCCATTTACATTTAAGGTAATTATCGATATGTATGTTCCTATTCCCATTTTCTTAAATGCTTTGGGTTCGTTATTGTACGTCTTTTCCTTCTCTTGTGTTTCTTGCCTAGAGAAGTTCCTTTAGCATTTGTTGTAAAGCTGGTTTGGTGATGCTGAACTCTCTCAGCTTTTGCTTGTCTGTAAAGGTTTTAATTTCTCCATCAAATCTGAATGAGATCCTTGCTGGGTAGAGTAATCTTGGTTGCAGGTTTTTCTCCTTCATCACTTTACATATGTCCTGCCAGTCCCATCTGGCTTGCAGAATTTCTGCTGAGAGATCAGCTGTTAACCTTATGGGGAGTCCCTTGTGTGTTATATGTTGTTTTTCCCTTGCTGCTTTTAATATGTTTTCTTTGTATTTAATTTTTGACAGTTTGATTAATATGTGTCTTGCCGTATTTCTCCTTGGATTTATCCTGTATGGGACTCTCTGTGCTTCCTGGACTTGATTAACTATTTCCTTTCCCATATTACGGAAGTTTTCAACTATAGTCTCTTCAAATATTTTCTCAGTCCCTTTCTTTTTCTCTTCCTCTTCTGGAACCCCTATAATTCGAATGTTGGTGCGTTTAATGTTGTTAAAACAGTCTAGAGGTCTCTGAGACTGTCCTCAGTTCTTTTCATTCTTTTTTCTTTATTCTGCTCTGCAGTAGTTATTTCCACTATTTTATCTTCCAGGTCACTTATCTGTTCTTCTGCCTCAGTTATTCTGCTATTGATCCCATCTAGAGTGTTTTTAATTTCATTTATTGTGTTGTCCATCGTTGCTTGTTTCATCTTTAGTTCTTCTAGGTCCTTATTAAAAGTTTCTTGCATTTTGTCTACGCTATTTCCAAGATTTTGGATCATCTTTACTATCATTATTCTGAATTCTTTTTCAGGTAGACTGCCTATTTCCTCTTCATTTGTTAGGTCTGGTGGGTTTTTATCTTGCTCCTTCATCTGCTGGGTGTTTTTCTGTCTTCTCATTTTGCTTATCTTACTGTGTTTGGGGTCTCCTTTTTGGAGGCTGCAGGTTCGTAGTTCCCGTTGTTTTTGGTGTCTGTCCCCAGTGGCTAAGGCTGGTTCAGTGGGTTGTGTAGGCTTCCTGGTGGAGGGGACTAGTGCCTGTGTTCTGGTGGATGAGGCTGGATCTTGTCTTTCTGGTGGGCAGGTCCACGTCTGGTGGTGTGTTTTGGGGTGTCTGTGGACTTATTATGATTTTGGGCAGCCTCTCTGCTAATGGGTGGGGTTGTGTTCCTGTCTTGCTAGTTGTTTGGCATAAGATGTCCAACACTGTAGCTTGCTGGTCGTTGAGTGAAGCTGGGTGCTGGTGTTGAGATGGAGATCTCTGGGAGATTTTCGCCGTTTGATATTATGTGGAGCTGGGAGGTCTCTTGTGGACCAGTGTCCTGAAGTTGGCTCTCCCACCTCAGAGGCACAGCACTAACTCCTGGCTACAGCACCAAGAGCCTTTCATGCACATGGCTCAGAAGAAAAGGGAGAAAATGTAGAAAGAAAGAATTAGAAGAAAGAAAGAAAGAAAGAAAGAAAGAAAGAAAGAAAGAAAGAAAGAAAGAAAGAAAGGAGAGAGGGAGGGAGGGGGGAGGAGGGAAGGAAGGAAAAAAAGAAAGAAGTAAAATAAAATAAAGTAAGATAAAATATAATAAAGTTATTAAAATAAACAAATAATTAGTAAGAGAAAAAACAAAAAAACGGACGGATAGAACCCTAGGACCAATGGCGGAAGCAAAGCTATACAGACAAAATCTCACACAGAAGCATACACATACACATTCACAAAAAGAGGAAAAGGGGGAAAAATCATAGATCTTGCCCTCGAAGCCCACCTCCTCAATTTGGGATGATTGGTTGTCTATTCAGGTATTCCACAGATGCAGGTGCATCAAGTTGATTGTGGAGCTTTAATCCGTTGTTTCTGAGGCTGCTGGGAGAGATTTCCCTTTCTCTTCTTTGTTCTCACAGCTCCCAGGGGCTCAGCTTTGGATTTGGCCCCGCCTCTGCGTGTAGGTCGCCGGAGGGCGTCTGTTCTTCGCTCAGACAGGACGGGGTTAAAGGAGCCGCTGATTCGGGGTCTCTGGCGCACTCAGGCCGAGGGAGAGGGAGGGGCACGGAGTGCGGGGCGGGCCTGCGGCGGCAGAGGCCAGCGTGATGTTGCACCAGCCTGAGGCGCCCCGTGCATTCTCCCGGGGAAGTTGTCCCTGGATCCTGGGACCCTGGCAGTGGCGGGCTGCACAGGCTCCCCGGAAGGGGGCTGTGGATAGTGACCTGTGCTCGCACACAGGCTTCTTGGTGGCGGCAGCAGCAGCCTTAGCGTCTCATGCCCGTCTCTGGGGTTCGCGCTTTTAGCCGCGGCTCGCGCCCGTCTCTGGAGCTCCTTTAAGCAGCACTCTTAATCCCCTCTCCTCGCGCACCAGGAAACAAAGAGGGAAGAAA
Organism: Pseudorca crassidens; assembly: GCF_039906515.1. Taxonomy (NCBI): domain Eukaryota; kingdom Metazoa; phylum Chordata; class Mammalia; order Artiodactyla; family Delphinidae; genus Pseudorca; species Pseudorca crassidens. The sequence goes on along the minus strand of NC_090317.1, from coordinate 126,469,737 downwards.
AAGTCTCTTGCCTCTTCGGCAGCTCCAGACTTTTCCCCGGACTCCCTCCTGTCCAGCCGTGGCGCACTAGCCCCCTGCAGGCTGTGTTCACGCCGCCAACCCCCGTCCTCTCCCTGCGCTGCGACCGAAGCCCGAGCCTCAGCTCCCAGCCCCGCCCGCCCCGGCGGGTGAGCAGACAAGCCTCTCGGGCTGGTGAGTGCCGGTCGGCGCCGACCCTCTGTGCGGGAATCTCCCCGCTTTGCCCTCCGCACCCCTGTGGCTGCGCTCTCCTCCTTGGCCCCGAAGCTCCCCCCTCCACCTCCCGCAGTCTCCACCCGCGAAGGGGCTTCCTAGTGTGTGGACACTTTTCCTCTTTCACGGCTCCCTCCCACTGGTGCAGGTGCCGTCCCTATTCTTTTGTCTCTGTTTTTTCTTTTTTTCTTTTGCCCTACCCAGGTACGAGGGGACTTTCTTGCCTTTGGGGAGGTCTGAGGTCTTTTGCCAGCGTTCAGTAGGTGTTCTGTAGGGGTTGTTCCACGTGTAGATGTATTTCTGGTGTATCTGTGGGGAGGAAGGTGATCTCCGCGTCTTACTCTTCCGCCATCTTCCCCTTGTCCTAGAGTCGTATTTTGCAAATGTATCACTGGTCCATTTTTCCAACAGGGTGACAAGAGAATTAGAAACTTTCTGGCAGTAGCATAGGTTGTTCCAACACTTCCAACACATCGAGTCCGTAGGTTACCCTAGCACAAGGACCAGTAGCTTCCAGATGTTAACTATGGGGCATGTGGTATATACTCTTACTTCCTTCTCCAGGAGTTCTCAAAAACTGGTCCAGGGACTGGCAATGTCAGCATTACCTTGGGAATTTGTTAGTTGGGCAACTTCTTGGGACTCACCCAAGACACAGTGAATCAGAAACTCTGGGGGCACAAGACAGCAATCCAAGTCTTAAGGAACTCTCTGGGTGATTCTGGGGCATCTCCCTCAGATGGAGCTCCACTGCCAATCATACGGCCAAGCAGATACGGGCAAAGCCAGTCTGTACAGATTTTGGTGGAATCCTCAAAGCTCATCCTGTTACTATGCATCTTACATCACAGAAAACAGAGTGTTAGGATCATTGTTAGCCCTACGAAGAAAAGGAAGAAGGAAAAAATGTACCAATTTCCTGGTAAATTTCCCCAATGGTTTTAACGATCTTTACCATATGCAAAGCATAATGTTCTCAAAGATTAAATACCACTCTTGGGACTTAAAGAAAAGAGGAATAGAAGACCATACTTGGGGAAAGAAATTTCTCTCCTTCCTGCTATGAAGAAATATAACACTTATTAGGTCATTCCACAATCTAGTGCACTGGTTTCTAAGACAAAGAAAACTTTTCAGACAGAATGGCCAAGATGAATCAGAATACCTTCTGTAGTGACTTTTCCGGTGCTGCTGACACACAACTTCTGCGAAGAACTTTTTCCTAAAGAGAGTAACCTAATTACTCAAGTTCTCTTTACTGCAGTGACAAAGGAAGGGGGAGGGGAGTTCAGGTGAAAGTGTCTTGAAATCAGAGCCCCAGACCTAAGCACATTCTTCACATTTGTGGCATTCTTGAGGCCACTGGACCACCCCTAATGACAGAGAAAAGACGACTAACTGGAGGCAGCACAAACAGCAATTATTAAAGCCATTTCCAAGTGGGTAACTCATGAAAACACATTTCTTTATAGCCATTAAGTGGCAGTAAGGATAAGGGAGGGCGTGCCAGCTAATGTAAGAGTGTGAACTGAGCAAGCGCCTTCCTGAACTTATCAGCAGGAGAAGGCTTTGAGGGGATGGAGATGCCTGGGCGCTGAGGTCATCTCAGCTCTAGCAGCTACCCCACCACTTCCCAGTGCTGTCAAAATCCAATTGTTTGTTTGGATTAGCTCTGCCAATTTACAATAGATGCTTCAAGGAAATCAAAATAATTTATTGTGCTAAGTGAAATTTTAGGACCAGGACCAGCCAGGTAATTTAACCTGGAGGCGCAGCCACTTCGTTCATTAGCACTGACCTTGGTCAATTTATTAAATCCCTCGTTCCAGCGACGCCATGAGTCTAGTGGGAATATTATTGTCATCTCGTTACTGGATGACTCCCGAGAGAAATGTATGAAAAGAGCTGGGCATTCTACAATATTCTAGGTATTCTTATTTTTATTTTGAAGAACCAATTAGAAGTGGTCCATATTCCAAGTCTCTGTCACTGAAACTGAATGGGAAATTACTGAGCCAGTGGCAGTCATACTGTTGTGCGTGACGTTGACCATTAAAAGGAGATCAAATGTTTCTTTGAACAGCAGAGCTTTTCTTCATTCAGAGTGAGTGTCTGTGTGCACGCATGTGCACGTGCACACACACGTAAGAAAGAGTAATTTAAGACAACTGAAAGGCTGATTGTCAACAGTGCCTAGGAGTCTGAGAAGTTTGGGATAAGCGAGAGTAACGTAAACACCATTAAGCCCTGATTCTTTTGGAATAAATATTCTAGAGCTGATCTGGCAATCCAAGCCTTCAAATGAGGAAGTCGCTACACCAGCAGGGTAGATGCCATAGTTTCGGCCTTCAAGGTGGCCCTACATTCACTATCTGCCTACCAATGGCATTTCTTTGAGCTACCTCTGAACCCCTCCCTAGGTAGCACCAGTCCTTCAGGCGCAGCCAGCTGGGGTTGCTGTGCCATGGCCCAAGGGCAGGACAATTCAAATTCATTATGTCAGATCAAGGGAAGAATTCCAAACACTGGGCCCTCCACCAAGAATGCAGCATCCTGACCCTCCTACTTCAAGCCCTGAGAAGTTTTCAGCAAAAATAACCCTAGCTAAGCATAACTCCTGGGGAACATAAAGATAATCTCAGTGAGGTCACAAGGAGCTAAAAAAAAAAAAAAAAGTCTTTAGAGATCAAAGAGTTATACTAAGAAAGGGTCAGAAAATTCAGGATGTAACGATTTATCTTATACGCTTCTGCTCTTTCTGAGCCTCAGATGGGTCTGCGATGCTGGGATACTGGGATGAGGCTACCTGTCCCACAGGTAAAGCCTTATGTTGAATCAATTCCTATTACTTCCACGCTGAAAAGAAACCTCATTTTACCTTTTCAAATAAATGAGTAGTATGCAGCTAAATAACATTCAAAACAGAGAAAGTCATCATTGTGACAGACTTGTAAAAGGCACTTGCAGGAAATTGCACAGAATAAGCAGAGTAAATATTACTGAAGTGAACTGGACGCTGCGTGTAACAACCGCCTGAAACGCCAACTTTCTTTCAAATTTCACTTTTCCTCCTTTCTCTTTTTTGCCAGATGAATGTACTTCCAGCTGGACCAAGGAGAAGCAATGGTGTCAAACAACGACTTGTTAAGAAATACACACCTGTCATAAATGCAAGATTCTCTCAGGGGATATATTGAATTGCGTTCCCTGCTTCCTATGAAAAGGTGCAATGAAAAAATGAATTAACTATCAACTACCAGATGTTTCTAGCATCTCTATTAGTCTGAGAAAGATGAAACAATTGCTGCATTGTACAGATGTATAACTCACATAAACATAAGTATTTAGGATGTGGGAAGAAGGCTCAGCTAAATGCGTCTTGAGAGTAATTGATCTTTTCTCTTTGGCAATGCTTCATAATAACAGGAAGAAATCTCTTCTCCTTGAATTGACACGTCTTCTACCAACACAAAGAATAGATGGGCATTTTTCTAAGGGCACAATCATACAGATATGCATTTTTAGTTTGACTTTGCTTCACTGCATCAATTATAATTAACGTGAATTTGCTGGTGATTTTCATACATGTACATTTCATGATTTGAAAGCTGGCTAGTTCCAGAAAGTTCCAAGTACTGTAAATCCCATTCTCTAAATAACAAGAACGGATTCTAGTGAGGACAGACATTGTGATCAATGGTGCGGGAAGCACAGAGCTGCGTGCTCTGTAAAAATAGTAAAGGAGAATATATACAAAATGTTTGAGTTCCTTTTGACTTCACCACCATCGGTTCAATGTTCAAATATGTGGCACAGTCAATGTGTCACTTAAGGGAAGGGACAGAAGTACATCATGACAACAGCCTCGATGTCTGCCTCTGGCTCCACATTACTGTGTCTCCCAGTTGACTGGGCTTTGAATTCAGTCCGCTGCCATCTCAGTTCCAAAGGAGAACCATAAAACGGAAAGCAGAAGGGGAACACCATTTTGTGTCACATAGTACACGACTCACAAACAGGACTCACTCACACTTGGCTCACATGCCAAAGCTGATGGATTTTCCCTAGTGGCTGCACAGGCCCTTTCTAAAGGATTCTGAGATCATATCTGGGCAGAAAGATGGTTGGAGTCTCTTAGCAACATCTGACAGTACTCCAGAAAGACAGGGTGTCAGCTCTCGGGCAGGAATTTTCCAGCCTGGAGCCTGGTAGCAGTTAAGGCAGTGGGCTTTCTGATCAGCCAGACCTTGGTTCAAAACCACAGCTCCACTACTTACAAGCTCAGACATTCTAGGAAATTTACTTCACCTCCCTTAGATTATTATCCCTACTTGAGAAAATAGGAAACAATGAAAATTACCCGAAAAGGCCACTGTAAAGATTAAATGACATAATGTATGTAAAGGTTCACCCATTTCATGCCATAGAGTAAGAGCTACAAGAATGACAGCTGTGGCTATGACAGTAGTGGCTGTGCTAACAGCAGTAGTAGCAGCAGTAACAGTCTAGTAGTAATGGTAAGAGTAGGAGTAGCCGTAACATTACTTAGTAGTTTAAAGGCTCAAATGTGAAACATTTCCGTTATGGATCAGAGATGAAAACTAATATCAAAGGGGAGAGAGGGAATGGGAGGGAGGGAGGGAGGGAGGGAGGGAGGGAGGGAGGGAGGGAAGGAGAGGGGGAGAGAAAGATTGAGAGAGAGAGACTGAGAGACTGAGATTGAAAGAGAGGTGTTCTGACTAGCCAAGTAAACTGGAACCTGAAATCATCTCTGGAGATCATACCAACGGTCATCATCCTTCTACTGAAGTGACCCCCTCAGCCCCAGTGAGGTTTACCCTTCTCTCTTGGCTGTTCTCATAGTGTGACATGTGCCATATCTACTAGACTAAAACTGTGTCAGTACCTCTGAGGTGAAGGTTATGGTTTGAACTCTCTGAGTAAAGTGAGTATAAACCAAGGAAGAAGTGAAGCAATGACTGGTGGTCAGGTGCTACTGAAAATCTTGAAAACATAGAGAAAACAGAAATGGAGGGAAAAGCCACCATCCCTTGAACTAATCCTTCATCCCACTGGTGCCAGTTCTTAGGACTCTGCTTTCTGAGTGGCACCCAGAGGTGAGTTATCAGGTGGCTTGGAGAGTTGAGAGCATCTGTGGATGAGTAAGAAAGAAGGAAACTGGTGAGTAGTTGAATGCTGAGAACACAGGTGGTGAGTATGTTCCCTCTGGATACTGGAGCTACTAACTGTAGCAGGGTGGGTTTGAGAGGATCAAAGAGGTGTTTTACAAAGGCAGCATGTTCCAGTAAATTTGTTAGAGAAATAATGGCCACCCTCCAGACAAATAGTGAAAAAAGGAATATTCAGAGGGAAGAGTTCAAAAGAATTTTAAAGAGCAGTGTTGGTAGAATAATAAAGAAATAGTAGCTATAGATCATAGACTTTTATTCCTGGAATAAGCCTTTGAGATCATTTAATCTAATCCCATTACTTATAAATGAAGAAATACACACCTTATGAATAACAGACCTGTGGAAATAACCTATTAAAACCCCGAGTTACGGACGCTGGTGGGGAATCCTGACACCCAAGGAGATGGGAAGAACCCCCAAGTGAACCGGATCTTGGTTTATGAGCCAGGGGTTGGGCCAAAGCTCCTGTGGTGGGAGCTCCAAGTCCAAACCACTGGACAAACAGAGAACCTCAGACCCCAGAGAATATTCATTGCAGTGAGGTCTCCCGGAGGTCCTCATCTCAGCACCAAGACCCAGCTCTACCCAATAGCCTACAAACTCCAGTGTCGGAAGCCTCAGGCCAAACAACCAAAACAGGAACACAATCCCACTGGTAAAAAAAGGAACAAAAAAATGAGATGGTAAAAACATATGTCACAGATGAAGGAGCAAGGTAAAAACCTACAAGACCAAATAAATGAAGAGGAAATAGGCAATCTACCTGAAAAAGAATTCAGAGTAATAATAGTAAAGATGATCCAGAATCTTGGGAATAGAATGGAGGCATGGACTGAGAAAATACAAGAAATGTTTAACAAAGATCTAGAAGAACTAAAGAACAAACAAACAGAGATGAACAACACAATAACTGAAATGAAAAATACACTAGAAGGAATCAATGACAGAATAACTGAGGCAGAAGAATGAATAAGTGAGGTGGAAGACAAAATGGTGGAAATAACTACTGAGGAGCAGAATAAAGAAAAAAGAATGAAAAGAATCGAAGACAATCTCAGAGACCTCTGGGACAACACGAAATGCACCAACATTTGAATTATAGGGGTCCCAGAAGAAGAAGAGAAAAAGAAAGGGTCGGAGAAAATATTTGAAGAGATTATAGTGGAAAAGTTCCCTAACATGGGAAAGGAAATAGTCACCCAAGTCCAGGAAGCACAGAGAGTCCCATACAGGATGAATCCTAGGAGAAGCACATCAAGACACATATTAATCAAACTAACAAAAATTAAATTCAAAGAAAAAAAATTAAAAGCAGCAAGGGAAGAACAAAAAACAACATACAAAGGAATCCCCATAAGGTTATCAGTTGATTTTTCAGCAGAAAATCTACAGGCCAGAGGGAGTGGCAGGATATACTTTAAGTGATGAAAGCGAAAAACCTACAACCAAGATTACTCTACCCAGCGAGGATCTCATTCAGATTCGAAGGAGAAATCAAAAGCTTCTCAGACAAGCAAAAGCTAAGAGAATTCAGCACCACCAAACCAGCTTTACAATAAATGCTAAAGAAACTTCTCTAGGCAGGAAACACAAGAGAAGAAAAAGACCCACAAAAACCAACCCAAAACAATTACGAAAATGGTAATAGGGACATACATATCAATAATAACCTTGAATATAAATGGATTAAATGCCCCAACCAAAAGACACAGACTGGCTGAATGGATACAAAAACAACACCCATATATATACTGTCTACAAGAGACCCACTTCAGACCTAGGGACACATACAAACTGAAAGTGAGGGGATGGAAAAAGATATTCCATGCAAATGGAAATCACAAGAAAGCTGGTGTAGCAATTCTCATATCAGATAAAGTAGACTTTAAAATAAAGAATGTTACAAGAGACAAGGAAAGACACTACATAGTGATCAAGGGATCAATACAAGAAGAAGATATAACAACTATAAATGTTTATGCACCCCAAGTAGGAGTACCTCAATATAGAAGGCAGATGCTAACAACCATGAAAGGGGAAATCGACAGTAACACAATAAGAGTAGGTGACTGTAACACCCCACTTACATCAATGGACAGATCATCATCATCCAAACAGAAAATAAGGAAACACAAACTTTAAGTGACACAACAGACCAGAGAGATTTAATTGATATTTACAGAACATTCCACCCGAAAGGGGCAGAATACACTTTCTTCTCAAGTGCACATGGAACATTCTCCAGGATAGATCACATCTTGGGTCACAAATCAAGTCTCAGAAAATTTAAGAAAATTGAAATCGTATCAAGCATCTTTTCTGCCCACAACACTATGAGACTGGAAATCAATTACAGGGAAAAAAAACAGTAAAAAACACAAATACATAGAGGCTAAACAGTGCACTACTAAATAACCAAGAGATCACTGAAGAAATCAAAGAAGAAACTAAAAACATGCATGGAAACAAATGACAACGAAAACACAATGACCCAAAACCTATGGGACGCAGCAAAAGCAGTTCTAAGATGGAAGTTTTTAGCAATTCAATCTCACCTCAAGAAACAAGAAAAATCTCAAATAAACAATCTAACCCTATACCTAAAGCAACTAGAGAAAGAACAAAGAAAACCCAAAGTCAGTAGAGGAAAGAAATCATAAAGATCAGAGAAGAAATAAATGAAATAGAAATGAAGAAAACAATAGCAAAGATCAATAAAACCAAAAGCTGGTTCTTTGAGAAGATGAACAAAATTGATAAAACTTTAGCCAGACTCATCAAGGAAAAGATGGAGAGGATTCAAATCAATAAAATTAGGAATGAAAAAGGAGAAGTTACAACAGACACCACAGAAATACAAAGGATTATAAGAGACTACTACAAACAACTCTGTGGCAGTAAAATGGACAACCACGAAGAAATGCACGAATTCTTGGAAAGGTACAATTTTCCAAGACTGAACCAGTAAGAATTAGAAAATATAAAGAGACCAATCACAAGTAATGAAATTGAAACTGTGATTAAAAATCTTCCAACAAACAAAAGTCCAGGATCAGATGTCTTCACAGGTGAATTCTATCAAATATTTAGAGAAGAGCTAACACCGATCCTTCTCAAACTCTCCCAAAAAATTGCAGAGGAACACTCCCAAATTCATTCTACGAAGCCACCATCACCCTGATATGAAAACCAGAAAAAGATACTACAAAAAGGAAATTATAGACCAATATCACTGATGAACATAGATGCAAAAATCCTCAACAAAATACAAAGAAAACAGAATCCAACAACATATTAAAAGGATCATACACCATGATCAAGTGGGATTTATCCCAGGGATGCAAGGATTCTTCAATATACGCAAATCAATCAATGTGATACACCATATTAACAAATTACGGAATAAAAACCATATGATCATCTCAATAGATGCAGAAAAAGCTTTTGACAAAATTCAACACCTATTTATGATGAAAACTCTCCAGAACATGGGCATAGAGGGAAGCTACCTCAACATAATAAAGGCCATATATGACAAACTCAGAGCAAACATCGTATGCAGTGGTGAAAATTGTAAGCACTTCCACTAAGATCAGTAACAAGACAAAGATGTCCATTCTCGCCACTATTATTCAACATATTTTTGGAAGTCCTGGCCACAGCAATCAGAGAAGAAAAATAAAAGGAATATAAATTGGAAAAGAAGAAGTAAAGCTGTCACTGTTTTTAGATGACATGATACTATACCATAAAAAATCCTAAAGATGCCGCCAAAAACTACTAGAACTAATCAATGAATTTGGTAAGGTTGCAGGATACAAAATTAATGCACAGAAATCTCTGGCATTCCTATACAACAAAAATGAAAAAACAGAAAGAGGAATTAAGGAAACAATCCCACTTACCATTGCAACAAAAAGAATAAAATACCTAGGAATAAACCTGCCTAAGGAGGCAAAAGACTTGTACTCAGAAAACTACAAAACACTGATGAAAGAAATCAAAGATGACATAAACAGATGGAGAAACATACCATGTTCTTGGACTTGAAGAATCAATACTGTGAAACTGACTATACTACCCAAAGCAATCTACAGATTCAGTGCAATACCTATCAAAGTAACAATGGCATTCTTCACAGAATTAGAACAAAAAATTTTACAATTCGTATGGAAACACAAAAGACCCCGAATAGCCAAAGCAATCTTGAGAAAGAAAAACGGAGCTGGAGGAATCAGGATCCCTGACTTCAAACTATACTACAAAACTACAGTAATCAAGAAAGTATGGTACTGGCACAAAAACAGAAATATAGAACAATGGTACAAGATAGAACGCCCAGAGATAAACTCATGCACATATGGTCACCTTATTTTTGATTAAGGAGGCAAGAACATACAATGGAGAAAAGACGGCCTTTTCAATAAGTGGTGCTGGAAAAACTGGACAGCTACATGTAAAAGAATAAAATTAGAACATTCCATAACACCATACACAAAAATAAACTCCAAATGGATTAAAGACCTAAATCTAAGACCATAAACTATAAAACTCTTACAGGAAAACAGGAAAAGCACTCTTTGACATAAACCACAGCAAGATCTTTTTTGACCCACCTCCTAGAATAATGGAAAAAGAAACAAAAATAAACAAATGGGACTTAATGAAACTTCAAAGCTTTTGTACAGCAAAGGAAACCATAAACAAGACGAAAAGACAACCCTCAGAATGGGAGAAAATATTTGCAAATGGAACAACGGACAAAGGATTAATCACCAAAATATACAAACAGCTCATGGAGCTCAGCATCAAAAAAACAAACAATTGAATTAAAAAATGGGTGGAAGACCTAAATAGACATTTCACCAAAGAAGACATACAGATGGTCAAGAGGCACATGAAAAGCTTCTCAACATCACTAATCATTAGAGAAATGCAAATCAAAACTACAATGAGGTATCACCTCACACTGGTCAGAATGGCCATTATCAAAAAATCTGGAAACAATAAATGCTGGAAAGGGTGTGGTGAAAAAGGAACCCTCCTGCACTATTGGTTGGAATGTAAATTGATGCAGCCACTATGGAGAACAGTATGGAGGTTCCTTAAAAAACTAAAAATAGAACTACCATACGACCCAGCAATCCCACTACTGGGCATATACCCTGAGAAAACCATCATTCAAAAAGATTCGTGTACCACAATGTTCATGGCAGTTCTATTTACAATAGCCAGGACATGGAAGCAACCTAAATGTCTACTGACAGATGAATGGATAAAGAAGATGTGGCACATATATACAATGGAGTATTATTCAGCCAAAAAAGAAGTGAAATTGAGTTATTTGTAGTGAGGTGGATGGACCCAGAGTCTGTCAGAGTGAAGAAAGTCAGAAAGAGAAAAGCAAATACCATATGCTAACACATATATATGGAATCTAAAAAAAAAAAATGGTACTGATGAACCTAGTGGCAGGACAGGAATAAAGACGTAGACATAGAGAGTGGACTTGAGGACACGTGGTGGGGAGGGGGAAGCTGGGGCAAAGTGAGAGTAGCATCGACATATATACAGTACTGAATGTAAAACAGATAGCTAGTGGGAAGCAGCAGCATAGCACAGGGAGATCAGCTCGGTGCTTTGGTATGACCTAGAGGGGTGGGATGGGGAGGGTGGGAGGGACGCTCAGGGGGGAGGGGATGTGGAGATGTATGTGTGCATGTGGCTGATTCACTTTGTTGTACGACAGAGACTAACACAGTACTGTGAAGCAATTATACTCCAATAAAGATCTATTAAAAAAAAACACGAGTTATTGTACTAGAAAGAGGAAAAGAGTATAGAAATGGAGATGCAGACTTAGGAGTCATCTAGGTACATGCAGTAATTGAAATCATGTATGATGATACAGTTCACCCTAGCAGAGGGAAGAGATGCATTTCAGCTTCCAAGCAAAGCACGTAGAGAGTGACACACCCATACTGAAATAGCCAAATGGGAAACACCCAAACAAAGAAAACTCTATGGTCCAAACCATGTGACTTAGAGGGAGCTGGACAGTTATAGTTATAGTTCATAATTTTTTGGCATATCAGTTGAACTTTATTTTTTACTCTTGGGATGATTCTGCTTCTCAAAGACTGTTAAGGAAATAAAGGCAGATTCAAACTTTACACAGTGTGATACTGTTTGGCTAACAACTGTAAATATGTAAAGGAAAAAGAATATAAGGAAGACCTGTTGTCTGTTGGTAAGCACTGAAAATATTTAGATGGAAGGTGAATCAAATACATATGATTATAGTACAGAATGCAAAATAATTCATCATTCTTGAAAGCAAATGTATGAGTTAAAATAGTTTCAATATTAAATAATATGGCTCTACAATCTCAGACAATTCCAACAAAAATCATGAACTGCATAAACACAGGGGAGGGGAGAATAAAAGCAACTAATAACCTCATCTTACATGGGATACAAATAATTATATTTCCTTTGTGAAACTGACAATTAGAGATATACAGGCTGTATTTTTTTAATTTAATGGTAACCATTATAATGAAAATACATTCAGTGTTTCCAGAGGAAAACAGCCCAGGAATTAACTAATAATAGTTATATACTATTTACTAAATACCAGGTACATTCAAGGTATTTATTTATATGGCCCTCAGAATAACCCTGTGAAATGGGTACTATTTTTATCCCCACTTTACAAATTTTACAAATGAGGACATTTAGGTACAAAGAATTTAAGAGCTACTGATTCTTTTTTCTTTTTTTTTCCAAGAGCTACTGATTCTTGAAAAGTTGAAATGAGATCCATGCTCAGGAAAGCATATGCTTGAGCTAATGGTCTTAACTCATATGCAACACATGCATCAAAAGATGGAAACCAATAGGGACAACAGAAAAATATTTTTAAATGTAAACCAAGATGTTAGAAGATCAAATACATTAGCATAAATATAAACACAAACTTGTTAAACTAATTTTTTAAATATTTAAGTATTTAATATTTAAATAAGGCTTATTAAAAACCTGACAAAGAAAGATTAAAGAGAAAATTATAGCCTAAATCATTCTTAAATCCATAAGCAAAAATCAACATTGAATAGAAGCAAATCAAGACAGTGAATTAAAACAACTGCTGTGTATTATTAGAATGGCACATCTTAGAAACAGGGGATTTATCTAAGATTTACTGCTAGGAATTTTATTATTTTGATTGAACACTTAAATATGTCAGAGAAGAAAAACGTTATTTCAAGTACATCTCAGAGGAGTATTTTGTTAAATACAACACTTGTTGCCAATTTCTTAAAATTCTAGAATCCAGAAATATGGCTATTTCCATATCATAATAATTAATGTCTCTATTAGGAAAACAGTATCACAGTTGAATGTCAGCACAAATGCATTCTCACAGAAATCAAGAGCAACTCAGGATGCCCAATATCACCACATTTCCTGAAATTGTCCTAGAAGTTGTAGCCAACGTACTAAGACATGAAAGAAAACATTTATAGTTATTCCCATAGAAAGGGAAAACTCTTACTTTGTGACTGATTTTTATCTATGTAGAAAATTTAAAAAACAAAACAAAGCTAGTACTGGTATAAGTAACAGTAAAGTACCTCAAAATAAAAATATAGAAATATAAAATATTCTTCTATATACCTCTAGTAATAATATAATGACATAAATATTATAGTCACAATATGAGGAAAAAACCCTAGATTTAATCTAGGATTAATAGGGAATGTAAAGAAATTGTTACATCTATTGTGAGACTTAAGATTCAAACACTTGAAAAGGCATTCCATTTTCCTGGATGGAAAGTCTAATGAGTAAGACGTCAACAATTCTTCCCACATAGTAAGATTAACCTAATTCCAACTACAATTCCATCAGTGCATTTGAAGAGTCTTTAAAAAGTTATTCAAAATTATATCAAGAAGATTAAAGGGATATCATGTAAAAATAAAATTTTGAAAGAGAAGATAAAGTGTGAGAAAGTATGATCTACCAAATATTAAATTATATGCATGCAAATTTGATACATGAGAATTTACTAGATATTATATAGTTACATTTATTGTATATTATTGCTTATTAATGATAAAAGGAGGCAAATTCACTAAACAGTACTGTGACAAAAGCACAGATTTTATCTTCATGACTACATATATTCCAAAGTAAATTTCAGAAGAATTAAAGATTTAAATATAGGAAACTTCCAGCTACAGTAGCACTGACGTGGTGCTACTACAAATGCATATAAATGCTGGATACAATAAAAAAAATTTTAGTATACAGCCGACCTTGAAAGAAGGAAAGGAAAGAAGGCAGAGAGGGAGGGAGGGAGGAAGGAAGGGGAAAAGAGAATAGAGAGAAGAAAATCCTCTCAACAAAATAAATAGATAAAAAGGGAAAAAGAAGGACTCTCAAGCCAGAGTAGTAAATGAGTAAACTGACACCAAAGTGTCCCAAGAGGACATGGACCTTATTAAGACTGGGGTCTGTTCTGCTTTGGCATGTGGGTGGTCTGGGAATGAATTTATAGGAGCCTGTATTATGGATATACCAGTCCAACAAATTATATGAGCCCCCCTATTGAAAGTCACACAGTAAGTCCCAAGGAGGAGAAAAATAAATCCATAGACATAGGGAAACCACACAACACGAAAGACTACTAGAAAATTTTTAAAGCAGCCAGGGAGAGAAGACAGATTCCATATAAAAACAAACAAACACAGTTAGACTTCTAGCAGACTTCTCAACAGAAGTGGAAGATAATGGCTTAATATCATCAATGTGCTGAGGATAACTGTCAACCTAAAATTCCATACACAGAAAAAATATCATTCAAAGTGGTGGGAAAATAAAGGTATTTTTCAAACAAGATTGAGAGACTTTCCCATTCTCAGACCTTTAATAAAAGGATTGCCAAAGCTTAGTTATAACTCAGGAAAGAAAACTGACATGAGAGGCAAGAGTGAACAAACGGAAAAACGAGATAATGAATGTAAACAATCACTGCTTGTAACTGATAACAATGAACATTACAATAATGCTGACTAATGGGTATAGTAACAGTAAGTTGGAACTAAAAATCCAGACCACAACAACATCAATAGGGCAAAGAGAATAATCAAAGTGAAAGAGTTCGAAGGTCTCATACTGCCTGGAAAGAGGCTGACTGTAGAAAGTGACCGAGACCTTTCATAGAGTCACAGAGGCACAGTCATGAGCATTATTGGAATGAGAACACAGAAACCCATCTGGGCTGCAGACGGGCAGCAGGCTGGGACTGGGCTCCACATGAAGTACTAAACAGCTGGAACCCGAGAATTCCTATAATCAACTGGCACCCCAAATCTAGACAGAAAACTCAAAGCAGCCTGTGTGTTCACCCTGATTGCTGAGGATGCTTTCCATGCTGCCCTGTAGCAAGGGAGAGGTTCCATGCTGCCTTGTAGGAAGGGGCACATTCCCGCTACCAAACACAGGCACATACTGCAGGCTCAGCAGCACCATGGGCCCAAGACAGCTCTCTGTAGGATGGTGGATTGAAGGGAGACCTGCATCTTCCAGTCTCTTGCTTCAATTTCCCCTATAAAAGCCCCTTCTTTAAAGAGCCCCATATGCCAGAGTGGACTTTGCTCCAAATCCAGAGGCATAACATGGGATGACCCAGAAGAAATCCACCTGGCATAAAAGTCATATATGCTTTTTTAATTTTAAGGCTAACATTAAATTAACAGAATGCAATAATGCCAACCAGCAGAGAAATATGGGGAGATAAAAACAACTCAAACAGAAAAGTGAGAAAAAATTGGAAAAAAGAAAATGAAAAATAAAAGGGCAGAAATAAATTTATATATCACAATAATCACAAAAATATAAAGAAATTAAATCTACTTGTAAAAGGATATTCTCCAATTGAGTAATACAACGAAACTAGTTTTGTGGTGTTTATAAGAGACATAACTCAAAGACAATCCACAGACTTGAAGAAAATCATTGCACATCATTTATCTGATAAAGGACTTGCATTCAGAACACACCATGAACTTTCAAAACTCAGTAATAAGAAAACAAACAGCCCAACAAGATAAAACTGTGCAGAAGATTTGAATAGACACTTCAAAAGTAAGATATACATATAGAAAAAAAAGAAAAACCACACACACACGAAAAGATACTCAACATTAGTCATTAAGGAAATACAAATTAAAATCATGAGATACAATCATATGCCTACTAAAATGACTAAAACTTTAAAAATTAACCATACTAGGTGTTGGAAAGAATTCAGAGGAACTGGAACTCTGAGACTGCAGGTGGGAGTATTAATTAGCACAACCACTTTGGAAAACATTTTGGCAATTCCTTAAAAACTTAATTATATACCTCCCATATACTCCAGTCATTCCAATAGAATACATACTCATAACAAATAATTGCACATAAATTATCATACCAACTTGTAAGAGTCCAAAACTGGAATCAGCCTAAATGTCCATCAACAGGTGACTAGATTAAGAAAACCATGGTATATCCGTACAATGGAATACTACTGAGCAATCAAAAAGGAATGAGCTACTTATACATGCAACAATGTGGATCAACCCAAAATAATTATGCTGAAAAAAGCCAGACTAATAAAAGTATAATTCAAACTATAATTCAATTTACATAAAACTCTAGAAAATGCAAACTAACCTATAACAACAGAAAGGAGATTGGTGGTTGTCTGGGGATAGGAGATGGCAAGGGGCCGGAAGGAAAGGTTAAAAAGGGACACAAAGTAGCCTTGTGGGGGAGTTGATGGATATGTTATCTTGATTTTAATGATGGATTCACATGTGTATACATTTGCCAAAAGTTATGAGATTGTACATTTAAATATGTACAGTTCATTATATGTCAATTATACTTCAATAAAGCTGTTATTATAGAATGACATACAAAAGGTTAAAGTAAAAGAATGAAAAAAATATTTGAGGCACATTCGAAAAGAAAGCTGGTACACATTAAACAGAATAGATTTGAGAGCAAAAAAAGAAAATTTTAAAAAAAGGTTTTAAGGTGAAGAGGATCTTCATAAAATGGTAATTGAAAAAATTCACCAGGAATATGTGAAGATCCTGAACATGTGTGCATCTGACAGTGTGTGCTCAAAATATATAAAGCAAAAAGTGAAAGTAATATAAGGAGAAATGGTGAAAATGATACTCATAATAGTAAACTAAAATAACTCTCAGAACTCAAGTACAGGACTTGCCTTGTGGCACAGTGGTTAAGAATCCACCTGTCAATGCAGGGGACAGGGGTTTGAGCCCTGATCCGGGAAGATCCCACATGCCGTGGAGCTACTAAGCCCACGAGCCACACCTACTGAAGCCTGCGTGCCTAGAGTCCGTGTTCTGCAACAAGAGAAGCCACTGAAATGAGAAGCCTGTGCACTGCAAGGAAGAGTAGCCCCCGCTCGCCACAACTAGAGAACGCCTGCGCACGCAACGAAGACCCAACACGGCCAAAAATCAAATAAATTTATAAAACAAACAAAAAAAGAAACCAAGTATATAGCAAGGACAAAGAAGATTTGAATGACACAATTAACAACCCTGAACTAAATGAATTAGAAAATTCCCTGCACTCCACAATATCAGAGAACTGATTTTCACGTATTCATGGGACATTTATAAAAATGACCATATAATAGTTCACAAAGAAAATTTCAACACCAAGGAGTATCATACAGCCCATGTTTTCTGATCGTAGTTACGATACAGCTATAAATTAATCTTTAAATGATAAAAAAATACAATATGAACTAAAAATCACACAGCTAATTTCCAATATCACACATCAACCTGGATATACATGTTTACCTCTACACCCTCCCCAGACTCCCCTAAAATTACAGTTGTAAAAGGGCCAGGGGCTTCCCTGGTGGCACAGTAGTTGAGAGTCCGCCTGCCGATGCAGGGGACATGGGTTCGTGACCCGGTCAGGGAAGATCCCACATGCCGCGGAGCAGCTGGGCCTGTAAGCCATGGCCGCTGAGCCTGCGCGTCCGGAGCCTGTGCTCCGCAACGGGAGAGGCCACAACAGTGAGAGGCCCGCGTACCGCAAAAAAAAAAAAAAAAAAAAAAGATCCAAAACTCACAAGAATAAAGAAGTGGGGAAAAAGCCTGTACCCAAACATTTGGAATCTGAAGCACAGATGGAATTTCAAATGGCAATGAGAAACCCCTAAAGCAAGCCAATTCGTACCACAGGACCCCGGGATCATTCAGGAATTGGAGTCACTGCATACCTTCAAAATTGGGTTACAGGCAATGCAGAAAATAGTACGATTAGTTGCATTTTAAAAAGCAGTTCAAGTCATATATCTTTTCCTTAACCCAGGTGATCTGGACTACTCTCATTTTCATAAAAGTTTGCAGATATATTTTTGGGAGGTGATGGGTTGCAGGTGCTTTGGGTTTAGGGATGGTCAGGGGAAAAGAGGCAGTAGTGTATACAGGGAAATTAAGTGAAATTCCACTGTCTAATAAGTGATATCTTACTGAGCAGCTTCCAGCCAGCATTAAATCCCCTAAGACGGAGATAGAGCACTTCCCCCTGGGGAAACTCGTCTCAAAGAAAAGACTCACAGATCCTGAGATTTGGGGAGCAAAATAACTCATCCCAATGATTCCACATTGAAGCCCACTGCTCTGAAAGGCCCTCCTTCCCCAATACCCACACGGGAATCCAGAGCGACCAATTAGCTCCTTTTTTATAAGCTGGAAGCCAAGGATCCCTAGACCTTCCAGAAAGCTTCCAGCAGGAATGACAGATCAATACCAAAGAGGACCTGAAGAAAAGATAGGTAGTCAGGGAGGACACTTTAAAAAATTATATCATCCAAGAGATAAGAAAAGATATGGCATTCAGAAAGGAAAGACAGGGTGGTATTTTTAAAAAGAAAGACAGAAATATCAGACCTTACAAAGTAAAATCATGATAATAGGCATTAAAATGTATGAGAAGGATTAAAAGTTGAAGTTGATAATGCTGCCAAAGAGGTAAAACAAAAACTTAGGGAAACTAGAGAGAAAGATAAAAAAACTAGAGGGTAAGTTTAGGAGCTCTAAAATCCAACTTAGTAGAAATTTCAGAGAGAGCAGAGAATATTGTAGGGAGGAAAGTATGTAAGAAATAATACATAAATTTCCCAGAATTTAAGAAGTTTCCAGATTGAAAATTCCTGTCAAATGTGTAACACAATGCAGTCTTTCATCAGGTTGAGCACCACTCTGCTTTATTATATGACTATGAAGTAGCATACCATGAACTAATTATATTCCCAGGAAAAGTACAAATGCAGTACTGTTGTCACAGAACCACTAACAGTCTAGGATCATGACACATAGCAAAAGCAGCCCAGGGTATCTCTGTATCCTTTATAAGATCAGCTTTCCTATATCACCATGGAGAATATTGCTAGAAACGTTCTACTATGAAGAAATATATTCACAAGGGCTTTCCTGGTGGCGCAGTGGTTAAGAATCTGCCTGCCAATGCAGGGGACACGGGTTCAAGCCCTGGTCCGGGAAGATCCCACATGCCGCAGAGCAACTAAGTCTGTGCACCACAACTACTGAGCCTGAGCTCTAGAGCCCGCGAGCCACAACTACTGAAGCCCACGCGCCTAGAGCCCATGCTCCATGAGAAGCCACCGCAAGGAGAAGCCCACGCACTGCAAAGAAGAGTAGCCCCTGCTCACCGCAACTAGAGAAAGCCCATGCGCAGCAACGAAGACCCAATGCAGCAAAAAAAAATTAATTAAAAAAAAGAAATATGTTGCCAAGAGTCAAAAGGTGAAAGCAACCAAGTGACCATCAACAGATGAATGGATAGACAAAATGTACTCTACCCACACAGTGGAATATTACTTAGCCTTAAAAAGCAAGGAAATTCTGACATATGCTCCAATAGGATGAATCTTGAAGACTTTATGTTAAGTTAAGTAAGCCAGACACAAAGGGACAAATTCTGTATGCTTTCACTCATATGAAGTAGGTAAGAGTTGTCAGAGTCATAGAGACAGAAAGTAGAATGGTGGTTGCCAGGGCCTGGAGAAAAAGGGGGAATACAGAGTTATTGTGTAGTGGATACATGGTTTCAGTTTTACAAGATGAAAAAAGTTCTGGAGGTGGATGGAGTGATGGTTGCACAACAATAAGGATGTGCTTAATGCTACTGAACTGTATATTTAAAATGATTTAAATGGTATATTTTGTTACCTATCTTTTACCACAATTAAAATTTTAAAAAATAAGGTATTAAGGAGTTGTGGGAAGTTAAACATCTAAAATTTTACCTTTTCTTTAAAAAGTAAAAAACCTTTGATTCAACATTCCCAGCCACACATGTATGGATGTATACATATATACAAACATGTATGTGTGTATAGCACTTTTCATTTAATATTTAACTTAAAAAATTTTTTTATTGGAGTATAGTTGATTTACTATGTTCTGTTAGTTTCTGCGGTACAGCAAAGTGAGTCAGTTATACATACACATATATCGACTCTTTTTTAGACTCTATTCCCATATAGGTCATTACAAAGTACTGAAGAGACTTCCCTGTGTTATTCAGTAGGTTCTTATTAGTTATCTATTCTATATATAATAGTGTGTATATGTCAATCCTGATCTCCCAATTTATCCCCTCATCCCCCCCCACCACCGCTTTCCCTCCTGGTAACCCCAAGTTCGTTTTCTACATCTGTGACAACTTCTGTTTTTGTAAATAGGTTCATTTGTACCATCTCTTTAGATTCCACATATAAGCGATATCCTGATATTTGTCTTTCTCTGTCTGACTTACTTCACTCAGTATGACAATCTCTAGGTCCATCCATGCTGATGCAAATGGCATTATTTTGTTCCTTTTTATGGCTGAGTAATATTCCATTGTACATATGTGCCACATCTTCTTTATCTATTCTTCTATCAGTGGACATTTAGCATATTTAACTTTATGTCTATACTCATAACTGATCTAAAGTGCACAGATCTTCATGTAGATAATCACATGACTACAGTTAATCAAACTGTAATTTTACTAAAAATCGTTTTGAGTTCATGGTGGTCATAAATATGCTCAACTTAGCATTACTTGCCTTATAATTAAATGGCTTAACATAAAGAACTAATGTGCAGAAATATTTTTTTAAAAGGAAAGACACAGAGTGGGTGATCATAGGAGCTTTGCATTCTTTAAAGAGAATGTTCCAAAACATTAAATTTATAATAGTGTACATTCAAATAGAGAGGAAAGAAAAAGTGTGTCTCCTTCAGTTTTCTGCTGAGAGATGTCTCTTCTTATCTTTCTCCTGCTCTCTCATTATATCCTCTTATCAGGTTAGAAACAAACTTTAAAATGCTACCTTCTCTATATTAATTTTGCATACAGCAACTTTACTGAATTCATTGATGAGCTATCTGTTGCTTTTCTATACACTAACAGTGCAATATCAGAAAGAAATTAGCCATTTACCATCACATCAAAAAGAATAAAATACCTAGGAATAAACCTACCTAAGGAGGCAAAAGAACTGTACTCCAAAAACTGTAAGATGGTGATGAAAGAAATTGAAGATGACACAAACAGATGGAAAGATATACCATGTTATTGGGCTAGAAGAATCAATATTGTTAAAATGTCCATACTACTCAAGGCAATCTACAGATTCAATGCAATCCCTATCAAATTACCAATGGCATTTTTCACAAAACTAGAACAAAAATTTTTAAAATTTGTATGGAAACACAAAAGACCCTGAATAGCCAAAACAATCTTGAGAAAGAAGAACAGAGCTGGAGGAATCACACTCCCTGACTTCAGACTATACTACAATGCTACAGTAATCAAAACAGTATGATACTGGCAATGAAAATAGACACGTGGGTCAATAGAACAGGATAGAAAGCCCAGAAATAAACCCACGTATTTACGGTCAATTAATCTTCGACAAAGCAGGCAAGAATGTACAATGGAGAAAAGACAGTCTCTTCAGTAAGTGGTGCTGGGGAAACTGGACAGCTACATGTAAAAGAACGAAATTAGAACATTCTCTAACACCACACACAAAAGTAAACTCAAAATGGATTAAAGACCTAAATGTAAGACTGGATACTATAAAACTCCTAGAGGAAAACATAAGCAGAACACACTTTGACATAAATCACAGCAGTATTTTTTTTGTATCTATCTCCTAGAGTAATGGAAATAAAAACAAAAATAAACAAATGGGACCTAATTAAACTTCAAAGCTTTTGCACAGTAAAAGAAACCACAAACAAAACGAAAAGACAACCTATGGACTGGGAGAAAACATTTGCAAACGATGCTACCAACAAGGGATTAACTTCCAAAATATACAAACAGCTCATACAGCTTAATAACAAAGAAAGAGCGCAATTAAAAAATGGGCAGAAAGGGGCTTCCCTGGTGGTGCAGTGGTTAAGAATCCACCTGCCAATGCAGGGAATACATGTTCAAGCCCTGGTCCAGGAAGATCCCACATGCCGTGGAGCAACTGAGCCCATGTGTCACAACTACTGAAGCCCGCACGCCTAGACCCCATGCTCTACAACAAGAGAAGCCACCGCAATGAGAAGCCCGCGCACTGCAACGAAGAGTAGCCCCTGCTCATGGCAACTAGAGAAAGCCTGTGTGCAGCAACAAAGACCCAACACAGCCAGAAGTAAATAAACAAAAATAAATTTATTTTTAAAAAATGGGCAGAAGACCTAAACAGACATTTCTCCAAAGAAGACATACAGATGGCCAACAGGCACATGAAAAGATACTCAACATCGCTAATTATTAGAGAAATGCAAATCAAAACTACAATGAAGTACCACCTCTCACACCAGTCAGAATGACCATCATTAAAAACTCTACAAATAATAAAAGCTGGAGAGGGTGTGGAGAAAAAGGAACTCTCTTACACTGTTGGTGGAAATGTAAATTGATGCAGCCACTAGGGAGGTTTCTCAAAAAAACTAAAAAGAGAGTTACCATATGATCCAGCAATCCCACCCCTGGGCATATATCCGGAAAAAACTATAATTCAAAAAGATACATGCACCCCAATGTTTGTAGCAGCACTGTTTACAATAATCAAGACATGGAAGCAATCTAAATGTGCAATGACAGATGAATGGATGTGCTACGTATATACAATGGAATAGTATTCAGACATAAAAAGAATGAAACAATGCTAATTGCAGCAACACGGAAGGACCTAGAAGTTATCATACTACGTGAAGTAAGTCAGACAAAGACAAATATGATGTGATATCACTTATATGTGGAATCTAAAAAAATGATACAAATGAACTCATTTACAAAACAGAAACAGACTCACAGACATAGAAAACAAACTTATGGTTACCAAAGGGGATCACAGGGAAGGGGGATAAATTAGGAGTTCGGGATTAAGATATACACACTACTATATATAAAATAAATGACAAGGACCTATTATATAGCACAGGGAACTATACTCAATAACTATACTCAATATCCTGTAATAACCTATAATGGAAAAGAATCTGAAAAAGAATCAGTTTATATATATATATAAATATATATAATTATACATATATATAATCATTTTGCTATATACCTGAAGCTAACACAACGTCGTAAATTAACAATACTTCGATTAAAAGGAATGGTAAAAAAAAAAAAAAAAAAAAAGTTATCTTCTACTCCATCTCAGTCAGCCTTGAAGGAAAGTCAGTGTTCCACCAGCACTTGTTGAGTATGCATCTATTTATGGTCTCTAAGTCAGAGATTTTACGAGCTTCCTGATAACTCAGATATGTTTTAACTATCTCTTCTCTTAAGTAATCAAAGTTCTTCATTTCTTTCCTGCTTTGCCTTTATTGGAAAAAGACAGTTGAAATCTGTATGTTTTAGATTCAAATCATGTTTTAATGTGGTCACTGAAGAAACATTTTAAAAGTAGATTAAAGCTTTATAACTATAGTCTTATATACTATATGATGCCATTTATGTGAAATCCAAGAAATGGCAAAATTTTAGTTACAGAAAGACCAGTTGTCTGGGGCTAGGGGTGGGGAGAGGGGATTCACGGTGAAAGTTGGGATGGTGATAATCAACTGAACACCACAATTCACTGTACTATATACTAAAAATGGGTGAATTTTACTGTGTATAAATAATACCTTAATTTTTTTAAAGTGCCTTTTTAAAAAGGAAAAACAAATCCAGCCTGTAGTCTCACTACTCAAACACAACCACTATTAATCGATGTGTTCCCTAATGTTTATCATACATTTTTTCTTCATTTATAAACATAAATGGGCTCATATAGCCTTTTTGCAGCCTGTTATTATAACAATTTAATGTATTTTCTATATTACATGGTCTTTGAAATCACCATTTTCATTACCTAATATTCAATCAAGTGACAATTACTTAACTGTGAAAACTATTTAATCACGTGTCTACTGTTACTGATATTGGTTCTTGCCCATTACTAATTTATACAAACATTACTGACAAAAAATTTTTGTACATAAAGTTTTTTCCTTCAAAATTTAGAAATATTTTTTAGACTATATTCCCAGAAGTATAATATTGAGCCAAACAGTATAAGTATGTTTAAGGCTCTTGCCAAACTCTAGATTCTTGCCAAAAGAGCCATACACATTTTTACTGCCTCCACCAATGCTTAATGCCCTTTTCACCCGTCCAAAATTGGTTATTATCATTTTTTACATCTTAAAGACTTCCTAAGGAACCTCTCCCCACAGCCTTTCAGCCATAATGAACTCCTGTAACCTTTTTTGTGTCAAGCTTCTCAAAATATCTTTTTCAGACCCTGAATAGCCAAAGCAATCTTAAGAAAGAAAAACAGAGCTGGAGGCACAGGCTCCCTGACTTCAGACTATACTACAAGGCTACAGTAATCAAAACAGTATGGTACTGGCACAAAAACAGAAATATAGATAATTGAAACAGGACAGAAAGCCCAGAGATAAACTCATGCACGTATGTTCACCTTACCTTTGATAAAGGAGGCAAGAATATACAATGGAGAAAAGACAGCTTCTTCAATAAGTGGTGCTGGGAAAACTGGACAGCTACATGTAAAAGACTGAAATTAGAACATTCTCTAACACTACACACAAAAGTAAACTCAAAATGGATTGAAGATCTAAATGTAAGGCCAGACACTATAAAACTCTTAGAGGAAAACATAGGCAGAACACTCTATGACATAAACCACAGCAAGATTCTTTTTGACCCACCTCCTAGAGAAATTGAAATAAAAACAAAAATAAACAAATGGGACCTAATGAAACTTCAAAGCTTTTGCACAGCAAAGGAAACCATAAACAAGACAAAAAGACAGCCCTCAGAATGGGAGAAAATATTTGCCAATGAAGCAACTGACAAAGGATTAACCTCCAAAATTTACAAGCAGCTCATGAAGCTCAATAACAAAAAAACAAACAACCCAATCCAAAAATGGGCAGAAGACCTAAATAGACATTTCTCCAAAGAAGATATACAGACTGCCAACAAACACATGAAAGAATGCTCAACATTATTAATCATTAGAGAAATGCAAATCAAAACTACAATGAGATATCACCTCACACCAGTCAGAATGGCCATCACCAAAAAATCTAGAAACAATAAATGCTGGAGAGAGTGTGGAGAAAAGGGAACACTCTTGCACTGCTGGTGGGAATGTGAATTGGTACAGCCACTATGGAGAACAGTATGGAGGTTCCTTAAAAAACTACAAATAGAACTACCATATGACCCAGCAATCCCACTACTTGGCATATACCCTGAGAAAACCATAATTCAGAAAGAGTCATGTACCACAATGTTCACTGCAGCTCTATTTACAATAGCCAGGACATGGAAGCAACCTAAGTGTCCATCGACAGATGAATGGATAAAGAAGATGTGGCACATATATACAATGGAATATTACTCAGCCATAAAAAGAAACGAAATTGAGCTATTTGTACTGAGGTGGATGGACCTAGAGTCTGTCATACAGAGTGAAGTAAGTCATAAAGAGAAAGACAAATACCGTATGCTAACAGATATATATAGAATTTAAGAAAAAAAATGTCATGAAGAACCTAGGGTGAGATAAGAGTAAAGAAACAGACCTACTAGAGAATGGACTTGAGGATATGTGGAGGGGGAAGGGTGAGCTGTGACAAAGCGAGAGAGTGGCATGGACATATATACACTACCAAAGGTAAAATAGATAGCTAGTGGGAAGCAGCCGCACGGCACAGGGAGATCAGCTCGGTGCTTTGTGACCACCTAGAGGGGTGGGATAGGGAGGGTGGGAGGGAGGGAGACGCAAGAGGGAAGAGATATGGGAACATATGTATATGTATAACTGATTCACTTTGTTATAAAGCAGAAAGTAACACACCATTGCAAAGCAATTATACTCCAATAAAGATGTAAAAAAAAAAAAAAAACACGAGAAGGGAACAAGAAGCGGAGAAGTTGAGTAGAACTTCTGACAGTCTCCTAAGTCTAGGGGAACAAAATTGGGAATCGTGGATCACCAAAGTGAGTGGGAGCCTGCTAACCATGCGAGGCTGTGGAACGGGACCGTGAGGGGCTGGCGTGGAGGAGTTAGGCTGCTGGAAAAACATCATCCCTCACGAGCAACTGCTGACTGACTAAATGATCAGATCTGTCCATCAAGGGGGTGGTGGCCCCTCTCTTTGCCAGCTGCCCCATCAGAGAGCGTACAGTGGCTTGATGGCTATGTGGCAGAGGCGAGGTGGGGCGGTGTGGCCCAAGCACCAAAAGAATGTGAATCCACAGAATTGGGGTTCTCAAGTAGGAGGATTTAGGCAAGAAAAAAAAAAGTGGAAGAGACATGCATCTGGGACCACCATCTCCAGCCAATTATGTCCCATTTGGAACATTAAAATAGAGAGAGGCGGAGGGAGGGACAGGGATAGGGATGAGAAGGTGGGAAAACAACCCAATTAAAAAACAAGAAAGGGCCTCCCTGGTGGCGCAGTGGTTGAGAGTCCGCCTGCCGATGCAGGGGACGCGGGTTCGTGCCCCGGTCCGGGAAGATCCCACATGCCGCGGAGCGGCTGGGCCCGTGAGCCATGGCCCCTGAGCCTGCGCGTCCGGAGCCTGTGCTCCGCAACGGGAGAGGCCACAGCAGTAAGAGGCCCGTGTACCGCAAAAAGAAAAACAAAAACAAAAAACCCCATTCTATTATATAGTGATCATAGTTTCCTACAATTGCACAGAAGACATATTCCTTAAATCCACCATGATATTAACTAATTATGTTAACATCAATTTCACTTTGCACCATCTTGGAACTAGTTTTATTTCAGCTGTGGTTTGTGGAGAGCTGTGATCTCTCTTCATTCCCAATCCCCTTCTAGATCCCCAGTATTTAACAGTTTGAATCTCCAAATAAAAATTTCTTACCTTGTTGAAATTTTTTTCTAAGTTCTAAAAACTTTGGGTTTCATGTTGACCACTCAGAAGAAGTGGGAGTTGTTCAAATTTGTGCACATTTCTTGAAACAGAGTTGTGAGTGAACAAAGGCAAAGTTTCCATTTTGTAGCTCAGTGATAAATGAGGCAAGTCTAGCATAGCTCTTGTACAAAATACAAAATACAATTTGTCTTTCTCTTCCTCTCATTATGCTTAGAAGGACCAGGTGACTGCCCCACAAAGTATTTATTCCAACAGCAAACGTGGTCTTACTGAACTGGTTTCTGTGGACGCCATGTGTTTATAAATCTCCTTATCCTGTTACCTCCTCTTCTCTCAAGCTGATACTCTGTATGGTATGCATTAATGCACAATTGTTTAAAGGGTGGAAAATCAAAACTCAGGAAATTTCTAGTTCAGGATCTTCGGAGCAATGAGAACTTGGCCATATTATATATTCTGGGTAAATTATGACACGGTTTTTACCACATGAACAGAACTGCACTGAAGGTATAAGTTTACAAGAGAGAGAGGAATAGAAAAATTACATTCAGGCCACAACACCCACGTAATTGGGCTGTAGAACTTTTGGAATTTCCTGACAACTGTTCTAAAAATTGGACTTTGCACGTTGATATTGTGGTAGCAATATTTGTATTTAGTTTCCATGGGCTTATTAAAGGAAGAAAGCATTCTAGAGAAATCTTCAACTTAGCAGTCCCTAACCCAAAAGTTCTTAATTCTTGTGTCTTTATGGGATTGCAATGGAACAACAATAAATCAGAACAAAAGATTAAAATGTCTTTATGAGTTCTTATTCTTTACGTTTGTATTAAGAATCTTTCCTGAGAAATTACCATTCTGCTAAAGTGAACTTTTAACAATTTATCATTCAGAAATATCAAAGCACAGGTATCTGTGCTTTAAAATTTGTTTTTGAGCAAGAAATAAATGGGTAAAAGTGATGGAAAAAGCTGAACTGGCGAACTATCATTCATATTCATTTCCTCTCTCCCTCTCTCCCTCTTTCCTGACCACAGCCTTAATAACTAAAGAATCAAGTTTTAACAAGGATAAATCTTTAGCACTTCTTCTTGCTTCATATATGCAAATAGTAACCACAGACAGTAATATGGTTTTCTAGATAAGATCAATTAATCCTTTGGTATCTGCTAAGAATTAGAAATCAGTGGCTATGTAAATATAATTTCCTTACCAACTTCCTGAAGGGATTGAGGATTTTAAATAAAATTTGCTATTAAATTCTCAGTCTGAAAAGTTACATCTTTCATGACTGTAACATCAAAAGCTCTTTTGAACTGCACAGATTTTAACAGTTGAAAAAAAGAGTATGTGAATTACCATGCTTCCTAAGTTTAATTCAGTTTCAGAAAGAGGGTAGAAATACATCAATTCACCATTTATCTCCTGGAGTGGGTGAGAAAATTCCACAAACAAAATTGAAAAGCCTTTACTGGATTAGAGTTAGAATTTCATTCTTAAATTTATGGAACACGAATATAAATGATTATTACTAACAATTCTGTTCCCCCGAGTAACAACGATAACAGCAGCTAGCACTTGATTTCTCACTTTGTGTGAGTCATTGTGCCAATAAGCCCTTCACCCCCTTATCTCATTTAAGCCGCTCAAAAATGCTATACCCAAATATGTATAAAATAGATAACTAATAAGAACCTGCTGTATAAAAAACTAAATAAAACTCAAAATTCCAAAAAAATTCTATATCCGAGATGCTATTACTACATCCTTCAGATGGAAAAGGCAAGAGCTGCTTAACAAGGTTTAGGAACTTGCACGGTAAGAGCATGCTTGGCAACAGGTGCACACTGCTGGTGCGCAGCTAGTGAATACTATTCAGTAGAAAATACAGGAACAACCGCAACACGTGGCCTTGCAGAAGCTGAATCACAGCTTCTGGAGGGTGCAAAGTGAAAAAAAAAAAATGAATTTACAGTCCCGCTATTCCGAACAGGAAATTGATTGCTGAAGAAACAAACACTGCAGAAGTGTTCCATCTTTCACTGGGCGTGTTAATATATTACAAGTATTTTAACTACACTCTCAGGAACAAACCGGTAAACAGAGACAACCCCCTTTTAACTCTATGATGTGCTAAAAATTGAGAAGTGGCAGCTCTCGTTTATTTGGTCAGGTTAGCTTCTTGAACGTCATTTTTCAAGGGCAATGTATGTAATCAGGAGAAAAAGAAATTCTTTTATTTTGTGGCATTTGTTCACACATGCAAGAAGCTAATTGAATTTTACCGTTTATAATCTTGTTCATTTATCAACAGCCCAAAAGGGAGAGGGATTTGAAAACGCAATTAAAATGAAAATGTCATCTCAAGAACCAATCTTTAAATTCATCTATTGAACTTTCAATTCTTTGTTTTAGATTCATCTTGATTTTTGTCCCATCTATACAATCACATATTTTAAAGAGTCAAGTGCTTCCACAAGGTTTTAACAAGGTCCCTGATCCATTGAAAAGTTACCTGTCCCTCGACTCCAATGTTCCCCGTCCCATAGACACTATGATAGACATATATTGCTACTTCTGCCTATTTCCATTCTGGTCATTACCTATTACTTCTACTATGGAAGACGAAGGTTTTGGTAATTGTTCCTCACCCCGACTCCCCACAGACACCTCCCATCTCCAACCCTCCTAAGCACTGACAGGGTTCAGGACATGCTACCCCCAAATACGGCACCTTGTCGTATTGCATTTTTCCAGCTGAAGGAATTTGAGAAAAGGCAGCTGTGCGAAGGACTTTCTGACCTCCTGAAGCAGGTCAGAAACCCCTCCATGAGAGGTGCCCTCCCTACACGGGGAGGAAAGAAGTACCCTCATCTCCAAAGTCAAAGGGACACAGAGAGGAATCTGAACTGGTCTTGCTATGTTTCCCTCACTTCACTCTACTCATTTCATACCCTTTGTCCTATGGTATCTTTCCACGACTTTCTAGTCTTCATCAAACCTGGCACAAAAACACTCACGTTCAGCCATTGCTTTGGGTCTTCATTTCCTTATGCAGGCTCCTGTGTCACATAAAAGTCATGTTAAATAAATTTGTATGCTTTTCTCGTGTCAATCGGTTTTTGTCAGTCTGATTTTCAGACCCAGCCAGGGACCCAAAGAGCATTAAGGAAAACCTTTTCGTCCTTTACAGTATTCATCCTGTAATTTTGCTTAGGCTGTCATTTGCTTTTTACATTATTATGACGCTGTAAATCCTATTTATAACTGAGTCACGTTATATACTATGACTGTTTTCCCATGCAACGTTTTGTTTTTCTTACAGTTACTAATGGTCTTGTGTTTGATTGCTTAGTTTTGTATGTACTTATTACCAACACATTTTCCAATTATCCTCAAGTTGTGTACATCTTTCAAGACATTTGGACACAATGACACCTCTGGATAAATCCAGAATCTTCTGATAAATCTGATACATGAGTCTTCAATCAATCTGGATTGATTATCCTTTATACCCACATTAGTTATCTACTGATATAAATTTAGTGGCTTCAAACAATACTCATTCATTATCACATTGTTTCTCTGGGTCAGGGGTCCAGGTACGGCAGAACTGATTCTCTATTCAGAGTCTTACAGGGCTGAAATCAAGATGACGGCCATGGATGCATTCTCATCTGAGGCACGGAGACCTCTTCCAAGCTCATGCGGCTCTTGGCAGGATACGATTCCCTGTGGTGATAGAACTGAGGCCCTCAGCTTCTACAGACCACCCACCATTTCCCGCCATGTGATCCTCTCCATAAATAGCTGTCTGCCTCTCTAACGCCAACAGGAGAGAAGATCTGCTGCTTCGAATCTCTCCGACTTCTTCACTCTAGGATCTCTGGACCCTCTTAAAGGGCTCACCTGATCAAGTCAGGCCCACCAAAAATAATCTCCGTTTTGATGAACTTAAAATCAACTGGTCAGGGGCTTTCATTACATCTGCAAAATCTCTTCACCTTCACCATATAACTTAACTTAAATCATGGGAGTGATATCCCATCATGTTCACAGACCCTGCCCAGACACGGGGAGGGGATTATTCACAGCATGCCTATCAGGGATTGGAAATCTTGGGGGCTGTCCTAGAATTCTGCCTACTACTACGCCTAATAACTGGAGGTCATCCAGGAATCTTCTTTCATTACTATCATGGGGATTCCCTTAGCCTTTCTCTTGGGTTGGAGTCCCTGTTTCCTGGACCCTATGTCTTCTTTCTTGATTAACTCCTTAATTTTGTGGAAGCACATCTCAAACAGCTGCCTGAAAAGGGCAGCACGGGAAGCTAAGTTCTGTTTTTCGACACTGAATATGCAATTCTCAGTTTGAAGGGCTTTCTCCTCAGAATTTTCAGTGTGTGCTGCTCCATTGCTTTCTAGCTTACACTGTTGCTACTGATAACTTGATGTCTTCTAATACTTGATACTGTGTGTAAAACTTGCTTTCTTCCCCCTCCCTCAGAGTTTGTAGACTCTATTTTCTGTCCCCAGCTTTCTGAAATTCATTGATAACAAGCCTTGGAGTGGGTCTACTTTGTCCACTGTTCTGGACACTCAGTCACCCCTTTCCATTGGAACATTCATGTTCTTCGATTCTGGGAGATATTTTTTGAATTACTTTATTGATGATTTCCTTTTCTCTGTTATCTCTGTCCTCTATTCATAGAATTTCAATTATTCCAGAACATTCTAGATGGCTCTTTTTTTAAAAAAAAATCTTATCTTATTTTGCTATTTTCTATTCTACTTTCTGGGCAGTTGCCTTAATTTTATCTTCTAACAGTGTGTGTTAGCATGCTTTTAATGTCTAAGATTTTGCGTTCACTGAATTTTTTTATAGTATCTATTTCTTGCCTCACAGATTCATATCTTCTCCGAAGATATTAATAAAAGTTATTATGCATTTTTTTCTTTCCATTGGTATTTCAAGTTAGTTTTCAAAAAATCAATGTCTGGCAGTCCTTGACTGTCTGGTCGTATTTAAGGGTGAGGCACTAAAAAGATGACTGGGAGCTCTTGGGGGCAATGCTTGTCAATGGTGCTTTTCTCTCTACGGTGGTATTTGGAAGACCTCGGATTCCAGTATCCTCTGCTCATTTCTTTTGTAAGTTACGTTTTCAGAGAAGATACTTCTGACCTCTTGCATTGAAAGTACACGTCGGGCTTCCCTTGGTGCAGTGGTTGAGAATCCGCCTGCCGATGCAGGGGACGTGGGTTCGTGCCCCGGTCCGGGAAGATCCCACGTGCCGCGGAGCGGCTGGGCCCGTGAGCCATGGCCGCTGAGCCTGCGCGTCCGGAGCCTGTGCTCCCCAACGGGAGAGGCCACGACAGTGAGAGGCCCGTGTACCGCCAAAAAAAAAAAGAAAGTACATGTCTGGCTGCCAAAATTCTTGAGTCATGGGAGGGGAGAAGGCTGGAGATCTCAAGTCTCATATATAAGGTTTATCTTAATCCCCATGTTTTCTACTTGGTGTCTCTGTTTTAGCTGTGCCTCATACTGTCTCGTTCAAAGATCATCTGTTTATCCTCTTTACAGAACAAACCTCAAGCCTCTGGCCAGAATAGGGGAGGGCTGTTTGCTCAGCTGCCGAAATTTGGAATGGAGATATGAGGGGCTAAATTCTTAAACAGACTTTCAACCAATTCTTCCACCTGCCAAACTCCGCTCCTTTGGAGGCTTCTGTGATGGACATTAGGTCATTTCTCCCCCTTCCCCACTTCCAGCTTAGGATTCAGCTTTCTCATGTCTGTGAAGTCATTTAACTCCCATCTACCTTCATACCAACCTCTAAGATTTTGTCACTGTTGTCTCCTATCTCATTCTTTGTCCTTGTCTATTTATATCTTCTTTCCACATTCCTTTGCTCTCATTTAGTGGTATTTGGGGAAGAAGAGGAGTTAAAGTACTTATATGTTCAAGCTGCCATTCTTAACTATTTGCATAGAAGACAATCAATCAAAGTTTTGGGGGGTAATCTCACCAGGTGATTTGACAGCCTGCCTGGAAGAATGTACTAGTGAGAGAGGCAATAGACTTGCGGACAAAAATAATGGTGAGACATTTCTCTACAAGATATTAAAATATAAGTACATCATTACTAAAATGGAGTCATTTTAGTGGTTACAGACAGATACGTTAATGGAGCAAAACACAGCAAAACCAAATACATAAAATATTTGGTATACGATAATGTACTAACTTGAATGGTGAGAAAAGGATTAACATGCAAATTAGCCAGTTGACAAATGACATTATAACAAACAACTAACAATTTTCATATACCTATGTATAAAGCCTTCATCAGAATACATTCTGAGAGTCCCTACCACCTCCCAGCATCAGAAAAGGGTCCCAGGGGCTGACAAGGATTCCAAGGATGTCTTTCAGTATTTGCTTGTATCTCTGCCATTTCTCTTTGCTCTGGCTCTTGTGGGCCATCTGAAGGCAGCTGGCTTTTCTGACACCACCTGCCCACTACACACACATGCACACCCTAAGGGATCATGACAGCCTTTACCACCACTCCCAAGATCATTGAGCTCAGTCCTTGGTCCACAGGCTCCCACACTGTCTGAAGTTCTGCCGCTTCCTTAAGGCCCAGTTGAGAGTGGGACACCTTCTCCACTGCTCTCAGAACTCCCAGCTCCTATCCATGGGGCTTGGCAATTTTGCTCCTTAGGGGCTGGGACTGCTGCCTCACTTCTTGAACTCTTTGAGCCCTGATCTGGTTCTCCCTGACCTCTGAAAACAAGGGCCCCTTATCTGTCCCCTGAAGCAAAAAACTACACATGCCTCCAGACAGGAAGCCCTGGGGTTCCACAATTCTGTCATCTTGATTAACAAATTACCCCCCCAACTTTGCACCTCAAGCAATAACATGAGGAGACATGTTTTGCTTGAAACCCTGCAACTTGGGGCTGCTCAAAGGCTGAGGGCTGGGATATGGAATTATCTGAAGGCTAGTGCACTAACATTTCTGGCGGCTGATCGTGGCCGCCCATGTGGGAGACGGTCTCCGCTACTGCTGCCAAGTCAGGAATGAACACATGGTCTCCTCATGTGGCTGAGGCTTCCTCACAGCATGGTGGGTGGATCTCAAGGATAAGTGTCCCAAAGAGAGAGCACATCAGGTACAGCCAGAACACTACTTACGACCTGGCCTCGTAAGTCATACAGTGTCACTTCCACTACATTCTATTTGTTGAGCCCGTCCCAAAGTTCTACTCAGGCTCAGAGGAGGAGAAATGGATTACACCTCTTGATAGGGTGGTGGCATGGTTCTAGAGGACCATGTGGGCCTGGATATGTTGCTGTGGCAGTTTGAGAAAATATAATTTGCCATACCTGCCTTCCTAAGTTAAAAAAGAAGAGGAAGAAAAAAGTTTCCTTTATCTGTGTGTGAAAAGCCCACAGGCAAGAAAAGATACAGTTAATTTCTCAGTCAAGTTACCCTGCCCATCTGGTTTCACGGTTGCCATACAAGTGCTAACAAATGCTTCGCTACATCAATTAACTCTGCTTTGCTCCAAGGTCATGGAATAGCTCCTTAACTAGACCCAGTCATCTTGAAAATAAATGATACTGCTAACAAGCGCAACCAGACAATAAAAAGAATGGCTCAGTGTAATTCCATTTCCACTAGCACATGATCTATTAAAGATACATCAGGAAAAAAAAGATATATCAGGACATCTTCTTTGCCTAAATAAGGGCAGCCTATAAACACTTACAGTGACAGGAGTAGGAAATCATCTTCTGTTTTCTTTCCAAGTAAATTACTTGTACATTACTGCTCTATTGAACTCATTTATAGACGAAAAGATCACGTTTTTGTTTTTGTTTTAACTAAGAACAAGCCACTTATTGCTAAAATGCAACATTACTGTCTTGGCAGCCACATTTAGCTAAATCTTTGTAGAGGTTCTGTCATTTGACTTTCTATCATGACTACACTTTTTGCAAATGTACCCATGAAAAATTAGCAATTGCCTTTTGCAGTGTTTTCTTCTTTTAGGAATTAGGCAATCTGCTTAGAGATTTCTAACATATAGAATAACTGCATTTCCTTTATTATTATATTATAAACAGTTAATAATCTAAACCAAATTCCTGGTTAGTTTCACTAAATGACATGCCAAAAAGTTGCCTGAGGCTAGATTCTAAAATTCATAAGTGATATATTTGCATCTGGAATAGGGCGAGGGAGAAAGTTTGATTTGCTTATATCCTTTCTTCTTTCAAATAAATAAGATTTGAGCTAAGTAAGGAAGCTTTGTCCCATGTACTGAGGGTCTTTCTTAATAAATGAGTCAAAAAATAATGTGCTAATGACCTTAAATCTAATGTGAACCAGAGACATGGCCCATTTAACTCCCAAATCTGACTCTGATCAATGGAATTTCCTGGGAGACTTGTTAGAAATATAGATGCCTACAGAGACCCTCAAGAATTTGCTTACGTCTGGTGTAACAACCCAGAATCTGCATTTTACACAATGTCCCTATTTGGAGACTGATACAAATGGACCGATTATCCCAGATGATGTTTTGTTGTTAGTTTTGACAATGTAATAAGAGAACTCCTACTCTATGCCAGCCATGGTTCCAAATGCTTTACAAATATTAACTCATTTCATCCTCATAACAAGCTAATGACGTAGGGGCTATCACCCTCAACTTACAGATGAGCAAACTGAACGACAAAGACGTCAAGTAACTTGTCTAAGGGCCACTCTTGAACCCAGGCAGCCTGGCTCCAAAGTCTATGCTTACATTCACTGTGCTTTGCTGACTTCTGGGAGACTTAATCGCAAACACATACAAAGTATTTGTGGCCATGGACCTACAGGATCAAAGACCAATTGACTGGAAGTCGTCAGCTTCCCTTTATCTCAGCCCTTTGTAGCTGGGGTTACCATGGCGGGCTCGACGCCATGGGGTTTCTGTGACAATGTAGCCATGGAGTACCAAGTCCTACCACCACGAGGAGACAGTGCTACCCAATTGTCGGCCATCCTAATTCCCCTAATTCCCATTATGGCAATCATCTTTATCTTCTGGGTTCTCCACTGGGACGGCCTGGAACTATCCTGCCATCCGTACCCATTCCCAACTCTTGCCAACTTTGTCCCTTGAGTGACCAACTGATGGGTGTCATTTCCCATAACCCACAGCTACTGCCTGAGGTCCTTCTCTGAGGGACTCATTTACAACCATAAAGTTTGTCCTCCCAGTGATCACCACTCTGACCCAGCAACCAGACCACATTATCCTGGACACATCCGCCATCCAGAACCAAGCCCTCATCTTTCCCTAGGTCTGGTGTCTTCAGCCTCACCCTAGCCCGTGCCTCAGAGCATTCAAACCCAGAAATAAAATACACAGCTCCCCAGCATGCTTTATGGGGTATTCCACATCCCCATATCTGGAAATAAGCTGATAGCTCAAAACTATACTTACAACTTGCTATCCCAACTCATTCCTTCCCTAAAAATGAGGGCAATCCAAAAATGAGACTTTAAAAGCTTTCATTTACATATAAGTAACTTATGATGCCTCTGAATTAGACATTTTCAACTTTTGCCTTAAAAAGATGGGATCTGTCAGATCCCATAATCTGGTTGTAGAAGTTTAACTCTACAAATTGACTCTATATAAAATATTTAAAACATAAGAGATGTGTTATAGAAGTTCATTATGGTCCTTTTTTAGCTCATCAAGAGGTACATTAAGATAACTAGGGCTAGTTCTTAGCTGCACATGCAGTATGAATGGGTATAAGGCTAAATTTTTCATTCCTAAGCATTTGGGTCAAGTTGTCTTGGGTGTGAATTGCCAGTTGAAACAATTAACTCCACTGAAGTCCCGCCTAATTCACAAAGCTTCAAATGAGGGTCACACAGGAGCACCAGAATACTAAACTGGTTACACTGAAGGGGTCACCAAAGGAAGGCTGCATGCTAATACTTACCCTGCAGGCAGAAATCAACAGAGACAAGGAACCTAATGATGAAGAATCAAGTTCTTGATGTAACTGAGTATTAAATTCTCTCTTAAGCCCCTGGCTTTTCACTTCATTTACGTCTACTTAAGCAACTGACCTTTTATCAAAGGTCACCGATGAAATCCTGGCCATCAGGCTCAACAAGTTTGTTTCGATCTTTTCCTTCTTTCGATTCTTCTGGGTTGCCCCTACTGGACACATCTTCTTCCCAAAGTGTTCCCGTGATTCCAGGACAGGTTTTTTTTGTTTGTTTTTTTCTGGTGTTCCCACTTCTTCTCTGTCCATTTCTTAGTTTTTATTCCTTTTTTTTTTTTTTTCCTCCTCAGGCTTCTAAATGAAGGCATACCTCACAGCTTAGTTTGGGGTACTCTTTTAATATTTACTCTTTTGGTTAGTCTGTTCACTCCTTTGGCTCCTATTTTTCTATCTCAAACCCTGATCAACTTCTTAAGCATGGTTCTACACTTCTAAGTTGCTTGTACACATCGTTACCACGTACACATCGCTAACCGATGACTCACCGACCGCCGCAACTTTACACCATGCTTCTCTTCTTCCATTCCCTGCCCCGGCACCCTCAAATTCCCCAATATAGCTCCTCTTTGTGCCTTCCTCTCAAGCTACACAGGCTCACAAACTTCAGGTCACCCAGGACATCCCCTTCTCATCCGCCCTTGTACCTCAACAGCTGTTGATTACTATAGATTTTGCCTCCCCAATTCATCCAGGTCTATGTCACTCCTCTC
This sequence comes from Pseudorca crassidens, assembly GCF_039906515.1. Classification (NCBI taxonomy): domain Eukaryota; kingdom Metazoa; phylum Chordata; class Mammalia; order Artiodactyla; family Delphinidae; genus Pseudorca; species Pseudorca crassidens. The sequence goes on along the minus strand of NC_090317.1, from coordinate 126,431,963 downwards.
CTTCCCCAATGACACTGTTTTACACCCCCATTACCTCCTGCCTAGAGTTAACATCAAGAGAAATACAAGTGCTCTATTTGTTCAAAGATTATTAAATCTTAAATGGATTATTCACCTATCTGTTCCAGATAACACAAGGCAAAAAACACTGAATGATTATCAATCCAGGGAAAATAACCCAAAAGGCTAAAATGAATGCTGTGTCTTTAGATAGAAGCTAACTGTTGTAGAAAGAATTAATATTTACAAGGGGCAGGGCTCCTTTTTAAAGGAGACAAGGCAGACTCCGTGCTCCCAATACAGGGGGCCTGAGTTCGATCCCTGGTTGGGGAACTAGATCCTACATGCCACAATCAAAATAGACAAAGCAAAGGTAAAAATCCATAGTTTCTTCCCTCCTCTAGTCAGTGTATAATACAGAGATGATGGCGACATAAGGGTGCATATCAGTCTTTCCAAGTGCTTTTTATAGAACATCTGAATCAGGATCATCTGTGGGTATCTGTTAAAATGCTGTTTCCCAGGCCCCATACTTTACCCTTCTTTTGTAGTGTACGTAGAACATCCTTTTTAAACAAGTTCTCACTACGATTCTTATGCACATTAGAGTTAGGGAACCGCTAAAATCTAACAAGAAAAACGGTTATAAAGCTTAGATAAGAGTATTATAAATTACATTCATTTTCCTTTTTATACTTGTCTCTCTTTTTCAAATTTTATAGTTATGTAAGAAAAGGAATGTGTGATTTTAAAAACAAATTTGTAGACTATCCCTGAATTTTGCCTACATATATCAGGCAATAACTCATAGATAAATTCTTTCAAAATACTAGGAGGATTCTGTAAAAGAAGAAGAGATTTGAGGCAGAACTTTTCCATATATTCTCAAAAGTACAATGAAACTCAAGAGTGACTTAAATAATCTAACGGGATTTTTTTATTCAAAAAAATTTTTTTCAAAATTCCAGATGTGTAGGAAAAAGATAATAAAATTATAATACCATTGTTCTTTTTTAAAAACTCAAGTTCTCTTGCTAATAGTTAAGAATACTGATTTATTTAAAACATAACATGTTTCTGCTTCATAACAACATCTGTATTATTTTACATTTTTATTGGCAACTTTCACTGTACCCTGGTGATTTCTAAAAATCCTCATACTTCCCTGCTGGTCAAAGTTTCCAAAAAATAATAAACAAATGATTATTAACTCTGATCTTTTTATTCCATGACCATGTATCCCATAAGAAACACTTGAGAAAGCTGAGCTATTAACTTTGGGGAAAATAAGGTCCATATAACCAGATCTGAACTTTAGAGATTATTTTGAGGTGGGCAGATCATCAAGAGTAGATAGTGAAATACCCACCACAAGTGCATTATTCCCAAGAGAGGGTGTCAGTATCTGGACTTCCATTAGCATTAAACACACTCCTAAGTTTTCCTCCTCACAAAAGCGATGTCCATTGCTCACAGAGAAGCTGCCATCATGGCAAGTGTTGCCTGTTGCTCAAGTTTCCAGCCAAGTTGTTCTCAACTGGGAATGATTTGGACCTCTAGTGGACATTTGGCAATATCTAGATATTTTATTGGTTGCCAGACCTGAGGAGAACTGTTGGTATCTAGTGGGTAGAAGCCAGGGATACTGCTAAACATGTATCAAGCACAGGACAGCCCCCAAAACAAAGAACTGTGAAGCCCAAAATATCCATAGCACCACAGTTGAGAAACCCTGGGCTAAACCCAGTTCCATAAATTAATACCCACTGCCATAAAGTCCGAGGCTCCGTCTGTTCCTGCTTCCCAACCTCCCAGCATAATAACCACCATCTGAATCAAGCACCTGGGCTTTGGGGCTCTTTATACCCTTATATTAATGGTTACTAATCTCTTTGAAGCCTTCCTTAACCCATGACCTCGCCCCTAGCCCCTGAACCAACTCTGTCCATCAGAGAGTTCAGATCCTTCCATATCACCTTAAACTTCTATTCGTACTATTTGCACTGGAACTAAAAGTCTGTCCCTCTTGCTCTCAAGAATCATCTTCTTGAGTGTGAACTCTTACCTAAGTCTCCCTAGCATTCAACACAGTGCCTTAAACATAATAGGTGCATAATAAATATTTGTCAAACTAACGAAATAACTTTAGACTCGCGTTGTGCCAAACATAGATGATGATTCACGGAATACAGAACATAACCTTTGCCCTCAACTACTTCCATTGTGGGGTGAAGACACACACAGGGAAGCATAGCTGGCAATGTAAAACAGTACCTACAGAGGAGCGGACGTATAACTCAGATAATAATTACTACAAAAGATTCCTGATGTGTGAATTCCCTTAGAATCCAGGTAAGCAGAGAGGGCCTCACAAAAGTGAAAATTTAGATATACCTCAAAGGATGAGGCTATCTTTTGTGAGTTACTAGAAGTGAGGAGGCCATTCCATGCTGGTAGGCGGTGGGTGTGAAAAATGGAGCTTGGGCCAAACTGGTCTTTGCGAAACCATTTTGCCAAACAGAACTATGGCCTTTGAAAGCACATTCTTGGGCTCCTCTTTCATACTCCTGCTCATACAGTGTTCCGAGGAGGTAGGGGTTTTACAGAAAAGCAGTGGTAGAGGCCTAGGCATTATCATCTACGAAAGAGAACTCTGCGTCGGATTCTACTCCTTAGGGAGAGATTTCGCTAGTGTAGTGGATGCTGTAGTGCGCTGCCCAGACCCCCAGGTGCCATGCATATTGGATAGGGGTGGCTCACAGCTGAGTTCCCCTCTAGGAACTACTCATCGCTTAAGACAGCCGCCTCACCCCAGTTCACACCCGCCTCTCTGAGCGCAGCTTGCATCCAATGATCGTTCAACGGAGAGGGATATAAAAGCCTGGGCCCCTTGTCTCAAGGCAGGACAACTCTGAAGATCCGTCAAAGCTCTAAATCTTCCTAACGCACGACCATTTCAACTCCTCCCTCTCTCTATCCTACTTCTATCATTCCTCCAGAGGGGTTGAGAGCACTCTCCAATAAACTATTTGCATGAAAACCTCCATCTCAGAGTTTGTTTTCTGGAGAACCCAACTAAGACTACAGGAGAGGAAAAGAACCAACAATACCAGTGGTGGCAATGAGAAAGGATGGGGTCCAGCAGATTTTAACACTGTCCTTCTTGGGCAATCATCAGTTAGGCCACTGTAAGTAGGTAAGGAATAACTGGTCAACCACCTTGCTCACCCTGCAGTATTTCATTCCTACTACCGAGCTGGTACCCTGGGAATTTTTCCCACCTACCCTCAAACAAGACCTGCTTTCAAAGCCTCAACCACGTGGGAGGTTAAATGACTGACAGTAGGTTAAAGTCTCACCTACCAGAAATCAGTGTTTCCATTTAACCTCGATGCAAGCTAAATCAAGGAATCAGCTTGCCGTAGGAGAGTGGTTGGGGAACTTCAGGAGCCCTGACGGTACCTTTGAAATCACAGCAGTCAACCTGTATGGTGGCAGAGTCAAGGCCATGAACTCACCAAACTCCATTTTCTTATCCACCTAGGCTCCATGTTATAGATTTCCCAGCCTCCTCTGTGATGCTGCCGGGCCGTATGAATGAATCCTGGCCCACATGGTGTGGGTGGAAGTGACGGCTGCGCACTGCGAGGCCAGGTCCTTAACTACCACCCCCCCCCCGAAAAAAAACAGACAGTTCTCCATGCATCCTCTCTTCCTTTTTCTACCATTTGGTTGAAAATAATCTAGTCAAATTCTGAGGCCTCAGGGGAGAGTAGAGCCATAAAACGTATAGAACCTGGGTCCCTGAATGGCTGAATGTAATACAGCCTTCCGACGCACCATATCAACCGTGCTTGGGTTATGCCATAGAGATTTACAGGTCACTTATCAAAACAGATAGTTTTGCTTACCTTAACGCATTTGAATGCAGTCATAAGAGCTAGGTTTGTGAGAAGGTTCCTCGATATTTGAGGAAACTTGTCTCAGAGAAGCCCCACACATAAAAATATCCTAGAAGATTCAGGAAAAAGCAAAGACTTCTTTGCCATTATAGGCTTAGCTAGTGGAGATAATTTAATCAAAGGCATAACCACTTACACAGCAACAAACAACTGGCATCCTGTATTCAGCTATGGAAGATGTAAGTGGATCATGTAATTGCATTCACCCATACATATTATACACATCATTGATTGTGTGTTAATGTGTTTAAATTTTGTTTCAAAAACAAAGTACACTGTCGGCACGCTCTGCGTAAACAGACTCTGAGAAAAAATGATGAACAATGTCTGGGAAAAGAGAAGGAAAACTTGAGGAAAGTGAACTAAGATTTTCACTTTTAAGTGAAAACTTGGATAAAATATAAGGCTGGTTAGGTAAATATAGAAATTATACAAGCCAGAAATTTAAGAAATGCGTATTTTAAAAGCCAAGATAAACAAAACATGATGAATATTAACTCACTGTTACCCTGCTTTCTAGATTCCTATATTCCATATTTGGAATAGAAAATAACCAAGTGAAACAGGATGACTTGCTTTTCTCTTTTAAGTGAATTTTCTATGTTGAGGGATTTGGCTATGCCTCAGTTCTCTGGAGGGACTATTTTTAAAAAAAAACACAGATTGTTATCTTTGAAACCATCTTCACAAAGGGCTCAAATTTGAAGTAGTAAGAAACTTTGGTTTCAAACCTAGAAACGCATCTGATTTCATTTTATTTTAAATTTTATCCTCAAAGAGCACATTACGTATTTACGTATTTTAAGTCACTCTGGAAGGGGGCGTTCAAAACTCTTTCAGTTCACAAGAGTATTCACTAGACTGCAACATTTTCATCCAGTTACTAATGTCTGAACACCTCTAACACTCATTGCTGGTTCAATCCACGATATGGGTGTGTGTGTGCACGCGCACACACACACAGGTCAGTTTGTTGCATCAGAGGCACTTTTAAGTTTCTTTAAATGTGGGATCACACACTGCTTCAGGGAAAAAATGCATTAGATAAGATACAGTGAATGGATATTCAAGCAGCTACACACATACAACTTGAAAAAATCTGAGGAAACTCAAATTTATGCTTCTGGTACTAGAAGTCTATGCACTGTCAACACAACATTTTGATAAATTATATTTCTCTTGATTTCAATCAAAAATGCAAAAAAATGACATATTTATAATTAGGTTTGCAGCACTGAGTATATTTCTGACTGGATAGGATTTCTAGTTTAACTAGGTATCAACGAGAACTAAATCCAATGCATATAATTTTACACATCTGCTGATTAGCAAAAATGTCCATAGACTGACTTCTGGCTTCATACATTTCAAACTTTATTGTTTTCCCCACTCTCTACATACTTTTGTGCCACATCCCACAGGGCACACTCATACCCCAATACAATTCACACTCATACCCCAATCCTGTGCTTCAAGTCATAACACAGAGTGAGTCAGCAGAGTGGACAGAAGGAGTCTTCATGGAAGCCATCCCTACACTAGAACAACTAGTGGTAATATACACAGACGAGACTGATAATAAATATATTCCACCACTAATTATGGGGGTGTCAAAGTACATGTAACAGCTGGGAATTTTATATCTGTATTTTTCATTCGTGAGTAAACATACCAAAAGTTAGCTATGTGTATCCCCAACTCAACTTTCCCTTAGCTAGATTCCCCAAAAGCCCACGGCCTCTCAAACACCCTGAAGAGAGGTATAATGGAGGGGACTTTGAAATGGGAAGAGATAGCAGTTTTAGCCCACTGTAGTTAAATTATATTACTTTTGCAAATTGTACAAAAACACAGAACATTTGAAAACAGGGGCTCCTCCCAGCATTCTAGAAGGGACCCATCCAGTGGCGGGTCCTCAGGTTTAAGCTTTAGTAGCTTCAGGATGTTTCTGGCTTATTACCATGTCACCTACAATTATTTCTATATATACATATATGTTTAAGTTTATATTTCTTGTGAGATTTTATGCCAATTTTATCAACGGCTATAATTAAACAAACATTTGTTTTGACTTCTGCAAGAAGAATCACCTCTATTTCTACTATTTTCGTAACACAGACTGAGTCTGTTCAACACTACTCATTTTAACATTTGCAATAAAGACGAGATGTCATTTGACCTTAAACTTACATAATGTTATGTGTCGATTATATCTCAGTAAAGCTAGGGGAAAAAAAGATTGCATTTGAACTGACAATGACCTTTCCTTAACAATAGAGCTGTGAATGAACTTTGCTCCAAGAACTCCCACATGTTCCATTTTTCTTATCTTTAATAATAGTCATTAATCAATCATTATATGCACACACACAAATACACACAGAAAGACACATGTAATTTTTCTCCCTCTATCACATTCTTCTAGCCTAAACCAGATTTTTTTTGGTCACGGGGAAAAAAATCTATAAATAAGGTGCTAAAGAAATAAGAAAAATACATGAAAAGTCATCTAACATGTTAACACAGTTAAGGAAATCAATGCCACACCCTATTCCACAGATTCCATGGGCAGATTTTCCTCTCACATTTTATACCATAGTTATATACAACTTCACATTATCATAAAGCATGCCTAAAATTAAAATACTTTAAAATCTCATCACTAGCATTTTAGTCAAAGTCAAAAGAAGGGATTTAAGTTGGTGCCTTTAGTTCAAGAAAAAATTCATAAGATTTTACTATTCTCATTATTTAAAATAAAGGCTGTTGGGATACAGCACACCTTGGGGAATTTTCCTTTAGAGCCGTAAATGTACTAGCAAGAGAAACATAGTATATTAGTAGTATATTAGTACATTAAAGAGTGTTGGTACATGCCTTGGCTCTAAACTGGTCTAATATTAAAGAGTTATGATAAATTCCTTCATAATTTGAGAGATTCACCCCGGGCCGGAAGCCAAGGGTTCTGGGATTAACGAGACGAGCACAGTCCCTACCCTCATAGAACTCACGATCTACTGAAAAATACAACTACCCGAGCAGTCACAATCGAGTGTGACACTTGTTACCACAGAGGAATTACAAGGGGCTTCAGGAGGGCAGAGCAAGGGAGCTGAACCCAGGAGTGGCCTGGGGAAGTGATGTGTAAGCTGAGACTTGCAGATCCTTCTTGGTGCAGTTGTGTTTTATTAAAAGTTTGGATCTATGCAGAGTGGAACAGAGATTGGAGAAGACAACATGGGGGCAGACAGAACAGGTAAAGACCACTGACATTGACACGAGAAGATGGCATCCTGAAGCAGGGCAATGGCAAGGAAAACGGGCAGAAGTAGATTCATGAGGTATTTCAGAGCTAATATGCACGGACTTTAGTGATGAGTTAGGATGAGTGATAAGAAAACAGGGAGAATTGGGAATGTAGCTGAGAGTGGAAGGTGACGGTTTTTCTTTTGTGAAGTCGGACGAGTTGAGCTCTTTGGCTTCAAGATTTCTATTTTAGTTGATTCTCCAGAGGCAGACGCAAACATGTCAAATTAGAGCTCGGCCTTGTGATTCACGAAATTTTTAAGAATGTGCATGCGTGGTGTAATCACTGCTGTAATTTAACGGGGCTGCTTTGTGCCCTAAAGCTGAGAAGCAAGCATACCTTTGTGTGTTCGGAATGTTAATTGAATTACCTCCGACTTTAGTTTATGTTCCTTAAGTACAAGCTCTTAAGTCAGGCAAAAGGGATCACAGTTATGTAGTACCATACTTAACTATCCTTTTTATAAGCAAGGGTTTTTATACCGAAAATAAACAGAGGCATACAGACATAAACCCATAAATTATGTGGGCAAGTACTTTAAAGGAACATGTATTTGCACGAGGACCAAGAGAGCTTTCCTAAAAGGGACTAGGTCCTGGGAATTCTCTCTAAAAGTGATTTATTTCTGTCAACATTCTTCTTCAGTTTAAACATACGCATTCACATATATTTAAATTTCTCCAGACATCTGACTTTAAAGTTTGACTTCTGATGTTCTGAATAAATACCTTCAGCAAAAAAGCAATAAAGTAAGTTAAGGCAGCTTTTCTTTTTGAATCTACCTTTCTTGTACAGATCTTCCTCTAACCACCTCAAGATTATTTGATAATATTTCTTCAGAGATGGTTCCGTATATATATATGTATAATATATACATAATACGTATCATACACACGTATGTTACAAACTATTGAAATGTTTTTTATTGCTTTGAATTTTTTTCTTACAGAAGAGTTCTCAGCTTTCTGGCAAGATAGATTTCAGACTTTATAAATGTATTTATATAATCACTTTCAACAAGCATTTATTAAACATCTACTCTGTATAGGTGTATGTGCTGGTGTGTGTCAATGCATATTATTACCATAATAAGTCAACTGTCAAAAAACAACTAATAAGTAATAATGTTAAAAAAAAATTCACAGCCACAGGTAAAAACAGGCATATGCAACAATTTTCTACCTTTCTAGTTTATTAAGGGACAAGTGAGAATAAAACAAACTTTTCCCTGGTGTATGGTAACAGGAATTGTCCGTTCTCCAGCCTTGATAACCCATTCGCCATAGAATCCGGACAACCACCTTCAACAGGATACTGCACGTGGCCAATGGCACAGGTCAAGTTATTGCACATTCTAGGTGATTACTCAGTGCCCAGAAAGTCTTCACATTATTTCTCTTTCCTGTAAAATAATCTTTAGTTCCCAGGAGGAGGTCATTTTGCATTAAATGATGAAACTGCACTTTTGAGTTCTGTATCCTCTTAGTGTGTATCATATTAGTACATTATCCGTAATAGAAAAATCTCATCTGTTAGTTTAATGCAAAGCTTTACTTTCCCCTCACTTATAACTTACAGAAAGACATGTTGAACAAGTTAGTTATGTCAATACATGTCTGTTAAGCCCATGAGCTGAATTCCAAAAGGACTGGAGGAATTTTTTTAAATGCTCTGCTTACACTGCTGCTACGTTAACATCGCTGACCCAATTAGAAACATACATGGACAGTTCTGTATCTGTAACATTCTGTATGATTTAAATGACAAGGTACCTTAAAATGGAGCCAAAATGTGTGTTTTGATGTTCCAGAAGAGATTCTCTCTGGCAGAGGGAATGTGATTCTTCAGCTAATTAGAGAGTGATCTCTCTTTAAATCTGGAGTTGGAGATCCCCAGCATAAGAAAGAGAATGGGCTCAAAAGTTACCCAGAACAGAGTGAATTTTTGTATCGTTCCTCAGGCCTTGAGGTACCAGGGAATTTTGCTGGTGTGAAGGCGGGTACATCCAAAGAAAAATCACTCCAAGGAGTTGCTGACTTGCCCTGGGTAGCCCACCACACACCCAATGGCTGCCCCTGGGATGACCATGCCTTGGCTCCCCCGTTGCTACGTAATGAAACATCATGGACAGACTCTGTTCCCTGGTTCCAGGGTTTGTCCCTCAGGTGCTGCTCCATCACTGCCTTTACTCAGCTCCAAACCTTTGGCTCTACTTCCTGCCTCTCCCTGCCAGTCCCACACTTGATCTTGGACAGATCTGGACACATGGATATTTGGTACCTTGTCTGAATATGGTTTGAACTCACTCTCTGGTACCCATGTCTCTGGCTACCCCTCCATCCGAACTCTGGTGTCCAGTGCATCCACTAGACTCAATGCTGCCCAAAAAGAGCAAAGCAAACAGTCTGAATTATCCTAAAAGGACTGCATCAGTCAATCGGGACAGGCTTAGTGACGCTTATGTAACAAACAGCTCCAAAGTCTCCATCGGCCAAAGCAGAGGTTTATGTTTGGCTTATTCTACACATCCATCGTGGCCCAGCTATGATTCCGCTCCAAGATACCTTCGCTCAGAGGCTCCTCTACTTGGAACATCCCTGGTCCCCATGGCTAGGGGAAGAAAGCACGATGCGGTGCAAATGAGCTCTTAAAGACTTGTCCAGAAGCAGTACATTCCCAGACACATTTCATTGGCCAACACAAGTCATGTAGCCCTGCCTCATGTCAAGGGGGCACAAAGGTACAATCCCACCCAAAGGCAGGAGAACCAAAGATATTGCTGAATAATATTACCTATTACCACAGGCATCAATTTTGAAGCCACAGTTTTCTGATCTCTTTGTTCATGGAACTGGAATATGGATTCAGTGTTGGTTGGCTCTATCTGTTAACTCTTAGTAATCCCTAGAGAAAGTTTGATTTAAGGTTTAATTAAGATACAAAAGGGATTGGCTGAGAGGAAGTAAGTCCTTGATAAAAAAAAAAAAACTTCCAATGCTGTAACTACTAATTGTCATTACTCCCAATATATTAATAACAGCTAGGGTTTCACTTATCAGGCATTTGATATATGCCTCTAAGCTCTTTACATCCATTAATTTGTTTAATCCTCCAGCAACACCATGATGCAAGTACTCTTTTTATTCCCATTTTATAGACAAGGAAACTTGACACAGTGGTGTTTAGTAACGTGCTCAGCGTCAACAGCTATCATGGTTTACTGGACGCTACTTTAATCTTTAAAATATTAACATAAAAGTGTAATATAGTTTGGCTCTTCTACTGTACTAACTCCAGGGTCTCCACACTGGGTTACTGTAAGCCTCCGGGCTCATGCTTTCTAAAGCAATGTCACAGTCTTTAGGCTTTCATCCAGAGATATTTCTGGCACATCACAGCAAAGAATGGAGTAGGGGGGAAAGTGCAGGACTTCTGATTCTGACTAGAATGTACAAAGTCTTAAGAGAGCATCATTCTTACCCCACCCACCAAAATAAGCCTGATACGCCACAAAATCAAACTTTTATAAACTATCTAAGAGTGGGGTATGCAAAGAACCCTAAATGAACACATTTCCAGAAAACAATGAGCCTGTCCTAGGTGAGAAGAGAGCCGTAGCTGTTCTCACTCGGAGCAGGAAGATGAATGGAGAAGAAATACACACGGAAAGGGTAAGGAGAAAGAAGCCAAGACTGCAGTGAAAGTTCAATGGTCACATGTGGTCTGGCAGGACAGAGGACAACACCAAGGGTTCAGCCACAGAGCAAGTCTACGCTGACCCATCAAATCATTCCCACGTCTTGTCACCAAGTTCTCAGGGGTATTGTGCCAAAGGCTGGGACAGGACAGAAGACGGATTTCCCCGTGAGAAGAACAGGGCCTTTCCCAAGTGCACGGCAGCCATGTCCCATCTCTAAAAGCAGAACAGAGAAAACTGCATCATTGGCCCTCTGGGCTCTGAGGTACCAGAGGCATGGGGCTTGTCAGTTGAGAGAAATCCATCTATGACACTCCTACAAGTCAGCAATAAGGAAACAGTAAGAATGGACAAGTTACCAAGGAAATGCAAATTAAACCCAAATTTAAGAGACAGACATCAAATACTGCTGAGAATATGGAGCAACTAGAATTCTCATACATTTCTGGTCAGAGTTTAAAGGAGTACAACCACTTTGGAGAACTGCTTAGCAGTTTCTAACAGTTAAACACATATCTGTCCTAAGAACCAGCATTCCACTCCTGGGTAATTACCTAAGATTAATAAAATACACGTCCAGAAAAAGATTTGTTTACCAATGACCAAAGCAGTCTTACTGATGAGCTCAAAACTGGAGACTACCTATGTGTTCATCAACATGTAAGTAGATAAAATTTTGTATGTTCACACAATACAATACTGCTCAGCAATCGATCAACAATACGAATTACCAATACAATCAAAAACATAGATGATTCTCAGAAACATTATTCTGAGTCAAAGAAGCCAAGCATGAGAGTACACATGTATGCATCCATTTATATGAAGTTCTAGAACACGCAAAAAAATGCATGGCGATGAAACCCAAGACAGTCGTTGAATTAACCAGAAAGCGGCACAAGAGAGCTTCTGGCATAGTGGAAATCTTCTATTTTTTGGCTTCGGATGGTTAATACATGCAGTTGTCAAAATTTAATCGAAATGAATTTTTGTGCAATTTACTATAGCTTAATTATACCTCGCTTTTAAAATGTACAAGGTTAAATATCATTCTTTCCGAACACTGTAATGAGTCAGCTCCAGAGTCCATGATACAATAAAAGCCAGGTCCTGTAGGCCACCCAAGGTCAGTATAAAACAATCACAGCACTTCTCTTATTCAGAGCATTTAACAGTTGGGTGCAGACACGATGGGACTTGCTTTAAAAAAGGCACAACCCCACACCTCATGAGTGATCCTACCCTTTCATCTGTTTGTATCCAGTGCTATCTCATGCTGATTCACCCAAAACCTGCTGATGTGTCACTGCCATAATCTGTGTCAGCCCTTAATTGTTCAAGGTCAGCCCTTAAAGCACTGGGGATTCCCAGTCTAACCATGCAGAGCTTATCAACGTATGGCTTGCTGGAGCTCTACCAGTAACTGCTTGATTATTTTGTTATTGCCATTTCTGATCTTAACTTCTCCATACAAGCCTGTGCAAACTCTTTCCTGTGAGGCTCCTTCGACACGCTCAGAAACAACTACTCCTATAGAGAAGGAAAGTGGTATTAGGCAGTAGGGTGACTGTAGGTGAGAAAACACACAACTTGTCTTAATACTTCCTAAAGTGGCACTTCTAACACTTTAATGTGCAGAGGAATCACCAAGGAATATTGTTAAAATGACGATTCTGGGGCCTTCCCTGGTGGCGCAGTGGTTGAGAGTCCGCCTGCCGATGCAGGGGACACGGGTTCGTGCCCCGGTCCAGGAGGATCCCACATGCCGTGGAGCGGCTGGGCCCGTGAGCCATGGCCGCTGAGCCTGCGCGTCCGGAGCCTGTGCTCCGCAACGGGAGAGGCCACAGCAGTGAGAGGCCCGGGTACCGCAAAAAAAAAAAAAAAAAAAATGACGATTCTGATTCAGCCGGTGTAGAGTGAAGCTCCAGATTCTGCATTGCTAACAAGCTCCCAGATTACAGGCTGTTGCTGGTCCACGGAGCAAGTTTTCTTTTCTCTAGGGTTAAGTTCTCTGTTTCTCGGAGGTGCCTCTCTCCATGTGTGAATTCTCAGTCCAGGCTTCAACATCTGACTGCTTCAGGTTCAAACATGCAAGCTAGGGTCCCAGCAGTGGACCAAGGATAGCTTTTGGAATTCAAAATCAACATTCTGGAAAGGCAATTTTCATGTATTAACTCAAAATTAATATCAATACATCTCCTCTGATGTATTCCCATCATCCACGTGTAGGACTTCCCTTGCCCAGCAGCTTCCACAGAGTAGGCAGACCTTCCAGAATCATCTGGTACTAGAGCCATGGACCATATGCAGGAGCTACACCAAAACTTCCGCTCACACTGCTTAGCAGGAGCACGCTGCCTGACAGCCAAGGAGGCAAGGAGGGGTGCAGGTCAGTAAGCCCCTCTCTGGAATGGCTCAGAGCCTGCTTCCATGACCAAGCGGGGAAACAGCTTCCTTCCCCAATGACTCTGCCGAGTACAATGTTGCTCCTCAGAGGGATACAAAGGAACACAGATTTTGCCTCAAAGGGACCTTCTGGTAACAGCATTACAAGAGATGGTAAGATTATAATGACACTATGATACTTGGCATCCAAGTCTTAAATCTTTCAAAAAATACTTAAGATATTATCTCTGCACAAGAACACCAGACCTCCTCTTTTATTTTTTTTTTAGAAAAATACACTTGGGTCATTGAATCTAAATAATTCAGAATATTCATAAATCCCCCAACCATTTTATTTAAGCGTTTGATTTATCATTCACAACAAAACTTTCTATGTAAAACAAGAAATACTAATGCTTAATGTAATATGATATACAAGAGTTATTGCAATTGATCAGGTTTAATTGGATTAGTGGCAGGACTTCCCTGGTGGCACAGTGGTTGAGAATCTGCCCGCCAATGCAGGGGACACGGGTTCAATTCCTGGTCCGGGAAGATCCCACATGCTGCAGAGCAGCTAAGCCCGTGCACCACAATTACTGAGCCTGCGCTCTAGAGCCCGCGAGCCACAACTACTGAGCCCATGTTCCACAACTACTGAGCCCATGTTCCACAACTACTGAAGCCCGTGCGCCTAGAGCCCGCGCTCTGCAACAAGAGAAGCCACTGCAGTGAGAAGCCCGCGCACCGCAACGAAGAGTAACTCCCGCTCGCCGCAGCTAGAGAAAGCCCGCGCACAGCAATGAAGACCCAACACAGCCAAAAATAAATAATAAATTAATTAATTTAAAAAACTGGATTAGCGGCATTAGTTCTTGAGCACACACTTTGTCAAAGAAACAAAAACAACTAAAACATACGTGCACACACAACATGGCAGCAAAAGAAGTCTTCAATCTGCCCACAGTTTTGCTAGTTTAAGAAGATGAGCCCGTCATAATGCAATGAATGTTTAAGAGTTCTAAATTTTGCAGAACGAGCTTAAAAATTATACATAAACCCTAAATGGAGGCATCCAGTTAAGTGCTGCCTCTAACGTTCAGGAATCCACCTACATACAGAAATCTGTGGATTTATTAAGAAACAAACACTGGAGGCGTTCAGCTGGGATTCCTGGTACTCAGCAAGACAACTACATAAGCATATGGCAACAGTCAACTATTGTATTTTCATTGCTTGCCTTCCCTTAAAGTCTTCCTCTGCCATCGTAGGACATTTTATGACAGTGGTTCAAGGTTGTGGGAGTCTTTATTTCTAAAAAGTAATTCTGCGTAACTCAACATTGCAATACTAAAGCACTCACCTAGCAGTGGCCCAATACTTTGGTAGCAATTATAAAATGGATACTCTAAGTCAAGCCTAGTTTTCCTAACATGGCTTTAGCTGAAGCATCCGGATTTCTCTCCACACTCAAAATGAGGAGTGATAAAATCTGCAGGTGATCAGATATCTGAGGATAATTAGAGGTAAATTGAATTATTACAGAAAAGCCCTGGGTTCTTCTGCAACATAGTATAATCACCCCCCCACCACCGCCTGCACTACAATCACCACTGGCACCCTTATCACTATATCATTACAATTATCATCACCATGACTGTCACCATCATACACTAGTGATGGTACAGAAAACTGTAGAAGCCTTATTGAAAATAATTTTGGCAGTAACTATTAAATCTTAAAAATTCATAACCCACTTGCATCCTATAAAAATACATATGCAAAAAAAGCATGGAAAAACTTATAAAAATGTCAATTCTCACCAATAAAATTCCAAAGTCCCAACAGGATTATTTTTAGGCAAATTGACAAATGGACTCTAAAATTTACATAGAAACATTGCTTGAAACAAGGAAAAGTTACAAATGCCCTAAGTAATTTCAAAGACAAATTTATTTACCAAATGTTTATCAAGTGGTTATTACATGCCAGATACTGTTTTAGCCAAAGGGATGACTAAATAAAATCTTGGTATGTTCCTACTACAGAACCCTGGGTTCATGTAATAAGAATAAAAGACACCTAATCAACTAATGTGGAAAAATCTACAAGACATATTGTGAAGTTAAAAAAAATCATGGCACAATATATGCAGTATGAGGCTGTTCCCTAAAAATCATCTCGATCTGGGCATGTAAAAATATAACTGCATAGAAAACAATCTAGGAAGATATCTACGAATAGGGGATGGATGATAACTTCTGGAGAGGAAAGTGGGATTGAGTCATGGACAAATCTGGCTTTGTGTAATATTTGAATTCTTAAAAGAAGAATGTGTTTATTACACTCATACCTAAAATCTACCAGGCTACCTGAAAAATACTGATGAAGTATTACTTGTCACAATCTCGTCTAGAATAAACTGTACGTAATAGAATGTTTTCAAATACCATTTTTCTAGGAATTCAAATTCCGTAGGCTAATAACGACAGACGAAGTTTCTTTTTGTTTAAAGAAAAGGCAGGAAGGGAGGTGGTAAGAGGGAGAACGTACCAGGATGGTGCTGACCATCAGTTAAACGTAGATTCTAATCACTGTTCTAGTACCTGACAAACACATATGTCCTCAGAATGTATGCTTTCAATAACAAGCAACATGATATCTAACAAAAAATGACTTAAACAATAGGGATTTCTTCACCCACACAACCAGAAATCTAGAAACAGAACAATGCCAAGGAGGACAACTGCAATAGTTCTCCCTTGGCTTTTACCTCATAGTTGCAACATGGCTGCTGCAGCTGCAACAAAACACCACATCCTTACAAGACAGCAGTCCAATGTAAGAAGGAACAAGGTCTTTTAAATATGCAGGTCTCTACTTTATTAGGGAGGATAGCTTTTCATAGCAGTCCCCACAATTTCCCCTTACATTTAATTGGCCAGAACCAGGTCACATGGCTACCCTCAAACGAATCACTGGGAAAGAGAATAACGTTTGACTTAAGCCCAAACATATTTCATATCCTGAGACTAAGCCCTCCTTCCCTGAGCACATAACTACCCACTACCTGCAGTAATTCTGGGTTCCTCCGTTAACAAAAGAATAAAAAAGAAATCACCACTGAACAGCCAATGAACTGCTACAATAAGTGATTAAAGGTTTAGTTTGGTCATCTGTAAATTGAGCCAAATGACCTATTCTCATAATTGTCTGGTGCGCTAAATGCGACACTATATGGTGAGCACTTGACTTATACTAGCTGCTTGATAAATCTCAGTTTTCTTCCTCAACCCCTTCGCCATCAGCAATTATAGCATTATTTCCGTACGGAGCCTTTGAAAAGATAGACATCAAGAAAACTAGAAGGTGAAGTATCTAGATATAGTTCTCCATTCCTTGCATTTAGGTAGTAGTTCTATGTACAAAATATATTTATATTCTGCAACCAGAAATGTCACTACCTGCCTGAGGGCTGTTACCTAAAATGCCAAATTAGTTTCTGCAAAGAGTCCTGTAGCAGCACAACTAAGTGATAGAAGCCATTAGAGGAGATATACCATCAGGGAAAGACTTTTTCAATATTAATTTCAAGTTTATGTCTTGAAGAAAAAGGGATCCATGTAAGTGCTAATTGGACACTATAACCTCATGTGGCGGAAGGGAAGAGGGAGCTAGGTCTCTGGGGTCTCTTGTAGAAGGGCACTAACCCCAGACTCCCATTCCTTTCTTCACAACTCAGGATGACACATTTACCTTCTCATGAAGAACATTTCCCTGCAAACTTCAAAACCGTAACACCCAAAGTCCTTTGCACAGGATGATGATTTAAAATTATTCCACTATGAACAATCTGATGACAAATTTGGCATTTTGATTTTAGCCACGGCAGGCAGGGGAAGAGTAAAAGGGCTCAGAGTTGGGCTTCTCTCCATCCAAGTAGACAGATTTACCTCGAGCAGCAGTTCTCAAACTTGCGTGTGTATCTGAATCACCTGGAGGACTAGTTAAGACACAGATTCTGGGGTCCTGCCTTCAGTAGGTCTAAGGTGGATTCCAAGAATGTATAGTTCTAACAAACTCCCAAGTGATGCTGAATATGCCATTCAGGACCACTCTTGGAGAGCCACTGCCCCCGGGGTGATGCAGGAGCCACGAGCATAAGTGATGGCATCAGTCTCTTGCTGAATCCTCACCTGTGAACTCAGACTCATCCCCAGACAAACAACAATGGAGAGAAGAGCTGTGAAAGGTATGACATTGTTGAATAATTTCAAATTATTTCCAGGCTGCAGAACTTGAGACTGGAAGACTTCATTTTGGGGTAGACCCCCTTCAAGTAAGCTTGAAAGGAGAAGAAAAAGGCCACCTATCGAAGTAAGCCAGCTTCTTACCATGTCACCTGCCAACTTTCCAACAAAGAGAGAACAAAGTAACACACAAATTCTAAATGCTTTCAAGGGTTTGCAAGTATTTCAAGTAAATTAGCCTTCCTTTCTTTTAGGCCTCAATAATTCAGGGCTTTTTGCATCTCTGCCATCACAAAACTCTGAGATTGGCTTGGGCTCCATCACAAAACCCAAGAGCGTGGCCCAGACAAACTGGCTAGATGAGCCTGCTGTCAACTGCTTAGCCAACAAAGGACCGAAGAACTGGATTAGAAAAAATTTTTTCTGTCATTTGAGGCCACAGAGTTTTCCAAACAATATTTTAATTTGCATACCGAGCCAAATTCCCTCTCGGAGGAGGGACAGAGCACATTCCATTGTGTAAGATAATACTCATTCCCACACGGTGATGTCAGGGCTCAGCGAGCAATGCTCTTTCTGAGATCCTTTTCCTTGCCATTAAGGTTCCTATTATAAAGTTTTAACCACTTCAGAATCGAGCAAGATGTTGCAAATCTTTCTGTTAGCGTTTTGGCAAAAGCGAAAGAGACAAGGCTGTCACCGACTGCCTCATGCACAATTATTTAATGACTTTTCCCTCATGGTATGAATAGGATTTCTGAAATCTATCTTCACCTCCCAGGACTTTCTTCTCATAGGAATACTGATTTGGGTAGTTTATTTCTGCCAGCTTTTGACGTTCAGGGAGCAGTCTGATTGTTTGCTAAAATGACAGGAGGCCTTTCAGGGCTCTAAGACTAAATCCTGGTAGGAATTTTGAGGTTAATGGGAAACACACTGGGCATTTTGCTAGTTAGGGGAATACTAGGGCACAGGGAAGATTAAGGACAAAATGCTCTCTAACACATAAATGAAATAAAATGGCATGAAGAAGTATAGCACAGCAGGGAGATTTTGGCAAGAGCCTGTTCTTATGATTACTTGAAGAAACACCAAGTTTAAAAAAAAAACCCACAATACTTTACCTACTAACTATGTATCTATCTTTTCTATCTGCATGCATATCCCATAATTTTAAGATTAAAGAAAAAAATTGGATTTCCATTTGAACTCCAACCATGTGCTACTTTGTAATTGTGAAAAGCTTGAAAAAAAAATAGAACAGTGAAGAAAATACAGTATCAACCAGCCTGAAATAACGGTCATTCACTTTTAGTCAATTTAACAAAGCTAATTTTAAAATGCAAAAAAGGAGAAGAGGAACAATTGAAATCCCCTTGACTTTTTTCCTCGTCCTATTTACCTCTCACTATTGAATTTCTTGGGAGCCCTTCTAGTACATGGGTTTGTACTTTTATTTTATCTACATAAAATAAAAATATATATTCCAAACATATTCCAAAAATAATAAAAAATATATATTCCAAAACAATGCTGAATATAGTCTTGTATGTTTTCTATTATCTACATAAACGCTACCAATACAGTACGTATGATCATGAAACTTTTTTTTCAGTGTTATACTTCTGAGCCTATAGATCGAGGTCATCTTTAACAGCAGCATCACATTCCTTTCTATAAGTACACTACAGTTTGTCTTTTAGCCAGCCAATAAAAGCTTCCACTACTGTTGGAAATGGTGTTGTCCAGTTGACAATTACAAATAATGCTACAAGGAACAGTCTTCTCCATGTTTCCAGAGGCTAGAGTGGAAGAGTTTTCGTTGTGACTCCGTCGAGGACAGAGTGTTGGAATGTCTGCACGCTTTCAGCCATGTTAGATACCATCAAAATGCTCTCCCAACGGGTGACCGCAATTAGTATTCCAATCAGAAGCACTGACAGTTTCTGTCTTCCCTCATTCCGGCCAAAACCCCAACTAGGTCATTCTTCAGTTATTCCACTCATCCAAGGATCCCTGATCAGCAGCCACGATGAGATTTTGGCCCACAGCTGGAAGGAGACGACCGTAGGCACCTCTTACACCTCTACGCAACAGCATCCCCCCTTTCTAGAAACAGAGCCTCTCTTTTCTACAGAGAACTGTCCTCCCACCCGGTGGGTTGTTGGTCACAGTCACGAAGGAGCTTCTCCCTATAGGTATAATGACCCATCCAGGGGTGGAGAACAGAATATGAACAAGCAGAATTTCTCTTTAGTGGTTAATATGGGCTCTGAAAGAAAAATCTCGAGCTTACTTAAAATTTTAAAGAACTTCAGGAGTACAGAATAAGCTGTCTTTATCTGCCTGAGGATAAGGGAACAAAGAGGAAAGAGGAATCAAGATTAGACAGATAGCAATTCCACTCCCAGGTATACATCCAAAAGAACTGAAAACAGGGACGCGAACAGGTATTTCTATACCGAGGTTTATTTTAGCATTATTCACAATAGCCAAAAGATGGAAATGCATGTCCATCAGCAGATGAATGAATAAACAAAACATGGTATATCATACAATGGAATATTACTCAGCCATAAAAAATACAGTACCGATACCTGCTGTAACATGGATGAACCTTGAAAACCTTATGCTATGTAAAATAAGCCAGACACAAAGGGACAAATACTGTTATGATCTCACTTATATGAAATATCTAGAATAGGTAAAGACAGAAAGTAAATTAGAGGTTACCAGGAGCAGGGGGGAGAGGGGAGTGGGGAGTTACTGCTTCATGATTACAGAGGTTGTTTAGGGTGATGGAAAAGATTTGGAAACAAATCGTGGTGATCTTTGTACAACATTGTTAAGGTAGTTAACGCCGTTGAATTACACACTTTAAAATGGTTAAGATGGCATATTGCATGTTACGTATATTTCATCACACAAAAAATTTAAGAACTACAAGACCTTTGAGAATGAAAAAAAAGATCAGACATATAGACAGACAAAAAGACGCACATATGTATCTCCCAATGACATCGTTAGGCTCCCTGGAGCCTGCCATGCCTGAAATCAGAACTAACAGTTTTGTTTTTTTGCGGGCTATTAGAGGAGCTGGTAATAGCTTGAATAAACATGGCAATTCCATAATTTCCCTTCACTGCTTGATACAAGGTCTATCCCAACCCAATTTTTTCCAGATACATTTCTCCTCTGGTTAATGTGCTATGGAGAAATGAATGACATGCTGAAGAAGATACCAAGGAAAAAAAGAGTCCACAACAGTGAGAAGACGGACATTAAAAAATGATTCTCTACTGCCAAAGAGAAATGATCCAAGATCCTAAGGCGAAAATAATTCTCACATTTCAAGCAATCATACTGACCTGGAGAGTGGGTGCCCCCTTTTCAGAGCCACCGCCCCTTCTCGGAGGAGGCAGGAGTTCCCTCCTCTTGTGTAAAGGCAACTAAGGATTCTTGCCTTGATTTCACCTGCTGTTCAGTAAGGAAACTGATCAATCCTCAGTGGCAAAGAAGACGGGGAGGAGGAAAGAGAACTGCTTCCCCTTGGTTTATCACTGTTTAATTTGATATTTCTAGCTTCACAAAAATTTAGCAACAGACAACATAAATGTAGCAATATAAAAGTAACGGGAGATGTGCAAAACTAGATAGGCAATTTTAGACCTTAATAAAGTCATGGGAACAATTATACTTTGAATCCAATAGTTTCCCCTTTCTCAGAAATTACACATACAGCAAACCTGGCTGACTTGACTGTAATCCTGCTCCTACTGTGATTTTAAATGAAGCAACAAGTAAAAGAAATCCATTTGCAAAGAGACAAGCTGTAAGATTAAAAGTATTATTTATTGTAGAATTTCTTAAGGACTTAAACATGTGAGGTGTACAACAAAATTGTCTAGGATTCCAGAATAAGTAGTAACTGTGATAAAAATCCTAGAAATACAACAGTCTTCGGAACGAACAAGAAAGGGAGAAGAAGTTTGCTTATGCGGAGTAGGGGAAGCGAAAGCACGTCAACAGTAAATTGGCAGACCCTGGAGACCGCAATAGGCGAAACCCAAGTATCAGTAAGAGGGTAGATTGCTTTGTAAGTGTTTTCACAGTGGCCAAGCACTAAAAATGCAAATTCAAACGGAAATTAGGCAAATATACCTAGTATCTGTTCAACATGAAAAGAAAACCACAAAGATAGGAAAGGAATACTACAGTATATGGAAGTTTTTTCCTCCCATAGTTCTTTTCTTCTTCTTCTTTTTTTTTTTTCTTTCTTTTTTTGGCTCTGAAATAGCTCCATAAGGACTGGAAGGAGGGGAGAGCAAAGGAACCAGGGAAACTCCTTTAGAAAAACAAACAGGGTTTCCAAACTTCATTTATGCTGCCCTTCATCCAGTTTAGTCTGTTTCTTTCTCCTCTAAATGCTGACGTGGGTGCTTTTTCTGCCTGGTATTCATAAGCAAGACATTTTTGAAATATGTAGCTTCATACCAGTACTGGGGTGGGGTGGGACACCACACAAAGGAGCTTGCTTCCAAATATCAGCACAAAGAACTGCTTCTTGAAATGTGTAACATTTCCAACTCTGGGAAGGCACTGCTGGCTAAGGAAGCAACACAAGAGGACTACAATGTATAGTCCATATCTCATTAGAATACAATCAAAAATATGAGCTGTTATTTCCACTTCTGACTCCATGTGAGTTTTTAGTCTGTTTCTCATTCATGGAGGTTCAGTTGAATGAATAATGCCATAGTTAGAGGGAAAAATTATTTGGCAGAAAGGAGGGGCAAGGAGGGGACAGGAGAAATAATTGACATGGCAAGTCATTTGATATTACCAGTTAAACTCCAGAATTGGGGTTTTGAGGATAATTCCAAACAAAATCCCAGACATTGGTTTGGAAGCTGTTTCTCTAATCTGTGTTCTACTTTTGTGGCATTCCAATGAATGATATCCTCAAATTTTAACTGTTTTCTTCAAACCGAATTTCCTGTGAATTGGCAACAATGTAATTGGATTGAAGAAAATACGATTAATGTTGAGAAGGACATATTTTCTCTGAATCTTTTAGAGGAAAATCTATTCTGTTTTGGTCAAAGTACGAACCAGAGTTATAAATAATTCACTATACAGTTCTATGATAAATTTGAGGGCTTACTTAAATACTGACATTTTCTTTGTAATATTAGGCTATAATAATTAAATGTATCACAGGGAGTTCGATTCTTCATTAAAAATCCATTTTACTAGCGGTTACCAGTGGGGGGGAGGGGCAATATAGGGTGAGGGAGTGGGACGTATAAACTATTGAGTGTGAGATAACGCTACAAAGATGTATTGTACAACACAGGCAATATAGCCGATATTCTGTAATGACTGTAAATGGAGTGTAACCTTTAAAACTGTATAAAAATTAAAAAATTAAAAATCCATTTTAATTCAAGGCCAAAGTCTTAATTTCCTTCCTACAGTTTTTTATCTTCTCATTTGTGCACATATTTCCTTGCATCCATTCATTGGCTCACTCTAGAAGCTGAGAGCTGTAAAACTGCTGCATACGTATGTTAATAACTATCCTTTATTAAACAGTAACTGTAGTAACTATATGTTATCTAATTTAATCCTTGAGACAATGTTTTCATCTCCATTTAACAGATGAGAAAGCAAGTCCCTGAGGTGTTGGATAACTTGACCACAGCTGCATTTAAATGCAGACCGAATGCCAAAGCCTGTGCAGTTTTCAGTATGCTATGCTATCGCCAACTGAAAGAAGATGGCAATGCCGCCACAAAGGGGGCTATGTTAACATACCAACTAAATGTTTATAGAGAATAAATAGAACAATATATCAGAGAAAAGACCTTTTCCAAAATATTAGTTGTAAGAGCTCTAAAAAAATTCTAGAACTACATCTCCTTAATCCCAAATCATTAGTATTACTCCATTATTTACATTTATATTACTGGAAATTTAATGTTTTTTAAAAGATCTTAGTCAACTGCTTGACAGTATTTTCATCACTACAGCATTTACTACTTAATAAAAATTCAAATTATACACCAACTCAAATTTCTCAATAAAATACTTATATTGGGTTTGAAAACTATTTCCTTCAAGAAACTGGCCACAAGGCTTCCCTGGTGGTGCAGTGGTTAAGAATCCGCCAATGCAGGGGACACGGGTTTGAGCCCTGGTCCGGGAAGATCCCACATGCCGCGGAGCAACCAAGCCCGTGCGGAGCAACTAAGCCCATGTGCCACAACTACTGAGCCTGCGCTCTAGAGCCCGCGAGCCACAACTACTGAGTCCGCATGCCACAACTACTGAAGCCCACACTCCTAGAGCCCGTGCCCCACAACAAGAAGCTACCGCAATGAGAAGCCCACGCACCACAATGAAGAGTAGCCCCCGCGCGCCACAACTAGAGAAAGCCTCCGCACAGCAACAAAGACCCAACTCAGCCAAAAATAAATTAATTAAAAAAATAAAAAGAAATTGGCCACACTCACATCATCCTTGTGCCTATCTTCCTCTGTACTGCAGAGAGACTTGACAATTTACCACCAGACAAAACTAAGAAAAAGGAGAAGTGATGTTCAACCAGAGAATAAATTATCACTCTCCTGCCACCACTGTCCAGCAGCCCTACTGCCATCCAGAGGGAGTTGCAGGGAGTATTTTAGTCAAGTTACCTAACGTGGCTACATTGTATCATCAACTAATAAAAGCTGAATTAGTTACCTCACCCCTCTTCCCAGTATTTCACAGAGGTGAAAAGTGAAAATGAGATGGACCACACCTGCGAGAGAAGGGAAGGACTTGTACCCCAACTTAAGAATCTAACATCTATTTCTGTTAAATAGGGAGATATGAAAATATGTATAAAGAAACATTTTCTTATGTACTTAAAATATTAACTGTCATTGGAATACAATGTGGTGTCTTTTTACCAAATAATAACACATTTGAAACAAGGTTTTCCAAAGCTATGGTGACTTACATAATTCTAAGAATGAAGGTCTGTTATGAGTTCCATCATACATGTTTCCCATCAAACTAGCCCCAAAGACAATTTGTAGCAACACGTAGAGCTGAGAATAGATGCAATGGAATAAAGTCTACTTTTTCTATGTAGCCTCGAATCCACCCCTCCGTATTTGTGTGTATGATTTCTATTATCTTAAATAGATCTTAAGACTATAAACTAACATGATTTCCTATAACGATCATATAATACTAAGCTATATATACATAAATGATAATATTCTAACTCTTTCCAAATCTCACAATTTTGTTAGCAGTTTGGTCTTTTACATCTTTCTTAGGCTCATTGTAATGTGTATCTATTGCCTTTTTATTTTTTTAACATCTTTATTGGAGTATAATTGCTTTACAATGGTGTGTTAGTTTCTGCTTTATAACCAAGTGAATCAGTTATACATATACATATGTTCCCATATCTCTTCTCTCTTGCGTCTCCCTCCCTCCCACCCTCCCTATCCCACCCCTCTAGGCGGTCACAAAGCACCGAGCTGATCTCCCTGTGCTGTGCGGCTGCTTCCCACTAGCTATCTGTTTTACATTTGGTAGTGTATATATGTCCATGCCACTCTCTCGCTTTGTCACAGCTTCCCCTTCCCCGTGTCCTCAAGTCCATTCTCAACGTCTGCGTCTTTATTCCTGTCCTGCCCCTAGGTTCTTCAGAACTTTTTTTTTTTTTAAGATTCCATATATATGTGTTAGCATATGCTATTTTTCTCTTTCTGACTTACTTCACTCTGTATGACAGTCTCTAGGTCCATCCACCTCACTACAAGTACCTACTGCCTTTTAATTTTCTTCCAAAAATAGGATTACTCTACAATTTGCTTTTCTCATTTATCAATAATCAGTATTCCTCTGCTTAATACGTGAAAACATGTGTTCTATTTTAATAGTTGCATAATGCATCACAGTATGAATATACAATAATTTATTCACCTGTTCCTATTTTTAAAAATTTATTTATTTTGGCCTTGCCCTGAAGCATGTGGGATCTTAGTTCCCCAACCAGGGGTCAAACCTGCGCCCCCTGCATCGGAAGCGCAGAGTCTTAATCACTGGACCGCCAGGGAGTCCCAACTGTTCCCATTTTTAAAGGCATCTTGGCTATTTCTAAGTCATTTGCTTCTTCGAGTGATGCTACAATAAACATCCCTCTGCATATGTTTATCTATTGGTGGTTTTATTTCTCTAGAACCAAGTCTCCAAATTGAGAGTACTGGGTAAAAGCAGATGTTCATTTTAAAATTAAATAGATACTGCCAAAAATCAATAGCTTTTCATGTTTAGCTTAATGTAGGAACAGATATTCACATATAGAAATATTTATTGATATGTCTGTAAATTAAGCTATGTGAATGCACAGATTTCCTTACTCTGTCAACTGAGAGGACCTACTTGCAACAAGGCCACTTCATACCCAGATCTTGGATTTTAATAACATCCTCCAATGAAAGGAACCAGAGAGCCTTGTAGTGATGGCTAAGTCTAGGGCTAGGGCAAGCAATATACAAAATGAGCCTGGAACAATTTGAACAAAAAAATGAATAAAGTAGTTTTGGATTATAACCCTAAACAAAATAATTATCCGTGAGTCCATACTGGTAGAAATAAATAATTGAATAAATAAATGGGGGAGACCAGACATATCTTCCATGCAGAAGAATTTCTAATAATTCATGTAGATCATCTGCCCCCAAGGAGGTAGAGGATAATTCCTCATTCCTTAAATATGATCTGGGTATAGTGACTTGTTTCCTAAGAATGTAGTACAGAAAGGGGTTAAAAAAAAAACCCAGTAATTTTACAGTGTAGCAACTTGACAAACACTACCTCAGTCAGGTGATCAAGCTCTGTATCAACAGTGATAAGACATGTTGGCAGTATATACTGTTGATAATGTGATGAGAATGGAACTTTACCTCTGTGGTCTTCCTCCCAAGAACCCACAACCCCAGTCTAATTATAAGAAAAACAAATATCATTAGTGGGGTATCCTACAATATACCAGACCAGGACTCCTCAAAACTGTCAAGGTCATCGAAAACAAGGAAAGTCTGAGAAATTGTCACAGCCAAAAGGATGTGAGTTAAAGAGACATGACGACTATATGTAAATCAATGACTAAAACAGTTTCTTGGATAAGCTTCTGGGACAGAATAAAGACATCAGGTAAAAACTAAGGAAATCTGAATCAACAATGAACTTTAGTTAATGATGTTTCAATACTGGTTCACTGGTTTTGACAAATGTACCATACTAATGTAAGATGTTAGTGGGGAAACCAGGTGTGCAGTATATGGGTACTCTGTACTATCCTTGCAACTTTTCTGTAAATGAAAAGATATTCTAAGATAATAGTTTTATTATTTTAAAAAACAATAGCTCTTAAAATACCAATTAAACTGGGGAGTGAAAGAAAATCATAATAGCAAGAAATACAAAATACTTCAAAATACATTTTTAAAAGGTATAGAACCTACATGAAGAAAACTACAAAATTATATTAAAATTATTAAAACAAGATCTTTTAAAGGTAGAGAAGTACCAGGGTCCTTTTCTGGAAGACTTAATAAAAAGGTCAATCTATTGGTTTAATACTATTTCCACAAGAATCCAAGTGAACTTTATTTGGATTGTTGGACTTTTTTTTGAAGGGGGGTGGGGGGGGGGAAGAATCAGATGAAAATGGTTATAAAGTTTTATGAAAATAAGAAATTTTTGAAATGTGATAAAGATTTGCTCAACCTTTTAAAACATATAATAAAGTTACTATAATAAAAGGGTATGGCATTAACATGAGAAAAGACGAAGAGATTCAAATATATAAGAATTCAATGTCTGTTAAAGCAACTGTTTCCATTACAAAGGGAAAAAATATATGATGTATTTGGAAGGGAGAAAAGGAAGGAGGGGAATGGAACACTGGAAGCAAAACTAAAAAGCAGAAATGCATATGACATGTTGAAAGGATTCAATGAACTCAAGCAGGAATACAAGGGAGTAGTTGGGGATTAGGGAAAGCAGACAGGAGAAGGTTTGGAGAGGGCCAAAATGTCAGGGTGTAGTTAGGCTTTATCCAACAGTTACAAGACTGCTAAGGAAAAGTTTGGATGAGACAGAGAGTTGGTGGGGCAGGGGTAGAAGACTAACATTTCCTGAGTACTGACTGTTGTCCAAGGTGTTATTCTCAGAAATTGACATAGATCATTAAATCCGCATTGCAACCTTATGAATTTGGTAGTTTTCAATTAGTAGTTTGTTGTTCTGGTTCACCCTGTTGTTTTATATTTTGTAGTAATATTTATACTGTTATTTTGAATTTTTTCCTGTAGTATAAAGCAAACAAGTATACTATTAGTATTACAAAAAGATTTTCCATATAAGAGAACAAAGTCATAATTATAAAATTAAAGCAGAAAACTAGTATTGTTAATTTGAGTTGGAAATATGTATTATTAATATGAACTCCTAAGTTTTAAAAATACATACTTTCTGGTTCTGACAAGTAAAATGACCAGTAGAAATGAACGCCCCAGCCCTTAGATTCTTGCCTCCAATGCCATTCCCCTCTGAAAGGTATCAGAGTTTCTTGGAGAAACGGTCAATTCAAGATCTGGTTCAGTGGCAGGGAAGATAAAAGATGAACCTGGGACATTTTTGTAGTGCCAGAAATCAAGGAAGCTTTTAAAGACAAATAGAATCCTTTCCAAAGGACACTGGAACCAGCTTAAAGAGGATCCTACTAGTCAAATCTATGAAAATCTGAGCATCAAACAGTAACTGCAGTTCAGTATCCACATTTTACAAGTAGTAACTGTAGAAACTCAGGCTGGGGGAAGTGAAATACTTTGTCCAAGAATATCCAGCCAGTAAGAGGTAGAGTCGATGCTGACTGAATTTTCATGACTCCAAAGCATTGTTTCTACCATACGCCATGCTCCTTGACCAAAGCAATGCTTAACTGAAGAAACAAGTGCAGAAGTGAGGAGCATAAGGGGAGACAGTTAGGAAGAGGCAAGTAAGGAAACCTGAACTCAGTTTTCACTGGCAAGGATTTTCTACTAACTAGCTCCATGCAACACTACAAAAGGATGACTACGGATACCCAAGCAGTGGCCGGATAAGATGGCATATTAGAGAAACCACTCAAGGCCTTCCAATAGTGGAAGTCCTGCCTCATGGTGACACTTCCCTCTCATGTCCCTGTAACAGTGGTCAAATCCCCACTCACGACACAGGATGTTTTCCAGCCCAGGTATCTCTGATATGGAGATGCCTAAACACCTGTTGACTATTCCTTCAGTTCACCCTGGTGCCGTTGGGGGCTACAGCCAGTCCTGGAATTCAGCGTCTGATGGTCTCCTAGCCTTTCCCAGCAGGCTGCAGTAACTCTTCTCACCGCTTTGCCCCCAACGGGGACCCTATCCCTCCTTTAATTTCACCAAGAACTAAGACCAGGGCCTAGAATTTCATCAATTTTTGCTGACCACATGAGGCTAACAGGAGAAAACTATAACGCAGAAGAGAACATTTAAAGCTAGATATGAAATAGTACAGCTCCTGGTACCCACCATGTTACAGCGTAGAGCCCACCTCTCATTACCTACTCCTTCTGGGAGGGTTTTTGACCTTTGTCTCCCCCATACCCAAACTCTCCTGGGACCTAGAGAGAGTAAACACTAGTTTATCCTTGATTACCAGCCTCAGGTTCCCCTCCTGTGAGGGTCCAACTCTGGCCTACTACGAAGAATTATTAGGCACATGGCTTAGAGTTACAGCTTCCCTTTGACATAACCAAAAAGTTTACTGTGGGCATTTTTCTTCCCACAACTGAAGAGCAATCATCCTCACAGTAGAATCAAGCATCCATCTCTAGCAACAAAATAAACCACAGAAACTTCAACACTAGCGTGTCTTTTTCTCCCAAGGCTCAAATATCCCAGAACTAATTTCTTCAATTGAGGTCCAGATTAAAATTCTGGGACTTCCTTTCATCTAGATTCAGAAGTCTCAGTGAAAGAAAAGCCGTCCCCAAGCATGTGACCTACGATGAAAAGAGCACCCTTGCTGTGGGAGAGGGGGAGATGGGAAGGGAAGAATCCACATAGGGTACCCATTTCCTCCCCAGAGCAAACACCAAGGAGCATATTACTACCTCACCTCCTCTCACCCATTTTATGATTCAACTAGACCCAAGAGTTTCACTTCATTCTACATCTCAACTAAGAAGGTGTACTGATAGATTGTGACCTCGGGGTGGCACAGCGCAGAGACGTGCAAGGTGGTCACAGCTCTCCCTTGAAAACAACCTCGCCACCTCTTTCCCCAGCCATCACCGGCTGCAGTCCAGCTGCCTGATGCTTGGGAAGGGCAGGCAATGTCCCTCCCTCCCTCCCTCCCTCAATCCCTCTCAACCTCTCCACTTCTCCCCTTCCCCCTCTCTTTCTCTGATCTTATCTGCCTACTGACAGCTGAAGCTTTGGACCCCACCCAGGGAGAAGAGAAGATCTGCACACTCCACTCTTGTAGCCTGGCGCTGGACCCCTGGGGGCTGACCTCTATGGACTACATGAATCAGCCCCCCAGCGGCGAGTCCTAGCATAATATCAGAGAAAGCAAGAAGACTGAGTTTGAAGTAAGAATTCCCCCAGCGCCCTAGCTGCAGGGTCATCTGAAGCAAGCTCTGTTTGTTGGCCGAAGGTCACAGCCTAGGCAGCTGGCCTCCTTGACTGAGCTCTCCTTGTCTCTGGGTCCTGGAAACTGTTCTCTCCCCTCCACTCTTCTGGCTGAGGATGTAAACAGCATCAACTCTTACTAGCCCCAGGGTACTGAACCCTCTTGAGGCTTCCACACCTTTGTAACTAGACCCTTTAATAAAATCTCTGCAAATGACTCAACATGAATGTGCTGTCAGTTTCCTGTTCATACCATGACTCATCTAAGTGCTCAGGAAAGTTGTAACTTAACTCATACCATTGTGAGATGGATTTATGCTCTCTGAGACGTCCGCGTTTTTGAGGCAGGTACCTACATTCTCAAGGGATCCCTCTGACTGCAATCGCTGGGACACTATATGGCCTTTCCTCTGACTCACTGTTCCCAGTCCCCTCTGAGCTTCTGCCCCCAGCAGCACACACACTTGCCTTGTAATGCTGAGGTACCCCTGCTCGGTATGATGGCCGCTGAGATGTGCTATCCGGACCTCCACTCAAGGAAAGCCTTGTTGCCCCAGCTGCTGAGAACGCCACGGGCCAAAAACCTTGAGCTGGCAACTTAGCAGCACAGGGCTGCCAAAGTCAAGGTGAGGTCCTTCCCAGGCTGGCGTACACCCGATGACCACTGGTCAAAGCAAAGGTATAAAATCCCTGACTTTTGGCCTAAAGCAGGACCACTATAATGGGTAATTTTAGACCAGAGTTCCCCACGGGAATGGCCAAGGCTAACAAGGCCTGCATGGCAGCTCAACTTTACCCTCTACCCAATCCTGCTTCCTTCCTCTCCCTTTCCCAGGTGTCGACCTCAAGGGCATCCCTACTAGACATGCGCACACTGAACCCCCTCTCACGGTGTGCTCCCTGAAGGAACCAACTCATAGCACTCAGCTGCAAGATCCTTGCTCAAACAACCCTCGGCCAATACTCCCATCACAAACTCCGCAGATGGTCTCCAGAATCCATGCAACCTACAGGGAGGGCGCTTTCCTTCCAGACGGAGCCCCCCCCCCCCCCCCGCCCCGCCTAAGCCATCTGGGCTTCCGCAGATGAGTCAGGCACCTGCCCCAGCCCTCTGGGGTCCTCGGATGCAAAGGACAGACCTCACATGTCTCAACACAAGTCCCATAGGTGCTCTCCTCACTGTGACAGGGGTTACGGGTAGAAGTCCCCTGCCCTCATTCTTCGATGCTGGGGGAAATGGTGGGACTCTCGGTGCCACCTCCTCCAAGGAGACCCCGTCACAAACACATCTTTCTTCTCTATCCTCCTGACTCATCTTCCATGTCAGTGAGTCCTCTGTTCAGGTTTTCCATGGCCTACTTAAAATGACTGTCCTGGTGGTCTCTTGGAACGTGGTGTCCCTTGTCTTCATTCCTGAGTCAAAAACGACCCTGGGAAAGTCCCATTTTAAAACTACGGGACATTATGGAAATGCTTGAATATGGTAAGATTATCTTTTCAAAAAATTCCAGTGGTGGTCTTCCCTGAGGAGGGAAACGGATGTGCAAAGAAGGAGGACAGAACTGAGACGTACTTTTCATTCTCTTGTTTTTGGGGATTTTTGTACCATGCGCATGCATGTTATACCTATT
Organism: Pseudorca crassidens; assembly: GCF_039906515.1. NCBI lineage: Eukaryota > Metazoa > Chordata > Mammalia > Artiodactyla > Delphinidae > Pseudorca > Pseudorca crassidens. Next base: position 126,400,006 of record NC_090317.1, on the reverse strand, counting down.
AGATTGAACCTAAGGAAACTACCAATGTTTGACAATTTTTGATCTACAATTTTCTTATTACCTTGTTTGTCCTCAGCATAGTCAATTGCAGGAAACCAGAGGTGAATTACTTGATGTTTCCCCCACCATCCAGTTATGACAACTGTTAAGTGACCGAAGCTGTCCCTTATCCCTTGCTCTCAAACCTTGACCCCGCTATATCATTTTCCTACTGCCATCTTCTACTCTCGAGGTTTCTGGCAGCAGATAGGAGCTGAATGCAACCTTAGGAAGACAGGAACACTCCCACTGTCACTACCCTGTGTCCAGTACTGTCCCCAAGGCCCCAGATAAACAACCCTCTTCCAAGACTCTAAGACACCACCGTCTCCCTCTAGTCTTCTACTGAATTTCTTCCCACTGCCTACAGCCCAGTGAAGAGAGACTGGCCATTCCATGGTACTGGCCATGCGTATCCAAGGATCTCTCATGGTATCAGCCTCATGTGTAGACATAGCTGTCTCCTTCATTACACTATTCATTTTTTTAAGAAAAAAAGTTCATGTCTTTATCCCCAAAATGAGAACAGCGCCAGGATCAGAATAGCAGGTACTCAATAAATGATTACTGAGTGAACGAACGACCTCATTATGAAAGCTGGCATGATTTCATAGCATAAATGAACTCAGCAAATACTTTACGCTGTACACTCCTTATTCTGGTTTCAGTGCAATATTCTGCCTCGATGTGCAATGGGATACAACTGTGAATCATTAGCATACGCAGACTCAATTACTCAATGGTCCGTGTATGATAGATGTCTTGGATACACAGTCCTAGCACACAGAAACACACTCTTTCTGAAAACATCCCTTGACAAGAAGGGTAGCCAGTAAGACCCTGGCTCCTACAGACGATAATTCCGTTATGCTTCAGAGCCTCCAAATTTCTATCTTGCTTCTAAGTGATGAGGAATTTCAAGTCTCTGAGGAGTACAAATAACAGGAGAAAACTTTGTCAGGAAACTACAGGCCCCCAGGGCCAGAGTTTAGAAAACACTCATGCAGGTGAGGCTGCTTTCAAGAAGTTTTGACTATATAAATTCCTCTTTGTCAGACTTAACCATGTATTAGTCTAAGACAGTTATTATATTTTCTTACTATAAGTATGCACTGTGTCCTGCACCTGGAGCTCTTGCCAAATTGTAGATTTATTCCTCTTTCTATACATCTGTGAAAAGAATGTGTGTTCTGTTTCATCAGGGAGTTACTTGAAGTCACAGGTTGCTAATTCCAAATGAATAGAAACAGTGATTAATCTGGGAGATACGAGCTCGCCACTATTCATGTAACAGATGTCCATTATGATGAGTTACACATTTGTTCCGTGTTTACACTAAAACACAAAAGAAGACTCAACTATTTTGTTAAAAAATAAAAAGAGAAAAGAATGAAAGGGCGATGGGGGAAGGTAGGGAATTAGAACACACTGGAAACTGTTTATTCAGGCGCCAGGTTAGATGCGATCAACGTGCGGTGCGGTACGTCGCAGGGTGGCAGGTAGAGAGGCAGAGAGTGAGGGGAGCGAGGGAGAAGCCAGGGTAAATGTTCCTGGCTTCACGTCAGGGTGTGGATATTAACTCAGTTCATCTCACTCGCCTGACAGAAGCACTAATGCCAAACCCGGCAATTTCATCAGCATGAGCTACGCAGAAGATGGGATTTCAGAGGGAGGCATGAGGAAAGGAGACTGATGTATGTAATTTTATTCAAATAATTAAAAACAAAGTTGGCAGTCTATCTTCCTGTCAAGAAGAATAAATATCAGACTCTGGAGTTGGAAGGCCAACTTAACTTTGGTCCAATACAAACTTTAGAGTTGATTCTTCACAAAAAAATCCATTCAAAGTGATCCTTCTATGTGCCTTTGCAGTTACTCTGTGCGCAGAGCTGACGTAGCAAGAGGACAGAAGCCAGGAATAAGTGCGGAGGAGGCCGCCTGACTGAGCCACGCTAGGGCTGTTAGTCTCACAGCCATGAATACAGGGTTTGTAAAACTGAGCTATTTCTCCAAAATCGGATGAGCCCAAGAGAAGTTTCCAGAACTTTCCTTTCTCTCATTATTTGCCTCCTGTCCTCATAAGCCCAGGAACTAAAGAAAGGCCAGGCACACAGTAGGAACTAAGTACATACATATATACACTTTTTTTTTTGGTTTTTAAACAGCCAACCGTCATGACTTTTTTTAACATCTTTATTGGAGTATAATTGCTTTACAATGGTGTGTTAGTTTCTGCTGTATAACAAAGTGCATCAGCTATACGTATACATATATCCCCATATGTCCTCCCTCTTGTGTCTCCCTCCCACCCTTCTAGGTGGTCACAAAGCACCGAGCTGATCTCCATGCACACACGCTTTGTTAAATGAGCTGATTGAGCATGGGCTGGACTTAATGAATGACACGTGCACACGGATTATATTTATCAACAGATTAATTATCTTACAGATCTGCAGGCTCGCTGGATTATAGCAGAGGCAGTATCACAACCAAAAGCTAAAGAATCTTCTTTGCATGTCGTAACAGGGCTGTAGCATGTCAAACTCTCTCTCTCTCCAGAGTTGCTTTTTAATAGCAACACTTTTTAGAGAAGAGAGCAAGCTCCATTCCGTCACTTAATAAAGAGAAGAAATTAGCATGGCCAGCTGGTAAAAAATGAGTAATTCCAACAGACTCACCGAGGGTTTTGCTTTTAAAGCATTTTAATCACTAGTCCTCTCTATTTCCAGTAACGTATCCAATCTCTCTTCAGTTGCTCCTCACATGTTGAGTTTTAAGATGTGAAACACTCCACTTTTACATCTAAGCCCTTTTTATTATTGGAAGATTATGACAGAAGGGAGCAATCCTCCTCGCATCTGTGACACAATTCCACTTAGAGAGCAAAGGTATCCTTCAGAACCGTCCTCATGCTGATGACACTTCCGGGAACCACGTAAGGCAGCAAGCAAGAGCCTATTCGCTTACCTTAAGCAATGCAGGGAGGGACACACTGCAAAGGTAGTCAAAATGATTAAGGAGGAACTCAGCCTCATAAAAATGACATGTTGCAATGCCTAGTTTGAAGTGTTAGTAAGCGGGTACTTGGAGCCAGGTATAAGGTTCTGAAGACGTCCTCAATCTCTTTGCCAAATAATTAATGTTTTTATTTAGTCCAGTCCCACCAAGTGAGCTAAGTTGATGATGCCAGAGAAAAAAAGCTTCCATTTTTGAAGGCAGTAGGAATTCGGAGAATAGCGGGGTCAGCAAACTTTGTGTAAAGGGCCAAACTGCACACGTTCTTGGCTTTGTGTGCCCCAGGATCTCTGCCATTATGGGGAAAGCAGTCATAGTCAAAAAGTAAAAAAAGAGAAAAAAAGGCAGAGCTGTGTTCCAATAATACTTTATAAAGGCAGGTGACAGGCTGGATTTAGCTCACAAGCCATAGTTTGCTTACCCCTGGGATGAAACATACATGTCTCTCCAAAACAGACTGAAGATGCCAATCTTTAGATCCAATTGTAAATTATAGTGTTTCTTCATTCCCTGTATCTTTATTTATTTTTATTTCCATTCCCTGTATTTTTAAAACATGCTCAGCACTACCTACGATTCTTGTGTGCATCTTCACAGTGTTCCAACAGCATGTTCCTTAAATCAACCATTGAGATGCACTTCTCAAACTATCTGCATAAGCTTAGATTCAATCAGGAAAATAAAGTCATTCTAAACATCCCAGGAATAAAGAAGTCAATACACGAATTCGGGCTTATATCAGGGTTGGAATATCTGGGAGAGTGGGATCAAGCAAGTCGACTCCAAAATGGAAAAAACAAAAACAAAAAAACAATAAAAGAAGGTCACTACCAAAGAGCAGGGAAGCACGCACTGAATCCATCAGCCCATCACCATAGTGTGGGTGGTTATCAAAAGCACTACAGGAATTTTTCCAGTTTGCAAGAATCTATGAGCAACCTCTCAGCAACTGTGTCAGTCTGCATCACCAAAGCGTCTTGGTTCTCCATCACTCCCTGAAAAGCCACTGTGAGTCTCCTGCCTGCCCAACATCCAGCTGCAATCACCCCTGAACATAATCGCTTCTATTCCTTTCACCCGAAAAAAAGCTTATGTTACTCCCTTTGGCAAACTCTAACTCAGGACCGTATAGGGAAGGAGACTGGAAGGGATGTCATGCCCACCTGGCTTCTCAAAGATGTAGAAGAGATCTTAGAAGGGGAGGTAGTGATACGTATTGTACTTGATCATGACTAAGTCACCACATTCCAGCCCTTTGTCAATGTGGCATCCATACCGTCTCCCTTTACCCATTTTTAACTTCCAAATAAACAACATAATGCTTCTGTTCTACTTGATGCAACGATTCCCTATCCACCGCAAACTCACTCAAGCTTTCCCCCCAGGCGGAGCCACCAAGTCCTGTTTGTTATTTTATCCATAAATGTTTGATGGCTGTCTTGCAGTTCAGTCACAATAGCTCTTTCCTACTGTGCAATTTAAAAATTGAAATACAGGTTTAACTCAATCCTTATATTACATAACAAAGAGAAGGATACATTTTATTGATATATACAGATATCCATATCAAAACTGGAAGAAAAATGCCTTAACACAACCCTCATTTCTGCAACTGGTCACATGACCGTTGCTAGCTCTTATACCCGGCTTCTTTTATTACTCATGGGGATCACATGAACCCAGAACACTCGAGTGGGATCATCATGCATTCTGAACACCAAGCTGGGACGTGCCACCCACCAGTCATCGTCAGGTGACCCGTGTGCAGTAGTCCAGCCTAGGTCTCTCCAGCTCCCAGGGCCCCAACAGACCCCAAGGTCTCACCCACTCTAGTGACCCACTTTTTGGCAACTGCCTGGCTCAAGCGAGGCAAACAGATCAGGGTTCGGCGTACCAAGGAAAGGAGTGGAGCCCATGTTTTAACCTTTAAATCTGGTTCCTGGTCTTCTCAATGGGTACAAAATTTAGCTTCACCTTCAATTAATATCATGTCCTTCTCTCTTCCTCTCTCTCTAAGATCTAGATTTTAGAGATAAGATCTTCATTCAAATTGCACCTAAAAGGCATGTATTAGCTCCCTGTGATCTAAGCTGGGTAGCTGAGTTGATTATAGACTAGGGTTCGTGGATTTAGATTCTGCATGAACATATCTTGCTTTGTACCAAGGAAGAGCCTATTTCAGGACTTCAAAGTCTAACTCCCCTAGCCAGCCAGTTCTCAAATGTGTGCTTGTGGTCAAGGGCAAGGATATGCATGATGTTTCAGTGCAAGCCCTACCCCCGTCCGTAAGAAGCCAACTGAGAAGCATTCTCCTTAATGACAGGTGTTTTAATGGGCAAAGGATAATGAGGTTTCTTTTTAAAAAGAGGAAAAAAATGGTCAAAATATTATCATCTGAATAATCTTTGCCAATAAAAGCCCCCAAAATATTCAGTTAGAATACCAGTTTCCAAACCCTCTCTCAGTGGACTGGAGGACACGGGGAGGGGGAAGGGTAAGCTGGGACGAAGCGAGAGAGGCATGGACATATATACACTACCAAATGTAAAACAGATAGCTAGTGGGAAGCAGCCGCGTAGCACAGGGAGATCAGCTCGGTGCTTTGTGACCGCCTGGAGGGGTGGGATGGGGAGGGTGGGAGGGAGGGAGATGCAAGAGGGAGGAGATATGGGGATATATGTATATGTATAGCTGATTCACTTTGTTATAAAGCGGAAACTAACACACCACTGTAAAGCAATTATATTCCAATACAAATGTTAAAAAATAAAAATCTTACTGGGGTACTAACCTGCCTACTGAGGAGTTAATTACCCAGAGAATGTATTTGCGTTTGACTTTCTTTTATTTCATTAGAATTCATATGCTCTGAAGTCACATGTTAATTCACAGATTTTTGCCCAGTGGTAAAGGTAACCTCAAAGGTTGTAGTTTTATTGCCCTGTAGCATGTTAACCAGTTTTGAATCTATCCTAGCAATATTATTCCAACACACTGTTTTTCCCCTCAGAATGTCTATAAATACCAAATTCTTCAAAATGCTCTTCGCATCATCTTAACCCTCTTAGGGTTTCCATTATTAATGAGTTGAGTAAATTCTTGACATGCATTCATTCTCTATTTGTGTGAGACCCCTGTTTTTAGCTCTTTAAAAATTATACTTTGACAATACCTACATCATGAAGTTATTATGAGAATAAAATAATGCAAATAAAGTAATTAAGGCCCTGACATTTTAAGCAGTTAATGAATATTAGCTATTATTGTTAGCTATAATTAAATGCAGTTTGATGCACAGGAAATAAAAAATGTAGCATACTCCTAACTTAACCCAGAGATACCCATGCAGTTAAACAAAAATAAAGAGAATATTCATTTAACATTCAGCTCCACCTTGATTTCCCTTGGGACTTTTGACTCCTCTTGAGTCTAGCCCAGTGAATTCAGCTTTTGAATTAATAGCCATTTTCATGGATGATGCCATACCTTGTAATTACTGGGATCTGTAACTGTTGGGATCTGTAAGGGTATACAGAAGAATCTATCCCATAAAGAAAAAGAACTTCCCCACTTCACATGCCCAATAGTAGATAATACAATTAAAACAAGGATTAAAGTAAAAAATCCTGCTTTGAGAGACCCAATTATTCTTACTCATTTTATTTCCTTCAATTTTAATGGGTTATCCTCTGGATTTTTCCCCCGAAGTTTTTAATAGCTACGTTCTTCCTATCTTCCTTTGTCTGAGTTCAGAAAGAAACGAAAGGACAATAAAGGGAGAAGCATGACCAATTCCTCCAATTTCACTATGATTTTCGTTGCTATTTATACTCAGATAACTTACTCAGATTATAAATCCTCAAAAAGAGAACTCAATTTTAGTTTTTGTTTTTCGGAATTTTGTTTGTTTGTTTGTTTATCTGTTTTTTGGAACCTGGCATAGGAGTTAAATCAGCTTTGGCTCAAATAAGCTTTGGCTCAGAGGAACCAACTGAATTGAATAATTAAATACATGTTGAAACAACACTTCAAAAGTAATACATAACCTTTCCATACTGATGTCTAGAAAAGAATAAAAATCATCTGTAGAAATAAATACAAGTACTGAGGCACACAATTTCCACGTACGAGCACAGGGGAAGCAAATGGAACTGGGATTTACTCTGCACTGTACACAAAACCACAGAGCCTGGGTCATCAAATACTTTTTAAATAACTTCAAACACTGAAACACAATGCAGAAACCTACTGCACTCATTTTAAAAAAGCAAACAAAGGAATATAGGGACTTAAATCAAGATTAAACATTCAGCTGTTGTTCAGTTCCAGTGAACCAAAGAAGATCAAGCTGAATGTGAAAGAAAGTGAAGAAGACAAATAACACATGTAGTACTCAAGCGTTCCTTCTCTTTGCGGAGCTTATTCGTGTGTCTAGACACGATCAGATGTTTTATATATAAATATATACACACACACACACACACACACACCCCTATGTATACTTCAGATACATAACGTGTGTACGTATGCCTACCTGTTTCATATATATTCATACCAACACACATTTCTTAGCCTTTGAAATGAGAGAATACCACTAAGCAAGTAGAGAAATCAGTTGAGGCGGCCCTCATTCAAGATTACTGTAGTCCCTGGCTACTCAAAGTACGGTCACAGGATCAGAAGCGTCAGCATCACCGGGGAGCTTGTTAGACATGCAGAGTCTCAGGCTCCACCCCACATCTCCTGAATCAGAAGCTAGATTTTAACCACGCTGCCTGGTGATTTGTATGTACACATTCAAGTTTGAGAAGCAGTGGCCTAGATCCGTGCTACCCACGACAAGAGCTATTAGCCACCTGTCTATTCACCTGACATGTGATCAGTGAGACTGAGAAACTGCTTTTATTTTAATTATCAAAATGTGAATTTAAAAGCTAATACTTGATTCCATTACTGGAGTACTTCTAAACATGTTGGGAACAACTCAGATATACGAATCTGAAGACAGATCAAGTATTTCTGATGAAAATTTACTATCTGAATTGAGAAAGTGCTCTAAGTGTAAAATACACACCAGATTTCAAAGACGTGGCATGAAAAAATGCCTGCAACATGTCATTGATAATTTTTTAGAACGATTACAGGTTAATATTTCAGATATGCTGAGTTAAATTTAATACATTCTTAAAGTTCACGTGCTTCTCTTTAACTTTCTAAAAATATGACTACTAGAAAATAATGCCTCATGTATTATTTTTACTGGACAGTACTGCTTTAGAGCCACGGTTCTCCAATTATAAAATTACTGGTGCCTGGGCTCCCATCCCAGAGATTCTGGTGAAGTTGGTCTGGGATGAACCTGGGCATTAGGATTTTTCAACTCTCCTTGGTGATTCTACTGAGCCGCCAGGGTTGAGAACCACCGCCGCAGGTTAATACAGATTCATTAATCACAACTGATACATAATGACCTCCTGAAGACCTTACATCGTTTAAGAGCTCCCATCATTCCTCAGCTCAAAGGTGGAACTGGAGAAGTAGTGCGTATTTCTTACCTAGAGGGCAAAAGCACCCCACTGATGTTATCAGGGCTGGAGGCTGGGTGATATTATTCTACTTCAACTCCAGGCAGAATCAAACATACCAAAACAGATGGAAATCGAGGTTTTCTCAGTGTCTCCAGAAACCCGTCCCCAGCAATGTCAGCAATTCGTTCCCATATCCGACGCAGTGGATCTCCAACTTCTGTATGTTTAACAGAATAACCCCTTGCATAGTTTGTTTAAAAGCAGATTGCTGGGCCCGAGCAAGTCCTAGGAACGCTGTGGTAGGATGACAAGCCATCCTGGATTGCCTGGACTGTCCCAGTTTGGGTTTCAGCACCACATCCTGGGAACGGGTCAGTTCTGGGCAAACCAGGCCGGGGGTCATCCTACCCCGGCGAAGTGCGTGTTTAACGAGCAGCCCAGGTGACCATCCTGGGCGCCAGGTGAGCACAGTTTGAGAACCACGCCTAGAAACACAAGTTCTTTAATACTTTCTAGTGACGTTCCTTCTGAACTAACCAAGCGCCCTAAGAAAGCAGCCACTGAAGTGACACAAACAGTTCAGCAAATAACCGACTGGAGAAATGTTCGAACCTAATTAAACATACCAGTAAATTGTTTAAAACTGTATGCAAGAACAGCTACAAAAAGCATCACCCTGGTAGCCTTGAAAGGAACTATTTCAATGTCAAGAATTCAGCAGATAGGAGCTGGGGAGGCCAAGTAAGTGTGTGGCATGAGGTCATGTCAACCTCGAGTTTGATCACTGCTTCTGTCATTTGCTAGCTGTGTGACTTTGGGGAAGTTCCTTGACCTCTCTGTGCCTCAATATTTTCATCTGTAACGACGAAGTAATTTATCCCAACACTGAAGCTTAGCCATCAGAGTAAAAAATAATGCATTACATCAGACTGATCCCAGTTGAGGGATAGTCTACAACATACCTGACCACTCCTCCTCCAAACTGTCAAGGTCTTGAAAAACAAGGAAAGCCTGAGAAACTGGCACAGCCAAGAGAAGCCCAAGGAGACAGGATGATCTGCTGTAATGTGGCCTCCTGGAAGGGGTCCTGGAATAGAAAAAGGACACTAGGTAAAAACTAACAAAATTCAAATCAAGAATGAAAGTTAATATTAATGTATCAAAATTGGTTTATTGCTTGTACAAATGCACCAGGCTCATGTAAGACGTTAGTCATAGGGTAAACGGTGTGTGCGGTGTATGGGAATTCTCTTTATGGCTTTGCAACTTTTCTGTAGATCTCAAACTACTGTAATTTTAAAAGTTTATTACAAAAAATGCCTAGCATAGTAGTGCCCAGGTCAGAAGTACACAATTAACAATAGTCATTACTATTACTGTGAACTGTAGGTGACGGATGATACCGAAGAAAAGAACAGCATCCTCATTCAACATTTTCATGAGAAACTAGGAGCTTGAAAGCCTTGGAGATGAGGGTTGAGGGAAGAAAAGATGAGAGGGAAGACGAAGAGGCCATAAAGACTGTTTATTTCGTCTACAGCCAGTCCCAGGCCTGTAACTTCTGTCACGTGACCCTGGTTTTCTCCCTGACGTTGTTCAGAGTCTGTAATTATTTTCTTCATTCAGTTGTTCTGAGTTCTGAGCCCAACCTCCCTTACCTCTCCACCACGGACTAGAACCAGAATCCTTTTATGTTTTCTTCTCCTAGCCTCCTTGTAGCTCCCCCGCCTCTCAAAAAAATAAAAGCCCGCAGGCAAGGAAACACAAACACCACTCCACTGACCAAGTAACCTCGCTTGGTGGGGAAGTCCTCAACATTTGAGTCCAGAGTTGCTAGGTTACATCTGCAAATAGAGGTGATTGAGCTTAAACAGAAATACTTTAATATTTGCTTGTAGTATATTGTATCCTGTATTTTTGGGGGTTTTTTGCGGTACGCGGGCCTCTCACTGCTGCGGTCTCTCCCGTTGCGGAGCACAGGCTCCGGACGCGCAGGCTCAGCGGCCATGGCTCACGGGCCCAGCCGCTCCGCGGCATGGGGGATCTTCCCGGACCGGGGCACAAACCCGTGTCCCCTGCATCGGCAGGCGGACTCTCAACCACTCTGCCACCAGGGAAGCCCTACCTCATGTTTTTGATTTAATTTAAGCTTCAGAAAAATTTTGTTGGATAAGCAGGGCAGATGTTTTTACCTCCATTTGAGTGATGTAAAAAATTTTGAAAAGAAAGGAAGCAAGGGGGGAGGGAGGGAAGAAGGAAGGAGAGAGGGAGAGAAGAAAGACATTTAAAGTGACAACAAGATTCATACAGTTAATGTGTGCATCATTGTTTTAATCTACTGGGGCCGCCCTTACAAACCATCACAGACTAGGGGGCTTAAACAACAGAAATTGAGTTTCTTACAGTTGTAGAAGCTGCAAGTCCCAAACCAAGGGGCATCGGGGTTGGTTTCTGATAAAAGCTCTCTTCCTGGCGTGCAGATGACTGCCTTGCTGTGTCCTCACACGGTGGAGAGGGAAGGTTCTGGTGTTTCTTCCTCTTCTTATAAGGACACCAGTCCTATCCAATTAGCACCCCTCTCATATGATCTCACTTAACTTTAATTACCTCCTTAAAAAAAAAAACCTTCTCCAAATGCAATCACACCTGAGGCTAGGGCTTCAACATATGAATTTGGCAGCGGTGGGGGGGTGGGGAGGTGGAACCCAATTCAGTCCATAGAAGGAGGAGCTAACACTTCGAGAACGGGCAAGAAGTACCAATTAGACTAGAGGTAGCTAACTGTGGCCACGCCCATTCAGCCACATATTGCCCGCAGCTGCAGAGCCCAGTAATTTCCAGACAGAGACTAGGGCTCACAAAGCCCCAAATACTAACTCTCCCGCCCTTTACAGAAAAAGTGTGCCAACTCCTGGGTTAGACCGGTATATGATCGTTCGTCCCACCCACAGATGACTCCACAGGTTGGTATTCTTGCCACTCCACTGGGAGCAGAAGTGACTTCCAGATTCACAGCCCGCAGGGAGGGAGCTCGAGAGAACTCAGACATGGGAACAGAACATTCAGAAAGGTAGCCTTTCCAGGCCACCCCGCCGCAGCGCCTAGGGCTTTCCTCTTAGACCTTGCAACTGTGGGTGGATGTCGGCCCTCAGCACAATGGCTTCCGACAACCCTCTCAGCCTTGCAGACCCTTTTTGTCACCCAGGCCCAAATGCCCCGCTGTCTCCAATCACACCCTATCAGTGTTTGCTGCAAGCTATTTTAGGCGCTCAGTTTCTTGCAATTTTACTTTGTTTCAGTTTATGTTTTGCACCGGGGCATGTGTTTTGTATGATTAGGATTTACATAGAAAGCAGATCACTTGAATTAAGGGAGCCTTGCAATAATTATGGAGACCTTAAGGGGTTTCCAGGGATAATTTCAGGACTGTTAGTCCCAAATGCAGTTGTTGGTCCTTTTCGTTATTAGACAGTATGTTCCCTTTTCTTTTCAGCATCCGATATTGAACTCATGGTGCTTTCCTTATTGCATTGATTACAACTCAGGTTCCTTTTGATAGAGGCATTTGCCAATAGAAAACAGTTCCTAGATCCTCTTGGAATTAGTAGAGACATTCCCCAACTTACTTACTCAAGAATCCAGAGCCTTTTCATTAGGCCTATGGTAGAATTTAAGGAAGCAAAACTACAATTGGGATTAATTTTACTGTTGGCTAACTGATCTCATTATTATTTGACTTCTTGATCTCCTGTCCACACAGACAAATTATTTGCATGTAGATTCCTGCTGCTTTAGTCTGTCCAGAATCAATTCCTCTGAGGAACATCCTCTCTCCCATTTCATGTGGTCCTAGGTGGGCTATCAGTAACAACCCTCGGGGCCCCCGCAAATCATATTACCCTGTTCTACCCCTCAACAGAGTCATTGATCCGAAAGAAAGTATGTGACCTGATAGGAGCTAATTACCCAGGATATTAAAGAAGTTGGGAGAGAGACTGTCACACAGATGGACACCGGGCTGAGAGAGGGAGGCAGAGCCCCCAGATCCAGCCCTTCCTGAAGCCTTCCCCACCCCTGGACTTCCTAGGGATGTGAACCAATAAATTCCTTTTTCTGCTTGACTAATTCAAGTTGGGCTTCTCACTCAAATGTCCTCACTGATATAACATGCTTCCAGATAGATTTCTGAGTGTCCTCAGAAACATGCACCAGCAGCTTCCAGCGGGCACCAGGCACTGAGCTCTGGGATCCATGGGTCCTCATCTGAGCTGCAATCTTGGAACTCCCGGGCCATCCCTCTGCTAGGTTCGAGGGCTTTAGAAATGGAGAACCTATGGGACATGGGGTGCAACACAGTCCCTTGGATATATTTATGCCTTCTCTTATGCACAAAAGTGCATTCTGGACCTGCTTTCTTACGTTCTACTTCTCCCTGTCCTTTGGCCCTTCTTGGAGTGGAAGCGGGACAAAAATCCTTGTGCTGCTGACACTGATGGTATCAATCTCGGGAAAGAAGAGAAAACCAAGTAAGATCAGTGGACCCCCAACAATGATAATGCTGAATGGAGTGGGATGGCCAAAGTCTGGGGCCAGGTTTGGACCCCAATCCGACCAGTGGTCCCAAGCACCGCAGAGGTAACCGGGAAGGAGAAATAAAACCCACAGCCCACCACCAAGTGGCTGCAGAATTACCCCTTCAGTGAAGACACATGTTTTTCTCCTTTGTTTTCCACAAGATACCTTTCTAAACCCATCTAAACTCTGCCTCACTAGATTCTTTGTCACCTGAAGTGTTAGCTATGACTCAGAGTTTCCTGAGATAAACTCTACAACCTCCCTCCTCCCCCAGGAAAGTTCCTGACTGAGGCCCACCCACACCAGCCAAAACTCTGATCCAAGCGGCTGGGAGATACCTTAATGCCGTTTAAACTATGCACTTACATGTGTTTGCAGGTCCTGATAAATAAGCACCCTCCTTTGTTGTCTCATTTCTTTGCAGTTTAACTTGGCTTCCTCTGTTTCTAACTGATGGGAACTAAAGTCAGTTTTTAAGATGCACAAGGAAGGAAAGCTCTTTGTGTTAAAGGCGGTCCGCCAAGGTGCTAATTCCATCTTTGGTAGGTTTTTCCCAGGACTGTGTTCCTTATCCAGGAATTTCCCTGAGCTTGGTGGTTCGCTAGTCCAAATTCCAGCTTTGAATAAATAAACCAGCTGAAGTGCTCCAATGCCTTAGGGACTAGCAGGGCAGTTTCTGAACTTCCATCGCCCCCCAGTGGCAGTTTCCTAAGTCTTTTTGTTAGTTACTAAAAAAGCTTTAGGTTAAGATTCTTCCCTCCAAAGCTGTTTAAAATTTTCTAAAAAAAAAATTCTCACACTGAAGATTATGAAATGTGTGTGTGGAAGTGTGTTAGTAATGTTGAGTTTATAACCTCTGGGTCACAGGGTCGTAGATTCATGCAATTGACAAGAATCATGCAATTGACAGATCTCACCAATGAGGATGCCCTTTGGAAAAAATTCCTACCTATCATAGCTGTACAGTCCAATATTAAAGTGATTACCCCAAATGCACTTTTGTTTTTAATTTAGAGGATCTAGGTCAGGGTTTCCATTTTTCTGGTTCAATGAAATCACTGTCATTGACTATAATTTTTAAACTCATGCTACCCCTTTGTAAACTTTTCCACCATAAAATGTTTTGTAACATTGTCCTAGAAGGTGAGAAATCATTTAAAGCCAAAAAATATGAAGGTTTACAAGCCATGTATATAAAACTTTGTAAAAGCCAACATCAAACCCACACAAATAACTAGAAATTATCACTGTTAGGTTGTCAAAACCTGCAGCAGATTAATACACAAAGTGGCAGAATCAAATGAATGGAAGTTCGTGATTTCAAACTTTAACCAAGTGAAACTCAGAAACAGGTGATAGAGTTGCCCCGAGTCATCATACAGAGATAGTTTAATGATACTGAAGAGTCTCCATGGTCAGTAGGAACTGATGGTGTAACATTGAATTCATCCCCCACCCGTCCGCTCACCTATCATCCCATCCCCTTGTCCATCCTCCCACCCATCCATTTAGACAGGTTTAGGAAGATATCCTGTGGAAAACAAAAGGGAAAAAAAGTGTTTCTTCACTGCAACAATAATTTTGCAGCCTCCTGGTAGCACACTGTGGGCACCTCCATCCATCCGGCTGTACATTACGTATGTGTCAGACATTGTGTGAGGTACCAAGGACAGAAGATGGGTAAGATGTACTACCTGCTTTCATGATTCTCAAAGCGAAAGAAACTTTTAAGATTTTCTCAGTATGGTCTCTATTCTAAGGCTTCATTCTCAGAGCAGATGGAAATAACCAGTACCAAATCGCCAAATCCAGAAAAGACTCTCAGCGGTTAGCATCAAGTGGGCCTAGAGACCTAATGGGCCTTGGTTGCCTGGGGGTAGAGGTGAGACCTCATTCGGCCACAGCCATTGAATGTTTTCTCTGAAAAACAAAATGTGGGCTACGTGGGATTCCAAAAACACAAACTACTTTGAGGGAGAGAGCAGCTATAACCTATGAAACAGCCAAGGGACACTTTTATAACGTAATAAGATCACAGCCTCACGTTATATAGAGTCAATGCTTTTTTGTGGCTGGTATTATTTCACCTCATTTTCGAGAAAAGGAGGAGGTGGAATTTAGGGAAGCAAGTCCAGACGCAGGAGGCTTACTTTCACCTCAGGAAGGGGAAGGTTCTCGCCTGCCTGCCCACGATGGGGTTATTACTTCAGCTTATTTTTCAGATCCCAGTAAATTCTTTTGGTTCACCACCTGCTAGACCCTGCCTCCACACCCCTTCTCAATTAGAGGCCAGGCTTATAGTCCTTTAGATATAATACTGACCTGGTGCTAACCTCCTACACCCCAAGCGTTCCCGCCACTCCTAAGCCCAAAGCGGAAATGTGTGTCCTTCAGCTTTCTGTACTCAGATCTTGACTCCTTTCCGGCCAGAACATTCTCCTCCTCTGACCACCCCTCTCCCCTTACCTTTGGAGGATAAACTTCATCAAATCTCTTTTGCTCAAGTATCCCAAATCCTGGTGGTCTGGGGGCCTCATTATTAGTGTCAGAGTCTATCTTTTCTCTCTTTTTTCCTGTCTAGCATAATATCTTGCACATAGGAGGTGCTCAATAATTTGTTAAAAGGAAGGGAAGGGGCAGTAGCGGGAGAGAAGGACGGAAGGAAGGGGGGAAGGCCAGAAGGAGGGGAGAGAGAGAGGGAGAAGAGAGAACAATAAAGAAAGAAAGGAGAGGTAGAGAAAAGAATTCTCTTACAAGGACCTGCTATCTCCCTAATTAACACCACCCACCAATTAAATGCTCACTTGTCCTTAATGAATGCCCTCAGCACACTTTTGAAGTTTGTTTTCAGTGATGTGACTTTAAACAGATGTAATCTATTGGAGTTAATAGTTCACAGTGATGGTTTTCAGTGTTTTCCTGTGGTACTTTGGGGGCCAGACTGAGCTGTTCTCTGTTAAAATAAAATAACACCCGCCCCCCCCACACACACAATTTTCAGGAAACCTTTAAATGGATAGAACATTCTTAAATTTAGCCCTTTTCCCACCACACAATTCTCACCTATATTGTCAAGTGTTCGCAGAGAGCAAAGCGTATGAACACAGAACGACAACACAAAATCCAAGGAAGTTCCCAGAAGTGGAAATCTCTTTTAAGTATTTAACCACTAGTATAATATGCAATCAATTGTTTCTAGTTCATGTGATACAATAAAATATATATTTCATGCTGTTTCCCACGGAGTAGTAGCCCATTTTCATTCTAGCAGTCACTTTTTGGTACTAGAATTTCCAGCACCATAGCAGACTCACCTGAGGATAAACATATCACATTGTAGGTGACCTTCAAACCGCATCAGTGCCACACAAGCCTTTCTCACCTCAGGGGGCTCAGTGCTCAGTGCTACAACCCTGCAAAAAGCAATGGAATCAAGTATGAGGCCACTCTGAGCAATTACAAAGGCATTTTAAAAAATAAAGCAAGTATATTATTGTCATTGATAATTATTATTGAAATTATTCAGATAAAGCTAGGGGTTAATTATATTACGATTGTAAACAGTAGAATAGTCATACTCATCTCTTCTACTCCCTAATTATCAAGCTGAATTAATTTGGGGTAACTGAAAACTTTAGACAGATGTTCCTGCTTCCACGTGAGAGAAGAAAGATAATCAATTTTCCTTCAGGAGGAGGTACTTTAAAGTAATGCTTCTGGAACTATCCGTAGTGAAGGACTGGTTGTCTTGTTTTGTTTTTTTAATTTCTAATCAATTGCCCACCGATATTTTCGTAAAAACCAAAACCAAAAAATTACTAATGGAATGAAATAAAAAGCAAATGTACGCCAAATTTCTTTATTCTCAGATTCATGAGAAAGAAAATTACTCTCTTAAACTGCTACAGAAGTTTCTGAATGCTTACTCTCAATCTCTGTATTTCTTTCTACGGACAACACATAGGGTACTCGAAAGCCTTGCCACCCAAAGTGTGCTCCTTGGACCAGAAGCACTGCCATCACCTGGGTGCTTGTGAGAAATACAAAAGCAGATTCTCATGCCCCAGCCAGAGTAAGCGAATCAGAATCTGCATTTTAACAGGATCCCTGAGGGATATATACACCCAGTAAAGTATGAGAAGCAATGGTCTAAACTAGAAAATCAAAAGCAATTGTACAGATACACAGACACACACA
Organism: Pseudorca crassidens; assembly: GCF_039906515.1. Classification (NCBI taxonomy): domain Eukaryota; kingdom Metazoa; phylum Chordata; class Mammalia; order Artiodactyla; family Delphinidae; genus Pseudorca; species Pseudorca crassidens. The sequence goes on along the minus strand of NC_090317.1, from coordinate 126,382,652 downwards.
TATCACTTTCAGACCATAGAATGTTTTAGTATCAGCTCACCACATTTTGTACAATATTTAATAGATTTACCCTTAAGCAAAGTGTAAGCCTTTGTCAGCTAGGCCTGGCCTTCCCACCGCCTGGGGCTCAAGATCTGATTCACTTGAATCTCCAGGTCCTCAGAAGATCCAGTTTCCCTAAGTTATATGGTGCTTCTCAGCAATCTATGCTCCCATGGTCACCTCTGCCTCTGGACTCCTCTTTCTACCTGTGCTGGTTCAGTTCACATTGACTCAGATGAACAAATCAACCCCTCTATCATCTTCTACAGAAGCCCATTCACCAAAGCGTTTGTTGATTTTGTTAAAACTTGGAATAAAAAGAGATAGACGGATATTTCTTGAACAAGTTAAAAAAAAACTATATGCCAATCTAAAAAGTTAACCCAATGCTTAATGGATAAATAACACTAGACACATTCCCACAAAAATTAGGAATGTCCACAACCACTTCTATTAGTTAATATTTTGCTGCGAAGTCCTAACTTTTTTGCAATTAGCAGAAAAAAGAAATTACAGGCATTACAGTTAGAAATGAAGAGGTAAAATTATTATTAGTTGAGATTATATGAAAGAATCCCTGGAAAATCCAAGATAAAGAAACAAAAAATAAGACTAACGAAAACACACGAATTCAAAACATTGCAAAACAGAAGTCGAATGTAGTCAACAGCTTTCATAAATGTACCAATAAGTTTGAAGATATAAAAAAGGAAAAGATTTCCCTTACATTGCAAAACCGAAGTTTAAATACCAAGGAATAAACTCAACACTTTAAAATGATTTTAAGAAACACTTTAAAATTGCACTGAGGGACACAAAAGAAGACTTGAACATCTGGAGAGGGCACTGCATATTCATGTATAGGATGACACATTTTTCTAAAGACTTCTAGTTTTCCTATATATATAAATTTAACATAATCCCAGTAAAATTACCATCCAGATTTTCAAAAAAAATACAAAAATAAAAAACTTGACCAGCCAACTCCAAATTTCATTCAGAAATATAAACAAGCAAAAGTATCAAGAAAAATTCTGAAAAAAGAAGAATAATGAGAGAAGAATGACTTGCCAGATGGTCCCAGTACTTTAACATGATATTGGTGTGTTGTTCATAGACATAATAATGGCTCGGAGTAAAAAGTCCACAAACAGATCTGAGTATACATGGGAATTTCGTGTCTTAATAATGAGATGATATCTCAAATCTCTGTATGTGTGTAGGGGGATATGGGGGGATGGTTTATTGAAAAAATAGTCCTGAGACAATTGAGTAACTGAAAAAAACAGGGGAGGTTAGAGCTGTACTTTATTCCTTACACCAGAATAAATTTCAAATACATCAAGGGTTTAAAGTAAAAAGGCATAGCAGAGCAGCTCCCTCGCTGCGATCTATTGAAAGTCAGCCCTCGACACAAGGGTTTGTAAAAAAAAATAAAATAAAATAAAATAAAAATAAAATAAAATAAAAAGGCAAAATTTTTATAAATTTGAAAAATCGTAGAAGAATTCATTTAGGACTTAAATGAAAGTAATTCTAACGACACCCCAACACCCAGAAACCATATAAGAAAAGACTGTGAAATTAAGGTGCATAAAAATTACTCAAAGCAAAATTCACCACAAACAAAAACAAAAGAAAAATGACTGAGAAAATATTTCTAACTCATTGTTATGGATCGAATTGTGTGCTCCCCCTCCAAATTTGTACGTTGAGGTCCTAACCCAAATACGACTATGTTTGGGGATAGGGTCTTCAGGGAGGTAACGAAAGTTAAATGAAGTCTTAGGGGCGTGGCCCTAATCTGATAGGACTGGTGTCCTCTCAGGAAGAGATACCAGAGAGCTCCCTCTCTCCACATGCATAGAGAAGAGGCCAAGAAAGCAGCTGTCTACAAGCCAGGAAGCCAGAAACCAACGCTGACGGCACCTTGATCTTGAACCTCTGACCTCGAGAACAAAATAAATTTCTGTTGTTTAAGCCACTCAGTCTGTTTTATTCTGTTATGGCAGCCCAAGCAGACTCACACACTCATACTTTAGAAAAAGAGTTAATTTCCTTACTATGTAAATAGTTCCTACAAAATCAGTAACAAAAAGCAATACAATGTATTGATGAAGGTGTGAGGGAATGGGCTCTCTCATACATTCTGAGAGGGACTGGTACAACCACCTATTGAGGGTAATTTGGAAATGCCTACCAAAGATAAAAGCAACTTCCTCTGGAGCAAGTCATTTTGATTCTAGGTGTTTATTCCACGGATCTGCTCGCATGTGAGAAAAAATGTAAGTATTACAATATTATTCATTGCAGCATTGTTCGTAATGGGAATGCATTAGAAACAATTAAATTTTGTTCACTATTAAGAGACCACTTACATAAATTATATTAATCTATACAATGGGACAGTGTACAACTGTTAAATAAAAGCAAACTGGAATGCTTTATGTATCAATATGGAAAACCTCCAAGATATTTTAACTGAAGAAAACAAGGGTGAAAACTCTATGTGAAGTATGCTACCATTTGTGTAAAAAAAAATGTAGGCAGGGAGAGAACAGATGTTATATTGCATCTAACAGTGTCTGATACACCGGAATAACCCCCAGTTAGCCTTTAAAGGGCAATTCACGGTGATGTTTGTACAACATTGTCAATGTACTTCATGCCACAAAATTGTACACTTAAAAACAGTTAAAATGGTTTTTTAAAAAGTCAATTCAGAGGTCATCTCCTCCAGAGTAAAGGCCATGGCTAAATACATTTTCTTTATCCTCCCACAGTAAGTTTATAGAGTTACGAAATAAATGAAATTATCTGAAGATGTGTCTGTCTCACTACCTAGAGTATTGGTGAGGCAGCAGGGAACATGTCCCACCCATCCCATGGCCTCCGAGACTGGCTCCAGAACCAGCACATGGTAGAAGCTCAGGAAATGTTTTCCCTACAGATTTCAGACTCAAGGCTGCAACGTCAGCTTATTGCTGAGTTTCCAGCCTGCAGGCCTGCCCTGCAAATTTAATACTTGGCACTGCTCACAGCTGTGTGAACCAATTCCTTAAAATAAATTTCTTGATATGTAGCCAGCTAGCTAGATCTCTGGTTGGTTCTGTTTCTTTGGAGAACCCTGATTTGGGGCAAAAGAGCACTCCTCAGATAACCTCATGCGTTAGGCTTCCTACTCACATGGCTGCCTCTGCTTCTGACGTAACATCAAGGAAAGTGCAACTGAAGAGGGGCAGAGTAACATATTTTAGCATTTTTGTTAACAATTTATTTCATACTTTATAATTCACAGTATATTTCTTTGGCTATAAAGCCTTATATTGCCATTGCTGGAGATAGAGACAGACTGACTGAGAGAGAGAGAGAGAGAGAGAGAGAGAGAGAGAGAAGGAGGGAGAGAGAGAGAGAGAAAGAGAGAGAGAGAAGAAAAATCCAAACCTTTGCTATAATATTCTGATTATATCTTTTAAATATTTGTACCAATAACTCTGTATTTAGAGCCTGTATATCTTTGGTTTTTAATGCATAAGGAGACCAAGCAATAAAATAATATCACAAACATCTGTTCCTAGGATTCAAGAGTTAAAGTATGAATTTTAATATCCCCCACAGCATATTTCTTGGAAAACTGTGTCTGATGTGGTGGTGGTAGAGAATGGTTTGTCAACTTGTCTTTTGCGGCTTTAATTCTTCAATCCCACTTTACAGTGAATCCAAACCACTTAAGAGAGCCTCCCCCTCCTTCTCCTACAGCCACTCATAACTTACCTTCTTGATTTTCCTTCCATTTTTACTTTTCTTCTCTCCAATTTATTAATTCACAATGCTTACGATAACAAACAAAACTGCCAAAGAGGCAGGAATATATTTAGGTGAGCTAATCAGGCATTCCCTTCTGAGTAGGGAAACCCAACTAGTCCGAAGACTCTTTGGTAAGTACAGAATGATAGCAAAGGAGAACAAAAGCCGTGAAGGCTATCACCATTCATCCTTGTGGTCTGACCATCCAACCACACCAGATGACTTACGTTTCTTTATTTGTAACCAGCTCTCACTTCCCTGAGTTTCAGTTCTGTGCTCTGAACTGCTTCTTGGATTCCACTGTCGATAACCATTGTCATCACAACTGCAGTGTTTCCAACAATGAACTCATCTTGCCCCTAAACCCAGACATTTCTCAAAATCAGCAGCCATTTCTTTTACTGCCTCTCTTCTTGCCTTCTTTATCTTTTCTCTTTATACGGCAAGTTGGTAGATTCAGACATAGCCTACCATGTTGTTGTTTCCCCTCAAAAGAAAAATTATGTTGCATGGTCCTTGGCTACGGTTTATACTTAAAAAGTGAAAGGCAAATCCAATACCAGCAGGAAATTTCATTAACATAACCCTATTATTGCTCCATTTCTCTTTAATTTTGGTAATTATTAGCAAACCGGATCCATTACCAATTATTTCCACAGGGGAGAAAGGATGAAATCTCTCACTCCTCTAGGCAAGTCTATCCTGATGTTTCCTGCCTGGGTGGCTGGTAACACGTTGCTCCGCACAGCTCCTCTCCAGAGCAACGTGCGTTTCACCCGTTGTGACCAGTGGTACACTCCTGTCATTCTCAGTCCACCATGTCAAATCTGCTCACCCATAAAGGCCCACTTGTGGTAACAACTGGCCTAATAACTTAATTACAATAACATAATAGTAATAACAACAACAGTTTACTATTAAACACCAGCTTTTCCCCCCATTTCAGCTTCAGAATAACTGGGGTGAAAATAGATAACCAACAAGGACCTACTGTACAGCACAGGGAACTATACTCAATATCTTGTAATAATCTATAAGGGGAAAAAAGTCTGAAAAAGAATACATAGACAGATAGATAGACAGATGAATCACTTTTCTGTACACCTGAAACTAACACAACATTGTAAATCAACTATACTTCAATAAAAATTTTTTTAATTAAAACAAAATAGGGTAAAAAGGAGGAGAATTAAGTTAAATTTTCCCCACGTAGTTACTTAGTAACTACACACACACACGTACCTGTACATGTATATCTATATTATATACTGTCCAAGCTGAGGAGGTAGGAGCCCATGCTCTAGCTGCCAGGTATCAAGGATAGCAAGTTTCTGGCCTTTGGTTTGCCTAGAACAGGGTCTCTCAACCTTGGCACTATTGACATTTGGGCTGGCTAATTCTGTGCTGTGAAAGCTGTCCTGTACATTTCAGGATATTAGCAGCATTCCTGTCCTTGATCCAGTAGATGACAATAGCAATCCCTACCTCCAGTGTGACAGCCAAAAATGGCTCCTGGATGGGATGGGAGTAACAAAATCCCACCCCCACCCCCGCGTGAGAACCACCGCTACACAGGGGAGCAAGCCCCTGCCCCCTATGAAACCTCATACAGGATGGATCCCCAAACAGAGTAAAAGGCTGGGCATCTCCCTGTCAGCATTCATCAGAGGACAAGCTTCAGTTTTCTGAACTGGTCCCATAGCAGGCCTGTCAGTGCCCTCCCAGGCCCACTTGGCACATATCAAGGAGTGTTCAGTCTTAAATAAGTTCAGCTATAAATTAGAGAAACTTCTTCAAACAGTCATGCCCTGTGTACATCTGGAGATATGGAACTAGGGTTCAGATAAGTTGAGAGTGACCCACAATAAAAGGCAGTTATCTATCATCAGTGAATTAAAATTAATTCATTTTTTTAGAGGTTTATGTTAAGAGACCCTGGTCTCATCAAAAAAATAAATAACACACACCCACACACACACACACAAGCTTGGAACTTGCAATAATATATTCTCTGAAGTTATTACAATAGTATTAAAAATATTAAACAGAATGATAACCTCCAGTAATTTAATTTTACTGGCAACAAATCCCTTTGAAGAACAGTGGCATTTACCATATTTCAAAGAGTGAGAGGCAGCCCTGGCCCTCGAGAGAGACATGATACAGACATGGTCCCTCTGCGTACCGATGCGGCGAGTCCTGGTGAACCCATGCAGACCCCGTGGAACACTGAGCTATAAGGACGCCCACTGGCTGTGTCTTAGGAACTTGCCTTCATGCATTCAGACCTTAGCAAAGACTGTGAAGGTCAAGGGCAGCGCTGGCAGGGGGCCAAGTGAAGGTGTCCAGGCATAACTGGAGAGTGGTGAAGACTGAAGTTGAGAAAAGCAAATTCTCCCTGTTGTCGGGTCAGTAACTCTTCTTTTTAAAACCCTCCTATGGCTTCACATCTTAGAAGAAAATGCAACCCCCCCGCCGCTCCCAAGAAGCCGAGCACGCTCCAGTCCCCACATCCTCTCCTACGTTCTGCCGTCACTCACCCCGTGCAGGCCCCGCTGGCCTTCCCCTGTTCGTTCCAAGCACAGGAAGCTCTCCTTTGCTGTTCCCATTGTCTGGACCACTCTTTGTCCTGACCTTTACACGGCTGGGTCCTTCTCATGAGTCAGGTCTCAGCTAAAATGTCCCCCCCTTAGAGAAGGCTTCCTGACGACCACATCTGAGGTTGTATCCAGGGTTCTCAATCTGCACTGTGCACACGGATCTCCTGGGGAGCCTGTTACAATGCAGACTTGGACTCAGCGGTGGGGGGATGGTGTTGAAGCTGTAATTCTGCATTTCTAACAAGCTCCCAGGAGATGCAGATCTGTTGCTTCCTGGACCACACTTGGAGTAGCACCATCACCCTTCAATCTCTGTCACACCACTTGGTTTTTCTTCATGGTGTTTCTCACACTTTGAAATTATTTGTTTGTGTACTGGATTGTTCATTGGTTGCTTGATCTGTTTACTTAGAAGGTAAATTCCCTAAGAGCCAGGGCTTTGTGCAGTGCGTTCACCTGTGTGTTCTCAGCACTTAAGACCTGGCACATCACAGATGCGCCACATGTACTGTTGAATGAATGATATTGTTCAAGATTCATTGACTCTTCTACCCTTTCAGTGCCTGCCTACTGACTGCTTCAGTGACTGACAGTGCTAGCTACTCAAACGCCAGCCCAGGAATTGCTAGCTGCAGGTCCAAGCTGAGATACGAAATTTGTACTAAAATACCAATCTGCTGTCACTAAGCACAACTTTAGTTGAGATGATGTATTTTTCATAGCAAGATTTTCTTGATGAAGGAAGCAGTGCCTTACTTTCCCTCTGGTCCAAGGTCCTCATCTCATGGCAGACTGGTAAGTGTGTGAACTAGACGCACTGGGGTGACACATTGTGAGTAGCACTAAAATAAGGGATAGAAAGCTTTAAAAATGTATTTTCTGATTTCAAATAACCATAGGTAGGTAGCATAAATAATATACTTTTAAATACACGATTACAAAATATTTTTGTCATGTACTGAAATAGAGTATTGTCTCAGAGACAAGGAATTGACCCCCTGTCTTTCCTCCTTAGCTATGCCCTCCCAGGCCACCTGCACTCCATCATAACCAAGAATTTTCCTACTTTTGCCCTGACAGAGTCATTCCCCTGCCACTTACACCACACTCCTGCATGTCCATGCCCACACTCCTCCCCACATGGCCATGCCCCTCCTCTCTGCCTGGCCATACAGAGCTCATCTGGGTCACACTCGTCCTGCCACACCCATTTTCCTTCTTGGCCACACCTATATCCCATGCAAAGCTAGCTATGTCCTCCTGCTGACACCCTACCTTCTGTGTCACATCCTCATTCCCAGGCCACACTCTGTTCCCACACTCTGGCCATGCCACTCCTGAATGGGCCAAACCTTCTGTGCTTCTTCCACGCAGGGGCCTGATCCTGGCAAACCCTGGGGATGGGCTCCAGGGATCTAAGAAATTTTGACAGAGAACAGAGAATGGCAGGAGAGATGGGAATTAACAGTAGAAGAAAAAAAACAATTATGGGAGAGAAGGGAGAATTCTGTGAGAGATAGAATTGTGAAAGATTATCAAGTATTGTGAGAATGGAAAATTGTGGGAGAAAATGGGGAATTGGGGAGAAAAAAGAATTGGAAGAGAAACAGGAAATTATTAGAAAGAACAGAAAACTGTGGGTGAGTTGAATTGTGGGAGACAAGGGTAGTTGTGGGAAAGAAGAGACAATTGTGGGAGAGTTAGAGAATTGTGGGAAAAAGCAGAGGCTTGTGAGAGAAAGGGAAACTCTGGGGGAAAAACAGAGAATTGTGGGATAGATTAGGAATTACGAGAAAAACAGGAAATTGTGGGAGAGAATTAGAGAACTGTTGGAAAGAACAGAGAATTGTGCATGAAAAGGGAATTGTGGAAGGGACAAGGAATTGTAGGAGTGATAGGGAAACTGGGGGGGGGGAACTGGGACATTGTGAGAGAAAAAAGAATTGTGAGAAAGAACAAAACAGACAATTGTGAGCAAGAACAAAAAATTATGGGAGAGAAGAGAGCATTATGGGAGAAGAAAGAATTGTGCACAAGAGAACTGTGAGAGAAACAGAATTGGGAGGAGCAAGGGGAACTGTGAGAGAGAAGAGAATTGAGGAAGAAATGGAGAATTGTGGCAGGAACATGGAATTGTGGGATAGAACAGAAAAGTGTGAGAGAGATCAGGAAGTATGGGAGAAACAGGGAATTGTGGGAGAGAAGGGGGATTGTGGGAGTGACAGAAAAAACAGACAATTGTGAGAACAAAGAAATGTGGAGAGAAGACAGTATTATGGTAGAAAGGGGAATTGTGAAAGTTAATGGGATTCTAGGGGAGAGAATAAATTGTGGGAGGTAAGGAGAACTGTGAAAACAACAGAGAATTTTAGGAAAGAACACAGAATTGTGGAAAAGACAAAGAATTAAGAGAGAAACAGAAATCTGAATGAGACAAGAGGAACTGTGGGAGATGGGGAATTGTGGGAGAAAAGGGAATTCTGGGATAGAACAGAGATTTGTGGGAGCCATGGGGGATTGTGGGACAGAGTAGAGAACTGTGGGACAAAACTGAGAATTGGGAGGGGACCTTGAAGATGGCGGAAGAGTAAGACGCGGAGGTCACCTTCCTCCCCACAGATACACCAGAAATACATCTACACGTGGAACAACTCCTACAGAACACCTACTGAACGCTGGCAGAAGACCTCAGACCTCCCAAAAGGCAAGAAACTCCCCACGTACCTGGGTAGGGCAAAAGAAAAAAAGAAAAAACAGAGACAAAAGAATAGGGAAGGCACCTGCACCAGTGGGAGGGAGCTGTGAAGGAGGAAAAGTTTCCACACACTAGGAAGCCCCTTCGCGGGCGGAGACTGCGGGAGGCGGAGGGAGGAGCTTCGAAGCCGCAGAGGAGTGCACAGCAACGGGTGCGGGGGGCAAAGCGGGGAGATTCCGCACAGAGGATCGGTGCCGACCGGCACTCACCAGCCCGAGAGGCTTGTCTGCTCACCCGCCGGGGCTGGTGGGGCTGCGAGCTGAGGCTCTGAGGCTCAGGTTTCGGTTTCCAACGGAGCGCAGGGAGAGGACTGGGGTTGGCGGCTTGAACATAGCCTGAAGGGGTTAGTGCACCTGCCGAAGAGGCAAGAGACTTTTTCTTCCCTCTTTGTTTCCTGGTGCGTGAGGAGAGGGGTTTAAGAGCGCTGCTTAAAGGAGCTCCAGAGACGGGCACGAGCCGCGGCTAAAAGCGCGGACCCCAGAGACGGGCGCGAGCCGCGGCTAAAAGCACGGACCCAGAGACGGGCGGGAGACGCTAAGGCTGCTGCTGCCGCCACCAAGGGGCCTGTGTGCGAGCACAGGCCACTCTCCACACCCCTCTTCCGCGGAGCCTGTGCAGCCCGCCACTGCCAGGTTCCCGGGATCCAGGGACAACTTCCCCGGGAGAACGCACGGCGGGCCTCAGGCTGGTGCAAAGTCACGCCGGACTTTGCCGCCGCAGGCCCGCCCCGCACGCCGTGCCCCTCCCTCCCCTCCGGCCTGAGTGCGCCAGAGCCCCCGAATCAGCAGCTCCTTTAACCCCGTCCTGTCTGAGCAAAAAACAGACGCCCTCCAGCGACCTACACGCAGAGGCAGGGCCAAATCCAAAGCTGAGCCCCTGGGAGCTGTGAGAACAAAGAAGAGAAAGGGAAATCTCTCCCAGCAGCCTCAGAAGCAGCGGATTAAAGCTCCACAATCAACTTGATGCACCTGCATCTGTGGAATACATGAATAGACAACCAATCATCCCAAATTAAGGAAGTGGACTTTAGGAGCAGGATCTATGATTTTTTCCCTTTTCCTCTTTTTGTGAATGTGTATGTGTATGCTTCTGTGTGAGATCTTGTCTGTATAGTCTTGCTTCCACCATTTGTCCTAGGGTTCTATCCGTCCATGGTTTTTTTTAAAATTTTTTTTCTTAATAATCAATTTTAATTTTAATAACGTTATTATACTTTACCTTCGTTCTTTCTTTCTTTCTTTCCTTCCTTCCTTCCCTCCTTTAGACAACGAATCATCCCAAATTGAGGAGGTGGTCTCTGACAGCAAGATTTGATTTTTCCCCCTTTACCTCTTTTAGTGAGGGTGTATGTGTATGCTTCTGTGTAAGCCTTTGTCTGTATAGCTTTGCTTCCAACATTTGTCCTAAGGTTCTATCCGTCCCTTTTTTTTTTTCTAAATAAGAATTTTTTAATTCAATAACTTTATTATACTTTATTTTATTTTTACTGTATCTTCTTTCTTTCTGTCTTTTTTCCTTCTTTCCCTCCTTCCTTCCTTCCTCCCTCCCTCCCTCCCTCCTTTCTTTACTTCTTGCCTTCTTTCCTTCTTTGCTTCTTTCTTTCTTTCTTCCTTCCTTCCTTTCCTTCCTTCCTTCCCTCCCTCCTTTCCTTCTTTCTTTCTGCATACTTTTACTAATTCCCTCTACTTTTTCTCCCTTTTATTCTGAGCCGTGTGGATGAAAGGCTCTTGGTGCTCCAGCCAGGAGTCAGGGCTCTGCCTCTGAGGTAGGAGAGCCAACTTCAGGACACTGGTCAACAAGAGACCTCCCAGCTCCACATAATATCAAATGGCAAAAATCTCCCAGAGACCTCCATCTTAACACCAGCACCCAGCTTCACTCAACGACCAGCAAGCCACAGTGCTGGACAACCTATGCCAAACAACTAGCAAGACAGGAACACAACCCCACCCATTAGCAGAGAGGCTGCCTAAAATCATAATAAGGCCACAGACACCCCAAAACACACCACCAGACGTGAACCTGCCCACTAGGGGGACAAGATCCAGCCTCATCCACCACAACACAGGCACTAGTCCCCTCCACCAGGAAGCCTACACAACCCACTGAACCAACCTTAGCCACTGGAGACAGACATCAAAAACAGCGGGAACTACGAACCTGCAGTCTGCAAAAAGGAGACCCCAAACACAGTAAGATAAGCAAAATGAGAAGACAGAAAAACGCACAGCAAATAAAGGAGCAAGATAAAAATGCACCAGACCTAACAAATGAAGAGGAAATAGCCAGTCTACCTGAAAAAGAATTCAGAATAATGATAGTAAGGATGATCCGAAATCTTGGAAATAGAATAGAAAAAATGCAAGAAACAGTTAACAAGGACCTAGAAGAAATAAAGATGAAACAAGCAACGATGAACAACAATAAATGAAATTAAAAGTACTCTAGATGGGATAAGTAGCAGAATAACTGAGGCAGAAGAACGGATAAGTGACCTGGAAGATAAAATAGTGGAAATAAGTACTGCAGAGCAGAATAAAGAAAAAAGAATGAGAAGAACCGAGGACAGTCTCAGAGACCTCTGGGACAACATTAAACGCACCAACATTCGCATTATAGGGGTTCCAGAAGAAGAAGAGAAAAAGAAAGGGACTGAGAAAATATTTGAAGAGATTATAGTTGAAAACTTCCGTAATATGGGAAAGGAAATAGTTAATCAAGTCCAGGAAGCACAGAGAGTCCCATACAGGATAAATCCAAGGAGAAATACGCCAAGACACATATTAATCAAACTGTCAAAAATTAAATACAAAGAAAGCATATTAAAAGCAGCAAGGGAAAAACAACAAATAACACATAAGGGAATCCCCATAAGGTTAACAGCTGATCTCTCAGCAGAAACCCTACAAGCCAGAAGGGAGTGGCAGGACATACTGAAAGTGATGAAGGAGAAAAACCTGCAGCCAAGACTACTCTACCCAGCAAGGATCTCATTCAGATTTGATGGAGAAATTAAAACCTTTACAGACAAGCAAAAGCTGAGAGAGTTCAGCACCACCAAACCAGCTTTACAACAAATGCTAAAGGATCTTCTCTAGGCAAGAAACACAAGAGAAGGAAAAGACCTATAATAACAAACCCAAAACAATTTAGAAAATGGGAATAGGAACATACATATCGATAATTACCTTAAATGTAAATGGACTAAATGCTCCCACCAAAAGACACAGATTGGCTGAATGGATACAAAAACAAGACCCGTATATATGCTGTCTACAAGAGACCCACTTCAGACCTAGAGACACATACAGACTGAAAGTAAGGGGATGGAAAAAGATATTCCATGCAAATGGAAACCAAAAGAAAGCTGGAGTAGCAATTCTCATATCAGACAAAATAGACTTTAAAATAAGGACTATTAAAAGAGACAAAGAAGGACACTACATAATGATCAAGGGATCGATCCAAGAAGAAGATATAACAATTATAAATATTTATGCACCCAACATAGGAGCACCTCAATACATAAGGCAAATACTAACAGCCATAAAAGGGGAGATCGACAGTAACACATTCATAGTAGGGGACTTAAACACCCCACTTTCACCCATGGACAGATCATCCAAAATGAAAATAAATAAGGAAACACAAGCTTTAAATGATACATTAAACAAGATGGACTTAATTGATATTTATAGGACACTCCATCCAAAAACAACAGAATACACATTTTTCTCAAGTGCTCATGGAACATTCTCCAGGATAGATCATATCTTGGGTCACAAATCAAGTCTTGGTAAATTTAAGAAAATTGAAACTGTATCAAGTATCTTTTCTGACCACAACGCCATGAGACTAGATATCAATTACAGGAAAAGATCTGTGAAAAATACAAACACATGGAGGCTAAACAATACATTACTTAATAATGAAGTGATCACTGAAGAAATCAAAGAGGAAATCAAAAAATACCTAGAAACAAATGACAATGGAGACACAACGACCCAAAACCTATGGGATGCAGCAAAAGCAGTTCTAAGGGGGAAGTTTATAGCAATACAAGCCCACCTTAAGAAGCAGGAAACATCTCGAATAAACAACCTAACCTTGCACCTCAAGCAATTAGAGAAAGAAGAACAAAAAAACCCCAAAGCTAGCAGAAGGAAAGAAATCATAAAAATCAGATCAGAAATAAATGAAAAAGAAATGAAGGAAACAATAGCAAAGATCAATAAAACTAAAAGCTGGTTCTTTGAGAAGATAAACAAAATAGACAAACCACTAGCCAGACTCATCAAGAAAAAAAGGGAGAAGACTCAAATCAATAGAATTAGAAATGAAAAAGGAGAGGTAACAACTGACACTGCAGAAATAAAAAAGATCATGAGAGATTACTACAAGCAACTCTATGCCAATAAAATGGACAACCTGGAAGAAATTGACAAATTCTTAGAAATGCACAACCTGCCAAGACTGAATCAGGAAGAAATAGAAAATATGAACAGACCAATCACAAGCACTGAAATTGAAACTGTGATTAAAAATCTTCCAACAAACAAAAGCCCAGGACCAGATGGCTTCACAGGCGAATTGTATCAAACATTTAGAGAAGAGCTAACACCTATCCTTCTCAAACTCTTCCAAAATACAGCAGAGGGAGGAACACTCCCAAACTCATTCTACGAGGCCACCATCACCTTGATACCAAAACCAGACAAGGATGTCACAAAGAAAGAAAACGACAGGCCAATATCACTGATGAACATAGATGCAAAAATCCTCAACAAAATACTAGCAAACAGAATCCAACAGCACATTAAAAGGATCATACACCATGATCAAGTGGGATTTATTCCAGGAATGCAAGGATTCTTCGATATACGCAAATCAATCAATGTGATAAACCATATTAACAAATTGAAGGAGAAAAAACATATGATCATCTCAATAGATGCAGAGAAAGCTTTTGACAAAATTCAACACCCATTTATGATAAAAACCCTGCAGAAAGTAGGCATAGAGGGAACTTTCCTCAACATAATAAAGGCCATATATGACAAGCCCACAGCAAACATCATCCTCAATGGTGAAAAACTGAAAGCATTTCCATTAAGATCAGGAACAAGACAAGGTTGCCCACTCTCACCACTTTTATTCAACACAGTTTTGGAAGTTTTAGCCACAGCAATCAGAGAAGAAAAGGAAATAAAAGGAATCCAAATCGGAAAAGAAGAAGTAAAGCTGTCACTGTTTGCAGATGACATGATACTATACATAGAGAATCCTAAAGATGCTACCAGAAAACTACTAGAGCTAATCAATGAATTTGGTAAAGTGGCAGGATACAAAATTAATGCACAGAAATCTCTGGCATTCCTATACACTAATGATGAAAAATCTGAAAGTGAAATCAAGAAAACACTCCCATTTAGCATTGCAACAAAAAGAATAAAATATCTAGGAATAAACCTACCTAAGGAGACAAAAGACCTGTATGCAGAAAATTATAAGACACTGATGAAAGAAATTAAAGATGATACAAATAGATGGAGAGATATACCATGTTCTTGGATTGGAAGAATCAACATTGTGAAAATGACTCTACTACCCAAAGCAATCTATAGATTCAATGCAATCCCTATCAAACTACCACTGGCATTTTTCACAGAACTAGAACAAAAATTTTGCAATTTGTATGGAAACACAAAAGACCCCGAATAGCCAAAGCAATCTTGAGAACAAAAAAAGGAACTGGAGGAATCAGGCTCCCTGACTTCAGACTATACTACAAAGCTACATTTATCAAGACGGTATGGTACTGGCACAAAAACAGAAAGATAGATCAATGGAACAGGATAGAAAGCCCAGAGATAAACCCACACACATATGGACACCTTATCTTTGATAAAGGTGGCAGGAATGTACAGTGGAGAAAGGACAGCCTCTTCAATAAGTGGTGCTGGGAAAACTGGACAGGTACATGTAAAAGTATGAGATTAGATCACTCCCTAACACCATACACAAAAATAAGCTCAAAATGGATTAAAGACCTAAATGTAAGGCCAGATACCATCAAACTCTTAGAGGAAAACATAGGCAGAACACTCTATGACATAAATCACAGCAAGATCCTTTCTGACCCACCTCCTAGAGTAATGGAAATAAAAACAAAAATAAACAAATGGGACCTAATGAAACTTCAAAGCTTTTGCACAGCAAAGGAAACCATAAACAAGACAAAAAGACAACCCTCAGAATGGGAGAAAATATTTGCAAATGAAGCAACCGACAAAGGATTAATCTCCAAAATTTACAAGCAGCTCATGCAGCTCAATAACAAAAAAACAAACAACCCAATCCAAAAATGGGCAGAAGACCTAAATAGACATTTCTCCAAAGAAGATATACAGACTGCCAACAAACACATGAAAGAATGCTCAACATCATTAATCATTAGAGAAATGCAAATCAAAACTACAATGAGATATCATCTCACACCAGTCAGAATGGCCATCATCAAAAAATCTAGAAACAATAAATGCTGGAGAGGGTGTGGAGAAAAGGGAACCCTCTTGCACTGCTGGTGGGAATGTGAATTGGTTCAGCCACTATGGAGAACAGTATGGAGGTTCCTTAAAAAACTACAAATAGAACTACCATATGACCCAGCAATCCCACTACTGGGCATATACCCTGAGAAAACCAAAATTCAAAAAGAGTCATGTACCAAAATGTTCACTGCAGCTCTATTTACAATAGCCCGGAGATGGAAACAACCTAAGTGCCCATCATCGGATGAATGGATAAAGAAGATGTGGCACATATATACAATGGAATATTACTCAGCCGTAAAAAGAAACGAAATTGAGCTATTTGTAATGAGGTGGATAGACCTAGAGTCTGTCATACAGAGTGAAGTAAGTCAGAAAGAAAAAGACAAATACCGTATGCTAACACATATATATGGAATTTAAGAAAAAAAATGTCATGAAGAACCTAGGGGTAAGGCAGGAATAAAGATGCAGACCTCCTAGAGAACGGACTTGAGGTTATGGGGAGGGGGATGGGTGAGCTGTGACAGGGCGAGAGAGTCATGGACATATACACACTAACAAACATAGTAAGGTAGATAGCTAGTGGGAAGCAGCCGCATGGCACAGGGATATTGGCTCGGTGCTTTGTGGCGGCCTGGAGGGGTGGGATAGGGAGGGTGGAAGGTAGGGAGACGCAAGGGGGAAGACATATGGGAACGTATGTTTATGTGTGACTGATTCGCTTTGTGATAAAGCAGAAACTAACACACCATTGTGGAGCAATTATACCCCAATAAAGATGTTAAAAAAAAAAAAACTGAGAATTGGGGGAGACAAAAGGAATTCTGGGATAAAAGAGAGAATTGTGGGAGAGATTAAGAATTATGGGAAAAAACAAAGAATTGTGGGAAAGATAGAATTGTGGGACAGAGTAGACAATTGTGGAAAAATAAGGAAATTCAGTGAATGCAGAGAATTGTGAAAGTGACAGGAACTGTGGGAGGCACTGGGACCTTATGAGAGAAAAGGAAATTGTGAGAAGGGAAAAGCATACAATTGTGAGAGAGAATAAATAACTGTGGGAGAGAATAGAGTGTTATGGGAGAAGAAACAATTGTAATAAATGTGGTAATATGGGAGAGAAGAAAAACTGTGGGAGAAATGGAGAATTGTGGGGAAGAACAGAGAACTGTGGGAGATGAGGAATTCTGTGAAAGAACAAAGAATTGTAGGAAAACAATTATGGGAGACATGGAATTGTGGGAATGACAGGGAATTGTGGAAGAGAAGAGAGGATTGTGGGAGACCTGTGGAATTATGGGGGAAACCTGAGAATTGTGGGAGACGGGAACTGTAGGATAGAAAAGAGAATTGTGGGAAAAACAAGGAATTGTGGGAGTGACAGGGAATTGTGGGAGAGAATAGAAAATTGTGGGAGACACATGGAACTGTGGGAGTGACAGGGAATTGTGGGAGAGAACAGAGAATTATGCGAGGCACATAGAACTGTGGGAGTGACAGGGAATTGTGTGAGAGAACAGAGAATTATGGGAGGCACATAGAACTGTGGGACTGACAGGGAATTGTGGGAAAAAACAGAGAACTGTGGGAGAAAAAGGGAACTGTGGGAGACAGGCGGAATTGAGGGAGAGAGAGAATTGTGGGAGTGACAGAGAATTGTGGAAAAGAGAGAACTGAGAGAATATAGAGAACTGTGGGAGTGAATAGAGTATGATGGAGGAGCAAGAAATGTGAGAGATAATGGGGTACTGCAAAAGAGAGTAAAGAATTATGAGAAAGACAGGAAATTTAGGAAACAGAATTGTGAGAGTGGAGAATTATGGGAAAGAATAGAGAATGGTTGGAGACACTGGGAATTCTGGAAGTGACAGGGAATTGTGGTTAAGAACAGAGAATTGTGGGAAAAACAAGGAGTTGTGGGAGAGATGAAAAATTGCAGTACAGAGTAGACAATTATGGGAAAAACAGGAAATTGAGTGAGTGCCGACAATTTTGAAAGTGACAGGGGAATTGTTGGAGGCACTGGGGCACTGAGAAAGAACCAGGACAAGGAAAAAATAGACAGTTGTGAGAGAAAATACGTTTTATGCGAGAAAAATTGTCATAAATAATGAGGTAACAGGGGACAAAAAAAGAACTGTGGGAGAAATGGAGAATTGTGGGAAAGAACAGAGGATTGTGGGAGACACATGGATCTATGGGAGTGACAGGGAATTGTGGGAGAACATGGAACTGTGGGAATGACAGGGAATTGTGGGAGAGAATAGAGAACTGTGGGAGACACATGGAACTATGGGAGTGACAGGGAATTGTGGGAGAACGTGGAACTGTGGGAGTGACAGGGAATTGTGGGAGAGAATAGAGAATTGTAGGAGACAAGGGGAACTATGGGAAAGACCAAAGAATTACGGGAGAGAATGGAGAGAAAGTAGAGAATTGTGGGAGTGAACAGAGTATGATGGAAGAGCAAAAACTGTGAGAGGTAATGGGGTACTGCAAAAGAGAATAAAGAATTATGAGAAAGACAGGAAATTTAGGAAACAGAATTGAGGGAGAGTGGAGAATTGTGGGAAAGAATAGAGAATTGTTGGAGACAGTGGGAATTCTGGGAAAGAAGAGAGAATTGTGGGGGACAGGAGGAATTCTGGGAGTGAGGGAATAATGGGAAAGAACAGAGAATTACGGGAGACACATGGATTTGTGGGAGGGACAGGGAATTACGGGAAAAAACAGAGAACTGTAGGAAAAAGAGAGAATTATGGGAGACAAGAGGACCTGTGGGAAAGAAGGAGAATTATGGGAGACATGTGGAATTGTGGGAGTGACATGGAATTGTGGGAGAGAATAGAGAATTATAGGAGACATGTGGAATTATGGGAGAGATGGAGAACTCTGGGATAAAACAGAGAATTGTGGAATCCATGTGGAATTGTGGGAGTGACACAGAACTGTGGGAAAGAAAAGAGAATTGTGCATGAGACAGGGAATTGTGGGAATCACTTGCATTTCCATAAACTAATAATGAACTAGCAGCAAAAGAAATTAAGAAAACATTACCATTCACAACTGCAACATAAAGAATAAAATACCTAGGAATAAAGTCCCCAGGAAGTTGAAAGACCTGAACATTGAAAACTGGTTGACCAAAAAGTTCATTCGGGTTTTGCTGTAAGATGTTACAGCAAAAACTGAACGAACTTTTTGGCCAACCGAATATATGATTTTTATTAAAGAAATCAAAGAAAACACAAATAAATGGAAGGATATTCTATGCTCATGGAAGGATTAATATTGTTGAAATGATCATACTAACCCAAAGCAATCTACACATTCAATGCAATCCATATCAAAATTCCAATGGCATTTCAGACTTCCCTGGCGGTCCAGTGGTTAAGACTCCACGCTTCCACTGCAGGGGGCACAGGTTCGATCCCTGGTAGGGGAAGTTCCGCATGCCACGTGGTGTGGCCAAAAAGAAAGAGAAAAAAAATCCAATGGCATGTTTTCACAGAAATAGAACAAACAATCCTAAAATTTGTATGGAACCACAAAAGACCCCATATAGCCAAAGCAGTCTTGGGAAAAAAGAATAAAGCTGGAGGCACTACAGAGTCTGATTTCAACTAGATTACAAACCTACCATAATCAAAACAGTATGGTATTGGCATAAAAACAGACACATAGATCAATGGAATGGAATAGAGAGTCCAGAAATAAATCCATGCATACATGGCCAAATAATTTACAATAAAGGAGCCAAGAATACACAATGGGGAAAGGACAGTCTCTTCAATAAACGGTGTTGGGAAACTGCACAGCCACATGCAAAAGAATTGAACTGGACCACTATTATACACTATACACAAATATTAACTCAAAATGGATTAAAAACTTAAAAGTAAGACTTGAAACCATAAAACTCCTACTAGAAAACTCCTACAAGTTTACAAGGCAGTAAACTCCTTGACATTGGTCTTGGAGATGATTTTTTGGATTTGGCAACAAAAGTAAAAACAAACAAGTAGGACTACATCAGACTCAAAAGCTTCTGCACAGCAAAGGAAACTATCAACAAAATGAAAAGGAAACCTACCAAAGGGGAGAAAATATTTGTAAATCATATATCTGATAAGGCATTAATATCCAAAATATATGAAGAACTCAATAGCAAAAAACAAACAATCCAACTAAAAAATAGGAAGAGGAACTGAGTAGATATTTTTCCAAAGAAGATATATAGATAGCCAACAGGTACATAAAAATGTGCTCAAAATCTCTAATCATCAGGGAAATGCAAATAAACCCAGATGAGATATCACTTCACACCTGTTAGAATGACTACTGTCAAAAAGACAAGAAATGAGGATGAGCGTGTGGAGACAAGGAAGCTCTCGTGTGCTGTTGGTGGAAATGTACACTGATGTAGCAACTAAAGAAAAAAGCATGAAGTTTCCTCAAAAAGTAAAAATAGAACTACCACATGATCCAGCAATTCCACTTCTGGTTATTTATCCAAAGGAAATGAAAACACTAGCTTGAAAAGATGTACACACCCCCACGTTCATTAAAACATTATTTACAATAGCCAAGACATGGAAGCAAACTAACTGCCTATCAATGGATGAATGGATAAAGAAGATGTGGTATTTGTATACAATGGAATATTATTCAGCCATAAAAAGAATGGAATCCTGTCATTTGTGACAACATGCAAAGACGTTGAGAGCACTATACTAAGTGAAAGAAGTCAGACAGAGAAAGACAAATACCATGTGATCTCACTTATAGTAGAATCTTAAAAAAATGTACTCACAGATACAGAGAACAAATTAGTGATGCCAGAGGCTGGGGGTTGGGGGCGGGGTGAAATAGGTGAAGGTGGTCAAAAGATACAAACTTCCAGTTATAAAATAAGTAAGTCCTCAGGATGTCATATACAGCATGGCAACTGTACTTAATGGTACTGTGTTGTATATTTGAAAGTCACTAGTTGAGTAGATCTTAAAAGTTCTCATCACAAGACAAAATTTTGTAACTAAGTGTGTCATGGATCTTAACTAGACTTATTGTGGTAATCATTTCCCAGTATATACATATATCAAATCATTATGTTGTACACCTGAAACTAATATAACATACATCAACTATATCTCAATTAAGAAAACAATTAAAACAACCCCTCCACCACAAAAACTGTGGGAAAGGAATTATGGGAGAAGCAGAGAATTGTGGGAAAAGACAGATTGTGAGTGAGACAGGGAATTGAGGGAAAGAATAAAGAATTGTGGGAGGCATGGGGAATTCTGGGAAAGAACACAGAAATGTGGGAGACACAGGGAACTGTGGGAAAAAAACAGAATTGGGGGGGGAATTGGGGAAGAAATGGGGGAATTGTGAAAGAGGTCAGAATATTATCAGAGAACAGAGAATTGTGAGAGAGAATGGAGAATTGTGGAAGAGATGGGGAATTATAGGAGAAATGGAATTATGGGAAATGAGAATTGTGCAAGGGATGAGGAATTGTGAGAGCTCTGAGAACAAAAGCAACACTGTAAACGTAAGTGATTGCAGGTTTGGAAAGGAGACTAATTTTACCAGGACCAGTCATAAATTCTGTTTGTAACTCTAAAAGAGATTCAATTTTTCCTCTCTGCTAAACCCTGGGTCTGACAGCAGCAGTTCATATCACATTACCATGGATTGGCAAACCCGTATACACTGCCTTGTATATGTGCGTGTACACATACTCACACATGCACATACTCACACACATATACACACACACAAATGCACACATACACATAAAAATAAATACATACATGTGTTAGAAATTTCATACATGAGCAGAAATAAACCTAATAAAATGGATGGGAAATTTTTAAAATATCCTAAAAAATAAAACAAAATGAAAAACTGATAGAAAATGAGACTGCCAGTCTGGGAATCAGACATATGAGTAATAGAAGTTACTTAAAAGAGAGAATGAAGAAAGAGGAGGGGAGCAAGTTATTAAAAAAATTAATAATATAAGATAATATCCCTAACATGAAGGATATCAGTATCCAGAATGAATGGTCCCTTCAGGTGCCAAGCCAGTGAAAGCAAAGAGGTCTATATCAAGGCACATCTTTTCAGGCCACTGGAAGAAAGAGACGATGTTAAAAATATTGAGGAAGAAAAAAAAGAAATGACATCTGATTTCTCAACACCAACAGTGGGAACTAGAAGATGATGAAGCAATCACTTAACAATTCTGAAAGAAATGTCTCTAAACCTAGAATTATATATCCAAGCTAGCAGTCAAGTGGGAGGGTAAAACAGACATTTTTTGATTTTCCAGACCTCAAAAACTGATGTGCTCCCAAAACAATGCAAAGAAGAATACACGGTATCCAAAAACCAGAGATCCAGCACAGGGCAGGAAAAGGTTGACAGCAAGTCCCAGGAAGACAATGGGCAGAAGTCATTTCCAAACAGTCTAGAACTGGGCAGTGACAGAGGTGAGGTGTTTATTCAAGAGTGAGGACCCAAGGGAAAAAAAAACCAAAAAAGGAAACATAAAGAGTAGTTGATATATTTGAATGCATTGAGAGGAGATTTACAATGCTGATGGGTAATCATTTAAAACTACACAAAGGGGAAAAACAAGGCAAGTATTAAATTCTAGTGGAAAAGTTATCCAAGAAAAAATTTCATCATTGGTCATTACGAATATTTTTAGAATCATAATAACATAAATACTAAACCGTGATTTATCCAAAATTGTTTATAACTATTGGCAGACGGGAGGGATGTGTTTGTGTGTGCATGTTGGTGTTAGCGTGTTACCTGGAAAGTGGAGGGACAAACAAGACAAAACAATTCAGAGAGTGGAAATTGGGGTCGAAGGTGTCCTGCCAGTCTTCTCACCCACCTACCACTCTTCCTGTAACACGCGACGTTAGCAGCTCCTTCTCTATAAAGCATTCTTGTTACTTACACTTTCCCTTCCACCCACTTCCTGCACATCATCCTCACAATAGTCACTTCTTCCTTTTTGGCCAGGAATAGTCTGCACATACATATACTGACATGTAAATATTGTTACTTGTTTGCATGCCTGTCTCTTCAATTACCAAAGGCTTTTGCCCTTTTGGTGCCATGTGACCCTTTGGAATCTGGTGAAGTCTGTATCTTCTCAGAATAATATTTTTACATGCATAAAATAAAATACAAGAAATTACAAAAGAAACCAATTACAGTCGCTCCTCAGTATCCGAGGGGGCCTGGCTCCAGAACCCACCACGGATCCCCAAATTCGAAGAAGCTCACGTCCATAGGCAACCCTCCATATCCGCGGTTCAACCAATCCCAGATGGTGTAGTACTGTAGTATTTACTGGGGGGGAAAAAAAAACAAACAACCCTGCATACAAGTGGACATGTGCAGTTCAAGCCCCTGTTGTTCTAGGGTCTACTGTATGTTGAAATATAGTTATCAACATATTTTAAAAAACAGATTAGGCTAGGTTCCCCCAGGAAATATACACCAATGTAACAGAGTTTTTTTTAATGCTGTCTTGATCCAGTTTTGACGCTCTGGCTAGAGGCTGGTCAGTTCCCCGACTTCAGCATCTAAGCTCACACCCCCCAATCACCTCCCTTTCTGGGATGTCACACTCGGGGCCACTATCCACCTGCCCTTATCACCCCAGGGCCAGGTACCAAACAACTGGGGACAGCCCCTATGCTCCAGAGCCTGCTGAAATTATTCCAATTAGCCAATTCTAAACCTGCTTGCCCTGCTTTGCCCATCCCTTCTTATGGAAACCATAATAAAGGCTCATGCCCACAGTCCCCCTCTCTCCTCCTGCCTCGTGATCAACCCCAGCGCCTCCACGTGTGGCGCCCCACAGTGTGGTGTGTCCTCCATCTCTTGGGATCTGTGAGTATAATAAACTATCTTTTTAATGGTAGTTGTTTCCCAATCTGCCGGCCTCACCAAACCTAAATAACAATTACACTTATTAAAAAGGCTGAGACTCCACAAGATTTGTGCATACAAATGTTCTCATGGGGCTTCCCTGGTGGCGCAGTGGTTGAGAATCTGCCTGCTAATGCAGGGGACACGGGTTCGAGCCCTGGTCTGGGAGGATCCCACATGCCGCGGAGCAACTAGGCCCGTGAGCCACAACTACTGAGCCTGCGCGTCTGGAGCCTGTGCTCCGCAACAAGAGAGGCCGCGACAGTGAGAGGCCCGCGCACCGCAATGAAGAGTGGCCCCCGCTTGCCACAACTAGAGAAAGCCCTCGCACAGAAACGAAGACCCAACACAGCAAAAATAAATAAATTAATTAATAAACTCCTACCCCCAACATCTTAAAAAAAAAAGGTTCTCATGAACAGCTTCGAGAGAGTGATAGAAAGACAGGGCAAAAGGAGAAATGGAACTGTGATGCAGTCACAGTGGAAGCCTCAGCTGACCCTAGGAGCAGCTCTGAAGCTGGGATGGCCCTTCTGAGTTGTCGCGCTTGAGGCTAGGGGCCTGGGCTTAGGTACCCTTGCAGAGAGGACTCAGAGGCAGCAACCTGTCCCCAGAGAGGGAATGTGATTTTGCTTGAAGCAGTTCTCTTAGGCAGAGGGCGATTCCTGGAAAGAGACTTCACAGATCCACTACGGTGATACAGAAAGACATATGCTTCTTATTAACACTTTAAAAAACAAGATAAACTTACTTTAATTTCAAAGTAGTGATGAATAGTATTTTGAGACAGAAATAACAATCATATGTGACATTATTTCTCTGTGAGTGCTATCAGCGCCACATATAGCTAACACTACTAGGATTTGTTGCCTGCCTTCCTGAAGGAAAAAAAAGTGCTAAATTTCTGTTACAGGCAAGTGAAAATACAAACCTTCAAATCCACACACCCAGTTAAGAAGACCTGGGGAGCCGGGACCTTGTTTTGTTCATTTTTAGATCTCCAGAGTCGGCCACAGTTCTGCACACCTACTGATGTTTCTTGAGTCATTACTATAATTAAAACTGACGGGATACAATTTAAAAGATAGAAATTTTAAAACGAACTCTTCCAAAGCAACGCC
Source organism: Pseudorca crassidens (assembly GCF_039906515.1). Lineage (NCBI taxonomy): Eukaryota > Metazoa > Chordata > Mammalia > Artiodactyla > Delphinidae > Pseudorca > Pseudorca crassidens. The sequence goes on along the minus strand of NC_090317.1, from coordinate 126,357,811 downwards.
TCCGCAGCCTAAAGCAGCTACAGCAGAGAACGTCACTCTACGGTAAGTTTCTAGTCCAGCCGAAGCTTCTCTCTGCCCGCTCTGGCCAGGAGGGGCGGGGCCGGGGAGGGACACTCGCACTTATAGGCCGAGGAAGGAGAGGGCGGGGCCTGCTCCTCCGTGATTGACGGAAGCCCTTCCCTTTCAGCCCGCGTGCCCGCCTTCCACGCGCCCGGAAGTTCCGCCTTCGGAAGAGGAAGTAGCGGCGCGCAAGAGAGCCTGCAGTGACCGGGGCAACCTGCGGTGACCGAGCGAGGGGAAGGAGGTGCCGGCGGGTCGCTGCCACTCCGCGCCGGAGTTGGCGGTTAGAGGCGGGGCCGGAGCCCGGGACCGGAGTCAGGTGCGGAGGGGCGGGCTGGCTGAGGCCGTGGGGGTCTGAGATCCTGGGATTCGACGGTAGCATGCGCGGGGACCGTGCCAGGAAGACTCTGGCCGCGCCTTGCCCTCTACTGTCCTTTTCTTCCTTTATCTTTTTTTCTACGCCATACCCTTCCCAGACTCCCAGACCCTCGCTGAGCTCCAGGGCCGGGGGTCTAATCTGGACTCAGTGGGCTTCCTTTCTCCCATCGGATCACCACCTAGAACCCCCTTCTCCCCAACCCCGGGCCTACACCCCCTCGCTGTGACATGACTTCTCAGGGACCTCCTCACGTCACCGCCAAAATCCGCACACCCTTAGAAACGTGTCCCCAAAGGTGGTGTAGATTTCACACTAGTATTTCCCAAAGTGGGTGATATGCTAAAGCTCCACTTCGAGGGCGAAGTGGAGGGCGAAGTGGCGTCCCTACCCAGCACATTTCCATAAGGATGACGAGGAGGAGAAACAAGCGTTGGCCAGATTAAGAACACTAAGGGGGCTTCCTTGGTGGCGTAGTGGTTGAGAGTCCGCCTGCCGATGCAGGGGACACGGGTTCGTGCCCCGGTTCGGGAAGATCCCACATGCCGCGGAGCGGCTGGGCCCGTGAGCCATGACCGCTGAGCCTGCGCGTCCGGTGCCTGTGCTCCGCAACGGGAGAGGCCACAACAGTGAGAGGCCCGCGTAGCGGGGGAAAAAAACCCAAAAAACACTAAGGGAGTAGTTGGAGCCCAGGCATCAGCATTAATCTATCTCTTTGCTCTGGCACCTGTGAATTTAGACTTGCTTGGATTCAACACTGCGATTCCAACCATGGGTTTGTCTGTATCTACCCCTGATGTTGCAGTTCAGACGTCAGATCATCAGACAGCAGCCCCGCCTTCGGGATGCCCAATGCATGAAGGGAAAATGAAAGGTAATCTACCCTTTGTCTAGGAAATAAAAACGAGAATTCTCAAAAGAATCCTCAGGAGACAGTACAGCATGCTGGTGAGGCGCCTAGGCCTGGGAGTGAGGCGACCTGGGTTCACTCCTTAGGTTGTTACTTACAAGGATGTGACTGTAGACAAGTTACTTCTCTAAGTCTCCACCCATCCTCTGTAAGCTGAGGATATAATAACGATATTTCACAGGGTTAGTGTGATGATGGAGATAGTGCATGAGAGCGTAGGGATTCTTCCCATACATCAGCCCCCACCCCCAGAGTTTGCCATTGTCTACTTCAGCGGTTCTCCCCCCCTCACCCCGCAGGACACCTGGCAACGCCTGGAGGCATTTTTGCTTTGTCATAACTGAGAGAAGAGGGTGTGTCTAATGAGTAGAAGCCAGGAGTTCTGCTAAACATCCTGCAATGCACAGTGCAGCCCTTAAAACAGAGGCCCCAAATGTCAAGAGTGCCCAGGCTGAGAAACCCTGGTCTAGATCTCGCTGTCTTTCTTTACTAAGACAGCTTTACTCCTCCATCCGTTGGAGTACTCTCTGTGTAAAACTAAGGCATTGCCGGGACTTCCCTGGCAGTCCCAGTGGTTAAGACTTCGCCTTCCAATGCAGGGGGTGCGGGTTTGATCCCTGGTCGGGGAGCTAAGATCCCACATGCCTCACGGCCAAAAAACCAAAACATAGGGCTTCCCTGGTGGCGCAGTGGTTAAGAGTCCGGCTGCCGATGCAGGGGACGCGGGTTCGTGCCCCGGTCCGGGAAGATCCCACGTGCCGCGGAGCGGCTGGTCCCGTGAGCCATGGCCGCTGAGCCTGCGCGTCCGGAGCCTGGGCTCCGCAACGGGAGAGGCCACAACAGTGAGAGGCCCGCATACTGCAAAAAAAAAAAAAAAAAAAAAAACCAAAACATAAAACAGAAGCAATATTGTAACAAATTCAATAAAGACTTTAAAAATGGCCCACATCGGGCTTCCCTGGTGGCGCAGTGGTTGGGAGTCCGCCTGCCGATGCGGGGGACGCGGGTTCGTGCCCCGGTCTGGGAGGGTCCCATGTGCCGCGGAGCGGCTGGGCCCGTGGGCTGTGGCCACTGGGCCTGCGCATCCGGAGCCTGTGCTCCGCGGCGGGAGAGGCCGCAGCAGTGAGAGGCCCGCGTACAGCAAAAAAAAAAAAAAAGGTCCACATCAAAAAAAAAGTCTTAAAAAAAAAGTCATTGTATGATGGACTTGCTGTTCATTTTTTAAGTGCAAAGGGGAGAATGGAAATGCTTTCATTTTTAATCGGTCCACCTTCCACTTTAGATTGTCCATGTAAAAGTATGGCCTGAATTCACCTGACGTGTGACTTCTTGTTTTAAGACGTGAGGGCAGGAAGCAGTGTTGCATGCTTACTGAGTGCTGACACTCCCTTGTTATAACAGTTATAGCTTTTAGAGCTGTTATATAACAGTTATAGCTGTTCATTCCCTCCGTCAGTCAGCAAGGATTTGCTCCCTGCCCACTCTGTGCCAGGCACTGCTGGGTTTTGTGCGTTTGTTTTTGCACTGAGAGAACAGCAGTGTCCGAAACAGACAAAAATCCTTTGCCTAGTGGAGTTTACATTCTCATCCTCATAATCCTGCATGGTAGGTTTTCCCCCTGTTTTATAGTTAAGGAAACTTTCAAGTCACACAGCTAGTAAATGGCAAAGCCAGTGAAAATTCTGGGACCTTGGATAAGGACCAGTCCAGTGCTCTTCTGGGGTTTCTTCATACAGGAAAGAATGGAGGCAGACTTGGACGAAACAGGTGTGTGCCTGCTCTGAGCATCCCCAGGAAATCACAGAGCCCTGTGTACGGTTTGATTTCATTCGCTGTGTATCCAGGAGAGCCGTCAGCTGAATTTGCATTAGGAAAGAATGTAGGTATCTGTAGGAGATCGAAGGGGCTAGTGGTTATATAATATGAAAAATGTAAACAGGATTTTCTCTGCAACACCCAGCTGGGACCAGTGGCCCAGAGAAGATTGGCACTTGGAATGGTGGCGAGGAGAGGAGATGGAACAAGTCTCCCTCTACCCCTCAGGAGACAGCTGTACAGGGTCCTAGGGAATGAGGGTCTGGGAGGAGAAGCAGAGGAAAGGAAGTGAAAGGAAACATCTTTTTTCGTGTAGGGCACCCAGCATTCAGTGTATTCGTGGTGCCAACTGCTGCTGCTTAAGATAAGGGTTCCTTTACACAAGCGCTGTCTTCCTGGGCCGTAGCTCTCCCAATGCCTGCCCCCCACCTCCTGAGTCTACACCGCCTTCTGGGTCCGCACACTCGCTTCCAACAGTACCCAGGATCCTTGGGCACTCACTACCCTGCCCGCTGCTGTTCTTGCAGCTGGAGAGCTTTCCTCTTAAGTGGCATCTGGATCCTACGTGGATTGTGGAACGTTTTCTTTCATGTGTGCCCTTGCTTGATAAACTTGCTATCTGCTGACAGGGAATAGAACCTCGGCCAAGTGCTAATTTTCTGTGCCCTGTTTTAGTCCTGGAGCAACGCACAAGCAGAGTGGCATTCTTTTCTCCAGTAGCCTTTCTGAAGGCTCCTCTGCTCATTTTTTATCTCCTGTCCCCAGTCCCTGAGAGAAGGCCTCAGTAATGAAAGCCTGGCCTCCTGTGTCCCGGTTGGGATTGGATCTTGTCTGGAATTTGGGAACAGAAAATCAGGGAGACCCAGTCACATGTGGCCCCCGGCCCCACGGAGGTTCCTCTGTAGCAGCTCACAGCAGCTACCTTCCACCCCTTACTAAAACCCTGGTGTGGGCAGTAGCTTCTCGTGCAAATGCTGAGGCTTTGGGGTTTATTTTTACTAGGGGAATGACACAGTAAGCCAATGGGTACCCCTTTCTCTTTCAAGGGGCAAGTAAATTTATCGAACCTTTTGCTGGTCTTTAGGATGTTAGAATGTTGACTAGCTTAACTCCTGGCAGCTGTGAACAGTAGCAACCTGGTTTTGCCTGTGCTGGTGGGTCACTAGTCAAACATTCAGCTCTTTGGGCCCAGGATGAGAGAGGCAGATGTCCTGGCCTTTGTGGTGACACTGTTTTTACCCTTCAACTATTTCAGGCGGTGCAGTGAGTGCCGAGCCATCTGACCCAACCTGTGGGAGCAAAACGGACTCTGTGCCTGCGCACCAAGAACGTGCGTACGAGTACGTGCAGTGTCCCGTCACCGGCGCGATGGCTGAGAATAAGGAGAACCTAGATCCTTCTAACCTGGTAATCCGCGCCCGGCCCCTCTTCCTAAAGTTTTTATGCAGAGATGCTTTTACAGACTCCAAGACAAACTGCTAGGACTGATTCTTCTGTCCTTTGAAAACAAAGAAGTCTGATATTCCATCCACAGTGAAAATCTAGAATGTGTCACTAAGTGTAGTTTCAGAGAGCACCTGAGAAAGCAAAGGGCCATCCCGAAGCCCCGGAGTGGGCTGACCAGGAATAAGCCAGGCCAGAGGACATTGCCTTTTGGGATAGAGTTTTAGGAGGGCAGGAAATTCAGTTAGCACAGCTAGAATTCGGAGGTGTTCGTGGTCTGGGGAAACCTTGTAGGCACGCTGCAAGATTGGGGCGCCTCTTAAGGCACACCTGGGTGCCAGCCTGTACGGCAGTGACAAGGGTGGTGCAGTGTCACGTGGCAGCCAGCAGTGGAATGCCATCGAGAAAGCAGTGGTATGCTGCTGTCTGTCTATAAATACACACATGCAAACACACATGTACATACATAGCCCCACCTTCTCTCTTCCAGGAATTCGTAGCAGTTCCTGCCCATCATGGTATTAGTTTTTACTTTTTAATCCTTGAGGAGAAAGAGACCAAATTTTTAAGTACAGCGTGCGTTTACCATTTATGAGAACTCCAAACAACGAGGAGAAACAGCCAGATGACCTGAGAGTCTGCAACTTTGATGTCGCTGGTCTAATAGGGAACCTGTGCTGTGTTCGTGATGCCTTGCTTTCTAGGAAGTAGTTCATTATATTGTTTCAACTTTATATCTCTAACCTTTTTTTAAAAAACCCATTTATTTTATTTAGATGCCACCACCTAATCAGACGCCAGCCCCCGATCAGCCGTTTGCACTATCTACTGTGAGACAGGAGTCATCTATTCCGAGGGCAGATTCAGATAAAAAGTGGGTTTATCCTTCCGAACAGATGTTCTGGAATGCGATGTTAAGGAAAGGGTGAGTGAGTAAGCACATTACTGAGGGTATAAATTTGCTCGTGAATCTAACCTCTTTCACATTTAATTCTTAGATGAATTAAATGTGAAAGAGGTTTTTAATCCCCCAGACGTACAGTAAATGTTTATAATAATCAACTGATTTTTCAGACTCATCAGAATATAAGTGCAAGGCCAATGTATTAGGATTCTCCAGAGAAACAGACCTAACAGGATGTGTATGTCTTTCTATACATAGAGAGAGATTAGTGATAAGGAATTGACTCACAGTTATGAAGGCTGAGAAGTCCTACAATCTGCTCGGCAGGCTGGAGACACAGGAGGGCCGATGTTTCAGTTCAAGTCCTAAGGCAGGAAAAAAACCGATGTCCCTGTTGGAAAGCAGGCGGGCAGAAGGAATTCCCTTTTACTGGCAGAGGCTCAGCCTCTTTGTTCTGTTTCAGCCTTCAGCTATTAGATCTGGGCACTCTCTGCCCATTTAAATGTTAATCTCATCGTAAAATTAACCCATCATAGCCAGTAATAGTTTAAAAAAAAAAAAGGTAACACTACTATATAAAATACTTGGGAAAGGTAGGGAATCCGTGATGCTAATTGAAAAAGTGTCACCTTAAAAATAGATGGATCCTTGATATCTGGGTAAATCTGATTTTTGGTGACTCAATGAAATGAATACATGGCATTCTCAGTAATATTTGTCAAGTTTTACCAAAATGTTCTTTCCTAGGTGGACATGGAAGGATGAGGATATTAGTCAGAAAGACATGTATAATATCATTAGAATTCACAACCAGAACAATGAGCAGGCCTGGAAGGAAATTTTGAAGTGGGAAGCCCTTCACGCTACGTAAGTCTGTTTGAAGTCTTAAAAAACATCCTTCCGGCATCTTCCTAATGTCATTGCCACTTTCTATGAAAAGAAATAGAGAAGCATTTTATTCAAACAATGTGCTATTCTGATAAAACATTTTAGGTAGTGGGCCTGTTCCAGACCACCCCGCTCGGCCATGTGAAATGGCAACTAGTTAATTATGCTCGTGGGTTTGGTGAGTCCCAAGTGCAGAAAGGACAGAGCAGGGATGGCTCGTCTCTGCTCCCTGATGCATGGGGTCTCAGCCACCGAGACTCAGGGGTCAGGGGTGGCTTTGACAGCCGTGGGCTGGGATCTTCTGGTAAGTGATACCAGCTGTCGGCCGGGACACTTGCCCATGGCCTCTAAATGTGGCTGCTTCGGCTTCTTCACACCATGGTGGCTGGGTTCCCAGAGCTAGAGTTCCAGAAAGCGGCAGGGAAGCTGCCTCTCCTTTGATGACCGCCTGCCCAGATTCAAGGGGAGGGGCCGTAGACGGCAGCTCTCAACAGGAGTGTCAGAGTCCACTGCAAGCAGAGCATGGGGGTTGGGAGATTCTAAAACGCTCTCTGCCCAAAGGGAGCTGGGAAAACCAGTTTTGTTTGTTCACTCAGCAGCGTTTATTGACTCCCCATTAGGAGCAGACATCAAGAGGCATCTTTGCACACGGCCCTTTTCTCAGGGAGACTAACCAAATGCAGTTGTGAGTTAGTGGCGAAGGGCCATCAGTCTCTTCAGGGCCGCGGTCCTCATGCCGTAGCTGCATCAGCATCACCTGCGGGTTTGTTAAAATACCGAGCGCTGGGCCTCACCCCTAGGGTTTGCGATTCAGTCAGTCTGGGGTGAGGCCCAAACTTAGCATTTCCAGAATGATGGCGGTTTGAGGGCTCCCCCGGAGAAGCGTGGGGCGGAGGGTGGAGTCTCCACGGAGCCAGATTTGACCATGGTCGGTGGCTAATATTTTTAATTCATGGCAAAATGCGAGTGATTAATTTCTTGGGTAAAATCCACTTAATGATTTTTAAGGTGCTGTTTGTTTTTTCATGCTTGGACTCTGAAGTTCATTAATCACTCCCTGGGTGTCACTTGGCCACGCTTCCCCTCTCAGTTCCCCGGGATAGGCAGGCGTCATCCTCCTGGCTGGCTCGTGACGGGGGCTCCGAATGTCTGCAGCGCCTTGTGCTCAAAGCGTGCTGTCGTTAGAGCCGAGAAGGGAAGGAGCTCGGCTAGTCCTCGCCTGGGGGCCCGTCACACTCGGGGTGCTTTGCTCCCTCCCAGTTCATTAGAGAGACCCGCCCAGGCCGAAACCTGTCTCAACAATGACAGCAGCTGCCCAGACAGGTGGCCTCCGGGAGCTCCCCCTCCCTCCACAGGGGCCGCTGCCGTGTGCCTCGTGCTAGGCCTACCGTGACCCCCCAGTGCCGGCGCGCGGGCCGGTGGGCACCTGGGACGTCCAAGCCTAGGGTCTGCCCAGAGGCTGAGTGGACTGTCTAGGCAGAACCTTGCCCTCCGTCAGCTTGTATGCAGTTACTTAAAGAGATGGTTCCAACACTGATGACATTAGTTCCTAGGGAATCAGCCAGCAGTTTTCTTTCCTCACGAAGGCTGTTTATTGGTTTCAAATGAGAGAAGAGTATAGGATTTTCGTATATTCATCTGAAAAAACCCCAGCTGCTCTTCGTGACAGCGAAGCGTGATGCCCGATGCCTCACACTTTCCTTCCTGAGGGTGTACCCCCACCCCACGTGGAAAGGCCCCGTTTCCTCACTCCTGCCAAGAGCAGTGCAGATGTATGGAGGGAAAGGCGGGGAGTAAAACGTACTTGATCCAGAAGTAAAGCACAGAATTTTTAACGAATAGGGCTACTTGTTTGAATTTTTTCGAAGTTACCTTTCTCTGTAAATGTGGTATTATGTAAAATGCCTACAGAAAAATGTGTATTATTGAGAAACTGCAACACCCTATTTTTCAAGGGAAAGAAAGTATTTTAATAGAGTTTTCTTCCTTGGGAATTTCTAGGGAGTGTCCTTGTGGTCCATCACTGATCCGGTTTGGAGGGAAAGCGAAAGAGTATTCACCAAGGGCGAGAATTCGTTCCTGGATGGGGTGAGTGTCAGTGCAGACATGTTCTTTTCTGTTCCTCAGGTCAGGGTCTGCTTTCTCTTGGCAGCAAAACCAGACAGTGGAAGAACTGTGGTGCTAACTTCCAAAACGTCACCGGCGCCCAGCCGTAGACCTGCGCTCCCGCAGGGCGGCCGCTGGCAGGCGGATTGCTCAGGGCGCCGCGGGCTGCTTCCTGTCTAATTCTTACAGGATTGAACCAAGCCATCTTCTGTGTTCTCGCAGCTGTCCCCTCCTCCTCCCGCGCTCCATCTCTGTCCGCCTGTGCAGTCAGCGCTCCTCTTGTAGTCGGATTTGCAGCTCACGCCCGCATTTCTGCAGGACCTCAGCTGACCTCCCAGGCCTGGGCGTCTTTCCGCCGTTGACCTTATTCCCTTGCAGCAGATAAGCTGTCCTCTGATCGGGGCTCCTCCGGCCCTCCAGCCCCACCTGCCTTCAGCACTGTGGACTGTTCTGACCTCCGAGTCTCACCTCCCCTTAGACGTGGACTCCGAGAGCAGGCCTCCCCACACGCGGCCTCACCGCCTTGCTCACCGCCTAAACCCGAGCTGAACACCCCACCAGCGTTTTAACCCCCGCCGCCATGTTTTCATTCCAGGTACGAGCTGCCTTTTGACAGGCACGACTGGATCGTCAACCGTTGCGGGACAGAAGTCAGATACGTCATTGACTACTACGATGGTGGCGAGGTCAACCACGACTACCAGTTCACCATCTTGGACGTCCGGCCGGCTCTGGATTCGCTCTCGGCCGTGTGGGACAGGGTGAAGGTCTCCTGGTGGCGCTGGACTTCCTAACCACTGCTTTGTCAGACATGGGAATATATAAACTATTTTTTTTTTCTGAGCAATACATTAAACTACTTTCCCCAAACTGAATTGCACTCCTGATATAATGGGAGTGTCAAGGGGGTCATCACACCTTACACGTCACTTAGCAGAGGGCGCTCTGCACGTGCTCTTCTGAGCTCTGTTTCCACCTTGCAGTTGATACTGCATCATTTTAAGTCGTCTTCCCATTTAGAGAAGTGGGAAGCACTCCCTGTAGCATTGCCTGTGTATTTAATCTAGAAAAGTCTGAACAACCTCCGAGAAAGACCTTTGCTTAAAATATGAAGAGAGCTGCTTTTTTCCTCCCTGTTTTCTCTTACATACTGACACGTAGATCTGAAAGCCCATGGGATGCTCAGGAGCTCTGACCTGGTCCAGTGTTTCAATTAAAAGTGTTCCGTTACGCTTTTTAAAACGTCACCAACATTTCTAAAGTTCCTGCGATACAGTAGTGGCCCTGAGGGAAATGCGCTCAGCCAGACTGAAGTGCGTCTGGCTCTGCACATTTTCGCTTCTGTGACTTTTTCACACTGGACCTTGATCTAGAATAATTTCAGCTCCCCCATGACTTGATGATGCACGTGCATTGGAGTATATGTTTTAACTTTTTAAATATTTTTGTTTTAATTCCAATTGTTCTGATATGTAACTCTGCCCGCCCCCCGCAAGCGGGCCTCACTGTACTGGCATTTGACAACTTAATCCCACCCTTGAGTCCCATTCCTTCCCCTGCCTGAAGCCCTTCTCTGCTTGGCCTCATCTGAACCATGAAGGTCTGGCTGAAGTCGCAGTGCTGGGGACAGTCCCACTCTAAAACACGATTATATTTTGTCCACTGTCGTTAGAATTCACAAGGAGAATGCTTTTCCCAGATGTAGAATGGTTGCACCAACTCACTGTCTCCGTTCACATTTGTTTGTTTAAGGGAGCTCTAAGTTTGCCATTGAAATTCTTTATACCAGTAATCCATACACTGGTTGTTCAACTTACAGCAGCATGTTACAGATGACTGTTGGTGGTGGTTTGGGGTTTTTTTTTAAAGTATTAATAATATGAACTCCTTTCATTTGAGTGCTGTAGTGTTAAATTAGTAGATGGACTTAGCAGTTTGGAGTGATCCATTTGGTATGAATTTCATTTGTTGTGTCTCTTTTGTGTGGAGTTTTAAAAATCCAACAACCCTAAACTCTTCTACATTTCAAAATACTTGTGTGTTTTCAAAGAAAATAAAGCTGATAGTTAACAGGTTTTGAAAATCTTTTAAGAGTAACTTTACACTTATTTCATCAGACAGATGAACTATTTCTAATCTGAGGAAAATAATTACTGTTGGCATGTGTTTTGGTCCTAAGTGTCATTGAGTAAGCATAGGTTAAGGCATTATTATGAGAAACCACGTATTGTAACTGGAAACTGAAAATTGAGCCGCAGGCAGGGAATCACCCCTTTTATAGGGTTCTAGTATTTCTTGAGAAAAACCACCTCTAAAGTAAACTGTCAGGTGAACCTGATGACAAGATCATGTTTGTACACCATTACTCCACTCCGAGAGAAGACTAGAATCCTGGATATGAGAGCTGCTTGGTGTCCAAATTATACTTGATTGTATCCAGGGATCAATACTTCTCTGCTCTGATAGGGGATTTCATTTATAACTTGAAATCAGTTTGGATATTCTCCAGGGTTTTAAACTAAGTCTTCAGTCGTAGACTCTTCAGAATCAGAACAAACTACTGCATCTAAGGCTAAGGATTAGCAAACGAGGTGAGGGTTTAAACTGGGGCTGCAGATGAAAATGCAGCAGTATGCCTAGTGGATAAAGAAAACGTGAGGGAGATGACTAGTGTTCAGCCATAATAAGGAATAAGATCTTGCCATTTGCAACAGCATGGCAGGACCTTGAGAGCGTTATGCCACGTGGAATGTCAGACCCAGAAAGACAAATACCATATGATCTCCCTTATATGCGGAATCCCAAACAGCCACAAGCACCCAAAATCCAGAGCTCGTAGGTAGGACGTTGACATTGATGTTGGCGCTTGCCCGAGTGCGGGGCGGGTCTCCAGTTACAAAGCAGATAAGTACAAAGTACAGCGTGGGGACTATAGTTAGTAAAACTGTAGTGCGTATTTGAAAGTTGCTAAGAGAGTAGATAACTAAAGTCACCACAAGAAAGGAAAAGAAAATTTCTAAGGTGACAGGTGTTAACGCCTTCTTGTGATGATCATTGTACAACATATACAGATATCGAACCATCATGTTGTACGCCTGAAATTATACGGCATTAATTATACCACAATTTTAGAAAAAGAAAAAAAGAACGAGTGTCCTGGAGGCAGACGGCTGGCTTAGAGCCACGACTCAGCCCTTCACTCATCTCAGTATCTCTGGGCCTCAGCTTTCTTGGCCATAAAAAGAATTAATAGAACTGACTTTTTGTTTGTTCACATGGCTATTACAAATACCATCAACTGGGTGGCTTATTAACAATAGAAATTCATTTCTTACCGTTCTGGAGGCTGGCAAGTCCAAGATCAAGGCACTGGCAGATTCGGCGTCTGGTAAGGAGGGCCGGCTTCCGGGTTCAGGGATGGCGTCTTCTTGTTTTGTTCACGTGATGGAAGGGCGAGAGAGCTCGTTGAGGTCTCTTTTATAGGGTAACTAATCCCATTTCTGAGGGCTCCTCCCTCATGACCTAATCACCTCCCAAACCACCTGAAAGCACTTAGAGCCTGCAGCTGGGAAAGGCTTAAAGAATGTCAGCCATCGCCTCATCATCACCAAGGGGGAAAAGGCATGGATGGGAAGAAAAGAAGTACTGAGAAATAATCCCCACCCTCTGACTCCTCCCAAGAAGAATCTGTCTAGAGGGGGGACGGCAGGGCCTCCTCCTGATGTGGAGGATTGGCAGGTACTCAGCTGCTTGCTCTAAGCGAGCTCACGTTATTTAAGATCGCTAAAGGGAAAAGACAGGTAGCAGCAGTCTGACCTTCTAAAGGATATAAGCACAACAGGGTGACATTTGGTTTACTTAATGTGCCAGATCCACTCGACAAAAATAAAGATTATAATTGGGCCCTTGTGCTTCCTAATTTGAAATGTAGCTCATTGTGTCCTCAGGATCACAAAGGTATCCCGTCCATGGAAACTTAACGTGTACCCAGATTCAACATGGATTGACAGTGTTATGTCTACTGCAAGTAAAATGGACCAAAGATCATTTCAAAAGCAACGTATTCCTCCTTAAGGTAAAATTTTCAAAATTACATAATTTCTTAGATATATAGTATATTAAAGCAACATATCTCACTTCTCCACCCCTCCCCCCAATAACAGAAATAACACATTTTATTGCTGCAATGGAGGGGAAGCCATAGTATCTTAAATAAAATTCTCTGCCATTTGTATATGTGGAAAACATCTAACTTCATGCTTCTGTACTCTACTCTCTTGCTTTGAAGAGAAAGCTGACAGCACTTTCTGCCAGCTTTTAACACACACCACGTGGCAAGCATGCCACTGTTTTTGTGAAATCATAGCAGGTACTGGAAATTCAAGTTTCTAAGACAAGTTTCTTCTTGGGGAGCCTGTATCGATCTGGGGGATGAGGCTTACATTTATAATTAGCTTTTACTTAATGCTTTAACAGATACATTGTCACATGTGCCAGGGGCTGCAGAAACTATTCATGTTGAGTGGTATAACCTAGGAATCGTGAGAAGAGAGACGATTTCACAGCAACAGTGGAGTCCTGATGGATGCTTAAAGGTTATCATTTTGGAGCTCTGTGCGGAATTGTCTTTTATACACATTGCTATTCCTTCTACATTTAGGATAAGTTAATGGGATGAGTTTCTGTGGCTCTTCAGTGGCTGGGTATGGAATAGTATCAGGATGCTTTTGGCTGCAAGGAAGAGAATCCCTGCTGGGACTCACCACCATAAGTGCAAGACTGGGCATGTGCCTGGTCCATTGCGTCTCTCCCGATGACTTCCTTCCAAGCTCAGTTTCAACCTCGTCTCAATGGGCTGATGTCTTTCATCATCATCAGATGGCTTCTAGTTGCTGTCTGAGCTTTCCGATCCTTATTTACGGCCAGTGGATATGAGGCGGGGTGGGAGGGGGAAGTCTCCCACAACCAATGGAAAATAAGTTTTCTCTTTAATCGATCTGGGCCAGTTTGGCATCAGGCCTGGGTCCTCACACCCCTCACCTTTTACATTCCCAGGGGAGGGCCTCGTGCTTAGATTAACCCAGACGAATCATTTGGAGAAAACTGCAGTGCCCACTAGACAATTATATCACTAATTCATTGAAAAATCCCATCCTTAGTTGTCATTTCATTGAAGTATTTTTTCCTTCACTCTCTTAGGTTGCATTTCCAATCTGGAGATGGTGGCTAGTGGAAGAGAAGAAGAAAGTGTTGGGCTTCTTCATTTCTAGACTGATCTCTGCATTGGCTAGGGGGTTTGAACAATCACTTTAGGTCTATAAGCCTCACTTTCCATAGATTCTCTTGAAGGTTCCTTTCCGACCAGAATTCTAGGTTTTATGTGGCCTATTTCTCTCACGTTCGATGGACTGGGTTATGCCATGTGTTATGCTGAAAATTTTTAAGCTCAGGGAAAATAATGTGGTTTGAAAACCTACTTCAAACTAGTTTTTACATAAAGTACATCAACGGATGCACTCTTTTTTTTTTTAACATCTTTATCGGAGTATAATTGCTTTACAATGGTGTGTTAGTTTCTGCTTTATAACAAAGTGAATCCGTTATACATATACATATATCCCCATATCTCTTCCCTCTTGCGTCTCCCTCCTTCCCACCCTCCCTATCCCACCCCTCCAGGCGGTCACAAAGCACCGAGCTGATCTCCCCGAGTGGATGCACTCTTAAAAGACTATATTTCAGATAATTCCTGGTTAACCAGTGCTTTCCTCTTCCTCTATAAAATGTGCTGGCTTAGAAACAACCCAAAAGTCCATCAACTGATGACTGGACAAACAAATTGTGGTCCATCCATACAATGGAATCTTATTCAGCCATAAAAAGGAATGAAACACTGATATATGCTACAATGTGGATGAATCTTGAAAACATTATGCTAAGCAATACAAAGGGCCAAATATGGTATGATTCCATTTATAGAAATGTCTAGAATAGGTAAATCTATAGAGGCAGAAAGTAGATTAGTGGTTGCCACAGTTGGGGTGAGAGAGGAACGGAGAGTGACTGCTAATGGGTGTAGGGTTTTCTTTCAGGGGTGATGAAAATGTTCTAAAATTGATGGTTGCACAACTCTGTGACTAGATTGGAAACCACTGAATTGTACACTTTAAAGGTGTGAAGTGTCTGGTATATACTTAGAGCTCAATAAATCTACTTGAAAAAAAAGGAAAACAATGTGCTGGCTGGTCCCTACAGCTAACAGATGCCCCTCTGCTCCTAGTAACCGAGTAGTCAGTCTACCAAGAATCAGTAACTTAATTAAACAAAACGAAAGACGATGCATAAACCAAGTCTGTACATACTAAGGAGTGATTCAGAAGGGTTTAAAGGAGAATCACTAAAAATACTGCCATGAAACTGGAAAGCACTGGGGAAATCCTGTAAACATCCAGAATAATTCTTTGCTCACTGCTTCGCAGTGGTTTCTACACTTTGCTGCAGAGAAACTGGAAGCGGGATGTTAGACGATGGCTGTGGATGAGCTAAGAAGCGGGAGGTGGGCTGCTGACCCTCCTGCACCCAGAGAAGGAAACAGCCTCAGCTCCACGTTGGAAGCTTAGCAAATGGTGTCCTTTTGTGCTTTCAGTTAAAACGTAAGGCAAACTCATTTTATGATTTCCTGTTTCATCTGACTTAAAAAAATATGTGACCACCTAGAGGGGTGGGACAGGGAGGGTGGGAGGGAGGGAGACGCAAGAGGGAATAGATATGGAGACATATGTATATGTATAGCTGATTCACTTTGTTATAAAGCAGAAACTAACACACCATTGTAAAGCAATTATACTCCAGTAAAGATGTAAAAAAGAAAATGACTCGATACTGTTCAGACAAAGTATTGCATTAGGGCAGCATTTTGGACCTTGCTGCCTTTCCCCACTCCACCTCTCCCCATTCCTTGGTTTCCCCAGCTAGATGCTCTTCAAAATTGTGTGTAGATCAGAATCCCCTGGAGGGCTTGTTAAAATGCAGATTGCCTACCGCCAGGGGTCCTGATTCAGTAGGTCCCGTGAGAATTGGCACTCCGAGAGCGTGCCCAGGAGATGCTGACGCTGGGGCCAGGGTTCGAGCTTCCCGTTCCTCCTGCATCCTTCAAATCCTCTGCACTTCCACACGCCCCATCTTTGCGATACATTTACAACGGCCACGTATTTACACAGCCGTGGGTCAAAGTTCCAAGTAGGAAATGTGAAAGCAAATGTTACGTGCAAATGCCACTTGTCCAACGTTGCTTATTCCCAAGTCGTCCTTGAAGTTCTCCCACTCCCCTCAGTTCTAAATGTTGCAGAATTCCACCTTTGTCTTAATAACGAAAACCTTTCCTTTGAAAGCTCATCTCACATCGCTTTGGTAGGTGACGATGGGGGCGGGGGAAGGTGACAATGGGGTGAAGACAGTGCCCACCCAACGGGGACACAGAAAACCCCTCTGATACTGGGTACTTCTTCTATGTGAATCGTGGTCTCAAAAGGCAAACGCTTTCCTGGTGGCCGCTCCCCTGAGCTGCACAGGTGTTCTGGGTCGTCTCTGCTGATTGAGCTTCTTCACCACATTCGCTTGCAAGGGCGTAACAAAGTGCACAATCAGAGTGGTTTGAACACCAGAAATGTATTCCCTCCCAGTTCTGGAAGCTACAAGTAAGATCAAGATGTTGACAGAGCTGTGGCCCCTCCGAAGGTGCTAGAAGGTCTGTTCCGGGCCTCTCTCCCAGGTTCTGGCAGTTCTTGGCTTGTGACAGCAGAACTCCAGTCTTCACAAGGCGTTCTCCCTGGGTATGTGTCTGTCTCTGCGTCCAAACTTCCCCCTTTTTATTAGGGCAACAGTCACGCTAGATTAGGGCCCACCCTAATGACCTCATCTTAAGTTGATCGTCTGCAAAGACTCTCTTTCCAAATAAGGTCACTCACAGGTACTGGGGGTTAGGACTCCAGCACCTTTTCGGTGGTGGACACAGTTCAACCCGTAACATTCATGTTTGCAGAATGGCTGTGAAAAACCTCACCAGCGCCAGGCCAGCTTGTCCCTCTGGCGTCTGCGCTCTGTCACTGCTGAATTGCTTCTTTGTTTGCACACTTTGCTCGGCAGTGACATTGCAAACCAGAACTGCCTTGGTCCCTAGCAAGTCTTTGCCCTTCTGCCAAGCTCAGCTGTGCTCATGGCCACAATGGCATCCGCCCCTCCAGATGGGATAAGCGGCTGATGGTGGCCAGCTCACCTCCTGCGAAGTAACAGGAAGAAAAACCAACCAGGCGACTCATCTGCCCTCAGGTGCCCCTCATGACTGAGTTTCCCAAGCAGATTCTGGACCCAGATCCTTGGTCTTTGACCAAGTAAAGTGATTTTACTTTAAGAAGACTCTGACCACTGAGTTGCCATGTTTCTTTCCTGCATGAATAAGCGTGTTTCTAATTCCTTCTCTAATTCATTTTACCCTTGTGGAGAAGAACACTCAGAATCCCAGACTTGGCATAAAGATGGTTTTAAGCTGAAGACATTTGAGATTCAACAGATGCAGAAAAAAGCCTTCCTGAGCTTCCCTTATCTGACTAAAAGCAACTTCTGGGAAATGACGCTACCATAAATCCCCTCGCTGGGGGAGTTTTATGGTCCTGATGGAGACAGAAAGACTGATCTTACCTGTATAGACAACCATTATCAAAAACTTTCTTATCTCCTGTCTGCTCTCCTAAAAACCCGTTTGTTTTTCTTAAATAAACCTATTTGTTTTTCCCTTAGAAGCTGTTTCTCCCCATTCCCTTTTCCCTGCTAGGTTACGTCAGTAAACCTTTAACTATTTAAGGACCCAGATAATTCTTCTGTTGGTTCCTGTATGCATATGAAATAAACCCTTTTCTCCTGTTAAAGTGTCTTTTGTTTAACTGGTGATTAAACACCTACACCCTCTAAGCAAACGTGGGCATCTTGTTTGTAAGGAAACAAGAAACAGCTTTGCTCCCCCTAGTGGACAACGGAAGGTTCGGTCCAAACAGCAGGTCCGCACACTTGGATGGCCCGCCACCAAATCCTGGTCCTGCTACCTTCCAGCTATGCGGCCTTGGGCAACCCATTTGAGTCTTTTGTGCCCCCTGGAAAATGAGAATAGTCATGGTTCCAGTCTACCGCTTGTGGGGGATGAAATCAGTTAATGTGAGTGAAACTTAGACCGAGCAGGTGTCATCAATAAACGTTAGCTCATCGTACCTGCATTTCGCAGCCGAGGGCCCCAATTAATTTTTCTAAAGTGATCTCACATGGGACACCAATTATACTGCCAGCTGTTGAATACGTGTTGTATGGCTGCCGCAACTCTAGGTATTTTCTCACTTAACCCTCAGAACAATCCTGGGAGTTGGGTGTTATTATGCTTCGACTACTCTGAGAAAATGGAGAATTAGCCACTTAAAGTAACTGGTACCCAGCTAATGA
The DNA here is from genome assembly GCF_039906515.1 of Pseudorca crassidens. Lineage (NCBI taxonomy): Eukaryota > Metazoa > Chordata > Mammalia > Artiodactyla > Delphinidae > Pseudorca > Pseudorca crassidens. The sequence continues at coordinate 126,339,823 of NC_090317.1, read as the reverse complement.
ATGATAAAGCCGGTAGTCAAGCTGTGTTCTCTCTGACCCTGAAGCCCACACTTTGAAACGTCACTGTTTCTTCAATCATTAAATACTTACTGAGCGCCAACCAGGAACCATGGAAATACACACCTGCTTCTCACGTTTACTATGAAAGTTTAAATCTTAGGACTGAAAAGGTGATGCATCACAGGCCACCCGCCCGCCCACAGTGTCTCCGTGCTTGCCATCAGCTTCTCCCCAGACTGTCTCCTCCTTTCTCTAAAAACCTTTTTATCTGGAAAATAAAGTCCTACCTTTGTACTCGCCAGACGGTGGGCGGCCTTGTACTTTTTCTCCACTGCGTGGTAAACTGCTCGATCGTATTTCTACACATACGTTCAGCCAACATTTATCAGACACCAACTCTATGTCCGGCCTCTGCCAAGTCCTGAGGACGTAGTCCCCAGCGTCACGGACAGAGTGGGAATGACCTACGGATAAAAATGTACGGCCGTACCCATAATGCACAGCGACGCTTGTTAACACGGCCACCTGCGCCAAAAGCCGGAGTAAGCGGCGATTCAGCGTGTTTGTGGGAGGGGAGGAGTCAAGCTAATTTTACAAGAAAATTAGCATTTGACTGAATAGGAAAAACAAGGAAGAGCATTCGAGGCCCTTGGGACAGAGGCAGGAAAGCGTGTCCTGTCCGTGGGAATGGGGAGTTTTCTGCACGTGGCCAGAGTATATGGGGAGAGATGAGATGCAGACGGCAGATCGAGACCAGATTGTGGAGCGTTTTGACGTCATCATGAAGGATGTGGACCTTGTCCTGTAGGCCAGAGGGAAAAGCTGGCCCCGATGTTTTTTAAGCAGGGACGCGCCTACGACAAAATGAGTCAACAAGCCTGGGATCCCAGGGAGGCTGCTGGTGAGACTCCCTGGACGGAGAGGTGGGTAGGGGCTGGAGACCACGTGGCTCCACGTGGAAGTCGAGGCTGCAGTTGGTCGTTCAGGGCTGTTGAGGCACCGTGGGGCGTTCGGTGTAGATGTCAAGCAGGCTGTTGGGGACCTAGTGGCTAGCAAGGCTGCAGATCAGGGTGGCCACACTTAGCAAATAGATGCTCAGTTCAACTGGAATGTCAGATAAACAGCAAATCCTTTTGCAATATTTGTGTGTCCCATGCAATATCTGGGACAACGAATCTTTGAAAAGTGTAAGTATATCCCAAATGGTACCTGAGATACACTAAATTAAGATTAGTCATTTACCTGACATTCCAGTTGAACTGGGCTTCCTGTATCTTACCTGGCGACCCTACCTGAGAGGTAGCAAGGTGGCACACTCTGGATCCTGGCCCCTTTCCCTACCATGCCAGTATGTGGAGCTTTTATTACTAAACCTGGGATGGCCCGGGCAGACTGGGATGAGTCTGAGTTGCTCACTCAAGTCTGAACAGATGTTGCTCAAATTGAATTGAGAGAATTTTCCGACCCTTCTGAAACCTGCGGGGGCCTTCGGTTGGGGCTGGTGCTCTGTGCACCGTGAGGAACCACAGACCACGCCAGGCCAGGGGTCCGCACCCCAGAGACCACTGTCTGCAGCTCCACGTCTTCACGACGTCATCCGCTGCCTTGACCGTGCCAATGAATTCCAACCTTTATTGGAACTTTCCTGTGGTTTGGATTTTCTTCTTGAGAAGAATATTTGCTACTGATTTAGTCCTGTTTTAAAATTCTGTCCGGTCGAGATGTTGTCCTGTTTTCATCTCTGTGTGACTCTTCCTCAGTCATTTCCTTTCTTCTCAGTTCACTTGAGTCCACCTCCTGCAGTTTGCTTATCAGAGCGACATACACCACAGGCCTGGACTCGGTCCTGACCTCTCCTTAGATTTAATCCCAATGCTGTTTCTCTGTCAAGCAGATGTGCATTAAAATGTGCATAAGAAAAGAAGCTGGGCTTATTTAGAAATTTCTTCAATTTGCACAAACTCCATTGGTAGAAGAGATTTTCTTTTCTATAAAAACCCACAACAAACGTATGTTAATAGCTTCTTAGATCAAGACAGATTCCTATTTGGCCATTTCTGCCATCATTCTGCCCCATTGGCAGAGACACAAAAACGGTGACTGAGTATTCAAAGATGCAGAGACATCTGTGGCACGTTGGAGCTTTTTTCTTTTCTTTTTTTCTTTTGCAGTACGCGGGCCTCTCACTGCTGTGGCCTCTCCCGTTGCGGAGCACAGGCTCCGGACGCGCAGGCTCAGCGGCCATGGCTCACGGGCCCAGCCGCTCCGTGGCATGTGGGATCCTCCCGGACCGGGGCACGAACCCGCGTCCCCTGCATCGGCAGGCGGACTCTCAACCACTGCGCCACCAGGGAAGCCCCTGGAGCTTTTTTCTTGATTGTAGGATCTCTTTGCTCCCAGGAATGAGTGACTTCAACAGCCTGTTAAATGGTTTTGTCCAAATTGAAAGAGTTTTTTTTTTTTTTTTTTTTTGTCTTGTCAGGTATTATAACGTTTACAAGGTGTTAGAAATGACTCCAATTTTGACTCAGGTCTTTGGGGCTTGTGTGTGTGTTTTAAAACAGCTTATTTTCAGGCACAGAAAACAAACGTATGGACACCAAGGGGGGAAAGGGGGGGTGGGATGAATTGGGAGATTGGGATCGACATATATACACTATTGATACTATGTATAAAATAGATAACTAAGGAGAACCTACTGTACAGCTCAGGGAATTCTACTCAATGCTCTGTGGTGACTTAAATGGGGAGGAAATCCAAAAAAAGGGGACATACGTATATGTATAGCTGATTCACTTTGCTGTACGGTAGAAACTAACAACATTGTAAAGCAATTATACTCCAATAAAAATTAATTTAAAGAAACAGCTTACTTTCAATGTGATAAAGGCATCTGAGAAACAAGCTTTCACTCGCTAAGCTAAAGTTAGGGCCACTGGGCTTAAACCATCTAAAGAGAAAGGGAGAGTGAATATTGTTCAGTACATGTACGTACATGGGCATAAACAGGCACAGCACACACACACACACACCACAATTTAATTATATAAAAAATATTCCGAGCCATGTTTTCTGGACTATTCTTGATCTATTAATAGATAGACATACTTTACCTTTTGTGACACAGACGTCAACCTCAGGGCCATCTGACCTGGCAGTTTAAAAAACAGGACTATTAGGGCAAGAACCTGGTGGGGGGGGGGGGTCCCATATATCAGGCAGTTGAGTCCAGAAAGGAGACAGAGAGCTGGCCAGACTGGTGTCAAATTCAAAGCCAAGAAAACAGAGTCAGCGGGAGGAGAAAGAGAAGAGGTGGCACAGGAGAGCAACCTGTGGTCCACAGTCAGACAGCGTTTGCTCTGGGTCTTGTTGGCAACTTTGGGCTGTGTGTGGGCAGCCAGGAGGAACCAGAGGCCGGCAGGCGAATCCCTCCCGAGTTCCTGCCAGTGGCAGAAGTGCTGGACCCAGTGACAGAGCTTGAAGATATCCTTCTCGTTCCCCTGATAAGAGGCATCAGATAGCATTTTTAGACTTCATTATTTCAGCCCGGAAGCAAAAGGAGCATCTAAGGCCTATAGTGCAGATGTAATTTACAAGGATTGTGTTGGGCAACACCTGTCCAGCAGGTGGGAAACCTGAGTTCCCATCCTGGAGCAAACCACTTCCTCATCGACAATTGAGTTTCAAATGAGTGACAATCAGCCTTCACTTGCTTCAGCGTCACCGGGTTACGTCCCCAAGCCACCTGATATTTTTTACTAGCTCTTTAGCTGTGTATGTATAGTACTGCCGGTATTTATTACACTTGGACTTGGGGATAGGGAAGTGTACGTTTGGAATGGGGTGCGAGTTCATTCACTAGATTTAATGCCAGGGAACGAAGGCTTTGCTTAACTTTTTATTCATTATGGCACAAGTAAGAAATTTAGGAAACACCACTGAAAATGTCATCGCCAATATGAAAATTAAGAGTAGCATGTTTTATAAAAAAAAAAACCATCTTTTTCTATAATACACATTCCCTTATGAAGTGAAAAAAAATTTTCATAAAATACTGAAGCGAATTGCCACCCGCTGGTCAAAAATTGTTTTGCAGTTGAAAAACTTCAAATTTACTACTGCACTATGGTAGGAACACTTTACACTACACGTAAAATTACCAAAGAAAACATTTCCTCAGCCTTTGGCACAATGTAAATACAGAGCTTAATCTTTTTCCAAATATGATTTACTTCACAAAGCACTGCATATAATTTGGTTAATACTGATTATGGGGCAAAAGGAAAAACCATGTTCTGTAACTTGAATACTCTCTTTTGACCCTCAAACACTTTATAGCTGGATTCCAGTTTGCAGTTTTGAAAAATACATAAAAATCGTACATTATAAATATATATTATATATGGTCTATATAAAATGGAATTTGACCTAGAATGGGAAGGACAACTTCTTAATTATTCTTTCTTTGTCAGGCACGGCCTTTCTCTCTGAATTCTTTCTAAACAGATTCTAAAAATATATTCCATACTGTACCAAATTTAATATTTTCCTTAAAACATATTCAACATGAAAAAGCATTCAGTGACTATATTTTTTCGTATCTCACTACTATAGAAAAATATGGCTTCTCATATTCTGTTTTATTTTGTTTTGTTAGTGTTTTCCTCAGGCATCGAAGAAAGGGCTGTCCCCAGTTAAAAAGCTACGGCCAAAGCACAGAAACCTGCTTGTGCGTATTCTAGAACACTCTATAGAATCTCATTACTTAGAATAAGTGATTTAAAAATGTGTTCCTTCTGTTTTCTGTGAATATAACATATAGGATTATCATACATAATCTGTTACAGAATATACAAGAGTCAAGACTGAAGACACATAAATACAATTAAGCTATACCAAAGCAAGAGCTTTATCTTATACAGAGCCAATGTGAATAGCTTTTAGATTGGATATTAGCATCCACTTCTGGTTTTGTTTTTTCTGAAGGCTGGCTATGCAATAGAATCTTATTATAAATGGCCAGGGTCCTAGTGCTCTATATCTTTAAGTGAACTGACTTTTCTCGTGTTATTATTTTTTTTTAAGTGTAAAAGAAGAAAAACAAGTAAGTGCCCAATTGTCCAACCCCACTTTTTCCCCTACGGAGTGGAAGAAGGCTGTGTGGGACGTGAGGGCTGAGCGTGGAGGGCTCATCTCATACCAGCGTTTCCGGGAGGGCATCGGGGTTGTCGGTGGATAAGAGCTCCCAGATCTGCCACCGCTCCCTCTGCCAGTCGAGCCAGCTGGGTTCCCCCAAGGTCTTACTGTTCCGATCGCTGGCGGGACTGGGGTAGGCGCTGCTCGCTTTCTGCTGGGCGGCCTGACGCTCTCGCTCGGCTCTTTGGATTCCCTCTTCCAAAGCTGTTCCCGAGCCTCCTTCTGGCCTCTGAGGCCTCCACAGCGGCGGCTCCGCGGGCTGCTGGGCCGATGCTAGGGCCTGCTTCCCTGGACCAGGATACGGAGGAGGAGGCCTCTTGTCGCGCCTGGCACCCTCTGCAGGTCTCTGGTGCAGAGGCTTGCCTCTCCTCTGCAGCCAGGCCGCCTCCGGCTCGCGCTCCGCGAGGTCTTCGGTCCAGCACGGCTCCGGCCTTGGCCTTGGCGCGCGCCTCCCGCCCCCGCCGCCCTTGATGGGGGGCGTGCTGCAGACGCGGGCCACGGGGGCGTGCGCCCTGCACTCGGCGATGGTGCTCGTGGTCTGAGTCCTGCCAATGACCTGCGCACTGCTGTCCAGGTCCATGGGGCTCCCCTGCCACCGGGGCCAGTTTGGGGACAGGTTCCCTTGCGAAAGAGAACACGGCCCCGGTCGGAGGGAGCTGCTTTCAAAAATGTCTCCGTAGGAACCTGGGAGCCGGAGAGAAGGACGAGAAATGGAATTGGTTTGTAGAGCCCCTGTCGGGATGCCCTGTTATCTCCTTCCTACTGCCAATTTCAAAAACTGAAGAAGTGCTGACACGCTTAGTTGTTGTTGCCTAAAGTGAAAGACCTCCTAGTAAGAGACACGTGCAGCGCTTTTGGATTACTGGCGCAATTCGCGAAGCAGCTCCAAAGACAGATGCCTGGACTCTGACAGGTTAGCTGTCAAATGCAACCGGATAGTCCTTGGCCCTAAGTGATGTTTTAGGAAAGCCCCCTTCTGCGTGGTTATGAAAACTTCTCTGAACCTAGAAGGTGAAAGGAACATTCCCTTCCCGCTCAGCGCAACTTGCAATCCAGAGGAGACACAAATGTTTCCACGTTTCTATTGTGTCAATTAAAGCTGTAGGAATAAATGAGATGAATCAAAAGTGCCTCATCTGGTGCCAGAAGATAATGAAGACAGCAGCCGCTGTGTACATTCCACCACCTCCACTGTGGGAGAGACTGGCTCGTTGTTCACCAAATCGTCCCCTTTCCTTACTGGATGACATTTCTCAGCCTCCGTTGCAGTTAGGAGGGCCACATAAATGAGGTCTGGCTAACACATGTGCAGAGGTGTGATGTGAGCCATTTCTAGGCCTGGTCTAATAAAAAAAATGAACAAACAAACAAACAAAAACCCAAATGCACTCCTAGTCTTTCCTGCTTGCTCCCTTCCTTTAACTTCTAGCCCAGGATGGAAAAACCACGGAAGACTCCAGCCTCTGAGGATGGGGGAGCCACTGGCTAGATGGAACTTGAGCTCCTGAATGACTCTGTGGAACAGAGCACTCCCACCCTTAATCGCCCTGCACAGTCTACAGTGGACTGGGCGGTGAGGGAGAAATCAACCTGCGAGAGGTTAAGCCACTGACATTTAGCGGGTGTTTCTTACAGCAGTTAGCCTTCCCTAACTGATACAACTTTCCTCAGGAAATTGAAAGGAGAGCAAAACAGTGCGTTTCACAAGCAAACGAGGAGTTCCTGGGGCCTATGTCCCCAGGCTGCCTTTTTCCTATGGATTTGCCCTGTCCTCTCATTTCTTTTTAGTAGGCAGGGAAAGAGAGCAGATCATTTTGGGGAGAGAGGGGCATATGAGCATTTATACAGGGACAGATCAGAGTTGAAAGAGCGAAGGAAAACAGAGCAGAATATCGTGGAATACTTTATCCTTGGGGGGAAAGGCAGTAAAGCACCTCATGGGATACAATGAGATGTAGTTAGATAATGGATCAGTACTCAAACTGGATTAGAGGCCATTAAATTAAAAATGTACCATGCTTTAAAACTGTAATACGGGAGGTGTTACAAAACAATGAGAAAGGGAACATATACACACATGTACACACACATATACATACATACACACACATTCGGGAGAAACAATAAAACCAAACAATTTACACACTTCATGCAATATATTAACATGTATTCCAGATGGATTAAAGAATTAAGGGTTAAAATAATGGAATACTATGAAAGGGAAAAGTGCATAGATGACTGACTCTCCAATGCTTAAGTAAAAGTAAAGATTAATTTTGTGAAATAATTCACAACAAGAGAGAGTGATAGGCTTACTTACGTAAAACATTTAAAAAATTTCAGATATCCAAAAAGGGGAAAAAACTGCAAGGGATAATAATATCAGTGGCAAACAAAGTGGACAAAGGGTTAACGTCTTTATGATAGGAAGAGTTTGTAAGAAGCAATTTTAAAGACACTGGCACACACAAATAGCCAATGACATAACTGATAATCAGTGGGCGAAATTCAGCTGATCAATAGAAAAATGAAAAAACACTGGTGAGAAAGGCAAATGAAAATAGTACAAGTTTGCTCTTTAAGGAAGCCAAAATGCAAACGCAGTGATTTGCAATACGAATGAGGTTCAAGTGACACGGACAGTGCAGTGAAATGGCACTGCCACCTACAGCTCATGGGGCATCAGACAACGCATCTTCTGTGCGATGTGAAGTGACTGCACCTCTGAATTCTTGAAAAGGTTTATCATTTTCGACCCACTTTCCTATTCTGTTTTTTTTTGTTTGTTTTCTTTTTGGTTTTGCTGCACCACGCGGCTCGCAGGATCTTAGTTCCCCGACCAGGGATTGAACCCAGGCCCTCAGCAGTGGAAGCTTGGAGTCCTAACCACTGGACCGCCAGGGAAGTCCCCCACTTTACTATTCTGGATTTGTAACTGGCTTTCTGAAATTTTGTGAATTTGTTAATAACTTAAAATACCAAAAAAAAAAAAAGTTCCATAAAAGAGGTCCCTGACATCATGACTTATTACTACATCAATAAAAAATGGAAACAACTCATTGTCCCAGCATTGGGCTCTAAACTACGAATATGCATCTGGCATACCACATGGCTCTCAACAATAATGGAAAATAACTCGAGAATGGACGGGAAACAAATCACATAAAGGTACACAGACAGAATGATTGTAACTATCTTTAAAAACTCCTGCAAATGAAACGAAATAAAGTCAAAGGCTGATGTACTTTGGTGGAAAGGATAAGTATAGCTTTATCCCCTTTTTCTCTGTTTCCAGCATTTTCCAAACAATATTTGACAAGCATGTAATACGATGATAGTAAGGTGAAAATGAAAGGAAATTAACTTAAAAAGTAAATGAAATACCGGTTTTAAAAAAGTATCCTTTACCTGTCATTCCTGGGTCTTTGGATCCACTTTTTAATGTTGAATGCCAAGTTCCCCAGATATTGAAAGCCTCCTCTGCCATGTCTAGGAAGAAGTGTATAAAAAAGGTATGTAACTCACAATCAAAGTGAAGAGCAAAAAATCAATAGACAAATATGTTTATAACATCTCTTTTGCTCAAAGTACTATATTCGAGATTGTGATGGACACAAGGCAGAATACGGTGCAGACCTGCCTTTTAAGATGCTTATTCCATTTGAGATTTACAAAAAGGCTTTCTCTATGATGGCTGTGGTAGACAGAATAAGCACTCCCACAAAGATGTCCGTGTCATGATCCCCAGAACCTGTAAAGATGTTATATCCAAAAGGGACTCTGCAGGTGTGCTTAAATTACGGATTTTAAGATGAGGAGATGATCCTGGATTATCCGTGCGAGCCCGATGTAATCACAAGGGTCTTTATAAGAGGGAGGCAAGATAGAAGATGCTACGTTGCTGGCTTTAAAGATGGAGGAAGGGGCCAGGAACCAAAGAATGCAGGCAGCCTCTGGAAGCTGGAAAAGGCAAGGAAACAGATTGTTCCCTAGAGTCTCCAGAAGGAACACAGCCCTGTGGACCCATTTTAGATTTCTGATGTCCAGAACCGTATGATAATAAATTTGTGTGTTGTTTTAAACCACTAAGTTTGTGGTCTTTTGTTACGGCAGCAATAGGAAACCAGTAGAATTGTGATGGGTGGCAACAGCTCTGACCGCACTAACACAGAGACAGAAGAATAGTTATAGTTTCTTTATCTGGCAGCAACAGAGTCAGTCCTGCATGTATTTATTCATACATCCCCTTAGTCTGTCTGTAACTATTTACAGCCTAAGGCACTATCTTAGGTGTTTTCACCGTCTCATTTAATCCTCACTACAATTCTGATAATAATGATATTTCTAGAAGCAAACGTCTACCGGATGCTTCCCTGTGTTCCGCAGTTCATACGCATTCTCTCATTTAATCCTGAAGAGATGACCCTGAGTCCATTTTACAGATGAGGCAAGTACTCTCGCATTTTAAAAATAAATTTTATGCCTGATGGGAACATGGGTTACTGTTTTCATTGTAAATTTAAAAAACATTTTGACACGAATATTTGTAAAATTAAAAAAACTGCTGTGATTAAAAACACCAAAAGAAAAAAAAAGCCCTTTCAGAGTGGCTCTTCGGATTAAACTATAAATTTGAGATAAAAATAGTAAGAATTTGTACCGTGTCTTCCAATTATTACTTTAAAAGTGTCCTGTTGAGTCCTGACCCTGAGGAATTACTCTGTGGAGGGAGAGAACAGAACCAAACATTCGGTGGTCAAATGAATTTGAGAAAAGCTGCAACCCATACCCTCCCTCCCATTGTGGAAATCCATGGTGCCCACTAGCACTTTAAAGAGTTTGAGAACTTGTACAGTAGAGAGACCGTTAGCTTGGTTAACCCAATATTTCCCAAATGTATTTGACCATGGAAACCTTATTCTGCCTAAAAACGTCATCTCCCATGGAGACCTCTTTGGAACATGCCAGCTTGTTATATAGTAAGTTCAGCTTGTTCCTTTTATAAAAGTTAACAGCAATGGTTCGGTGACATCTTAGCCTAACAAATACGCACCCCAACCCACAGGCCAGGACACATAAAGTTCCTCGGATGCTGGAGCAGGAAAGTCAGCTGGGAATGTCAGGGGCTGTCAGAGCTTGAGACCGCTTCCCAGCTAGCTGGGTCTGCAGGGACTCAGACTCAGAGTCGGTGTTTGGCAGGTCCTCAGTAAATGCTCACTGAGTTAGAGACACGTGAAATGGTGAAGGGATGGAGAGGAGGTCCAAATCACCCACATCAGGCCACATGCAATCAAAGTCACTGGTGGAGTTACCTTTCCCAAGCCTTGGTCCAGGAGAACTCTCCCTCGACTTCGAAGATGGCAAGTGGCCCACCCGCACATACTGCTCTGGCCCTTTGTAAAGCTTCTCTGAGCCCCCCGGGGCCACGTCCTCTTGCATAGCCAGCAGGGAGCGCTCGGACAGCACTGGGGAGTTGTTGTCATAAGGGGAGAGGTCTCCGCTGGAGGCCTTGTTGGAATCTGTGGACGAATGCCTTCCTCCCATGGAAAAGGAAACTTCCGACCTCAGCATGTCAGGGCTTCTGGCACAGGGAGACAATTACAGGTGCATGAGTGTGTTAACAATGAGCGACCAGATTCAAACAATCCGACGGTTTCACACAGGACAGGAGGAGAATGCATGGACACGGGCTGAAACAAAAAGAGCTTCTGAGCAAGGTTCCAAGACTCCTGTGTCAATAAGGTGAAAGCGTTTCTATGAAGTGGCCAGCAGATGGCAGTAAAACCCAACAGATGTTACAGGAAACAGCAAGGCGAAGTGGGGCGGGGGAGGGTGAAACACATGGATGCCTGTCTTCTCCAAGGTGCATCACTGAAATGCCTGTTGGATCAATCCCTGTTTCGATTTAAAAATTAAAGTCTGATGCTCACTATCTGTTAAGTAGGGAAAAACTGTAGATAACTCTTTTACTTTCCTCAATAACCTGAATTAAAAATAATTCAGCTAAAACTATGATTGAAACTTTACGTGTAGTTCATTATGGCTTTACGGACACCTTTTCTCCCCGCACCCAAATACTTAGTGTAAGTGAATCCAACCTTCCTGAGGACGAGAACAACGATGATGCTGCTGGTGTGATGATGACGATGACGATGATGACGCTGGTGGGAATAACTGTTTCATGGTTAAAACGGTGGCTAAAAGGATAAATATATGACCATCACTAGAGTCCATAGTATTTAAATACACCTAAAAAGACTCTACAAGGCACTAGTGCTTTTACAAATTGATATAAAGCGTACTAATTAGCATATCCACTAAGGTTTATATGTGCATGAGTTGTCACAGCAACAGAAATAACCGTGAAAACAGTGAGCGGAACAGGAAGATGAGAACATCAGGAACAGGACAAGAGTGTTGAAAGTCTTACCTGGGAACATCTGTATTTTCTACCTTCCTCAAAACTGTGGCCCTGACATCTTAAAGGGAAATGATCACAGATTGATGACAAGTTCCCAAACCCGTTTCTGTTCCCCCCCACCGCGCTCCCCCACTTCACTTCTCTTTACTTGTCTTTGCTTTCTTTTGGTTTAATTTTTCAAAACAAATCCTTTGTGATCTTAAAGAAGGCAAACCCATGCCCGAGCAAGGCTTTCCTGACCAAAGGGTTCTGTGCATGCAACACGGAGGAAGGACGCTCTCAGGGGGTCTAGCTTCACGGTGGTCTCCAGCAGGGGGTAGTGCCAGTGGAAAGCATCTCAGCAGCTGTGTCATGCTTTCCCTGTCACCGAGGCAGCTGAGGGAATTTCTTACCCACATGGAATAAACAGTCCTTTCCTTGCCTCCTGTTTAAACCGATGACCGATAACCTTATGGGAAAGAGCCAGAGGACAACCACGAAACTTTAGGCCTCCAGTGAATGAAGGAAAAATAAAAGGAACTTACTACTCCTGCTGGGAAGTGGGGGAAGAAAACGATTTAACCTCCACCATTTAATTAAAGGGGGAACCCTCCCTAATTCTAGTGGAGGGGACACAAAACAAACCAAACGGACACTTGTCTGTCGTCATGGGGTTCGACTCTCGCTGAGGATGCTTTACTATGAAAATGAGAAAAATACGAACGTGCTGAATTGGTAGCAACACAGAGCTCAGCTCAGAATCAGGGTCCTATGTTCTGACCAGGGCTAGATATCAAATTGCTGGGCTAATTTCAGTTGTTTTCCCTGTTTAGTTGGCATTTTTCCGTTCATTAATGAAAATGTCTTATGTCTACTCGGCAAGAATAAGTCATAGTGTTATATCGATAAGAGTGGGCACATAAAGCCTCATTTTATGGGCTGTTTTAAAGAGAGTCAAGTCAATTCACTTGCCAAAACAAAATAACCATCAGGGCTTCGAATGCTTTTTGGTCCCTTTACAATAGGAGGAAAGTTTTGGAAAGGTCGCATTGTAGCTTGTTCGGTCTCATAGCTCTTCTGTCTTACAAAACATACAGGAGAGCACATATTAAGCAAAGTATTGTAAGTTGCAGATTCAGCCGACAGTTATGTGCATAAAGAAAAACACCTCATGAAAGAAATTTCTTGAACGTCTCAGTACTAGGGACATTTGGGTTTCTCCCAGGCAAGCAGGCTATTTTTACCTACTTGGAGGTAAAAATTATTTCTCCACATAGAAACACGGGTCATGAAATAAAGAATGTATCTCTCTTTGCAATGACCGCTAAAAGGCTCTGAGGAATTGGGGCTCCACTCGAGTTGGCGTATTGGAGCTTGTGTGAAGCCTTTGTGCGTTTCACACCCCAACTTCAGCTTACCTTATCACTCTTTCCACTGCTTTCCTTTCCCTGGCCTTTCAAGTTACTTACTATGATATTGTTCCACTTTATATATTTTTGCGAGCTGCTTCAATACATTGTTTTTGGACTGGTGTACAGACAGGGAAATCAAGTCCATGTCGCTGGGGGTATTAAAAAGGCAGCATGCTTCATGAGAGCATTCAGTTTGGTTAAAACAAAACAGAGAACAATAACGGCAATAACAAAAATAACTGAAGCTGTCACATTGTTTTCTCCTCCATGATCATGGCTGTGATGGGATCTGGTCCAGCAGAGGTGAGGTGGCGGGGGAGAGGTGGAAAGCCACTGTCCTCTTCCTCTGTCCTTTGGGCTGACTCTGCAAAACCTCACTCAGTGGTTCTGATGCGGCCGCATCGCTATCACCTGGGAAATGCATTACTTGTTGGAAATGCAAATTCTCAAGCTCCATTCTGGACCTCCTGACAGGACTGGCCACCATATGCAGGGCCCAGGGCAAAATGAACATGCGGGGCCCTAAGATTAAAAAAATGATTAGAATTTCAAGATGGTGAGAGCAGATCACTAAGCCAAATGGGTGCTCCTTCTGAGTACGGGGTTCAGCCCATGAAGCTGGCTTGGCCGACTGAAAGGGAACCTCTGGGGGCAGGGCTTTAAGAGCCCACCAGGTAATTCTGATGCTTGGGGAAGTTTGAGAACCCCAGATACCAAACCTACCTGCCTTCCCTCAACCCACAGATGTGACCGTGAGCTATGGATCTAGTAAGAGTCAAATCAGGAGGGAAACCACAGATAGTGGCAGCGGGGGGGATAATCGAACGTCGTTTGGTGATGGCTCAGAACGTGTTAAGGGGAGGCGGGGCAGGAGGGGCCAACCTGCCTTTCTCCGCTCCTCTGTGTCATGCTCCTAAGTCCACCCACCAAAGTCACCACAGCTGCGGCCCCAATCAGGGGAGAAACTGCAGGACGTGGCTAGAGCTAATCCCTGGAGGTAGAGGTGAATGAAGCAGACACGGACCACGAACCTCCTCAGGGTGGCTGGGGTCACAGCCAGGGACACGGGCAGGTGGGGACACCCCACGAGAGGTGATACCTCTTTTCCCAGCCCGCGTACTTGCCCGTGGCAGCGGAAACTGATTGAGTGCCCATCGCAAACAGCCTGTGGTATGTACACTCATGGGAAGTAACCCCTTGGCCTGAGAGAAGCACAAAAGTTGCTATTTATACAGAGTCCGTTATGTGGCAGAAATTGGACTAAGCTACCGTTAACAACTCTCCTTGTTTCTGATCACAAGCCTAGAGACGAGCCAAAGAAATGAGGAGATATCAAAATGACATGTCTTTCTAGCAGTACCGGCATTAGGGGTCGAGACTCCTAAAACTTGTTTCATAAATACTATTCAAAATGATTAAAAATCAACAGTAAAACGCTTGTTTTATGCTTAGAGTTGGTGGGCCCTTTTATATGTTTAAAGTATTTCCTATTTTTCATTTTATTTTCTCGGCAGAGGTCAGTAAGATGGTGGCCAAATGTGCCTAAGAGCCCACGCCCAAGAACCGTCTTTCCACACGACAGCCCACCAATTAGTAAACAAAATAAAACTCCTCAGAACTCTCACTATAACATCGGCAGTTCGGAGTTTTAAAATGTTTTCGTGTCATTCCATTGCTTTATCATTAAATCAATCGGAAACAAATCCAGGACCCTCCCTCTGGACAATGAGACAAGCAACCACCGACGTCTCCTCTAAGATTTGCCTCTGAAATGATTCTACTCTAGGAAGACAATTTGAATTCAACACTCCGAGTAAAGGCAATAAAATATTCATGCATTTATCTAAACTATTTATCCTAACCAGTGATTCACTGGATGAGAAATCGTTTAGAAGCACAAAATGTTCCCTCTTTCTATGTCTCGGAATTTCATGGATTTGAGCGGATGGATACACTGCCAGTTGACATGGGGTTGCTTCCATGAATGGAGAGCTTTCCCGTGAGACCTGAAAGCCCCGGGACCATCCACAGCATGCATGGCCGGTCTCGGCCAACCAAACAAGCATGAGATGGACGTGGAGAGCGAATCACTTTCTCACCCTTAGCTGGTCCCTCCAGGTCAGGGTGTAAACACGCTGGCAGGGTACTGTGGGCAGGCCTGTACTGCAGCCGGAGGCACAGAACTTGTTCTGTGGATAAACGGAAAACTCCGGTTCAATCACCGGAAGCGGCCAGCCCAGCCCCTCACTGAGCAACCCCAGTCCCTCACTGAGCAACCCCAGTGAGGAACACCTTTGGGGATTTCGAACTTGCATCGGCTTCTTGCTTGGCTTTGCCATGAACGGGTAAACCTCAGTCTGCTGGAACTCAAAGCACATAACCATCTCGGACACTATTAAACGGTACCAGGAAAGGAATCCACTGCCACAGTAGCTCTGGACTTATGGACGATTTTCACATTCATCGTGCTCAGTTCTGCAAAGCATCCCTGATGCAGAATCCTAGGGACAAACGCACCCTGCTCCAAAGAGACGCTGACCTGGATCCAAACTCCCACCAGGACATAAAGCCAGCATCCTGGACGTTAGAATTCGCCCAGGTCTTCTAAAATTTTTTGATATGTTGCTCATCAGAGATTTTTGGTGTTCACTTTGATTTTTAAAAAATACTACACTTCAATATTGTTCATTTTGATGACCGTTTTAACACACCCTTAAAACCTGCACCTCACTCCCCTCACCCTAGTCCCTGCCCTGCCAGGATAACGTACTTCTGTTCTGTTGCAAATGCCTGCGTTTTAACATACTTTGTCCTCTTTGACTCCATTCTCATCCCCTATTACCTTACAACCCTAAATCAAGGGGGAGGGTCTATTTTAAGTATCTTTGAAGAAAAGAGCACATAATTCTAATAAATATACCAGACAAGCAATTAAAAAACTGGAAGTCTTTCATTGTTAGTGAGATAAATCTCTTCTAATCTCCTCTTGGCATTCCATTTTAGTTGAAGCCAAAAATGTAAGTAGACAAGCACAAGAAAAAAATACTGAATCCTACTCTCACTCCCCCAATTCTGTTGTCGCACATAAAGAAGGGAAAAGACTCAAATCAAAACATTAAATTCCCAAATATCACTAAATGTTTCATCTTTCAAAACAGAAATTTTGATGAATATGTTCTCGTTCTTGGTTTGACACTCTTTTGAAAACTTACTTGTCCACTCCAGATAAAATCTTGTGCAGTTCCCACGTGGGGCACAGGAATCTAAAACCTTATTTAGGTATGTGAACTGACGGCAAAGAACAGAAGCTTCAGGAAAAAAAATCAAAGGGTTGGAAGAGAAAAATGAGGCAGCTCGTGCATATCACTGCACTTATGATGTTCATTTTAGAAGCTACTGTTGCTTCCCACTCTGTGGTCTTCCTGCAAATCCTTTCCATTCTTACCTTTTATAGCCCTCGTGGCTGAGTTTTCACTAAATAAGGTCTTCGGAACAAGAATTCTGTCCATTCCCATTGCGCCACAGCTTATCCAGATTCTCGACCTCATGACCTGCAAACGCAATCGCTTCCAGTCCCTTCAGAAATCTACCTGGCCTGGTGCGAGCAGGTCATGTTCCCAACTTCAGTGCCTTTCACCCTCACCCCTCTGTCTGTTCCAGAACTACGCCATCATCCTGATGCCAATCATATCAGGTGAGCTTTGCCTTTCAAGACAGTGCCACAACTTAACGTGGATGGGTTCTCTCGCGCCATATTGCCTTCATAGGTTGCTATCTCATGGACAGCAAGGTAGAACCTAGTGACAGCCGAGTTTTTGGTAAGTAGTTGTAAATGAACAGAATGGTGGAATTCTAAGCAATGTGACAATGATCACTAACAAGTACTAAGCATTTATCTAAAAACCAGATTCTATTCTAATAGCAGAACAACTCCATAAAGTTAGTGTGACTTTTTATCTCTAGTTTACAGATGAGGAAACTGAGACAGAGAGAGATGAATTTCTTTACCCAAGACCGCACAGCTAATCGCAGTGGAACTGGAATTTGGACTCAGGCAATGTGGCTCTGAATCCGAAGCTCATAACCGGCACGTTGTATCACAGAAGGGTGTGCTATTGATGGATAATTGACATGTCAGTGTGGCCGGCACTGTCTGGCATTGGGGGTACTATAATTTGTCACCACTGTATTCTGTCGTTACCATGATCTATCATCACTGTAATTCTTTGCCGCTGCTTTTTGATTTAAGCACCGCTGCTATTTAAGGGCTTCTGCCCTCTGTGCTGGCCTCTTTATCGTGTCCCCAGCCAGCTGACATATTTACTTTTATGACCAGGCCCTGATTCAAGCTCCCCAAACATCCAGGCCTATTGACAACCTCTCCAGCCTACAAAGTTCCCTGCAAATCCGTGCTCTTCTCAGAAGATATCGAAACTCCACGTGGATCTATGGTCTGGAGCGCTGGTTCCCTTCTTTGTCAACACAAAGACCCCTTTGGCATGTAACAAATCACCTACCTCAAGTCCCCGGATGACAGTAAATACGTAGTAGCTAATGGGGCAGCGCTCAGCTGTCAGTTCTTAGCCTGGCTGCTTGTGAGAAACACAGGGGAGCTTTTAAAAATCCCAGTGTCCAGACTGCACCCCGGAATAAATGAATCCAAATCTCTGGGGGGTGGGGGGTGCCCAGGCGGAGCTGTTCTTCAAGCTCCCCAAGTGATTCGAACGGGAGGCAAGGCTGAGAACCCGGGGCTCAGCACGTATCATCTTCACCCTTGTAGGCCTCCTTCGACAAGTCTGCAAGTCCTTAAAGATGTACGCATTTATACAGAGAAGGGATAAACAACAAGGTCCTACTGCAGAGCACAGGGAACTATATTCAGTATCCTGTGATAAACCATCATGGAAAAGAATATCAAAAATGAATGTACATCTGTATGTATAAATGAGGCACTGCTGTGCAGCAGAAATTAACAAAACATTGTAAATCAACTATACTTCAATAAAATAAATAGTGAGAGAAGAAAAGAATATGCCTTGAGATTTTAAGCTTTTGCTACTCAAAGTGTGGATCATGGCCCAGCAGCATCACAGCATCATCTGGGGGGGCTTGTTAGAAATGCAGTTTCTCAGACTCCCTCCCCTAGACCTACTGATTCAGAAAGAACATTTTATCAAGATCTCCTGGTCACCTGGATGCATAGCGACGTTTGAGAAGCACACCTTTGAAGCACGAAGAGACTACCTACAGCGCGAGGGTTAGGACGTTTCAAGCCTCAAGAGGCCGTTAAAAATAAATATTTATTTACTAATGTATGGATTTTCACTTCATGGTAGCATCATCGACCTTCTGGGCTGCTACCTGACCTGTACCTAGAGGAAAACAACCAAACACTCGCTTCTCCTCACTGCCAAAGTCTCCTCCAAATGTTTTCTGTTCGGTACTGCTAGTCTGTGACATCTCCAGTGCTCCTGTGAGCTTACCTTCCTTTTCTGGAAGCCCTGACACTCACCTAAGATCGTGGTGTAGGGTCAGCTTGCCTAGGCCTTACAATTCTTACTCCTATAGGGACAGGGAACAGAAGACGCTGCACCATTGTACAGTTTGGGATGGGCTTAACATGTACGCTTCCTCCTTTTCCTAAGAGTAGAGAAAGAAAGGCTCACTTCTTGGCATTTACATGCAAAGAGCGTATTGAAAACCACATCAAAATAACTTCTAACATCTATTCTTCAAAGTATAATATTCATATATTTTAAAATGTCACATAAAAGCAGAAATTCGATAAGTCAAAAATCAGTGGCTTTTTTAGGTGTGTGTTTTCTACCTTTCCCACAGAGAAGTGTCTTAAAGGCAGCTTAACGAGGGATTCACAAAGAGAAAGGCTGCCATGTCTGTTTTCTTGCACGGGGGAGGGAAATAAGTGAGTTCCTTTAAAGTCCGGTGACACAAGATCTCCTATGAAAAAAAGCCCTTTGTTTGTTTAAATTAGAATCTCCACCTTGATGATAGGAATCTAGGAACATTTTAAGCGAGCCCAATTCTCTGATATGAAACGCAAGACCACGAAATACCAGCCCGTGTATACAGTCTGAATACATTTTTATTCCCTCGTGGCTCTTAGGGTTTGAATCCTGGCAGAACGCCTTACTTGAAGCAGAACTTATCTTGATAATGATTGGCACAGAAATGGATTTTTAAAACTGCTCTTGAAAGGACAATCCCCTTAAAAATTCTTCCCTGTTCTACAGGACATGGAGCAAAACAATGTGCAATTCCTTTCCACCAAATTTCTCTAAAGAATGTAATTTTTACATACCTGAAATAGTTTTAAATGATAATTAGTACATCACGTTCGACATCAATACAAAAGAACAATTTAACACGTGTCCACGTTTCTGAGATACCATTGAATAAGACATACCATGACAGTATTTTATGTATGACTCAGAGGGGAAAAATGCTATGAATTAATTTAAGACATGTCGCTGATTATAAGATTAACCTCAATTTCAGAGCTGATAAAACATGGGGGAAAATGTGTCTTAGAATTGTTGAAATTCAGTAGATTAACAAGCACAGCATAAGATGATACTTTCACGAAGGAAACAATGTTTCCTGTCACAAATTTAAGGTTTGGTGTCATGGTGGCAACATCACTCCTGGTTCATGCCGCAATATTATCCCCGTAACTAGCTTTGTTAAAGTTCACCCCCATACACTCTGCCTCTAGAGCAAACGGTTAACATAAATCATAAAATCTGACTAAGGGGAAAATTCAGTGCTTCTCCTTTGGGGGAAAAATGGTGGCTAACCGTAGCCTACAGCAAGGCTTGTATTTCCCTCACTGCAAACATGGGTGCTTGTGTATACCGGCATGCATTGCGTTTTTCTCAAAAGGATGCTAGCTAGAAAGAGCGGGAGAGTTAGGAGGGTGAGCATCTCTAATTTCATGGGTACCGAGGCCTCGGCTGAGGCCTGTCTTGTGGTTTGCTAATGCATCTGTCCCGTTGGTAAGTTACACACGTAAGACGCATCCAGGCGCAGCCTTAGGGGCCCCTAAGCACAGTATTTAGGATTCTAGAAGTGGAATCACTGAGGCACATCGCTGTCAGTTCCTGAGCTTCCTGCCAGTGCGATTTAGTAGGTTTTTTTTTTTTTTTTTTCCAGTAAACACAGTCAAAAGGACCGCAAGGGGCTAGAAAAAGAAAACTGAAACAGAAAAATCCCATAAAGCAGTTTCTAGTTTGATAAGTGCATTGGTAAGACAAGCATTTTCTGTTTAGGTGGATCGATCAGATTTGCCAGGAAGTCACCAAAATTCCACTCAAGTCACCCTGCGTGGAGTAATGTAAACTTTTCTAATTCTTTGGAAATGAAAATAGAAATCCCCAAGGCGGCTTTAGAAGATGGAAAAACTGGCATACTCACGAAGATTGGGAGGCCTTTCTTCTGAGTAAATAGTCCACAACATCGGGATCGGTCTCTAACAGGCTCATCAGTACTTCATTCTGGAGATCCGGGGGAACCTGCAGGGGCCAAATGCTGAGGCATAAATAAAACCACTCCAGAAGGAGGCAAACTACGGTCACTGGCAACTTGACAACAGCATATAAAAGGGTGCCTTAAAAGTTGTAAGAAAACAGAGAGATCTCTTGGTTAAAACCAAACCTACACCAACCCATACAGCCAGTTTCATTCTTAGGACAAACTGGATGATTACCAAATAGTCATATTCAATAGTCAATTCAATTCAAGTGGGGTGAACTGTCACGCCACTTGCGACCGGAGACACAGCCTAACCATTTGGGTACCTCTGTTGCTCAGACTCGATTTTCTCGGCTTTCAATAAGCAAAATATTGCGGTTAAGAGGAACGGTGTTTGTAATTTACTGGCCAAATGGGGACACTTTCTAGAGTTCATATTTAGAACTATGCCAAGACAACAGGCATAAGTTAGGACTGTCTTGGGCAGTTCTGGAACATAGGATCCGTTTATCGAGGACGGGCCCTGGAGCCGGAGACTGCTTGTATTTGAGTCCCAGTTCCACTTGCTGGGTGTGGGAATTCTGGCAAGGTATATGACCTTTCCACGTCTCAGTGCCCTCAACTGTAAACTAGAGATAAGAAGAGTACTCACCACAAAGGGCTGATGTGGTGAGTAAAGGACTTACTACATGTTGAGAACTTAGAAAAGCACCTGGCAAATAGAAAACACTCCAAAAAAAATGCTGACTACTACGTTTGCACGTGCCCCTTTGTCGTTCAGTGCCGGCCTTCACTCCTTTCTTGCCTCCTGGTCTATCAACAATTAAAAGTTTCTTGCTGGGCTTCCCTGGTGGCGCAGTGGTTGAGAGTCTGCCTGCCGATGCAGGGGACGCGGGTTCGTGCCCCGGTCGGGGAAGATCCCACGTGCCGCGGAGCGGCTGGGCCCGTGAGCCATGGGCGCTGAGCCTGCGCGTCCGGAGCCTGTGCTCCGCAACGGGAGAGGCCACAGCAGTGAGAGGCCCGCGCAAAAAAAAAAAAAAAAAAGTTTCTTGCTTCATAATTTGATGAGGCATTCACTAGACTGTTATAGATGAGCTTCGTGTGTTTCTCTAAGCCTAATCCTCAGTGCATTAGAAGATGACCTTACAATCCTAAATCACTCACGTAGAAGTTTTTTCTGGGAGAAAAGATTGAACTGGGCTCCAGTGGCTTTCTACTCTGTAGATGCTGGTAGCTCAACCACAGGAAATTCCAACTGTTGAGGGAAAATACACGTTCAGTCTGATTCTCTCACATGTGGGCTCGGAGACAAGACCCTTAAATACTGTGGGGACACGTCTTCTGAGAACGAGTGTTGGTGGAAGAATGGCCTTCTGCCTCTTGCAGAACTCAATTCTTCCTGAGCTCTAAGAAGCTGGATGCAATTTTATTAACAAAAACGGGGATGAAAAAGCAACAAAATGCTTTCCTCCTTTCATAAATCTGTTCTTCCTACTTCATTCTGAATCGCCATTAATGACATTGCCAAACCCTGGTCACACAAGCTCAAAATCTGGGTTGGATTCAAGCTTCTCTGTGTCCTTTTCCCTCCCTGTTCGGAGCTGGGAGATCTACTTGATTTCATCTCCGTGATGCCTGTTACTTCTTACCTCTCTTTCCCATTCCAACTGCAATGATCCAGGTTTGAGTGTTCATTACCCGTTTGGAGTGGTCATCTGTTGGCCATTACCAGCCTTCATTTCCCTCTTCTTATAACAGTCATAGCCCAAGTTCCCTCTGGAGAACTAACTGCTCTCCAACCTCCAGCTGGAGGGTGAGGTGTGACCTAGCCTAAGTCAATGATCATTCCACTCCCAGACTACCGTGGTTGCCTGAGCGATGAGCATGTGACTGCATTAGAAGCAATGAAAAGCTGTGAGAATTTCTCAGAGGCTTCAGAGGGACAGGATACAGGGCCTGAGGCTTGTGCCGAGACTGAAGAAACCATTCCAAGCAATGGAGAGAAAGTAAAGGGCTCTCGTGACATCACTTGAGTCCTAGGTAAAGCTGCACCTGAAGCCACATCTGCTCTAGATTGTTCAGCTGTGTGAGCCCCCAAATTCCTTAAGCTGGTTTGAGCTTTTAGTTGAAAAGAAAGATATATCCTTGATGAGGCTTTGATACAACAGCTTGCTAACTTGTGTACTATTTCCTTCAAGTTGTACATCACATTTCTCCTCTATGGGGTTGTCAGAATGCTCTGATCAAGACACTTGATCCAAACCCCTTTTGATCAAAGCCGCTTACTTGCCTCCATCTGTATTTCTCATCTTCTCCCCTAGCAGTCATCCTCACACACCCGCGACCTCAGTAGCGCTGTGCTTCTCACTCTGACCTTTCCCCACCTCATTCCTTTAATTCGTTACATAAATATTTGGTGAGTGCTTACTGAGCGCCAGGCACGGGATGCTGGGATCCAGCGGCAAACCCAGCAGACGGGAATCCATGTCTCCTTGAAGCTGACAGTGAATATGGGGAGACTGGCATGAAACAAATGAACAGAAAACGTAGCATGGATCCCATGGAGAAAGGGAAAGCAAAGAAGGGCAGTGATGAATCCTGGGCCGGGGGTGCAATTTAAATAGGACTGTCAGAGAAACTGACAATTTAGCAGATGAAGGAATTGGAGAAACTCATTCCGAGCAGAAGGAAGAAAGAATTAGCAAGATGTTGAATCAGGAGCAGTTTGGAGGCCAGTGAGGTTGGAACAGAGTGAGAGGAAGAAGGGAAGCGGTAGGAAGTATAGGTCAGGTAACCAAGGCCAGATGTCGTGCAGTCTTACTGCATGATAATGACTTCTGCTGTCAGTCTAAGCGGGTGGGGAGCCACCGGAAGTTTTGAGCAGAGGACTAACATGACTTGTCATCACTCTGGCTGCTGAGTTGCTAGGAGACTGTAGGGAAGCAAGGGGTGAAGCCAGGAGTGCAGATGGGGCTGTCGATACATCCAGAAGAGAGATGATGGGGGGCCGAGCCAGCATGGTGAGCGGATGAGAAATATCCGGATCCTGGAGACAGTAGACGATAGCATTAGCTAATTGACTGGATGGAGAGAGAGAAGGAAGAGGGAGAGGGAGTGGGAGAGGAAGAAGAAGAGAGAATGACTTCAACGTTTGGGGCCTAGGCACCGGGAAGGATGGGGTTGCTGGTAACTGATGTAGAGAAGCTGCAGGGCGAGGAGGGTCAAGGCTGGGGGTCAAGATTAGGGCTGTGGCTTTGGTGTAAGACTGAGAGGCCTGTGAGACATCCAAATGGAGGAAAGATCTAGTACGTGATTGGAAATAAAGATCTGGGGTTAAAGGGGAGTCCTGGGCTGAACATAGAGATTTGGGGGACACATATAGATGGTATTTAAAGCTCTGTGACCAAATGCAACGGCCTGGGAATGAGAATGGAAGGAGAAGAGAAGGGGCAGGACTTTTAGGTCCAGGCTGAGAGATTGTTCTCTTACTATATTGAATACATTAAATAAATAAAAAGACTGCTAATTTTGACAAACAACATGACCCAACAGATACACTTGATTACATCAGTTTTTCCAAAAGTAATATTCAAAGGGTGCAAATGAGAAGAGAGAGAGAGAACTCATTAAAAACAAAATGAACACCAAAGCAAAAAATAATATAGGCCAAAAATGTATATACTGAATTTTTTAAAAAGAATCTTCCATGAGCAAATTAGGAAGACTATTTCTATTTTTGTCCAGTTGGTTTAAAATTTCCTGTGCTTAGACATGTAATACAAAGTTTTGCTCCAAGCACCAATCCATCCCCACTAAGAATAAACAACTGGACTGCACGGCCTTCAGAGCGGTGCACACGTCACAATATTAGTTCTCTGAGAGTATATGGTGTGTCTAATGCTAACTTATCAACTCAGATACATTATTAGAATAGGTTAGAGGAAGGATCATTATTGGAAAATAACTTGCCATGAAGTTTTGCAGAAATAGCATCATTTCTGCAATTCAGAGTTTTTACTCATTCAGCCAGGCTTTATTCCCAACCAATTATAATTCCTGAGGCTTATTTTCTGGAGCGTATGTGACCTTTACTTGGTAACAAATGCAAATAGAAAGGGTCAGTGCTATAAACCTATCTACAGTTTCTTTTCGAAAGACTCACGACACCGTTTTGGCTTGGAGACACTATTTACAAATAAGTGAAAAAATAGAGCTTAAAAATGTGGACCCATGTGTTGCAGGAAGAGTAGATAATATTTTCCTATGCATTATGCAAGACTGACTACAGTGTACGTAATCCATTACTTTAATTAGCTTATTTATAGCCCACTTTGATTTAAGGCAGCTTCCAAAATTCATATGATAAAACCACATTTGTTTTTGTTTTTTAATAAAGGAATGGTTCCGAAAATTGGAACCAGTGGGAAAATGAAGGTAGAGAATTTGAAACGATGCCTGGAACTGACTTTTAATATTCATACTACAGCATCCAGTGCTGTCTTCCCAATAATTCCTGTCATCTCTGTCCACGTTTGCACATTTCATTTCCTATTATTTAATAAAAATTTCAAACTACTGGCTCAGTTCAATTGGATGAGCATTCATTTTCTATTAATTTAGATACTTAATAGAGAAAGTAAAGTCAGGGGAATGAGCCGAATAGAAACACCAGCTTACAGTAAGTAAGAAGAAATATCCACGCAGGCCACTGACATACGCATTCCTTTTCAGTAACTAGGATGCTGTCGAAAGAATATCTGACCAAGAATCGATAGTTCCCGAGGTCGCGTTTTGGCTCTGCTGCTTATAATTAATATAAACTTGGACACGTCGACCAGCTTCTTTAGGATTCTATTCCTGAATCTGAAAATCCGGGCATATCCTATCTGTCCCCTTTGCCTTTATGGAGATGTTATGGGGATCAAAAGGGCTAACAAATTTGAAAGTACCTGACTAGTTGCAAAGGACTTTAGAATTACAGATTTTATTGGAAATAGACAAAATAATAAGTTAAACACTTAAAACAATAAAAGCAGATAACTTGGAGATGGTCAATGTTTGTTCTGAGATTTCTTTCTTGACTAACAGCCATTGATTTCCACCTTTTATCCTGTGTGCTTGCAAAGAAACATCATTCTTCTCTTTTGCCTAACACTTCTGGTGGGTAACTAAGTTATGGGATTTCCTCTCGATATGTCTCCGTTCTTGACCACCCCTTGATTTCTAGAGTTACAGTGTACGACCTCTTGGCCCCTCAACTGCAATGGTCTTGAAGCCAGACTCTGTGTAGCTTCTCCATTTTGGCTTTTTCTCCTGTGCCAGACCTCAAGTCTTTGGGCTGGTCACATCATCAGAAGGCAGGGATTATCTGACTTGACCACCTGGAACTGAGAGAGGGTCCTAAGGTTGCAGTTCTCTGTCAGCTGGCCTCCTTCACAGCTAGGCCAAGATCATATGAGCCAATCCTGGCCAAGGTACCCTAAGGGGGGGGGGGGGTCTTATAGAAGCTTCTGGAAAAGGTTCTCCTCCATATTGACAAGAGATGCAGGAGAGAAAACATCTCTCTTTGGGACTGGATGTGATAATGGCTGCACGAGGTGCTGGAAATGACTGTGGTCTCTTGCAGCTAAAGATGGCGGACCAGAGAGAGCATAAGTGCGAGTGAGCCGCTAAAATCGTGCCCCCAGACTTCTTATTATGTGAGATAATAAATCCTGATGTTTGCCACCACCTATAGTTGATTGTTCTCCACCTTGCAGTTGAAACTCCTACCTGCATATCCACGCCCTTTCGCCCACTCACTCACTCACTCACTCAATTTTATACGCTTCCAGAACACAGGGTAGGGTGCTGCCTTCTACGCAATGGATGCTGAATAAATGTTGCTGGAATGGCTACAAATACTAATAAAAAATAACCCAGAATTATTGGTCTTCATGGTGTACACTGGTTATGTTGCCTTTGTCTAGATGCTTCTCTCTACTTATAAGTAGTACCAATGTCAGGCTCCAGCAAAATTTCCTTGCTACTCATTTCTAGAGTTGGAAGATAAATTTCCTTCCCCAACTGAGGCGCACCAGAATTTTTCTAACAAGTTCTTAAACTACTGTTTCCATTAACAGAAAAACTCTAAAAATGAAAAGTACGACTCAATAATCAAGATTTTTTTCTGCTGGAATTTTGTATATAGTGAAATGAAAACTAAGGCGTAGGATTGTGAAAAACACATTACTTTTTTTAATCAACCAATTCTGGACATTTAAATGAAGGAACCAAACCCATCCCAAAGGGCTTCTTCCCTTACAATTTATTGTTTCTAATCAAAATCTCTACTGCGTTTCATGGCACAGGGAGATCAGCTCGGTGCTTTGTGTCCACCTAGAGGGGTGGGATAGGGAGGGTGGGAGGGAGACACAAGAGGGAGGAGAAATGGGAATATATGTATATGTATAGCTGATTCACTTTGTTATACAGCAGAAACTAACAGAACATTGTAAAGCAATTATACTCCAATAAAGATGTTAAAAAAAATCTACTGTGTTTTAGTCAACTATTTAGTGACTTTAGATAATTTCTAACGGTACCATTTATGGTTGTTTTTATCTGGAGACTCAACTCCTTCGATTTTCATATATTCCTTCAAAGGATAATGCTATCTCAAAACTCAAAAGAACTTTGGACCGTCCTGCTTCAGAGAAAAAATGTAAACACTGCACACATGAAGGAATAAAACTGTCACAATTAAAATCCACCCTACCAAATTAAAAATGAAACCTTGAATGATTGCCTAGGGTATAACTGCTATGATGTATTTTATTCCATAAACCAGAGAGAGTGAAAAATGGTTTGACTTTTCTCCCTTTACTAAGTCACCATAACAAACCACTAAGGGCATCTGAAAGAGCACTTCCCAGGACCCGATCCTACTGTACTGTACTTGGGTAGGTGTTTCACACCAGTCCACCACTTGGCACTGAACCAAGAAGAATGCTTTGCATTTAAAACTCTAACAGTCCCCAGCAGAAGTAAATGTCATTGGAAGTCACGATGATATTTTTTTTGAGCTAACAAACACACCGAGAGAAATCACCGGCTATTTATGGGAGCAAAAGCTCACACATGCGCAGGCCCAGCCTAGAACTTTTGTGTAGCTCTGGGGTGGAGGGTGGCTTAATATTATATGAGGAGGTCTCAGTGCATTTAAAGGGCCAGAATGAGTTAAGTTCAAGAAATTTTTCTCGCGTGCCTGACACATGCGAGGCAGCGTTTTTGGCAGTCGGGGCGCATTATTGAACAAATATAGTCGAAGAGCCCAGGACCCGTGGAGCTGTGATGGGGGATGACTCGAGGAAGGTGAAGAGCTGCTGCCCCTCTCCACCTGCGCGTGTCACCTACAGTGCAAGCATTCTGCCACTACAGACAGGGACAAGGTGGGCAGGCTCTCACAGCCATCTGCTGGCCTGGACATCAAGCGGGTCGGCGTTATGATCAGTCCAGAGGGATTAATGCTGTTGAAGGTCCCCTTTCCGCGCCATTTTCAAACTGGTTAGAATACTCTCCCCCGCCCACCCCCAGCCAAATGAATTCCATATCTGAGACGTCACATTAAAGCACCTCATCTTTTGTGAGGGGAGGCATCACACCGTAGAAATAATTCACTCAGTTGCCGCATCACTTAGGCGAACGACCCTGGCTTGCTCCTGGTGCAATGGTGGTGCAGTTGCGAATGAGCTGATGATGGACATGATGACTAGCCGGACCCCTGGCACACAGACAGTGGTTATTTTAAAAGCAGTGGTTATATAAAAAGGGAAATGGAAATCGTATATAATTATCTGGATGGGGGTGGTCTCTTGTTCGATGCCCTGGATTACTGCTTGACTCCTTTTGACTTGGCACGTGAGAGAAGTTTTAAGAAAATGTAATTTGTGCCGGGAAAGAAGAGAACACAGAGCAAAGCCTGGCTTCTGAGCTTGGAGCCCTCATCACAGCCTCTGACCCTTGCTCCCAGTACTTCTCATTCGAAATTTCCCACGTGCGCTGTGTTGATCCCCAGCTCAGGCTGACCAATCAGCAGGGTGGGAACGCGCTGGCGTTCCCACGCCTCCACAGCAGGCACTTTCCATCAGCCCACAAGGGCGGTGCCTTCTCCTCTTTCCCTCTCTCCAAAAAAGAAGGCCTAGTAGTATCAGCCCTGAGACCGAGCTGACTGTTTTCTCCACTCCGCTCTGAAGCTCTTAGTAATTCTGAGAGCCACGATGCATCTTCTCTGGCATTTCCGACATCAATTACAGAAGCCACAACTTTCACAATTAATGTGTTCATGATTGAGTCGGTGAACGCTTTCTGCCTCATGGTGATAACACTGACCATTTCTACGTATGCATGATTCTTCTCTTTTATTTCCAGTGTTCCCAGAGAGAGCATCACTTTATGTTTTCCAATTTTTAGATAGTTGTTGATATCAGAAATGGACGGTCTGATTTACAGTTTGGGGGAATCTAAGGAGTATGGGCAGCAAACCCAAAACAAACAAACAAACAACAAAAATGCATTTTTCTCTAGCAATGCATTATCGCAGTGTGTTTTTGTAACAAATACTTACCGAGCACCCATTTCCTGCCAAGTACTTTCCGGGTGCTGTTGCTATCAGTGAATAAAACAAACAAAAATCCCTGCCTTCATAAAGTTTGCATTCTATTAGGTTTCAACAAGCGTAATAAATAAATATACAGTGAGCTGAAGGTGATTAAGCGCTAGAGCTAAAAGAAAGAGAAGAACAAAGGCTAGGAGTATATATGTGTGGGAGTAGGTCGCAGTGTTACACAGCGTGGTGAAGGTAGGTTTTACTGCGAAGGTGACACCGGGAGGTGCTTTGATAGGGCAGGCACCTGATCAATTTCTTACAATAATAGCAGTGATCTCTCTCTCTCTCTCTCTCTCTCTCTTTTTGGAGCCCCTAGTATATGTCAGTTCCTGTCCTAAGTGCCTTAGGATGTCATTTCTAATTCTCAAAATGATCCTGTAAAGCTTCATCTCATTTTTGTTTTCAACAGAAAAAATGAAGACTTAGGGAAGGTAAGCATAGGGCCAAGATCACGTAGCAAATACACGGCTGAGCAGAGATTTGAATTCTGGGAGCTGATTCCAAAGCTCACGGTCTTCCCACCATCTTGGGAGTTTCCCAAGATGTGGTTAGGAAACTATCAGAATGCCCTGGAGGTATTCATTAGAAAGTGCACAATTCTGAGCCCCAGCTCAGTGCTACTACGTTTGATTCTCTAGAGTGCAGCCCAGGAATCTGAATGTCTGACAAATTTTTCTTGCAACTGTTGCATGTTCAAGTTGGTGAACCGCGGTTATGATCTGCTGCCTTGGCCTCTTGCTAGAGTGATCATGATGGCTGTTATCATGACCTTTTTCCAGCTCTAGGATTTCTAACCCAGTGCCTGAAAAGCAAACAACCGGTAAAAAGACTGTCCTAGCCACACTCTCGAACTGTGTGTCAGCCTCTAAATCTGGTTATCTTTTCTGTATTATGGGACCAAGCCAGGTTCTTTTCTGTCCTTTCCCATTAACTCGGATACTGGCCACTTGGGAGAGGCAGTCCAACACGAGGAAATGAAGGACATTATAACACTCAGAACAAGCTTTGGGTCCCTGCCAGGCCTCTGTGGCATCAGTTCTTCAATGGAATCGCTGCTTCTAGGATGCATTCTGCCTTCAAGGACAAACTCACAGCCACCTTTTCTAACAAGTTTCCCTTTCTGATGCCAATGGGAAGCGATGCCTCCCTCTCTGAGCTTGTAAACCCTTCCAAGGACTGTGAAACAGCACAATTGCTAACCACCTTTAACCATCAGGTCCTGTCTAGCTTCATCCTTCCTTGTTTGGAATTACTGTGCTAATTCTGAAAGCTTCTTAAAACAAAACAAAATGAAACAGCTATCTACATGATTGAATTTTTGTCCATCCACACAGACCCACTTTGCCAACCAGCCACCAGCTTTGGTATAACAAATTAGATTCTGAAATGCCAAATATGCCGAAAGAATCTACAAAGTGATGTGATTAATTAAAAAAAGAGATGAAGCTAGGTCTAGGGCATAGAACCATGCAGATTTTAGAACTAGAAGGGATCTTGGTCATCATTCTAACCTAGTCCTTTGATAACTAAAGAAATGGAAATCTAAGAAGATGAGGTCACACAGCTAATGTATAGTAAAGATAGGACTATAGCAAAGTTTTCTGGCTCCAGAGCCAGTTTTCTTTTCTTTTTTTCTTTTTTTTTTTGCGGTACGCGGGCCTCTCACTGTTGTGGCCTCTCCCGTTGCGGAGCACAGGCTCCGGACGCGCATGCTCAGCGGCCGTGGCTCATGGGCCCAGCCGCTCCGCGGCATGTGGGATCTTCCCGGACCGGGGCGCGAACCCGCGTCCCCTACATCGGCAGGCGGACTCTCAACCACTGCGCCACCAGGGAAGCCCCCAGTTTTCTTTTTATTGACACAGGCTTGGGATCTTTGTCCTACCTCTCCTCCTACTTCCTTGTCCCTTTCCTCAACACATAATTCTCATAATCTGTCTAAGGAGATCAAGAATGCTTACGTTAATGGTTAACTTACTCTGAGAAAGGTATCCTTAATTCCTCCATGCCTAAACCTTTTCACAAGTATAAGGAGTAAGGATTAGTAATATGGAAATCATACGTCACAGAGCTACCACTGAGTCATTCATTAATTCGACCAATATTTCTTGTGTTTCTACCATGTACCAGGCATAGGGGTAATGCAGTAAAGAAAGTTAGGTGGGGCTTCCCTGGTGGCGCAGTGGTT
This sequence comes from Pseudorca crassidens, assembly GCF_039906515.1. Lineage (NCBI taxonomy): Eukaryota > Metazoa > Chordata > Mammalia > Artiodactyla > Delphinidae > Pseudorca > Pseudorca crassidens. The sequence goes on along the minus strand of NC_090317.1, from coordinate 126,308,495 downwards.
GAGAATCTGCCTGCCGATGCAGGGGACACGGGTTCGAGCCCTGGTCTGGGAGGATCCCACATGCCGCGGAGCAACTGGGCCCGTGAGCCACAATTACTGAACCTGCGCATCTGGAGCCTGTGCTCTGCAAGAAGAGAGGCCGCGATAGTGAGAGGCCCACGCACCGCGATGAAGAGGGGCCCCCGCTCGCCACAACTAGAGAAAGCCCTCGCACAGAAACAAAGACCCAACACAGCCATAAAGAAAGAAAGAAAGAAAGAAAGAAAGAAAGTTAGGTGGAAATGAGCAAAAATTCACCCTGTCAGGGAGCTCGCATTCTAATGGGGAAACACAAACAAGAGAAATTAGTAAAACCCTTATTGGTAATGGTAACTGCTAAGAAGAAGAGGCAGGGAAAGGGAATAGGAAGTGAGGATGTGTGTGTATGGTGGTGGTGTGGTAGGGGGCTGGATTTTAGACAAGGTGACCAGGGAAGGCCTCGCTGAGAAGTATAGATCACAACTGGGGAACACAGATAAGCTATTACCCAAGAGAATCTCGGTGTCGGTCTCTACAGGGAATGGCAAACAAAGATCAGATGTGGAAAACATTGGAAAAGATGGAGTACTGATGTTCTTCTGCTGTTCTTAATAATCCAGGCAGCAGGAACTGGAAGGAGAGGAATGGCACAGCTCAAACGGCAGCAACTGGACTTTCAAGGAGGCCAGGAAGAGCTGCGTTAGTGTCTGAGGTGGAAAGAAACGCCTGATGGTTTGGTTTCACGTAAAGAACTCTGCTTAGAATACAGAATTTAGAGAATGCAATTAAGATTGACAAGACGTATTATTTTGTCTTAAAAAAGAATCTAGAGAGCATGGAGTGTGCCAAGACTACTTGGCAAGATGACACACGACTTAAAACTTGATGAGAATGTTGAAAAATTCAGACATCTGATTCATCCAAATATGTAATTAATCACGAGGATTGTGGCTGAAGGGTGAAATTTATATAGAGTTCATGAAAATTTCCACTTTTTTTTGAGAGCTTACTGCATGCAACACATGGGCAGTGCCTCGGATACTCAAAGAGGAGCAGGACACCATTCTACCTCAGTGAACTTTTCATTGTGGAAACCCATTTTCACTTCCTCCTGGGCGTCCAGCAGGAATACATTTCTCAGCTTCCCTTGCAGTTAAGTGTGGCTTGTGGCAGAGCTCTGGCCAATGGGATTGGAGTGGGCGCGATGGACGTCCCTTTTGGTTCGGCCCATAATGGCCTAGGGGATTGAGGAGTCACAATATGCAAGGAGCTGGGGTCCCTAAATCGCCACCTGGAACGCTGTCCGCTAAACATCTGATTAAACTTTATGTGAATAAGATACTTATGTCTGTTGTGCTGAAGTACTAAGATCTGAGCCAACTTGTGTTGCCCAACTAATACAATTATTAATTAACATTTGCATAGAATTCTGCAGTTTGCAGAATGCTTTTGCATATCAAATGATTCTGGGAACCATCCCAGGAAACGGGTCAGATTTTAATTTTTTCCCATTTCACAAAAGCTGAAATTGATGCTTATGGAATATTGAATTACTTGGTCATGATCACAAAGGTGAGACAGAGAGGGCAAATATTCGAAACTACTGGCTCTCAAATGCACAAAAAATAACTGATATAAGACAAGGATGGAAATAAATCTAATGCAAGGCATTTGATAAATATAGACAAAATATTAAGGAAATTCAAAAGAGGGAACTACCATACTTGGTTGAAGAAGCCACAAAAGGCTCTAGTGGAATAGGTAAGATTTATGGCGAGCATTTGTAAATTCAAAAGAGAAACGGGAGAAGAATCATGGAGAAAGTTCCTGTAAATTTTGACATGCAATACGAGTGGTGAATAGACGTAGAAGAGAGTTGGCATTTGTTCTAATGATCCGAGGGAAGTTGGAGCAAGCAATGCAGTTTTTTGAAGGAAAACAGGAACTGGCAATTCAATACAAATCAAAAAAGTATCTACTGAGTGCCTGTCAGATGGAGGGCCTTCCAAAAGTGTACAGAGGATACAGAGAGGAGATAACAAGGGCACAGCCTGTGTTTTAAACACGCTTATGATCTACTAGGGGAAATAGTCAAAAATGACTTCAACACAATGTTGGATACGGTAAACATCAATAGGAACAGTAACAGGGTTCAAGGGACAGAGAAGTGACACGGCAAGGTGACGCAAGAAGGACAAAGGAAAGACAGGTAAAGCTTCGTGCAGGACACAAAACGTCCAGATTGACCTTGGAGGAGGTGCTACTGCTGAGGATGGTTAGAAATACATGAATTCACGAGGGCCACGTAGAGTTCCAAAAAGAAGAGTTTTATCAGTTTGGGGAGCAAGGACACTGCTATACAAAGAATTAAATGATTCCAAAACATGACCATTGTTTAGGGGACAACAAAATGAAATGTATAATTTGGATATGTTTGTTTAAACATGGAATCACAAACTTCCAGTGACATCGTAGCTGTGTAAATCTCTATTAACTGCCTGGCTTCCAGTGAATTCAGCTAATGACCAGCACTGTGGACCTAAGTTGTGCTGTGCCTGAGTTTCCTTATGCCACCACGAGGCAGTCAACAGGCAGTTGACTGAGATGTCTTGCCAAAGAAGGGCCACTTACCATGAACAGGGCTTCATAATTTTCAATCATTTTCTGCACCACGGCAATGATGGCTGTGCTCTCTTCAGCCCGGGCTGAACTCTGGACCGAGAATTCCTTGTCTGACGACTTCTGCTTGTGCAGCAGGTTGGGTCCAAATATGGTGGCCAAGTTTAGAGATGTCATTTTGTTCCCAGTGACCTATAGAAGCAGAGGACACAAGGACTGTTGTGATTTTTGCTTTTCCAAATGCCAGGTGGTTCAATAATCAATATAACCTTTTGACTTTCTCTCTTTTTTTTTTTCTGCAAGGGCTACATCATCTCTGTCAGAATCCATGAAAAGCATCATCATTTTCCTTTTGCTTCATATCTTGAATTGAAGCTCAAAGCTCAGTGCTCATCTCAATAGCATACTGAGTAAAATTTTATAACTGTTACTTTTGTGAAACTGGTACTATATAAAATTTCTATCCTGTCTGCTCTTCAAAAATATTGATGTCCATCCATCCAACTGACCATCTTATCCATCCCCCTGTCTATCCTTCATCCATCAACCCATCACCTCTCTATTAATCCATCCACTCGGCACCTACCATAGGCTAGGCATTTTTCATGGATTCTGATTATTCTAAAGTTTTTCCAACAATGATCACAAACCAGCCCTTATTTTAAAGGGTTCACGTTCTAGAGGATAAAGAAAATGATCAATTACAAGCATTGAGTACAAAGTATGAAACTATCAACTCTGGAGGCCCCAGGGACACTCCAAAGAGGTGGCAATATTTGCACAAAACCCTGAAGGAGAGTAGAGTTTGCTGGGCTGAAAAGCAGAGGAGCTGGCACAGCGGGCACCTTCACAGTGGTGAGAACACGATATGCAAAGACAGAAACATGTAAGCTACGCCAAGGCCTGCCAGGAAACTCAGCATGGCAGAAGGTCTTGCAGGAAAGGCTGGCGAGGGCCAGGTGAAAGTCATTGTTACATGTCCCCTGTGGGGCTAAACTACTCCTGGTTGAGAACCACTGGCCTAGGCCAATTTTTATCTCTTGTTGAAATGAGTTGAAAATCTACGAGTGCCCAGAAAGGCATGGGGACTGTGGCTGCTTGGTGAGGATCCTTCGCCTGGGACGACCTGCACAGCCTTCAAGAGGCAGCTGGATACACAGCATAAAATTCCTGACTCACAGGTGAGACGAAGCCTCCTGAGTCCCGACCTTGCCCCGTGGAGCCCTGAGCTGGTGGCTACCCAGCCCTGCATGGCACATGGGGTGTGTTATTTTTAGAAGGCGAGGCTGTGTTCAGGTTTGCTGCCAAGTGAAATGATTTCATGTGGTAAACACTGGGAATTTTCAAGAAAGTGCCCTTAATGTACGACTGTTCAGTTACGTTCTTCCTTTGTTTCATTTCACTGATACAAAACTTGACAAGTGTGCATGTTATGTTTCATTTCTCTTCCTGGAACTTCATGGCTGAGGATAAAATCAAATATGCACCATTTTCAAATTCATCCCTTTAGAACTCAGAGGCATTTGGAGAGCTTCCCCTTCCCCTCTTAAAGGAATATCAGGGCTTTCTCATTTTTTTAAAAAAACATGTCAAATGGAAGATTCTGTTTTCTTTGAAAAGCATGTTTAGTACAAGGACAGTCCAGAACACCGCTTCCGCTCTCCTTCTCCTGTTGCTATTCCGGGAATGCAATACAATCCCTCTGTAAAACTGCACAGAGACGCCAGCTGCAGACCACGCTGCTGTGGTGTGTTAACACCTTTTTGCTTCATTTTGGTTTTATTTTATTGTGTTTTAATCTGGAAAGGAGACTTGCTCACAGACGGCTTCTACCCTTACCCCTCAGGTTTCAGCATATCTATCATCTATCTATCTATCTATCATCTCTCTATCTATCATCTATCTCTACGACTGCCCAAGAGCGCACAACACAATGTGTACTTGGGCTTGGTTCATTATTTAAATGTCAGCCAGTGTTATGTTTCCAAACGTTATCAGGAAAACATTTATCTCTACTAAATAAGCATCCTAGATCATTTTTGATCCGAATATGAAGAGCTCACATTTATTGATATTAAAAGTTTAGCATGTAGATGGGGGAGGGACAGATTGGGAATCTGAGACTAGCAGATGCAAACGATTATACAGGGAATGGATAAACAACAAGGTTCTACTGTAGAGCACAGGGAACCATATTTAATGTCCTGGGATAAGCCATAATGGAAAAGAATATGAAAAAGAATATATACGTATATATACACATATATAACTGAAATTAACACAACATTGTAAACGAGCTATACTTCAATAAAATAAAATTTTTTTTTAAAGTTTAGCATGTAGAGTCACTGGGCTAGAGGCTTTCCACAGGCTGTCTCAATTCCCTCTCACTATATGCTTCCGAAGCCGCTGCTGCTGTCGTCCTTACTTTACAGACGAGGGAAGTGGTGCCCAGAGCCGGGCTCCAGGCAGCCCCCCGCCGCTCACTCGTGCTGGCAGAGCCGGCATAGCGGGGATGTGGGAAAACTGGCTCCAAAGCCGGGCCGGCACCAGGGTGAGGGGAGGCACGGGTCCTGCTACAGTTCCAAAGCCGAACTCCCACTCGTTAGAGGCATGCACCTCAACAAAGGTCAGTAATCCCGGCCTTGTGTCAGTGGTTCATAACTTCTTTTTTTGCCTCATAGACTCTTTGAAGAACTGGAGGCCAGCTATGGACTCTCTCTCCAAAAAAAGTGTACATTCACACCACATATTCCATGCCATGCTGGGGGGTTCTTAGACACCCTGAAAAACCACTGCTCAAGAGGTTTCAATGATGTCCCCTGCAATAGTCTTTCTAGAGGAAATGAAACCTTTCTTACATTTGGGAATTTCTCTTTTCCCCTAAGGAGCAAAGCAAATAGCAAACTAAAAAAAAAATTTTTAAAAAAAGGAATAAAACAAACCAAACACAAGATAGCAAAAGCAGTCAATAAAATACCACTATTTTCCCCTCCAAAGGCACTCATTGACCAGCCAATAATTTTTCTCAATGTCTTTCTTTTAGACATCTTTAAGTTAGTGATGCATTTAAGTTTAAGCACCTATTAGAAAAGAAATATTACATTCATTTTATAGAGGAGGAATCTCAGACCTTCCCCTACCCCAACTCTGTTTTCCTTCCTCTTCCTCTATTTTACAAAAACCAGGTCACATAGCAAGGTGCTGGCAGAGCCTGGGTGAGCCTCCAAGCTCCTTGACACTCTGATTCAGTTTTCTTCCTGTTGCAGCCCATAATAACTACCCAACAGATAGGTAAGACATCTAGCACAAACTAACAAATAGGTAAGAGAGAAACTTGAAAAATTCTTCGTTTCTTGATTATATTTTACAATTGAATTTTTGTCTCACTCCAATTCTTTACCTGCTCATGCCAAGCCAACTTAAAAAATCGTGAGCAAAAAACCTCTCTGCCGTTCCTCTCCCTCCCCTTTTCACTTCTACCAGAAGGGGTTTTCAGCTAATTCCCATCCCTATGCCATGCTTATGTGGTCCACTTACTCAATCCCTACACACCCTTTGATATGTAGTTTAAATTCAATCTCCTGCACAAAGCCATTCCTAACTTTTCTGCTCCACGTTCATCACTTCTCTGAAGTTCTGCAGTGACTCTGCGTTGTGTCCTCTAATTCTATATTTGCCTTGTGTTTTTACCCCCTCCTGGGAATGGTAGTTAGAAAATTCTTGAACAATGTTCACTGGTTTAGAGGAACAGAGAGTAGGCGCTCAGAACTTACGTGATTCAAATACCAAGGCCATTCTTACATGGAAACGTTTATAATGTGAATTGCTGTTTTTCCATATTGCTATTCCTACAAAACCTTCCTAACTCACCCTCTTCCTGTCTCTAAGCAATCTAAAACACGGATTATATCACCTTAGTTGAATCCTTCCGAAGATTCATGGCTTAAAAGAATCAGTCCTTCCCCTGACAAAGGCATTCAGTACTCTGGGAACATAGTCCAATTTCCCCTCAGACCTCATCAGTACTTTCCCACACTGCAGCCTTAACTCTAGTCCAAGACGGCTGTGTGAATTACTTGCTTTCCTGTAACTTCTAACCATTTCACGGAAGCAGCGCTCTCCTCATATTTCCTCTGTTGCTTTAATTTTTGGTTACTAGCCCTGCATTTCGATTCAAGGTTTAGGTCAAGGATGTCTAGAAACCCTTGTCATCTCCTGCCTCCCGTACAACTTTGCTGTTACCAGAATATTTTTATACTCCTTGTAATAAACTAGTTTTCTCAATGACTGTGCAGTGCCAGTTGAAGAAATTTTACCTCCAAAGTTCAGATAAGGAAACCCAGGTTTAGGAAGATTAATACATTTGTCCAAGAACACATGATCAGTGACATGTAAAGCTAACAAGTGTTCTCAACCAGGGGTGATTTTGAGCTTCCCCTCCTTCCCGGGGAAACCTGGCAATGTTTAGAGACACTTTCAGCTGTCACAACTGGGGCAGCATCACGGGCCGGGGGGAGCTGTTACTGGCATCAAGTGAGTAGAGGCCAGGGATGCTGTTAAGCATCCCACAATGCACAGGGCACCCACACAGCACAGAATTACCTGGTCCCAAGGGTCAATCGTATGGAGGCCGGGAAACTGTGAGCTAGACCCCCAGCAGAGTTGTTTTTTCCTACTTGCTATTCTATATTTCTGTTCTCCGTAAATCAGAGTGGTTTGGGTTTGAGGCACAGCTAGGACTTTGCTAGTCAAGGGACCGAACCGACTACTAGTCAATATGACACTTTTGTGTGAATTAGAAAAAGGAGCCCTTCCTCAAGATATTTTACTGCCACCTGCTGGCATATTGTCCTAATATCTCTGCAAATCTGCATTGACTGTGGGGGACCTGGCACCTCGCCCAGGGTCACGAATGCACGACTTGCACTAGCGTTAAGTGGAGGCTCCCTGGGGAACGCTGGGTAAGTTACATAACCCCTCCAGCCCTCGGTTTCCACCGCGGAAACACAGGGATGACGACCTCTCTCTTGCTCCATGGAGGATTAGCTATAATATATGTATAAAGGCCCAAGCACACGGCCGGCACATGGTAGGAGAGACGTGAATGGCACCTAGCTGGTACCTATCCAAGAATATTTTCTCCTCTTTGCCACAGGCAATGCAGTCCTGTTCAGCATGTGGACCGAAAGCATGTCTGCAAATGATTTCAAAAAGACACGAGTGAGTTCAACTGGACATTTTGCTTTCCTCAATGCCTTCTTAATCACCTAAGACCCGACTTTCTTCTCACATAGTACTTAAGAAACGTCAGAGAGGCAACCGACATACCTAGGAACCCAGACAGGGCTCTGTCTTGACCCAATGATTAGGCAGATGATTCTACAGCTTCTCTTATATCTATAGTCAATCAAGGCTGACACCCAGACGGGTAATATAACTACTTAACAATTATGAGAATTACAGTATATGCTTTGAAGAGCTGTGTCTGCTGAAAGAAGGTGGCAGTGCCATATTATGAAACCTGAAGCCAGCAGAGGTTTCACTAATAACTGCTATAGAGAGAAACGGATAACTCAGGAAGGTTCCATTCTCACACTGATAGGGAGGGTGAGGATAAGAAAGGGAGAACTGCCTTTCTGAAAAAAAATACATATAACCATGGCCTTTGGGAAAGAAATCTGACAAACACAGAAATGAATCCACAACACAGCTGTGTTCTGCTTAACAGGATTTAAAATAAAAGCTTCTGGGATAAGTAAGCTTGGAATGCCCTTGCCGCCTTCTTGTTGATTTACAATGCATGTCCACATATTAAAGGGTCTGAGATCTCCTGGGGAATCCAAGGTCAGGGAGAAGTATGACTGCATGGTTTCAAGAAGGGAAACAGGTCTCTCGTTAAGGCAAAGATTAAATAGGCTGCTTGCTAACAGGTCACTTAAAATTGTCCAAGGGAGAAACTGGAAAACACCTTGAAGCACAGGAGTATGACCAAAGAGAACCAGAGCCCAAGACCTCAGATGGGGGGCCAGGTCCAACAAGAACGTCCCAAAAGGGCCCAGAGGACTGTGCAGAACCTGTCTTTAGCCGTTCGTACCACGTGGCACTGAGATACATGGCAACAGTCAATAGATCTGACTTTTCAGTTCTCTCTCCACCTGGTTTTGAAGCAGGATCCACCCTCCATCGCACTGAGCCAGTCCCTATTTTGGGGGGAGGGGTGAAGGAGAGAAAGCACCTCTAAGATGGAAGATCCTAGACTTCTAGCCATAAGGCACATGGGCGCTCCAGAATGAAATGGAAGAATGAAGAGGTGACACCATGTTTGGGCTTCAAGGTAAAGCAGCAGATCAAGTGAGTTACAAGGACAGCCATCTCCCCCCGCCTCCTTTACTCCATTTTCCTCATGCTTGTAAGCACCTCTGTAGCTCACATTCGTCTCCTTCACACAAATGGAAATTCAGGGTCTTGAGTAAAGCATCATCATGGAAAATGACAGCCTCAGTTGGAAGCATCCTTGCAACACACAAGGAAGTTAATGGCCAATGCGCTCTTAGGAACGGTCCCTCCGGGGAGGGGGGAAGCCTGCATTAGTTCTCTTCCTACATAGACACATAGGCCAGGAAAGGGAAGTTTCATTTTCTCCAGGTGAAACATCTGACCAAATTGGTAGCGCTCCTTTTTTTTTTTTTTTTAAAGTTGAAGTATAGTTGATTTACAGTATTGCGTTAGTTTCAGGTGTATAGCATAGTGATTCAGTATTTTTACAGATTATATCCCAGTATAGGTTATTACAAGACAGTAGGTATAATTCCCTGTGCTACACGCTATATCCTTGTTGCTTATCTACTTTATGTATAGTAGTTTGTATCCGTTAATCCCACTTCCCGAATTCATCCCTCCCCGCATCTGTCTCCCGTTTGGTAACCGCACGTTTGTTTTCTATGTCTGTGAGCCTGTTTCTGTTTTGCATAGACATCCATTTGTATTAGTTTTTAGCTCTCCCTTTTAAAACAGGAAAAAGGAAGAACCAGAGCATCTGCTGCGGTGGCGGTGGGGTGCGCACCTCTTGCCCGTCTTTGCTGACATTGTCCTCGGCGTGCCTGGCCACGATGGAGAGGAACTGCAGCAGCCGGTGGAGCGTGTCGCAGTTGCAGGGAGGTAGAAGGTAGATGAGGAGCTGCAAGGTGCCCAGCTGTTCCTCAGGCTCCAACACTAAGCAAGGCAAAGAGAGGCGCTCCGAGTGAGTCAAAGGGGGACGTCATGCCCTTCACGCTCAACTGCCTTCAGAAAGGGATTAGCACGGCAAGTCACATTTCATTCCTTCACCCACTCTCCCGTTGCTTTAGCAATTGAACAGTAAGGTTCTATGAGGGATACAAAGATGAATTCGACCTGGGGAAATGTACCATCCAGAGAAATCCTTGTAATCCAGGTTAGAAAGGTAAATCCACGTCCCTTACTTTCTTCTCCCTCTTTCCCCTGGTATAAACCATCACATACTTTATGGATGACAGTCTTTCATGGTAGTTAACTATGTGCTGACAGTGACTGAGAATCTGTGAATGTTCTTAAATTTGAGTTTAGAAGACATTTGAGGCCCTTGTCTGTTGAGCAAAGTATAAGAGGTAGACTTTTTGTTGGCGATAACCAACAAAACGGCCCAATGTCAGTGTCTTCTCTCTCTTTTGTGAGCCTATCTTAACTGCAGCATGGATGAAGAAATTCATGGAGGCTGAAACCGTTCTGGTGGTTCCTCCTCCCTCTCCCCGTCCTTTTCCCCTGTGTGGGATCTGTGTCTCTAGCCCTGAAGCAGCCACATTGAAAGTACTGACACTGGGCGATGCCATCGCGCTTTCCCTGGAATGTTTCCTGCCCCCCCAGCTTTCTCACTCTAGGTTCCAGGAATGCAAACTCATTTTTAGGCCCAGACTCAATGTGAACTCTCTCTGTTTCTCCAAAGCATCAATTTATAGCAATTTCTACCATCCTAGAGTCGTTTGAAGGCATCCCAAATTTTTCTTGGCTACTTCCATTTGTTTTATTGCAACTTTCTACTTGCTAATTCTCCCCAGGGTAAATCTCAGAAAATTCCCCAAATAGCCCGCTCATTAGACACTGATAAATAAGGGCAAAAAAAAAAGCTATTAGAAAACACATGCATAAGGTTTTGATGAATGAGTGGGACATCCCAGTAACCCAGGAACACATTCCTGCAAATGGCTGCGTTACGCACAGAGAGTATTGATGAAAGCTGTGTACAGCTCCCTGGTGAGAAGGGGGTCCGGCATGTCCCTCAGGAACTCCTTCAACAAGGCAGCCACGTCATGAACGCTGTGCTCTTCCTCCAGGGACACGTCAACCCCACGGTCAAATTCCTCACGTAACTGGAAAGACAACGGTTCAAGTGGCAGTCTCAGAACACCATACGTCAATGTTCAGCGCCTAGCAAAAGAAGTGCTATGACATGCAGCAGCTGGTATTAAGTTTACCCAGACCCCAAGAAGGAGGAGCAAACAACATGTCACCTTGATCTACAAAGTCTATGCAAACCCAGCCATGAATATATATATATATATATATATATATGAAATGAATTATTAAATCAAAGTATCTGTGCGTTTACTGTTAACGATGCAAGCAGAAGGGCTTGATAACGACATCCAGAAGGTTGGGAGGAAGAGCTAAGGGGTTAGGTCAATTCTAACTGTGGGAGGGAGGAATTAATCTATTATACAGTGGTTTTGCACGGCAGCAAATTTACCATGTTGGAATTTTGACATTTTCTAGAAATACTCGACAAGAAAGCAAAGAGATATTTCTGTAAACAATGAAATTAAAAACCCTGATAGGGGCTTCCCTGGTGGCGCAGTGGTTGAGAGTCCGCCTGCCGATGCAGGGGACGCGGGTTCGTGCCCCGGTCCGGGAAGATCCCACATGCCGCGGAGCGGCTGGGCCCGTGAGCCATGGCCGTTGAGCCTGCGCGTCCGGAGCCTGTGCTCCGCAACGGGAGAGGCCACAACAGTGAGAGGCCCGCGTACCGCAAAAAAACCCAAAAAACAAAAACAAAAAAAAACCCCAAAAAACCCCTGATAAACCATTTGTGACTAAGCCTTGAAAGATGACAATAACGAAATAAAATCTGCCTTAGATTTGTCAAAGTAGCCTTATTAACATTTTCCAAGAAGATTTCCTGCTTTCATCATTATACTCAGTCCTTTAGAGTTTATAACAGTAGGAAAACACAATAGCAAGAAGAGAGTCATAACTCTACACCCTATTTTCATCTCGGACAGCTCAACTTCTCTTAGGTATTGTTTGTTCTCTGCTGTTAAAATAATTTTGTGAGTTCATGAATGTACTCTAGGCAATAAACTTCTGTAAGTGTTCATTTGCTGTGTCATTCATTCACCCATTCATTCAGCAAAGATGTACTGCACACTTACTGTGTATGGCCTTGTTACAGGTCCTCAAAATACGGTGACGAGTAAAGAGGCAAAGCCCTCCCCCTCCTCCAGCTCTCAGGCTGACAGACAGGTGATAAACTGGTAATCCCACCAATGATTAATTAGCTCTTTATACTGTGACAGTTGTTCTCAAGAAAAAGTGTAGGATGCTAAGAAGTGATATACCAAGATCTAATGGTGAGTTAGAGCATATTTCACACTTGAAATCTAACCACTAATTCTATATGTATTTTTGAGAATCCTTACGTAAATCTCCATGCAAAGGTTTTCCCTTTAGTGGATCCAGATATAACTGAGGAATAATTTCTGTCACTAGCCACCTCGCCACCTGACAAGAATGCCTGTTGCTGTCCCGAATCGCACATCAATTCCAGGCAACTCATCCTTAGTGTGTATCGGGCAGCCAGAATGAAGAAGGCTTCCATCAGCACCACTCCTAATCGTGGTCATCTAAACACACCATGTTTTTCTTCTGAGCGCACACGCACACGCACACACACACATGCAGAAAGAATGGATCGTGGGAAGAGCTTGGTCTAAACTGCGTGCTCCTGAATTAAATTACTTAATCTCTCTAAGCCTCAGAAGAAGTGGGTGAAAGGGCCTTGTCTCCCAGCTGGTGGGCGGATTCAACGAGACAACGTTGATAAAAATATTCTGCAATTCTGCACAGGTGAGAGGCCTAAGAAATGTTATTACTATGCTAACTTTCTTCCTGCTAATCTTACTGTGAAATGTTAAATGTTCAATAGTATCTTATGTGACTATTACAAATAAAACCAACCAACCAACCAAACAGAAAACATACTTCTTTTGAAAACCCCTTTTGTCTTGACAAAAAAAGAAAGACATTATGAGGAGACACTTATTTCAGTTAGTTTCAATAATATGAACAAATAATGTTTCTTCAGCTTCATCCAACTAAAAATTATTTTCATTTGGCTTCATTTTTGAATTGCTGGGTTCCTTACTTCTTTCTGTTGGCACCAACAGAGGGAAAATAACATTTTAATTTTCTTTTAGCCAACAAATGAATTCTTTTCTCAAAGGATGGTTTGCCTTTTCTGAAGCCGTCATGAACACAGATACCTGCCTGGTCATAGGAGCCTATTCCTGAAGCTCTCATATCAAACTTCTTTTGCAAGAATGCTGCAGAGTGCAGAAGGAAACTGAGGGGTACAGTCCCCACATGGAAAATGAACTGGGGAATCAATGGGACCTTGGAAAAGTAATATGAATTATTTATTTTCGAGAAAGTAAAGCTATAAACATAGTATTTTAAAAGAAGAGATATTAATGGCATTACTCATGTCTCATTTTAGTAAAAACGGGTGCTGTACAATTGTTTGCTATTTACGATCACTTACTGATCAGGTACTCTCCGAATCTCCTACATTTACAGTGTCAGTAAGATGTTTATAAATTAGTTTCATTTGGCTGTACATGCGGTGGGCACGGCCAGATGTTTTGCTTTCAGTTGTATGATCCTAACTCTTTCACGACCTTTCTGAGATTCTGAGTTGTTGCCTTTCACTTCCTGGGACTCAATTATACTATAATAGGTGGGAGGGTACAGAAAAGATATTCAGAAATGAATTTGCATGAGCTTGAACTTTGCACGATGTAATTCAACTAAAAGTCAGGTGAAATGTACAATATAATCTTCACTTTTCACTTACTTGTCTCACTCTCTTTTTTGAGCTTCCAACTCGGAATATCCCCACTGTCTGGAGGCCTGCAAATAAGCAAACAAAATCGTCAGTCCTGTTTTGTGGCTTGAAACTGGAGGAAATCAAAATAGATATAAAAGGGAATGCCAGCACCACGCTGCAACATGCAGGGCAGTATAGTAACTTGACAGTGTGCACTAATGCTTCTTTATCCCGCACTAGATTCACCAGGTACCTAGAGGTTAGCCCTGAAAGTACCAGGATCATTTTACGTTAAATGTTTCTGATGAAAAAATTTTCTTGCGTTATTATGTATTTCCACACTTTCTCCATATGAAAAAAATAATGTAACATTTTCTTCATCATTCAGAATAAACATGAATTTTCTATGAATTTCCAGCCCTTTATCAATTTTAAAATAGACATTTCTTGCTTTACTGATCATAATTAAAACATGTACTTATTAAAGAAAATCTATAAGGTGCAGAAAAATGTAAAAAATAATATACTTTAAAAAATACCTGATGCAGAAGTAATGACTTAATATTTGAGTTTATTTCTGTTCAGTCTTTTCTCCATGAAAAAAAAATATCGGGGGTAGAATGCTGCTGCTTTTACTCAATATTATGCCACAATAATTTTTTATGCCAGTAAAAATTCTGTCAATGTCATTTAAAATGGATGCAAAATACTCTACTGCATGAATGTGCCACAATTCACTTCATATTCTCCTCTGAATGACAATATAGCTCCCCGCAACATATATGCACTTGTTTTGATACCATAACTAGCCCTATTAGGAACAACTCTGTACATAGGTCTCAGTTTACATTTCTGATTGTCTTAAGATCATGTCCTAGAAGTGGGATTATGGGGCCAGTGCATGAAAAAGAGTTATCCAGCCCCAAATGTCAGTAGTGCCAAGGCTGAGAAACTCTTTGCTCTAAAAAATTAGGTCTCTTAAAAGAAACATAATCTACCACAAGTTAGACATTTCAACAATAGTTCCTTAATATCATTAAATATCCAGTCAACGTTCACATAAGGTTCACAAACTGTGATAGGCTGGCGAGCCTTGTAGTCTCTTAATGTGTTTGTTTCCCCCTCTCTGTTTATATGATTTCCTCGTAATTGGTTTGAGGAAGAAATAGCACTGATTTCCCACTGTAGATTTTCCCACTGCCTGGATGTAGACACTCTGTGGTGTCATTTATGTGCTCCTTTCTCCCCTTCATTTCCTCTAAAGAGATAGTTAGAGCCAGAGTTTTCTCTGATTCAGGTTTGGACTTGGGGGCAAGAAGACTTCACAAGAGGTATTATGCACTTCCTTAAGGTGGCACAGAGGGTCTGCATGACTCTCCTTTCCTATGCAAGCCATGAGTCACTGCCACTGATGATCATTGTCTACGTTTATTGTTTCATTGGTGGCTCATCTTCTCTTCATTTGGGATAATGAGTTACAAGGCTGATGGCAGATTGTAGCTGCCAGGGGTGGCTTGTAGCCACATGAAGAGAGCTGCTGTGAGAGTCCACAGACCGTGAAACATAGTCAACACTCCAGCAATCAGACTCACGCTCTCATGGCATTATTTGCATCCTGAATCTACCTGTTCCTGAATCTAGATATAATATTCATACTTCCAGCATGTAAGTGGGAATTTGGGGGGCTGCTTTGCTTAATCTGCTTTTATCTGGGTTCTTCTCTCTTGCCACGGCAAGAGTTCTGACTAGTCCAATATATAATGATATTGGAAAGAACTGAAATCTTTACAACATTATTTCTTCCCATCCAGAAACAAAGTAGATATCTTAATTTATTTCTTAGTTTCTTAACATTTCTTGGTAAAGCTTTGCAGTTTTTGTCACAGAAGTTTCTTACTTCTTATTACAGATATTCTACGTAACTATACGTTTGATATTAATATAAATGAATTATTTTATTGTTATAGTACATAACCTATTATTGCTCTTATATAAGACATGGATATCTTTTTGTGTGTTTATTTTATGGTCTTGCCACATTGTGTATTGTGTATAAGACTTTTAAAATTGGTTTTCTAGAATTTTTCAGTTAGAAACGATAATTTCTATAAATATCCCATTTATCACTTTTATTTCTTATGAGCGTTATCCTGAATTTCCAGAATAATTTGAGAGAATCATGCTGAGAGGCTAGTTATTGCTGACTTGCATAAGTACATCTTGGTGCTTTGCACTTGGGTGGAATTTTGCTTTGCATCTATTCTCAAAAGACTTGTGTTCCTTCCTTGTTGCTGCCATCAATTCATCTGCCTTATAACTGAGTCCAGCCCCCAGCCTAATCTATTGCTTCTACCTCTCTGGGAGCTTGAAAACAGGATAATCAAGGTGTTAGAATCAAATACAGAATTATATTTCTTCACCTACAAAATGAGCAAAATAAGTATCCACCTCAAAAGTTGTTCAGTGATTCAATTAATGAATGTATATAAAATACTTAGAATTGTATCTGGCATCTACTATTATACAGAGAGATATAGGCCCTAACTGAACTAAATAAGGCTTTTTGTGCAAAACAGAAAACTGTAATATAATAGGAGGTCTTAGCAATTTTAATTTTGGCTGCATTTATTTTCTTGTTGGTCCGATGGTTTCCAAGTGGCTGAAATTTCTACATAAGTGAGATATCACATAAGGGCACTTTCTTCCCAGGTGGGACTATTCCTTTGCCTGAAGTCCTCCATTCTGTTCAAAAATGCCCATTTCTGTGTCACTATTTCCTAAATTATAGTATTTTTCCACTCAGTAAAAGTGACTGTGATTCCAAAAATAACTAGCTAGTGACTGATTGCTATAATTTCTATGTATCAATTGATTATAACCTGTTTTAAGTTTTTTAAATTAATTAATTAATTAATTTTAGGTTGAGCAGATGACAGCCTTCAGACAGCCAATGCCATTCTCTGACATAAGCCTTAGAGTCATTTTCCTCAAAGAGAAGATACAATCTAGGCATCCAGTAACCTTGACTTGAGACAGTCACTGTTAAAAACAGGTGTCCATCAAAAAAGGCATAGATCTGGCAAAGAAATGTGACTTTGCTGTACCCTGTGCCAGAAATGGATATGATCGCCTTTCTCTCCTTTTTGTCAGAAGCTGAAATGGAAACTAGAACCAGGGCACCTGAATCTCAGGCTTAGGGAATTCAAGTAATGAGGGCAGGCATAATAAGGAGGCGGCCCCACCCTAAAATCAGCCTACATCCTTTAAGTAGAAGAGAGTTGGACTCTTTGTTATATTGTCTGGGTTTTTTTTTTTTTTTGGTCGTTTTTTTTGTTTGAAATGTGTGCTTCGGGGAAATTAAGGATGCTTAAAGGAATTTTGGCCTAATAGTGGAGAAGGCATTTGGGTGAAGTAAAAGTGAGGAAGGGTGGCGTACACGAATATATAGATGGAGTCAAGATAACTGTCCAGGACCAATTGTTTTTGTTTGTTTCTCTCTCTCTCTCTGTTTTGTTTTTGTGTGTGTGTGTCCAAGACCAATTTGGGAGAGAATGAAAAGGTCTTTGACAAATGTCTATGAAGCTAAAGTGAATCAAACTCTCTGCTACCCATTTCAAACACTGGCAAATGAAGTCTTACAAAAGAATTGTTTTTGAAATTTGCTCTTTTATCACTGGTTTAAAGTGACCAAGATTAGTATCTGTTTGAATTTGAAACTATCTCTTATTTTTCCAGAGCCATTTGGTCTAAACATCATGGAAACTCAGAACAGAATCAGGGCCTTGAAAGATCATGTAGGTTATCTTCTTTCCTTTAGGCCCTAAACTGCATTGTAACTATTTCCCCCGCACCCCCCCAAAAAAGTGAACTTCCCTGTTTTTTAGTAATCTTAAAGGAAATGTTATTTTACAAATTATAATTCATGAAAATTTATTTTCAAAAAGAAAATACAAAGACATGCCAAGTCTTCTTTCACAAAAGCAGTTACTCAACCTGGCACTGCATTTTTGCATGGTTAGAGTAGAATTTTCTCGTTTAGAATTCTTTATAGCGCTACAGTTCACTCTCTACATTCTCTATAGGGAAAAATTATAATTATAAAAGTATGAGTCGCTTTTTCTACCTCGTAGTAAAGTTTAGGCTGAATTTAAATATTCATGTAAATTCTTTAGGTGCTAAAAGCAACTAAAGAACTCTAGTTGCTAAGCTATTTTGAAAAATAATTCTGTTCAAGTAATACTGATTGAAACATTTACATTGTGTTATCATGATACTAAGTATTGGGAATTCAAAATGTCTAAGATATTTTTATTGATGTCCTGTTTACTTTCCAAGGAGAAGAGACAGATAAGAATGTACACTCATACATATACATATTGAAATTTTGTATAAACAAAGTTTCAATACATATTACTTATATTAAGTCACCCATATGATATCTAGTGATTTCCATATATAATGAATTGATTAAGAGACCTGGACATATCCTAGTCATTTTTATAAAGTCCCACTTTTATTAGAAAGAAATAGATGAGAATGTCAAGAGTAGTTATATCTATATGATAGCCTCAGAATTTGCTTTTCTGTCTCTTTTTTTTTCTCTATTATGATGTGTATATTACTTTTATAGTAAAAAAGCAATTACAGTCATGTATGTCAATTATTTCTCAATAAAACTGGAAAAAAGAAGCAATTATAAACTCTTCTCACGTCCATAGAACGCATGCTAACATTATAGCAAACAAATTCAGATCGTAGACATGGCTGTTTGATGAGCCAAAAGTCTAAAGTTCCGCAAAAATTTTAAAGAGCTGTAAAGTCAGCGTATTAAGTGGAACTGAGTTTCCAAAACGGTCACGATGAAGAAATCTTAAGTGGACAGCTTTCCACAAAAATGCAAAGAGCAATATAGAAAGAAACCTATTGTCCAAAACTATGTATTTTCTATTCACTTAAGGAATGGTTCTCTAATCTGTTTTTTTTCTGTAAGAAGCTGGACTATTATTTTTTAAAGGAAGCCTTGTGGAACCTCAATGTATAAAAAAGATGAAAGTGGCCCTGCTTTCTTTGCAGGGGGTCCTGAGGATAGCCCCAGCCCAACAGACCTTGCCCTCCCCTCAATTCCTTGATCTCCAGGGTCACTTCTGAGGACTCTTTAGGGCTGCGGAGCCTGAATACCATCAGGTGGATTCGCGCCGCCCCAAATCTGGTTCAGCCCTACTGGGGATAAGCAAACGTTCATGTTTGTAAATTTTCTTTGCAAAGGAAATTTTGGCCTAGAGCCTGATCAAATGAACATAGAATTGGAATCGGGTGCTTGAATGAATGATGCCCGAATACATGAAAGTCTTCAGTACTTGACTGCTGGCAAACAATTTTGCTTACCATGTTTTTCTAGATGTTGACAGCAGCTGTCCACCAGCCTGGGGACCTGTCTGTAAATGGGATTCAGACTGAGTTTCTTATCTCTGGCTTTTTCTTTTTTGCTTTGAGCTTCGGCAGGCAAGGAGAGCTGTAACGCTTCTAGCAGTCGAGACTGATTGTCGTCAAGATCGGTGATAGAATCCACTGACATTGCACCCTGCAAATTATACACAGACATGAACACAGAGTGCACATGGAGAAAATAAAAACTGCTTCCCCCAATGCCATCCAATAAATCCTTTTGCCCATGACCACTAATCACACTCGAAATAATACTGTTTAATTGTGCGGTTTGTATTTTCAAAGGAAAAAAGGTTAGGAAACCTCCACAGCATAGGGTAAGGTAATGACAGTTACAATTTCAACAATAGACAACTTCTTCCAAATGGAAGACAAGAGATGGCAAACATACAATTAAAATATTTTGACCCAACCACTTCATTCCTTGAAACAAGAAAAAAATCACATACTTGACGAATGAGGTAAAGTCAGAGAACTCTTGTGAAAAAAAAAGAATAATTCAACTCTCGAAAGTAGATTTTAAAATAGGAGGATTCCATAAACAGTCTTAGTTTAGTTTTCCCCAAGACGTGACACAATGAACTTTATTAGGGGAATAGTCCCAGGAGACAGCTGTAGGGAAGTAGGGAAATGAGAAAGGGAAGTGAATGCAGCTAATGAAGGGGGCATCACCAGGCCTGTGACAAGCCTGTGGGCCGCTGGAGCCCAACTGCCCTGGGGACCTGGGAGACCGTGTAGACCATGCACCCCAGAGCTATTCCTGCTAAGGAGTAAGGGAGTTGGGGGTATTTATACCACGAGTCTCAAGAGTCATTGATTAAAGACAACTTCTGGTAGGGGTGGGGAGGTGACATTAACGCCTTGCTACTCGCAGCCCGTCGTCTCTATGGGTGGGCGCCTCTGGCCATCGGAGAAAGCCCCCAGCCAAGAGATGAGGTAATGACAGGTGGAAGGAGGGCTGGCACTCTAGGAATGGTAAAAGGCTGAGGGTAAGGCTGCAGGGCACCACTCATGCCTGTATGGCCACCCACCCTTTGCTGAAGCATAGAGGAAGAAGTTGGCTGCTAGCAAGGCCTGGCCAGAGGGGAGGGCATTTGGGACGCCCATTGCCTGGGCTCTAGATTCTCAGAAAGCTCATATGTGGCATTTTGGTGTCATTGCCACATAGGCTTATATAAACAGTCTGAGAGACTGTGCCAGGATTGGAAGAACAATTCTCTTGTCTGTAAGGTAGAGAAAGTGATGGGGGTCTGAATATGCCAACTTAGCTTTACACACGGTGAATCCCTGAAAACAGTGGTGGGTGGCTCAGGTGCCCCTGAGTCTTGGAGAGGTTCTAAATGTTGGAGGCTGATTGAGAACTGCAGATTTTAACTGGGAAGTGCCTCAGGGTTTTGGTTTTTTGGTGTGTTTTTTTTGCGGTACGCGGGCCTCTCACTGCTGCGGCCTCTCCCGTTGCGGAGCACAGGCTCCGGACGCGCAGGCTCAGCGGCCATGGCTCACGGGCCCAGCCGCTCCACGGCATGTGGGATCCTCCCGGACCGGGGCACGAACCCGCGTCCCCTGCATCGGCAGGCGGACTCTCAACCACTGCGCCACCAGGGAAGCCCGTGCCTCAGGTTTTAACTAGGGCAGTAGTCAATGGCTGGAGGTGGCAAAGATTTGGGGCTTCAGGTGAAAGGCAAAGGAGAGATCTCCCAGTGACCTAGGAAGTTTCAGACATGCTAATCACCTGACTAAGCTAATCACCAACCAATTTGCCTGGAAACTCAGCTTTCCTGGATTGAAATTTGAAATGCCAAATAATAGCACACTGCCTGGAACATAGTACTCACTTAATAAATGGTACCATATTATTACAGTATTGATTTGAAAGAGGACATGTGTGTGTGTGTGCGTGTTTCTACAGTTACGTTTGAGAAAAAAGCCATGTTCCGTTGGTAGAAAAAAATCTCATTGCTTATGAAGACCAGCAGCAAGTTCACTCGGCCAGGCATAGTTCTTGGATGAGATGAAGAGATTAACAAAGACACCTGGCCCTGCCCTCGAGCCTCAAAGTCTCATGGGAAATTCTGGTACCACAACAGAAGGTTACACTAGAGTAGGATCAGTGGTGATGTTGTAGAATGTTCTGGATATCACGGGTAAGCAAGGAGAGGCACCCAATATCTTTGAAAGAGGTCAGGGAAAGGCTGTGAGGGGTGTGCCAGGTGCCTTGGGGCCGGTGCAAATTCTCCCTGAATGGGGTTGTTGACAGATACCTGGACACAAACTGCATTTCCAGTTTTCACATGAGCCAAGACTCAGAGAATAACCTTAGAACTCTTCCGTTGTCCTGACATCGGGGTCAGAGCAAACACTGGTTAACTCACCCTCCTCCTGGCCCGAGGAGCCGGCTCCGGGGTACTGGGGGACGTTGACTCATTTGGTGTTTCCGAGGTGGAGCTGAGAGATGAGTTACTGCTTGAGAGTTCTTTGTTTTGTCTTTTATTTCCAAATGGGAGGAGGGAAGCCACAAAATCGGAGGCATCCTTCTGCTCGCCCCTCTGCGAGTCCTGCTTGAGTTTATAGGCCCGGTCGTTTGCGATGACTTGGGATAAGGGCATTCCAAACGCCTGTGGGATGAACTCTGGAATCAAAAACCAAACATTCACTTTCAGAGAAAGACTGCACCAGGGGAGACTCTCAGTCATGTTGCAGATCAAAGGGCAGACAAATTCCAACGACTGTTTTCTGAAGAACTGATTCATCCATCAATATACGGAGATGACTGTTGAGTTTGTCAGAGTGGCTGACGTTTCTATCTCAATAAAGAAAGCTAGGATGTATAAAGAGCATGGGTTTTAAAAATCTAAGCCTCGAGTTTTTCTCGACGTATCTCAAGTATGTTGAAAGGAAATAACTTTATAGAGAAGGGTGACATTTTTTGATAGGATGAACATAATACTTCATCCTCGTGAGTAAACGGTTTTACAAAATGTGTCTTTGATTGATGTCTCAAGAGCCCCCAAAGCTTACAAGGCCTGAGAAGACTCTGTGCGTATACAGTCATTCAACTGTCACTTACTAATACCTACTGTGTGCCGTGTCAAGGTATGCAGTGAGGAGTACAAAGCTTACAGAAGGTCCAGTCCTCGCTCTTGAAGGGTTCAGAGTGTGGGGTGAGGTGGGGACTGGAGAATCAGATACGTAAATAATTGCAGTTGTGTCTATCATCTGTGTAAGAGAGAGATGCCAAAATTTACTGAAATTCAGGTAAGTGGCTACACTCTGAGGTTCCCAGTCAAAGAGCTTCCAACATGTGAAATGACAACTCAAGAGACAGAGGAGCAGCTTGGGAATAAGTTTGTTCTTTTTTTCTTTGTGTTCTTTGTTCCCACATGCTGCCTCCAATTGCTGGGTTAGGGCTGTCACGCTCATGATCTATACTCAAGCCATTCTCCAGGCCACATGAAGAAGTGGATTCTCACCACTAGATATCCGGTGAAGAGCCCAGAATATAATTTATTAAATCCTCTAGTAAGGACAATTTGGGGGAAGGAGCATAATGCAGAAACCTACGGCTTTATTTGGAGATGTATACACAATTGCATTCTGCATCTCTAGAGTAAATCCACTTGTATACACGCACATTGTAAGCACGCTGATCCTTAGGGCCAAGCATTTTATTCGTAATATTTTAAATTCATGCTGAAAGCATCAATAATTATATTAAATGCATTATTTCTTTGAGACTAAAAATTACGTCTCCTAGCAGCAGAAAACTGGAGTCTAGCCTCTCCCTTGTTTTTATAACCCTTATGAATAAACCAGAATGAGCAAGGGAAAACAATTCTGAGGTTGAAAATGCTAACATTAAATCAGGTGGAAAGAGGCCCTAAAAGGTTTTCCTCTTTGATCCACGGCAACATTTTGAACATCCCGGGGCTAACGGTCAAGTCTGCATTAAAAGCAGAAATGGCACTTGAGGGCTTCCCTGGTGGCGCAGTGGTTGAGAGCCCGCCTGCCGATGCAGGGGACACGGGTTCGCGCCCCGGTCCGGGAAGATCCCACATGCCGTGGAGCGACTGGGCCCGTGAGCCATGGCCGCTGAGCCTGCGCGTCCGGAGCCTGTGCTCCGCGACGGGAGAGGCCACAGCAGTGAGAGGCCCGCGTACCGCAAAAGAAAAAAAGAAAAAGAAATGGCACTTGAAAAGCCTGAACCTCTTGTTCTATCAAAACATGCAATTCATTTTGAAGTGAAAAATCAAAACTTCAGCATTTCGGGATTTTTCAGAGGATGCTTATCATCCTCTATAAGTTTGTGAACTAGTCGGCATACGTGAATGCAAAAAACAATTCAGCCATTTGTTTTGAGGGATCAATGTGGACAGTGTAGCAAGATCCAATACTCACTACTGATAAAAGGTCATTTCCACTACTAGCAAAATCAGAAACCAAAGGGGACACCTCAGGGTTTATTGTGTAAATCAGTGCTATCTTGTCTATGGGAATAATCAAATAGTCTTCCTTCAAAAAGCTTGGGGCAAATCTAGGAACATGCGTATGGCAAGGCTGATAGCTACTTGGAATATATAAAAACTATTGGTGGGTAATGATAGCAGAAAGGACACTGATAAATGTATCAAGTGACCTGCGTCTGCTCAAGCAGGCATACTCATAGCACGGATTTAATGTGACATGAGGACTATTGATTCCTCTCCTAGACATTTTTTCCACATAAAGGAAACCAACCAGACTCGGCTAGAGATCTCTAATATCCTTGGAAAAAAGAAGCAAGATGGTTTCCTTTGGTATCTGTCATTTTTAATATCTAGAAGTCTGCCGCTCTACTTGTAAATTGGAATAACTGAATAGAAATTAAACAGATGGAATACATGAAGTCATTCTCCCCAAATGACTCTTCTATTTCTTTTCTTACTTCTGCTTTTCTCTAACAGGCTTTCTTTCCTGGCTGAGTTTATTTATTCTTTCAGTGGTAGTGTTTTGATCTCGTCTCTTTAGTTTCGCGTTGCTTTCTCCAGAGAACTCTCTCACAAGCTTCAGAAAGGAGACAGCTCTCTCTATGCTCTAAACTTGTGTCACAGTGTCTAGGCCCTGGAAAATTCTAGGCAGGGTTCCTTGAATGTGATTGCTTCTCAAAATATGGGTATTGTGAAACTGAGGACTCGGCCCAAGGCTGTTGAGCAAAACCCTCCTTTCTGTGTAAATAAAGTGTTGGGCACACATGCTTATCTGTGGGTTCAAAGCTCTTCTGTTGGGGAGGAGAAGGGAACCTACAGACTCTGTGTTGATAGCAGCTAATAAATTTGATAATGGGTTTTTCAAACCATAAAAATATTACCCAAGACTCAGTGTTCTGGGCCCAGGGACTGTGTGTATCGTGTTCTAATCTATAGTATGTGTTTACTAAGGAGACTGCATCCCCTGCTGTCCTCATTGGTAGAGGCTGTCTCTGCTCCCTCCCCATGACCCTCAGGGCCAGGAGGTGGTGTGCTGGTCGCTCAGCTGTGCTTCAGCTTCCAGATCCTCTCCCTCCTGCTGTGTGGCAGAAACCTGGGGCCACTGCAAGCTCCCCTGCCCCCATGCTCACTGCTATCTTCTATCATCACCGTCAGAACCCCCGTCTACCATCATCCCGGGAGACGTGGATGTCTACCCAAATGACCCATCTGGTTCTGTCCTCACATCTCCTTGACTTTCTCCTCTCCTCTCACTTTTTCCTGCAAGCTACCTTTTTCACCAGCTCCCTCGGTCCCATCCTGGACCTATCCTCAGCAGAAGTGATTTGGCCCCTGGAATCAGGCTTCCTTCCTCCACCGTGGTCTCACCCTCCCACCCCAAGCTCATGTCTTACACTGCAGTGTGGCAATCCATTTAAAGACACCATTAAGCCACCCCATCCTTAATTCACTCTGATGGCGTCTCAGTGCTCTTAGCATGCAGAGCGGAAGTTGTGCTGCGGCCCACCCAGTCCTGTGCGAGGTGGCCCCTCCTATTCCTCCCTGGAATCACACTCCCCCTGTTTCTCTCATCTCCAGTAACAGCACTCAATACATTTTCTTTGAGAATTTCTAAAGAGTGATAATTGCTACTTGATGTTTCTACTGTTATTTAACATGGCACAAAACAAAGTTGTATCAACTATTCCTACGTAGTGCTACTTCACAACTCACATCTATTAACCCATTTAGACAGTGCGGAACAATAAAACATGGCATGATGTAATTTCGGCACAAAGAAAGGTGCTAGACCTGAACTATCAGCAGAGTTTATGTTGATAAACACTTCATCATCTGAAACTATCCTGTAGACAGGGGACCTAGCTCTCAGACTTAGGCCACAGTAAAACCTACTTCCCTTGTGCTCTGATTAGGAACCACAATAACTGGCACAAAGTAGCCATTTTAAAACCTTTCCCCAAGAGTGATTCTTTTTGACACAAGAAAGAAATATTCTGAAGTTCTGAAAGTTTAAAAAATACTTTTTGGATGCCAAGTAATTTAACTAAGAGAAATGAAGAACCTTGGAACTATTCTGTACGAAAATACGTTTTCTGAACCAGCATCAATCCTGAATTACTTTCTGTATGGAAATCAAAAGTCATATGGGCACTGCTTAAGTGGCAGGAGGGACACAGAAGTGTCACATGATCTGCTGTATATTATGTTAAGGCAATTAAATAAAACACAGGCCATGATTCATTCTGATTGAATCAATTAATATAGCAGCACATCAAACACTTAATGAACCGCTTTATTGGGAGAGCGATTCGATTCTAAAAAGCTGCTCCTATTTATTTTTAGATGACCCAACCCAAGAAGTCATCTAGAATTTCCTGTTTTCCTTCTTTTACTCTTGGATTCAAATGATTGTCATTTTTCACATGTGCAGCTGTTATGAACCCCAATGCTAATATTCCAACGGAAGAGAACAATGTGAAATGATCACAACCATGCGAGACCTGCACACTGCCTCATCACACCCCGGTTCCCAAGACATCCACGTAATGGATGCGTGGACACACACAGGACTTTATGTTCAGAAAAGATGCCATGTAATGAAGTTTCACTTAAGCCTAGGACGTCACCTTTTTAACGATCAAAGCTATATTTTAAAAATATCTCTTTTGCCATAAATCCTGGTATTTTTCTCCTTAGTTGGATGGGTGATGTGTTTTTTCTTTGGAACCACCAGGACCTGCCTTCCTTTTCCCAGCCAGCACCCCTGTGCAACCCTACAGAACACTGCCAAGTTTTCACTGAGCCTATACAATACATAAATATGATTTGGTCTAAAATGTGTAATAGTCCAGTGCATAGTGGTTGATTACTTCCCCTGGCCCTTCCTGCCCTACCCTCACTTCCTGCTGTTTTCTTACATAAGCGAGCACACATACATCTCCCTCTGTTGAGGGAATTCAAACATCTGCAAAAAATGTTCATTGTGCTTAGTTTAGCCGGAATGGGCACTTCTGAAGAATCACCTCGAGTCTACAACGTGAGTGTCCAGATCCTAGTACCATTATCTTGATCCTAGAATAAACAACTTTAACGATAACACATTGCTACTATCAGTCTGAACGATCCCTTTAATAACTCTATAAACACTGAGAATTCTCACGAATCCTCTAATCTCACGAGATAAAGATGGTCCGTGGCAGGAACAGACTGAGTAAAAACTCTAGTTTAATAAAGCTACGCTGGCTACTAACGTTCCTTTAAAAAATAAGGGTAAGAACACATGAACCAATTAAATACAATACAATTTATCAGACAAGAATAGGTATCTGGACAAGAGTTAATGTCTTTTGCATTCATTATGCCAGCAGTAGACTCTCCTGTGGTAGAAGGTGCCCTGGGGAGTATACTGGTTAGTATGGACCAGAGTTCTCTTCTTAGAAGGTGCACATTAGTAGTTTATAACATTACTCATGCTCAGCTCCCCTACAGACCAACGGGATCAGATTTTCTGGGGTGGGGGTCTGGGCACTGGAATGTTTAAAGGTTTCAAAAATTATCCTGCTATGTAGTCAGGGGTAGGGATCACTGCCATTTTCATGTCCTTTTCTTCAGTTTGAGGTAAACATTTGAAATGCCTGGAGATATTTTGGTTGGGGGCGGTGCTACTGGCATCTAGTGGTAGAGACCAGGGATGCTATTAAATATCTCAGACAATGTACAGGACAGCCTCCACGAAAAATAATTATCCAGTCTAAAATGTCAATAGTCCCAAGGTTGAGAAATCATGCTCTAAGGGAAGTAAAACATTGGCTTTCCATTCTTTAGAATTCTTTAATCTCTTTTTAGTCCAAGAACCAGATGTCATGACCCTTTAGGCACAGTTCAAGATATGGGTGGAGAGTCTCGGATCAACGGTGTGTCTCGGTCTTGTCTAATACTTATCACAAAGCATTTATTTTTATACCTTCAGTTTCATTGCCTTTCATTACTTTTCAAGCAGAAATTCGATCATTAGATAAAAGAACTCCAAGGTGAGATATATGGCTTTCCTGACTCTACACGCGTTCCCTATGTCATATAAAATGGAAATACATTCACATGACCACACCATTCGGCAGTCACTTCATATGAAACCATAGAAACAAGCCACAGAAAGATGTACTGGGTTAATGAGGCCCAGGTGTCCATTATGCAGGCTCAATGAATATTAGTTAAAAATGACCACAAATATCTCTGAAAGAGTGGCTAAGCTATCAGTTTCCTAAATAGATACAGAAGGGGACAGTATGAAGAGAGTCAACAATTCCCAAAACTGTACACAGGCCAAAAAAAGAAGCGTGCTGTGATCTAACATTACAATGCTGAGAATGTCCCATCTTCAGTAGCCATGAGGGTGAGACTGTTTATTTCCAGTAGTCATGGTGGCGGAATCCAAACTCCTTCTCATTCAACTAGCCCTGCCTAACTATCTGGATTTGCCAGACAGCTGGTTAGCGTTAGAGATGCTATCCATGGCTGCTCAACCTGGTTTTCCTTATGCATTGCTGATTGGCTAGCATCATAATTGGAACCACAAGTTTGGCAGAAATCACTTTTTGCTCAAACCAGTTGAACTCATCAGTTCAGTACAGGGCCACTCCAACAGCCTTCAATGACATTCCATCGTAGAAATCCAGTTTACATAATAGAGCTGAACCACATAACTCAATGCAATTCAAAAACCCCACCAAATTCAACCATTAGGCTCCACGGGAGATGCATTTGCTTTAGTTCATTCTGTCCTTTACCTCTGTCTTTGTTTTTCTCCTTCCCTAGTGAATCCAGTTTCTTTCTCAAAGATTTCTTTCGCTTTTGTCCATCTGTAAATATTAAAAGAATGAAAAGTTGTAAAAACAAGCATATAACTGACATTTTACATTATGAATAACTACATCTGAGCAAAAGCATGACTTCTCACTTTACTCAGAATTTGGCATTTTAAACAGAGTAACGGCCCTGAAAATACCTGAAAATCCTCGACCTCGATTTGCACACACAACCAGAATCTTGGTGTATTGCCCTTAAATTGTGTTTCAATCACGGGAAGTACGGGAGACTTACCTCCTTCAGAAGTCATTTAGTTTTGACACTCAGATATGTTTGCTTTTTCTCTTATATGAGTCTCTTCCTATTCTTCATGTTCACGCAAACCAATGTCATCTCGAGTAAAATCTCCATGAGAGGGGAGCCAACAATACATACGGCTTTGATAGTCATGAGCCAGCAGAGTGTGACTGGATAAGGAAATGAATTCGGGGTCCACAGAACTCAAACCTAATTACTGCTGCACCATTTACTCATTATGTGACTTAGCACAAGTCTCAGGGTCCTCATCTGTAAAATGGGAATTTCGTGGAGCTGTTGTGAGAATTAAATAAAACAATGCATATAAAGTGTTTAATGGGGAGCCTGACACAGTCCATAAATTCAGATCTACTTTCTTTTGGGGGGTTTCATAATATTCCATAGTATGCCTCTACCATAATTTAATTAACCCCCCCCCCCCACTGATGGACATTTGGGTTGTTTCTAATTTTTTACTAGAATAAGTAAGGCATTTATCCTCTTAGCATCTTGCACTTGCAACAAATGTACTTAACTGGTTAACTCACCAAATAATATAGATACCCCTCATATCAGTAACCAGCTGCAAATGAATTCCTAGGATATCATCGTAAAATACTGGCAGCCATCATTGCAAGGATGTGTTTTGGAATAACGCAGCTGTCAACTTAATGTGTGGGAAGCGCAACTCGGGAACCCACACCGCTACCAATCAGGAGAAATGCAGCCCATGCTGCAAGGAAACTTATGTGTAAACGGGGGATTCAGAATTGGCTTTTTTCATAAGATACACTTAAAAGTGTAGTAAAGAAAGAGATTCAGCCCGATAAAACTTAAAGGCAAGGCTCTGATCATCAGGAAAAGACAGACTAAGCATTCTTCAACAGAAATGAGGGTTCCTGGGATCCTCATGGGGCTGCAGACATTCCCAACGCCTCCTCTCTGAATTTTTGGAGGCAAAAGACATCACAACGTAATCAAAAGGCACACTCAATCCCTCCTTCCTTTCAAAAAGCAAAGCAATATTTTTAACGTGATTCTCCTCCCATGAAATGGAAATCGTTCATAAGAGTCTTCACTCTTGCAGTCGTGAGATTTGTATAGATGAAAATTATGTAAATCCGTTGTGATGTGGCAAAGAGCCGTCAGTCTCTTACATCATGTGTACGTTCTTATCTTCAGTGTCTAAACGATGATCTCACCATAGGGCCTTACGTGGCTTGTTACATACAGACAGACATTAAACATACTAACTGCACAAGATTCTAATCTGTTCTTCAGATAGGACTGACGGGTGTTTTACTTTGTAATACTTTGTTCATCACTAGTTCATATAAACAAATATATCTGACTATAACAAGATCATATTTCTTCAAAAAATTCTATCATTCCTTCATTTTAATATTTAGTTGACGCAGAAGAATAACTAAACCATATATTAAAGCTTAAGTGCGGTGGGGGAGACCATCAAGACGGTGGAGGAGTAAGATGTGGAGATCAGCTTCCTCCCCACAAATACATCAGAAATACATCTACATGTGGAACAGCTCCTACAGAACACCGACTGAACGCTGGCAGAAGACCTCAGACTTCCCAAAAGGCAAGAAACTCCCCACGTACCTGGCCGTGTGGCTGACAGGGTCTTGGGGCTCCAGGCGGGTGTCAGGCCTGAGCCTCTGAGGTGGGAGAGCCGAGTTCAGGACCGGTCTCAGCCACCGGAGACCTCCCGGCTCCACATAATATCAAATGGCGAAAGCTCTCCCAGAGATCTCCATCTCAACACTAAGACCCAGCTCCACCCAACGGCCAGCAAGCTCCAGTGCTGGACACCCCATGCCAAACAACTAGCAAGACAGGAACACAACCCCACCCATTAGCAGAGAGGCTGCCTAAAATCATAATAAGGCCACAGACACCCCAAAACACACCACTGGACACAGTCCTGCCCACCAGAAACCATAAAACAGGCACTACTCCCCTCCACCAGGAAGCCTACACAACCCACTGAACCAGCCTTAGCCACTGTGGGGCAGACACCAAAAACAACGGGAACTATGAACCTGCAGCCTGTGAAAAGGAGACCCCAAACACAGTAAGATAAGCAAAATGAGAAGACAGAAAAACACCCAGCAGATGAAGGAGCAAGGTAAAAACCCATCAGACCAAACAAATGAAGAGGAAATAGGCAGTCTACCTGACAAAGAATTCAGAGTAATGATTGTAAAGATGATCCAAAATCTTGGAAATAGAATGGAGAAAATACAAGAAACATTTAACAAGGACCTAGAAGAACTAAAGAGCAAACAAACAATGATGAACAACACAATAAATGAAATTTAAAATTCTCTAGAAGGAATCAGTAGCAGAATAACTGAGGCAGAAGAACGTATAAGAGACCTGGAAGATAAAACAGTGGAAATAACTACCACAGAGCAGAATAAAGAAAAAAGAATGAAAAGAATTGAGGACAGTCTCAGAGACCTCTGGGACGACATTAAACATACCAACATTCAAATTATAGGGGCCCCAGAAGAAGAAGAGAAAAAGAAAGCGACTGAGAAAATATTTGAAGAGATTATAGGTGAAAACTTCCCTAATATGGGAAAGGAAATAATCAAGTCCAGGAAGCACAGAGAGTCACACACAGGATAAATCCAAGGAGAAACATGCCAAGACACATATTAATCAAACTATCAGAAACTAAATACAAAGAAAAAATATTACAAGCAGCAAGAGTAAAACAACAAATAACAGACAAGAGAATCCCCATAATGTTAACAGCTGATCTTTCAGCAGAAACTCTGCAAGCCAGAAGGGAATGGCAGGACATATTTAAAGTGATGAAGGGGAAAAACCTACAACCAAGACTACTCTACCCAGCAAGGATCGCATTCAGATTTGGTGGAGAAATTAAAATCTTTACAGACAAGCAAAAGCTAAGAGAATTCAGCACCACCAAACCAGCTTTACAACAAATGCTAAAGAAACTTCTCTAGGCAGGAAACACAAGAGAAGGAAAAGACCTGCAATAACAAACCCCAAACAATTAAGAAAATGGTAATAGGAACATACATATTGATAACTACGTTAAATGCAAATGGATTAAATGCTCCAACCAAAAGACACAGACTGGCTGAATGGATACAAAAACAAGACCCGTATGTATGCTGTCTATACAAGACCCACTTCAGACCTAGGAACACATACAGACTGAAAGTGAGGGGATGGAAAAAGATATTCCATGCAAATGGAAATCAAAAGAAAGCTGGAGTAGCAATTCTCACAACAGACAAAATAGACTTTAAAATAAAGACTATTACAAGAGACAAAGAAGGACACCACAGAATGATCAAGGGATCGATCCAAGAAGAAGATATAACAATTGTAAATATTTATGCACCCAACATAGGAGCACCTCAATACATAAGGCAAATGCTAACAGCCATAAAAGGGGAAATGGACAGTAACACAATCATAGTAGGGCACTTTAACACCCCACTTTCACCAATGGACAGGTCATCCAAAATGAAAATAAGGAAACACAAGCTTTAAATGATACATTAAACAAGATGAACTTAATTGATATTTATGGGACATTCCATCCCCAAACAACAGAATACACTTTCTTCTCAAGTGCTCATGGAACATTCTCCAGGATAGATCATATCTTGGGTCACAAATCTAGCCTTGGTAAATTCAAGAAAATTGAAATAGTATCAAGTATCTTTTCCGACCACAAAGCTATGAGACTAGATATCAATTACAGGAAAAAATCTGTAAAAAATACAAACACATGGAAGCTAAACAATACACTACTAAATAACCACGAGATCACTGAAGAAATCAAAGAGGAAATCAAAAAATACCTAGAAACAAATGACAATGAAAACACGATGACCCAAAACCTATGGGTTGAAGCAAAAGTAGTTCTAAGAGGGAAGTTTATAGCAATACAATCTTACCTCAAGAAACAAGAAACATCTCAAAGAAACAACCTAACCTTACACCTAAAGCAATTGGAGAAAGAAGAACAAAAAACTCCCAAAGTTAGCGGAAGGAAAGAAATCATAAAGAGTAGATCAGAAATAAATGAAAAAGAAATGAAGGAAATGATAGCAAAGATCAATAAAACTAAAAGCTAATTCTTTGAGAAGATAAACAAAATTGATAAACCATTAGCCAGACTCATCAAGAAAAAAAGGGAGAAGACTCAAATCAATAGAATTAGAAATGAAAAAGGAGAGGTAACAACTGACACTGCAGAAATAAAAAAGATCATGAGGGATTACTACAAGCAACTCTATGCCAATAAAATGGACAACCTGGAAGAAATTGACAAATTCTTAGAAATGCACAACCTGCCGAGACTGAATCAGGAAGAAATAGAAAATATGAACAGACCAATCACAAGCACTGAAATTGAGACTGTGATTAAAAATCTTCCAACAAACAAAAGCCCAGGACCAGATGGCTTCACAGGCGAATTCTATCAAACATTTAGAGAAGAGCTAACACCTATCCTTCTCAAACTCTTCCAAAATATAGCAGAGGGAGCAACACTCCCAAACTCATTCTACAAGGCCACCATCACCCTGATACCAAAACCAGCCAAAGATGCCACAAAGAAAGAAAACCACAGGCCAATATCACTGATGAACACAGATGCAAAAATCCTCAACAAAATACTAGCAAACAGAATCCAAAAGCACATTAAAAGGATCATACACCATGATCAAGTGGGGTTTATTCCAGGAATGCAAGGATTCTTCAATATATGCAAATCAATCAACGTGATACAGCATGTTAACAAATTGAAGAAGAAAAACCATATGATCATGTCAATAGATGCAGAAAAAGCTTTGGACAAAATTCAACACCCATTTATGATAAAAACCCTCCAGGAAGTAGGCACAGAGGGAACTTACCTCAGCATAATAAAGGCCATATATGACGAACCCAACATCGCTCTCAATGGTGAAAAACTGAAACCATTTCCTCTAAGATCAGGAACAAGACAGGCTGCCCACTCTCACCACTGTTATTCAACATAGTTTTGGAAGTTTTAGCCACAGCAATCAGAGAAGAAAAAGAAATAAAAGGAATCCACATTGGAAAAGAAGAAGTAAAACTGTCACTGTTTGCAGATGATATGATACTATACATAGAAAATCCTAAAGATGCTACCAGAAAACTACTAGAGCTAATCAATGAATTTGGTAAAGTAGCAGGATACAAAATTAATGCACAGAAATCTCTTTCATTCCTATACACTATGACGAAAAATCTGAAAGAGAAATTAAGGAAACACTCCCATTTACCACTGCAACAAAAAGAATAAAATACCTAGGAAGAAAACTACTTAAGGAGACAAAAGACCTGTATGCAGAAAACTGTAATACACTGATGAAATAAATTAAAGTTAATACAAACAGATGGAGAGATATACTGTGTTCTTGGATTGAAAGAATCAACATTGTGAAAATGACTATACTACCCAAAGCAATCTACAGATTCAATGAAATCCCTATTAAACCACCAATGGCATTCTTCACAGAACTAGAGCAAAAAATTTCACAATTTGTATGGAAACACAAAAGAGCCCGAATAGCCAAAGCAATCTTGAGAAAGAAAAACAGCTGGATGACTCAGCCTCCTTGACTTCAGACTATACTACAAAGCTACAGTAATCAAGGCAGTATGGTACTGGCACAAAAACAGAAATAGAGATCAATGGAACAGGAAAGAAAGCCCAGAGAGAAACCCACACACATATAGTCACCTTATCTTTGACAAAGGAGGCAAGAATATACAATGGAGGAAAGACAACCTCTTCAATAAGTGTTGCTGGGAAAACTGGACAGCTACATGTAAAAGAATGAAATTAGAACACTCCCTAACACCATACACAAAAATAAACTCAAAATGGATTAAAGACCTAAATGTTAACTATAAAACTCTTAGAGAAAAACATAAGCAGAACACTATGACATAAATCACAGCAAGATCCTTTTTGACCCACCTCCTAGAGTAATGGAAATAAAAACAAAAATAGACAAATGGGACATAAAGAAACTTAAAAGCTTTTGCACAGCAAAAGAAACAATAAACAAGACGAAAAGACAACTCTCAGAATGGGAGAAAATATTTGCAAATGGAGCACCTGACAAAGGATTAATCTCCAAAATTTACAAGCAGCTCATGCAGCTCAATATCAAAAAAAACAAACAACCCAATCCCAAAATGGGCAGAAGACCTAAATAGACATTTCTCCAAAGAAGATATACAGATTGCCCACAAACACATGAAAGGATGCTAACATCACTCATCATTAGAGAAATGCACATCAAAACTACAATGAGGCATCACTTCACACCAGTCAGAATGGCCACCATCAAAAAATCTACAAAAAATAAATGCTGGAGAGGGTGTGGAGAAAAGGGAACCCTCTTGTACTGTTGGTGGGAATGTAAATTGATACAGCCACTATGGAGGTTCCTTAGAAAACTAAAAATAGAATTACCATATGACTCAGCATTCCCACTACTGGGCATATACCCTGAGAAAACCATAATTCAAAAAGACACATGCACCCCAGTGTTCATTGCAGCACTATTTACAATAGCCAGGACATGGAAGCAACCTAAGTGTTCATCGACAGATGAAGGGATAAAGAAGATGTGGCACATATATACAATGGAATATTTCTCAGCCATAAAAAGAAATGAAATTGAGTTATTTGTAGTGAGGTGGATGGACCTAGAGTCTGTGAAGTAAGTCAGAAAGAGAAAAACAAATACCATATGCTAACACATATAAATGGAATCTTAAAAAAAAAATGTCATGAAGAATTTAGGGGCAAGACGGGAATAAAGACACAGACCTACTAGAGAATGGACTTGAGGACACAGGGAGGGGGAAGGGTAAGCTGTGACAAAGTGAGACAGTGGCATGGACATATATACACTACCAAACGTAAAATAGATAGCTAGTGGGAAGCAGCCGCATAGCACAGGGAGATCAGCTCGGTGCTTCGTGACCACCTAGAATGGTGGGATAGGGAGGGTGGGAGGGAGACGCAAGAGGGAGGAGATGTGGGGATATATGTATATGTAGAGCTGATTCACTTTGTTGTACAGCAGAAACTAACACACCATTGTAAAGCCATTATACTCCAATAAAGATGTTAAAAAAATTTTTTTAATTAAAAAATAGAAACTGGAAAGAAAAGGAAAGCTTAAGGGATTTATTTGTCATAACCAGTGGACAGATCCTAAATTTCAAACAAGTTGTCAAAGAACCAGAATACACGTAGGATAGGAGACATTTTCTTTTTTTCTTTTTTTTTTTGCGGTACGCGGGCCTCTCACCGCTGTGGCCTCTCCCGTTGCGGAGCACGGGCTCCGGACGCGCAGGCTCGGCAGCCATGGCTCACGGGCCCAGCCGCACCGCGGCATGTGGGAGCTTCCCGGACCGGGGCACGAACCTGTGTCCCTTGCATCGGTAGGTGGACTCTCAACCACTGCGCCACCAGGGAAGCCAGGAGACATTTTCTTTTAAGATACAGTAGAACAATTTTTTAAACTTTTTTTTTTTTAACTAGCGGATGTATGATATATGTAGATCTGTATAAATATAAATGTACGGTGTAAGTATTAATGAAGAAGTCAACTCTCACATAACCAACGGCCAAGTTCGGATGTAGACTACAGCTAGCACCTGAGGAGTCCTCTGTACGCCTCCCTTCCTGTCACCCCTGGTAATCTCTGGACTGACTTTTGCAGTATCAATTATCTGCTTTCCTTTATAGTTTTACCATCTATATATGCATTTATAAAGAATATAATTGCTTTTATCAAATTCATAGAGATGGAATCATACTGTAGGTATTCTTTCTTGCCTCATTTATTTCATTCATCAACACTTCCTAAAATACACCCTGTTGAGGCAGGTGGCTGTAGGTGATTGCTATTCAGTGTTTTCTTGAATGAATATACCACAGTTAATTTTCCCACTGAACTGCTGATGGAAATTTGAGTTGTTTCTAGCTTGGGACTATTAGGAACAATGTTTTTGTTCATGTCTTCTTATGTACAAAAATCTCTCCGAGACAGCAGTTCTTAAAGTGTGGTTCTAGCACTAGTAGCATCAGTATTACTTGGGAACTCGTTAGAGATGGGGATTCTATGGTCCCACCCCAGACCTACTGAATCAGGAACTCTGGGGTTGGGGCCCATTGAGCCCTCCAGGGGATTCTGGTTCACACTAAAGTCTGAGAACCACTGTCCTAGGATATATATGTAGAAGGTGCACATCCAGGTCAGTGTGTATGTAATCCTAGGCTTTTAGGAGGTAACAATGAACTGCTTTCCAAGTAGTTTTCCTAATTTATACTCCCACCAGTAAGAGAGTTTCCATAGTTCCACAAGGATACTATGTATTTCAAACTCCAAAACTCTAAACAATATCTTGAAGCCTCCTTATAGGAAAAATATGATCTTTGTGAATATTGGTCTATCATAAAAAATGCTTAGCTATTTACAACAAATATTATACTTTCACTTAATTAGATAGAGGTGAAAGTTATTAATAGGCAACTAGACAAAATGATGGATGATGTGCAATAATGTGTAAGGAGGCACTGCTTTAGCCATTTTCTCATTTAAAATCCTCAGGAAAATAAAAAAAAGAAAATAAATCAAGTAAAATCCTCAGGAAAAATGACCAGAGCTGTGCAATAAAACTAGTCACTCCTCTTCTCCCCTGTGATCGATCAGTGGTTTGTTGATTGAGTCTCCAGTTTTTGAAGAATGTCTTTTGTTTCCATAGAGCATAGAGAACCTGCTCAAGGGACTGCCATATTATGTGCTTGCAACCATACAGAATATTTTGTGTTCAACCAGTTGCTCGGATGCCAGTAAGTGGGTTAAGGGCCATTCCATCTTTTAAAGAAATTCAAGCTTCCTAACTGTCCACACTGCACAGCAATGTTTTTTTTTTTTTTGCAATGTTTTTATAATGCAAATAGTGATGAGTGTATGCTTACTAACTGCTCTCAGAGTGGGCACTGTCTTACGGACTACAGAGACCTGTAGAGAAAACTGGGGTCGCACGTCCTGATCAAAGCCATCTTGGAACAAGCCCTTGAGGACTGCCCTCCACGTGCCTGCGGGAGACCACATCCTAGATGGGAAAGCCCACAGACATACACGACACAATAGCAGATGGCAAGACAGCAAGCCTTCCGCATGCGAGTGACCACAAAGCAAAGGAATCATCGTTATGGAGTGCGGTTAATCTGGCCATCTTGGGGGAGGCCAGTACCAAACAGGGTCTCCAGGAGGGCTGACAACAAGAAAACATTAGCTTGCTCCCCTAGGACAAGGCTTTTCACGGCCTCACTCGCTGTCAGCTAGTGTTCCAGTTTAAGGCTTGTAGGTTTCTCTACCTAGACGACAAGCTCTCTGAGGGTAGCACCATGTCTCCTAGGCTTTTGTCTCCCTCCAAGTAAACAGCACAGGGCAAGGCACGCCATGAGGAATTGTCAGCACTGTCCATGGCCAGAAGTCAAATGGAAGTTTTGGGGTTGGTTCCAAAGAGAACCCAGGACCACTGAAGTACACAAGTCCTAATTTTAATCAGATCGGATCAGATTCAGAGAATACAGGTTATTAAACAGTATGTTCCACATTAAGTTGATTCTAGAGATAACGATGATAAAAAATATTGTCCAAAGAAAGACTTGTTTTTGGTGATAGATGGAAGAGTCAGGGTTACTTTGGGGGCACGGCTCTTGCCTGCAAGGGGCCAAGAAGAAGCTTCCTAGAATACTGGGAATGCTCACTGTCTTGATCTGGTTGTCGGGTACATGGTCCGTGCATATTAAAAACCCACTGAGTCGTACGTGTGGACATTCGTATTTAGGTACATTACTATATATATGTTATTCCTCAATCAAAATAACAAAAGACTTTGTCATTTTTACAGAATGGCACCAACATAAAAAGTGCTTTAACTGAATGGGGCTGAAAACTCAGCAAGAAAGTCCTGCAAAAGAAAGTTCTCCCATGTCTAACTTTTTAAAATATCTGAACGCCCATGATCTCATCCAGCTACCACAACTTCCCTGCGACACTGGCACACAGGAACAATGAAGCGCTAGTGGGTTTTGAGTATGTATCAATACTAGAAGTTTAGCATCTATGACCTTATTACATCCTCACAGCAGCTCTACAAAGCCCACACTATTATATTTTGCTCTTTTATAGATGAGGTTAGGAGAGATTAAGTAACTTGCCCAAGGGCAGAAGTTGGTAAGTGGTAAATTTAGAACTTGCACCCAGGTCTAGCCAACATCCAACGGGTGCTCTTAACCTCCACCTGTGCTGTAGGGAAGAACGTGTGGTGTCTACTTGAGGGAAGTGACATTAAAGACCAGATATAGGGACCCACATGCCCAAGGTAATACAGAGTTAGAGAGGAAAGAGAAACGAACAATACTGAGCTCTAAATGTTCACCAGGATTCGCATGAGTCATTTTTGCATATATGATATTATCTAATACACATCAACATACAATCCACTGAGGTAGCCTTTTGATTTATTCATTTTAAAGTTGAGAAAATTAAAATCAGAGAACTAAAGCAAATTGTCCCCAAATCACAGGACTGGTAGGCGGTAGAGCTGGAGTTCAAACCCAAATTGCGGCTCCTTCCAAAAAGCATGGTTCTGTCTTGAGAGGGGTAGCTAGGAGGAGAACCCAGACACCTGTGACGAGAAGCTGAAAATCCTTTGTTTAAGGTCACTTTGCCTCTGCATCACGAGACATGGTTCTGGAGGTGTTTGTAAGACAGTGGATGTTCATTCGTAAGGGTCATTTAGACTCCTCCCTCCCAGAAGCCTGGGCGATGGACAAGAACACACTAAGCCTCGTTCCTTAGCGAAGCAGTCACAGAGAATGGGTGTAGACGGCTGAAATTCACAGGTGCACTTGGATATGGGACAGGGCATCAACATTTAAGCCCCTGTAAATCCCTTCGCTTGCAGAGTTCTGCAAAGATCACATTACTGGAAAGGAGAAGAGATTGCCTCTGCGCTGAGACACGGAATGAAGTCGAACAGGACTTACTAATAAGTGCAGCTCTGCGGTCAAAACCCTCTGCTGATGCTGCCACAGAGCTAGTCCAGTGGGTATGCCATGACCACATCCAGCTCCCCACTATTCACGTGGTGTTTAGCCCACACAGGGACTGATTGATTGATTGATTTAACTGAAGTAGAGGTGATTTACAATGTTGTGTTAGTTTCAAGCGTTCAGCACAGTGATTCAGTTATACGTATATATGTGTGTGTATGTATAAATATATTCTTTTTCAGATTCTTTTCTCTTATAGGTTACTACAAAATATTGAGTAGAGTTCCTTGTGCTATTCAGTAGGGCCTCGTTGATTATTTTATATATAGTAATGTGTATATGTTAATCCCGAACTCCTAATTTATCCCCCCCACCCCCATTTCCCCTTTGGTAGCCAAAAGTTTGTTTTCTATGTCTGTGGATCTATTTCTGTTGTGTAAATAAGGTCATTTGTATCAACTTTTAGATTCCACATAGAAGTGATGTCATATGATACTTGTCTTTCTCTGTCTGGCTTATTTCACTTAGTACGATCATCTCTAAGCCATGCAGTGATTTATAAAAACTTGAGCTCTAATGCGAAATCTTGGGAAGTTCACATACATATCTGGATTTCTAACCTCTTGAGAAAGGTGGGACACCTGATAGCACTGGCTCCCACATTCCTCACACTCACCCCAGGCCCGCATAGACACCTAACCCTGGGCCACCGCACACCTGGCAAGCCTTCGAGTCTGCAACTCCATCCTAGCCTAAAAGGAAGGTTCTAGCTTGTTTCAAGTCTTCAAAAAAAATTCCTGCTGAGAAAAGTTTGAAGGAATGCTTTTTGGCACCACCTGTCCTGCTTTTCCCAACCACAGCTGCCTTGCTATTTACTTGGACCAGAAAAACAGACTCTCAGAGAACGCAAACCAAAGGAATTCATAGGCAGTGAGAGGAGCTCAGTAACAAAGTGAGGAAAAAAAGATATAAAAGAAACACTTGGTGGCAGAATGGGAAGTGGCCCTTTAGAAACTGCATATAACTTATGCCGCAGTTTCTCAGTCTTGGCACGAGTGACTCTTCGCTGTGAAGGGCTGTCCTGTGCGTGGTGGGCTAGTTAGCAGCATCCCTGCCTTGAACTGAACAGACGCCAGAGCACCCTTCCCTGTTGTGACGACCAGTAATGCCTCCGGACATTGCCAAATGTCCTGCAGGGACAAAATCACTCTGGTTGCGAGCCACTGGTCTGTGCATAACTCTACCTAGAGAACAGCTCTGGGCTCAAACCACGTGACATCCGAACTATAAAACATTCACATTTTCCCACTTGTCACAATACTCACTTTATACCCCATCTCAGTTTTTGTTTTAAAGAGCACAACATAAAAATGTTTACGAATTGTTAAGCCTTCATATATAACGTTGAATTTTGGACACAGTAACAATTCCCTTCAATTTATAAAGAAATGCGAGTCTGCCTATAGCTATCTTTATACCAAATTGCTAATTACAGGGAGGGGAATATAGCAAGTTCCTTGAGTAAACAGCCTTCTATTTCTTTACATGCAGTTCTTTTTCTCCTTTGATGGTGGTGATGATGGCGGGGAACACCAGATCGAGTCATCTGGCATCTGAGGGTGAACAGCTGTGTAAGTGGAGTGTCTTTAGCATTCAGGGAAGACTCAGGGGACACCATTTCTTCTTCTTCTTTAGTTTTTTTAAAGAGGACTAAACAGTGTGGATGAAGAGACCTACTGGCCAGTCCTCCATTGGCCAGAACAAGAGACCTGGCCAGCCCTCCATTGGCCAGAACGAGGATTCAGGAGGAATTTGCAGGAAGACAGTTTTGTCAACAAATGGAACTCTTCAGCAACGGAATGAGCTGCCTCACAAAAAAAGCACTGTTCACTGTGGCCTCTATCTTGCATGCTCTCTGTCTTGCATCCCTCACTCTGGTGGAAGCCATGGCATGAGAAGCCCTTTGCAAAGGGCTATGTGGTGAGGAACTGGAGTCTCCAGCCAGCAGCCACATTGATCTTCCGGCCCGCTCGTGATTTCAGATGACTGCGGCCCTGGCTCAGGTTGATGGCAACCTCACGAACCAGAACCTGAACCAGAACAACCAGGATAAGATGGTCCCAGAAACTGTGTGAGATAAGAAATGGGTTTTTTTTTTTTGCGGTACGCGGGCCTCTCACTGCTGTGGCCTCTCCCGTTGCGGAGCACAGGCTCCGGACGCGCAGGCTCAGCGGCCATGGCTCACGGGCCCAGCCGCTCTGCGGCATGTGGGCTCTTCCCAGACCGGGGCACGAACCCGTGTCCCCTGCATCGGCAGGCGGACTCTCAACCACTGCGCCACCAGGGAAGCCCGTGTTTGTTATGTTTTTAAAAGAAGAAAAAAAAAGATGCTCGGCTAAATGCATGTAGTATCCTTGATGGGACCCTGGAACGTAAAAAGGTTGTTAGTGGGGAAACTGGTGAAATCTAAACAAAGTGTGTAGTTTGGTTGAGAGTAACATGCCAATGTTGGTTTCTTAGCTGTGATAAGTGTATCAAGGTTATAAAAGATGTTATCATTAGGGGAAACTGGGTGAGGGGCGTCTGGGAACTCTGTATTATCCTGATAACTTTTCTGTAAATCTAAAATGATTCCAAAATACAAAATTTATTTTTAAAAAAGCCCTTTCTCCCAGGCACTGGATGTATTCAAACAAAGGTTGAAGACTCATTTGTCAAGCATGTGAGGAAGTGGAGGCTTGCACTGTTCACTGAAGAACTTCTAAAACACGGACTTGGGAGCTGAAACTTACGGCGAGAAGGTGACTCACATGCCAGAGTTTCTGATCTGGCTGAAACTATTGGAATAATCTTCCTATTCACATCTCCCTGATCTGAAAGAAAACATGTGTCCAGGCCAATATAAAGCATCCATCAGATCTGCCATTCTGTGTAGCATGTTTTCTGGAAGGGAGTGGACAGCTGAGAGGCCTGACCAGACCTGTTTTTATGGCTCTGGTGATGTCTTCCTATGTGGCTCATTAGATTCTCTTCAGATACCTCCTATTTCTTGGGTTCTCTAAATCCCTTTTCTGCTTGAGTTATCCCGACTTTGTGCCCATCACTGGCATCCAAGAACACTGCTTAGCACAGCAATCTGTTTATTTTTCATGTACTGATGCCTATCCTAATAAACCGAAATATAGTTTTTAAATTATATATATGAAAGTACATTAGGTGAGTCACGCAATCTATGGCTGCCTTATAAAAGTGTTTACTAAAACGATTTAATTGTTTACCAAGACTAAAATTCATTCTTTAGTCTCATCTACATTCCCCTTTTGATGGCTCTCAAGCCACAGACCTCCCCCAAAGTAAAGCAAGCAGAAGACTAAACCAGATGTTTTATTTCTAGTTTGGAGCAGATTTGTCAAAGAAATAATATTATTTATGGCTCCTGGCACTTGAGGGCCATTCATTGGGCCCACACTCCAAGTCTAGTGTTTTCTAATAATTAATCTCATCAATGTAAGTTAATTTGGCCAAATAAATCAACATTGGAAAACACAGAGGGACTGATGAGAGCTGGGCAACCAAAACCCCAGTCAAAATCATATCCCAGGGCTTCCCTGGCGGCGCAGTGGTTGAGGATCTGCCTGCCGATGCAGGGGACACGGGCTCGTGCCCCGGTCCGGGAAGACCCCACATGCCGCGGAGCGGCTGGGCCCGTGAGCCATGGCCGCTGAGCCTGCGCGTCCGGAGCCTGTGCTCCGCAACGGGAGAGGCCACGGCAGTGAGAGGCCCGCGTACCGCAAAAAAAAAAAAAAAAATCATATCCCCAGGAAAAGTCGGGCTGGACATTGGAGCCAGTTAATGCCATACCCATGCTCAGTGGAATGAATTCAAAATTGCCTCTGCTACTCTGAGTTGCCTGCTCCCTATTCAAAGTGCATCCCAAGAAAAGGAAAGGAGAGCAGCCCTGACAGGAGGGAGTAGTAGGTGCCAGGAAAGTGGC
Organism: Pseudorca crassidens; assembly: GCF_039906515.1. Taxonomy (NCBI): domain Eukaryota; kingdom Metazoa; phylum Chordata; class Mammalia; order Artiodactyla; family Delphinidae; genus Pseudorca; species Pseudorca crassidens. Next base: position 126,264,603 of record NC_090317.1, on the reverse strand, counting down.
TACATCTGCTTCTTGGCAGGAACTGTGGCAACAATCCCAGGATAGGGGAACCAATAGGACCAGTGCATTACTCTGGCCTAAGAGTTACACTGGGATTAACCCCAGAGATTTAGGACACGAGCCAAAGCAGGGCTCTCTCCTCTACTCTAGAACAAGTAATCTCTAGTAAAGGGTGATGTGCCGCAGCACGTGATGAATTCCTTGCCTCAGGGATATTATTTATACCACAACAGTTAATCCATTCAAAGTGCATCTTCCCCCTGGAAAGTGGGCTCATCCTCCACAGATCGATCCATCCATTGCTCCATCTGTCCCTCCATCCAACATTAAGGATGAGACAGAGCTAGGTGTTAGTTATGAACCCAGATGAACAAGCATTGTCTCTGCTTTTGAGAAACTCAGAGTTTAGTGCTAAAGACAGATACATGGAAACCTCATTAAAACAAAAGGAAGAACTGCTTCAGTGGAGACGGTTACTAGGTGGTAGATCAGAAGCAAGAAGGCTGTCCTTGACGCTGCTTGGGAAGGCTAATGTTCAAGTTCAGTCTCTTACAGGATGAAGTTGCCCTTCTCAGGGGCCTTTGAATTTTGCTGGGGATTTCTCCCAGTAAGTCACACAGTGACGGCTTAGTCTAGGAAATCCTTTCCCATCCTAAGCCTCTTAATGTTTTATTCCTAGCAATCCAAACTTTTATCAAGCAAGCATTCTGCTGGCGAAAAAAGATGAGAAAATCACAAATTCAGGAGTGGTCTGACAGTTTCTTTAGTGGGAACTAGGGCTTAAGAGAGTGAAAAAGAAGAATCCTGGAAGAAAACAATCTACACGGAAAAAGTGGAAAACAATGTACTCAAGCCCAAACTGGTCCTGCCTTTCAGCCAACTTTGAGCCTCACTATGTATCTTCCATGCTATAGACTGTTGGTTATTTAATCAAATCTATAGGTCAAAATTTCCATTTATATATCACCTCATCCTTAGCAGTTTTTCCATTAACCTTGATTGAAATAGAAAGCAGGGAGAAACAGGGTGATTGAGTCATTCTTCTTGGTTTAAATCCCAGTGAATCAAACACTGTTTCTTCATCCTGCTAGCACCTTGTGGATTAGAGTTTTCAAAATCTGTTTCCAAAGTGTCTGTTTCTTGGGGAAAGAAGTATTTATGGTATTCTTAAGCAATGCAGATGCCTCTCCTTAGAGCCGAGGCTCCCCAAACGACTTGAGGAATGTAGTAATCCCCATAGTTTACATGTTGAAGTGGTGGTGAAATTATCAAAGCTGTGGGCAGAAAATAAGAACATTCTGTGAGTCTCTGACTGTTGTAAGAAAGTCGGCTCTCGGAGGTCACCATGCTTCCAGCTAAATTAAACACTAAGAAACCTTTCCCGTTTTCTGTAAATTATTTGGCAAGGTAATTCGTTCTGAAACTTTTTCTCAAGAGGAGAAAAAAAGACCTTGTAGATTCTTGAACCTCTAAACAAGTGTGTTTCTGTTACAGAAAATCATTGAGATATTTGATTTGTTGAGCACGTTTCGTTATTCTATCAAAACGTGAGGTAGGGAAGTTGTTTGCCTGGCTTGGATGCCATGGGTTTAAGAGCTCAACGATGGTTTTTCTTTAGCCAGGCATTCTTTGTAATCACTGCTTACTGTAATAACTGGTCGTGAACAAATTATGCCCTAGAAGGATCTTTTCCTTTCTGTCATTTTTTCCACTTTCAAGTGTTATGAGTTAAAAAAAAAAGGGGGGGGGGGAGCTATAAGCTCGTGTTCCAAAGGAGGAGCACTGCTGTTACCTCTTCCCAAACTAGGAGCTCGCCTGTCCTTCCAGGCTCTTGAATTTGCATCTCTTATTGCACATACCCTAAGTTGAAAACAGTATTTTTAACTTAGTCTATGGAGGTCTTGTATTTGCAGAGACAGAAGTTTCCAAATATCAGAGCAAGAAAAATGGCTTTTGGCAAATCAATTCCTTAAGTTATATTTATTTCCTGGAGCGTAAAGGGAAGAAAGCAGGTGGGAGGACAAAAAGACAGAAAGCACTCATCCCAAAGAAATGCCCTGGATTGTTAACTCAGGGAAATTAATTGCAATTTAGAGGAGTTTCAGCATTACACATTTTAAAGCCAAAGCCTGCAGGTCTAGTTGAAAAGGTAGAGTCAGACAAGGGTATTGACACATGGTGTGATTTTTGACCTAAGGGGCTAATGCTACCTACCTTCTTTTTGACAGATATCGTTTTATAATGAATAAGTAAGAAGGGAATCAATTATCTTTAAGTCATAGACTTTAGGCCTTGGAAACTCCTCAAAATTTCTGCTGGTTGCTGCCATGAAAACAGCTCTCATAGATTCAGTAACTGGACAGATGGTGCAATTAGACGAAAGGTGTTGTGTTTGATTATTCTTTGAGCCATTTGAAACAATTCTTTATGATATAGAAATAAATGTGCTATGATTGAATTTTTAATCCTTTCCATTCAATTTCTTAACAATTTCCGGAGCAACAAAAGCAAAGCACTCTGTCAGACACTAATGCAAATCAATATGCAAACAGTTTCCTCCCCGTTGCTTGTTTGCAATGGCAGAAGATGACACTGCTATTATGTACACCAATGGTTACTACTCTAAATCCATCTTTATTCTACTACACCCCCCCCACCCAATTTTTTCTTTCCCTATTTTGTTAGGTGCTCTCCCTCCGTGTGGTCATGCACCCTGGGATGAGTCCTCACCCCAGGCTCAGGAAAGGAAACTTAAGTCAAGCTAGTTCTTGTGATTTCTTTCTGCTTGCTGTATTGATCTGGGCACTGGCAACTGTTGCAATTCTAGGGATCGAGAAGGGAGGGAAGTCTGCTAGGAGGCAGCGGTGAAAATCCTTCTCTACTATTAAAAAGATACTTGCTGAAGAGTCACTGCTCTTCTCTGCCTCTTCGTGCTGCCATAGAAGCAGTGATGCCGGTGGCTGCTGCAGTCATTTTGTGACAATGAGGGAAGCCAGCCAAAGAACAAAGTGACCCATGATTATGGCAGAGAAAAAAGGTGGAAGGCCACTGAATTTATGTCCTGGAACTAGCCTATCTGTGGGCTCCTAGTGAAGTAATATAATCAATTTCTTTGTTATATAAGTCACTTTTGGTTTGGTTTCCATAATTTGCAGCCAAAGCATCTTAACGATGGATAACCCAAAACTCCAGTTGTGGGATGTGATCTTCCTACGTATATTTGCACCAGTCTTGTCATATAGTGCTAGATAGCCCTAAGAAAGACATCCCTAGAAGATCTGAATTTGTGTGTGTTGGGTGGCATCTAAGATAAGGAAGGAGGGTAAAAGCAGGAAGATCAGATTACAAAGAACTGTAAATTTGTAAATAAGTAAAGTCCTTAAAGAGAAAGACAGTTAAATTCTCAGTTATCAAACCAGATAGTAATAATAAAGTTAATAATCAACCCATATTGGAGACTGACTTCTTATTAAAGTCACCATCTGATGCATAACCGACATTCTATAACCTGCATGGTGGCATCAGCTGTTTGAGCAGCTCATTAAAATATTGACATTTCTTTCTTGTTTAGCTTCACCAAGGGAATTTACTGCTCACTTTGAAAAAAAAAATTTGATTACATATAATATAAACACTAAAACATCTGAGAGATATGAAAGTGTGATAATTAAAAAACACTCAATTATGGAAGAGTAAAACTAAGAGAGTGAAGAAATTGAAATGAATAGGATGGTATAATTGATCAACCACATGGATAATAACTGTAAATTACTATACCAAATTAATATTAATCTCTTCAATCAGAGGTCAGCAAGCTTTTTCTGTAAAGGTCCAGATAGCAAATATTTTTGGCTTTGTGGGCCATAGGGTCTCTGTCAAAACTACTCCACCCTGCTGTTATAGCACTAAAGTAGCCTTAGACAATGCCGAGACAAATACATAGGGCTGTGTTCTAATAAAACTTTATTTACAGAAACAGGCAGTGGGCTGGATTTGGCCTTTAGGCTGTAGTTTGCCCTCTCCTATCTTAAGTGAAGACCACCTTAAACTACTTTTCCAGAGCTTTCCACTTATAAAAAACTTTATAAACACCCACTGATTAAATTTTTAAATAATCTTGAGGGCTTAATTTCAAATTATCTAGAAAGTTTGATTGGTTTAAAAAACACTTGGTATTTAATTTCAGTTGTTACTATTTGCCTTTGTTTTTGCCCATGGAGAAACAAAGAAAAAAGCAAAAATGGAAGCTCCTATTCATATTTCAAGGATGGGACATTCTTCGTAATTATCAAGTTTACTTTTGGGCCATGATCCCAACGGAGAGAAGAGTGTAGTCTTGAAATCTTTGAAAGGTGCCAGAATATTTCACAAACTGCAATGACAAAAGTTTTGTCCAAGATGCCAAAGCCTTGTGCAATAATAGCCGCTACTCCAACAAAGATACATCCGTATGTGTAAATGTGGCCAGTAGGGACAAGACCTCAGCTAGAAAACTATATTGTCTAAGAACATAAAGGAAGCCATTTGTGAATATGACGGCACAAAACATATGGCTTAAGTAAGCACAGACTATTGTAATGGCTTGCCTGCTTGGCACAGAACAGAATCAAACAGCAGCACGCACTTGAGAACGTGACATGGAAAAGCCCTGGGGTACAGAGGAGAGCACCCAAGAAGAAACTTTCAACGACAACCTGCAGGGAAACCTCTCGTCATTCCTGGGTTTCATTGGAACAGGTGGATGAAGCAGCTTCTACCTGTAAGGGTCACCAAAAGTAACTTGGACAGGACGATATCCACTGCTCTGATGTGTCTGTGCTTTCTCTGTCGACAGATTAAGAACTCCTTGAGGATGTGGACTACTTTTAACATGAGAGCAGTGAGGCAGCACGGGAAGCCCCTGGACGGTACGCCAATGTTGGGCTCTAGATAGAGAAGGTACTAGATGCTTACCAAGGGTCTAGCCTAGGTTCCTTTCTGTGGCCCTAGGGAACCAATGCCCCATCCACCTTACCAAGGCCCTAAGAGCCACAGCAGGGAACAAGTGAAAGGTTTCCCTGCTGCCAATTTTGTTCTTTTCTTCTGGATCGCCTCTTTTCCATTCCACCTGCCTTTCAAGATTGCGATATTCAAACTGTGGGTCATAACTTATTAATGAATCATGAAAACTTAGCATGTCATGACAAGCGTATTTTAGAAAATGATATAGAATCAAACAGAAGACAATAGGAGAGAACATTATAGAGGATATCAAAGTGTATCTCAGATAACAATAAACACCATCTGGTTCATGTGTTTGCTGGGCTGAGATGTAAAATAAAAGATACAACTAGCTCTATAGCTCACACACTAGAGACATTTGTTGAGGGCCGCTGAGCCCAGTGGTCTAACATTATTCTTTGATCACCCTATTTGGGGATGTTTGTCTCCTATCAGCATTTGTACCTACACTGAGGTTTGTGGATTTTACCCCAGGTTGCAACTTCAACTTTACTTACACAAAAAGCTTTGATAAACAGTTCTCGTGCTTCACCTCTTCAAATGGACAATGACGGCAGGGATAACATAGAAATTGGACAGCTATAGTTTCTGTCTAGGGTTGTTGCATAAACACCCAAGCTCAATCTCCTTGCCCATCAGGTTGCCCTTATTTTTAAAATCAACATTCGAATCACAAACCAAAGACAGCTGCAGTGTTAGCCAACCAAGAATATCATTTTCTTGATTTCTTTGAGTTGTTTACTTGGGGTTTACACTGCCTGAGGGACAATGGCGAGGGACCACGTTATATAGAAGCCATATAACAGCAATTTTGAGGCATAGGAGTATTCTTTTATTAGACCATTGCCCACATGTTCTTAAACCATCAGCTATTCCTCATTCCATGAGACTGTTCTTAAAATACATAAACGAAGCCTTTCTCAATTGTGATATCGGAAATTAAGTGAAGAAAAAAAGCACTAAAGAAAACTTGAACATGCATTTCTCTCTTATGAAACCATTCCGCTTTAAATACTTAGTTTCCATTATAGTGAGATAAAGGCTACACTAAGCGGCTTTACAGATTGGGCGTAAGTCAGTCACTTCCTTTTATTTTACCTTAGACCACAGGTGAGCCATTTTTTCCTGTAAAGAGCCAGACAGGAAATGTTTGAGACTCCCTGAGGCATATGGACTGTCACGACTATTCAACTCTGCCATCGTTGCTCAAAAGCAGCCACAGATGATACGTAAATGACTAAGCATAGCTGTGTGCCAATAAGATTTTATTTACAAAAACAGATGGTGAGCTGGGTTTGGCCAGTGGGCCAGTTCACTAACCCCTGCCTTAGACCATTGGTATTAAATGCTATCAAAATAACATTAATTGAATCTGATACATAAACGATACTCCGTTGATGTGTTCTGAATACATGAAAAGTTCATGAAGGCCATTAGGCGTCGCTTAAATATTCGACCATGGTCTCTGCATTTGTTTCCTGGGTCTGCTGTTAAGGATTGAGCCATTTACAGACTAGAAACTCTGATCCAAGAGCTTATGCAAATGTATAAATGTGCCACATCTTCTTTATCCATTCATCTGTCAGTGGACACTTAGGTTGCTTCCATGTCCTGGCTATTGTAGATAATACTGCAATGAACGTTGTGGTACATGACTTTTTGAATTACGGTTTTCTCAGGGTATATGCCCGGTAGTGGGATTGCTGGGTCGTACGGTAGTTCTATTTCTAGTTTTTTAAGGGGTGGGATAGGGAGGGTGGGACGGAGATGCAAGAGGGAGAGGATATGGGGATATATGTTTATGTATTGCTGACCACTTTGTTACACAGCAGACACTAACACACCACTGTAAAGCAATTATACTCCAATAAAGACGTTAAAAAAAAAAACAAAGAGCTCATGCCAAGAGCTGCCTTTGACGGGTGGAAACATTCCATGGTCGCCTCCATGGGGCAAACTCAAGCTCACAGGGAAAACTCTATTGATAGATATGATCCCTCCCACCGAAAGGCCTCCTGATTTCTACCACTAGGTTCTCTATAGCATCTTCAAAATTCCCTTTTTGAAATATCAAGTTTAGAAGGGGTAACAAATTAATAAGCTCATCAGTCATCTTAAAAGGTTTATGTAAATCTTATTAGTTTTTATTTTGCTTGTCTCCTGGTTGAATAGATATAGAGGAGGGAGGAGCCACAAGACTGGAGAAACCTAGGCTCCTGCATAACTGTGTGGAACACTCTCCCCTCCCAATCCTCATGGCCAACCTGCAGTGGATGGTGCCTGAGCAAGAAAGAAACTTTAATAGTACTAAGGTACTAAACGGTTAGCCTATCTCGACTAATACAAGTATATATCTGTGAGATACATTCCCAGAGGTAGCATTATTGGGCCATTTAAGAGTTAGATGCTGCCAAATCGCCTCGTAAGTTGCTGCAACAATTATAGTCCTGTCAACAGTACATGAGTGTCTGTTTTCCCAGAAAGTATACCATCCAACTTTTGGAGCCATTCCTGTCTAAGAGAAAAAAAATTCTCCTTGACATTGAGCTTGCATTTCTTGAATGAATATGAGGGTGAGAGCATCTTTACAAATATTTATAAATCATTTGAATTTCTTTTTCTGTGAGCTGCCTATAATTTGTCCACATTTTAATTATGTTCTTTCTCATTAATTTGTAATAAAGCTTTGTATCATAGAGAAGTTAGCCTTTAGTTTGTCAAATGCGTTGTAAATTTCGACTTCATTTATTTATTCACTTATTTATTTGCCACACAGATGATTCTATTTTTTTTTAACGTAGTGAAACAGGTCACTCTCTTTATGTTTTCTGGGTAGTGCCTTCCTCCATGTAAAAATATATTAATATCTAGCTATGTTTTGTTTTGGTGCATTTATAGTTTCATTTTTTAAATCTTCAAATCTTCCTTCCACATCAGTTTATTTGGATGTAAGGAGTAAGGTCAGAATCCTGATTTTTCTCCTCAATGGCTGTCTCATTGTCACAAATACAATACTAAGCCATCATTTCCCCCTGACAAGAAATGCAATATTTATGTCATAAGTTCTCATTTATTTTAGCTCAGTTCTGAACCCTGCTGTCTCCCATTGATCTACCTACTGTGAAGCAGTACAATATTCTTTTAACTGCTTTAGTTCTATGACATTTTAATAAATGGATAGGGATAATTTCCATTTGACCTCTTCTTCAGATTTTCCCCTGCCTACTTACTCTCATATAATTATTCGCCAAGATGATGTTTAGATCAATTTAGTGATATTACAAAAACAAATTCTGTCGGTATGTTTTTTGGAATCACATTCAGTTTATAGATAATTTACGACACAATTTACGTCTTTATATTGTTGATTCTTTTTATTCAAGAAAAATATAAGTCTTTTATATTTATTTCTGACTTCTCATTCAACTTAGAGTCCATAGTCTGAGATTATAATCATTCCCTTGGATACTGTATTAGTTTCTTAGGGCTGCTGTAACAAATGACCACAAACTTAGTGGCTTAAACAACTCAAATTTATTATCTGACATTTCTGGAGACAAGAAGTCTGAAATGGGTCTCACTGGGCTAAAATCAAGGTGTCAGCAGGGTTGCATTCCTCTCTAGAGGCTCTAGGGACAATCTGTTTCCTTGCCTTTTTTAGCTTCTAGAGGCCTCCTGCATTCCTTGGCTCATGGCCCCTTCCTCCATCATCAAAGCCAGCAACACTACATCTCTCTGACCATTCCTCCAAAGTCGTATCTCTCTCAGATGGGAAAGTTTCTCTGCTTTTTCGTACTCATGTGATTAGTTTGGACCCTCCCAGATAGTCCAGGATAATCTTGCTGTCTCAAGGACCTGAGTTGATCACATCTGCAAAGTTCGCTTTGGCATGTGAGGTAAATATTCAAAGGTTCCAGGCCATCTTTGAGGGGTCCAGTATTCTGCCTACCACAGATATACTCTCAACTGCCATGTCCCTCTCTACCATTATTGAACTCAACCAGAAAATCCTAACTCTACTGAGAGGAAATTTGGATTAAACAGGGCTGGGAAACTCAAACTACAAAATGGTGTGTTTGCTTTAGCAGTGTTTAGCTGCCCAGATGTTTATTTTGCAATTTAAATTCCCAGCTACTAACCTCAAATAGACCTTTAGGGCTGCCCTGCAATCCTGCAACATTGCTGGTCCATCAGCTTCCCTCTTTTCCATTCCTCTCCTCTTTCCTCAAACCTCTAGGACCTCCTTCCCAGCGCCGCTCCTAGCAGATGAAATCGTTTCCTATTTTGCTGTGAGTGAAGAGGCAATCTGGAGTGAAATTCCATATGCTCTCCCATCATCTTCTAATCTACCTACATCTGTACCCATATAACCAATGTCCACCTACTACTAAAGCTCAGGAGGAGGTCAAACTCTCTACCTGTGCCTTGGATCCCACCACTGGGAATAACCCCAGTAATTTCCCAACCCACCAATCTTCTATTCTTCCCTCTCTATGGTGGATACCAGCAGCTGATGAATATGTTATATTATCATTCACCTGAGCCCTGGGAGCACCAGTCTCATAGAGGAAGAGGGTCCTCCAAACAGATACCCGTAAACAAATTCCTACAGTCATCCTAACGTGGCAAAGAACAAGAGTATGTTTCCATTTTCATTGTACTCACTATCTCATTAGGTTCTAGGCCCCGGCAACTATTTATGTTCCTGAGTAAATTATTCATACAGTGAATATGAACCCTGTTTAGAACCTCCACTTAGGGGTTTACATGGAACCAAGTGGCTACCCTCGGACCAGAGCTGCCATCATAGCACTCAGCACCGCCCATGCATTTGAAGGATCTTGGTAAACATTCAATGTCTATAATCATCTGCCCAAAACAATCGTTTCAGAACTCTTTGCTGATGTCTGTTTTTTCCACCCAGCCACCCAGTTCCTTCTCTCCTTCGTAAGTAAGAAATTATTTGTAAACCGTTAGCTCCTACTTTGATGGAAAATATCAAAATGACTCCTGTAACCCAAATATCTTTGCATATCTTGATAGAACAAATCTTTCCCTGAATGTACTAGGACCAACATAGTCTCATAAATAAGCAATGGAGACAGAGCTTCTAGCAGATAAGTTTTATAAAATTCTCTGTTTGGTAAAGGTTATTTATTTAGTGGACTCTATAAAAAGCACGAACAAAGAGAAACATCAAATTAACTGGATTTAAAAACAAAGCTACAAAGAATATTTTTTCCTTGGTATCTCATCTGATGTGCATCCAATCTGGTTTTCACATAACTTTTTAGAGTCATCATTCCCTTCACTATAAATTTGGTTTGCCAGAAACATTTCTATTAAAAATTTTTCTTAGGAACTGAAAGAACATCTGTTCTTGTAAAAGGGACACAGGACGATTGGGCCCCACCTGGGCCACCTTGTGAGTTAATGGGGAGGCGAGGGCAGGCCTCATCTCCACCCTAAAACCAAACCAAGACAAGATGAGGCAGAATGAGAAGGTCTTAGGGAGAAGCAGAAACCTGGCCTGATGGTGATTAGCACTCATTTTTCACCCACTGCCAAAGGGATTTTCTTCTTACTTGACCTGAGGATCTCTGTGTTACATTAGTATGAAAAGATATAACAGGGGTAGGAATTTCCTCTTGGAAGGAACTGGCTGTGGTTGTGGTGTCAAGTAGCACATGGTGAGGAAGCCAAGGGAGCCAGGCATCAGGCAGTGAAATGTGCCTGTCCACCAGCCTCTTGGCCTAACCTACCTCTCCCTTCTCCTGAACTCTTTCATGACCTCCAGCAGAGTCCGAGATTCCAGCTTAAAGAATGAAAGTGGCCCCTCTTGCCGCTTCTATTTAACACAATATTGGAAGTGCTGAACACAGCCATCAGACAAGGAAAAGAAATTAAAGGCATCCAAATTGGAAGGGAAGAAGTAAAACTGTCACTATTTGCAGAGGACATGATACTTTATACAGAAAACCCACCCAGGGACTTCCCTGGTGGCACAGTGGTTAAGAATCCTCCTGCCAATGCAGTGGACACGGGTTCCAGCCCTGTTCCGGGAAGATCCCACATGTCGCGGAGCAACAAAGCCCATGCCCCACAACTACTGAGCCGGTGCTCTAAAGCCCATGAGCCACAACTACTGAGCCCGTGGGCCTGGAGCCTGTGCTCTGCAACAAGAGAAGCCACCACAATGAGAAGCCCGCACACCGCAACGAAGAGTAGCCCCTGCCCACTGCAACTAGAGAAAGCCCGTGTGCAGCAATGAAGACCCAATACAGCCACAAATAAATAAATAAAAAAGAAACCCCTAAAGTCTCCACCAACATACTATTAAAACTAATAAATGAATTCAGTAAAGCTGCAAGATACAGGATTAATATACAGAAATCTGTTGCTTTTCTACACAGTAATAACAAACTATCAGAAAGAGAATGTGAAAATCAATCCCATTTAAAATCACATCAAAAAGAATAAAATACTTAGGAATAAACTTAACCAAGGAGATGAAAGACCTTGACTCTGAAAACTAAAACACTGATGAAGAAAATTGAAGATGATACAAAGAAATGGAAAAATAGCCTGTGCTCTTGGATTGGAAGAATTAATATTGTTATAATGGCCATACAATCCAAAGCAATCTACAGATTTAATGCAATCCCTGTCAAAATACCCAAGACATTTTTCACAGAACTAGAACAAATAATCCAAAAATGTATATGGAACCACAAAGACCTGGAGTTGCCAAAGCAATCTGGAGAAAAAAGAACAAAGTTGGAGGTATCACTTGCCCAGTCTTTAGACTATACTACAAAACTACAGTAATCAAAACAGCGTGGTACTGACACAAAACCAGACACATAGAGAGAGCCAAGAAATAAACCCACACACCTCTGGTCAATTAATCTCTGACAAAGGAGGCAAGAATATACAATGGAGAAAAGACAGTCTCTTCAATAAGTGGTGCTGGGAAAATTTAACAGCTACATGTAAATGAACGACATTAGAACATTTCCTCACACCATATACAAAAATAAACTCAAAATGGATTAAAGACTTAACTATAAGACCTGAAATCATAAAGCTCATAGACAGAACATTCTTTGACATAAATCATAGCAATATTTTCTTGGATCTGTCTCCTAAGGCAAAAGAAATAAAAGTAAAAATAAACAAATGGGGCCTAATTAAACTTTTTGTTTTTGCACTGTAAAGGAAACCATTGACAAAAATGAAAAGACAACCTATGGAATGGGAGAAAATTTTTGCAAATGATATGATCAATAAGGGGTTAATATCCAACATATAAAAACAGCGCAACATCAAAAAAAAAAGCCCAATTTAAAAATGGGCAGAAGACATGAATAGACATCTTTCCAAAGAGGAAATGCAGATGGCCAAGAGGCAGATGAAAAGATGCTCAACATCGCTAATCATCAGGCAAATGCAAATCAAAATCACAATGAGACATCACTTCACACCTGTAAAATGGTTCTCATCAAAAAGTCTACAAGTAATAAATGTTGGTAAGGATATGGAGAAAAAGAAACCCTCCTACACTGTTGGTGGGAATGTAAATTGGTACAGCCCTGTGGAAAACAGTATGGAGGCTGCTAAAAATAGAAAACTAAAAATAGAACTACCATAAGATCCATGAATTCCACTCTAGTATATATCTGGAAAAAATTTTAAAAAGGTACATGCACCCCAATGTTCACAGCAGAATTATTTACAATTGCCAAGATATGGAAGCAACTGAAGTATTCACAACAGATGAGTGGATAAATAAGATGTGGCATATAGAGAGAATGGAATATTACTCAGCCATAAAAGAATGAAATTCTGCCATTTGAAGCAATGTGGATGGACTTAGAGGATCTTATGTTTAGTGAAATAAGTCAGACAGAGAAAGACAAATACTGTATGATATCACATATGTGGAATCTAAAAACTAAAACAAATGAATGTATATAGCAAAACAGAAACAGACTCACAGATACAGAAAACAAACTAGTGGTTACCAGTGTGGAGTGGGAAGGGAGAGGGGCAAGACTGGGGTAAGGGATTAAGAGATATAAAAGTACTATGTAAAAAATAGGTAAGCAACAAAGATATATTGTACAGCACAGGGAATTAGAGCCATTATCTTGTAATAACTTCTTTTTTTCAACATCTTTATTGGAGTATAATTGCTCTACAGTGGTGTCTTAGCTTCTGCTGTATAACAAAGTGAATCAGCTATATGTATACATATATCCCCATATCCCCTCCCTCTTGTGTCTCCCTCCCACCCTCCCTATCCCACCCCTCTAGGTGGTCACAAAGCTCCAAGCTGATCTCCCTGTGCTATGCGGCTGCTTCCCACTAGCTATCCATTCTACATTCGGTAGTGTATATATGTCTGTGACACTCTCTCACGTTGTCCCAGCCCACCCCTCCCCGTCCCCGTGTCCTCAAGTCCACTCCCCATGTCTTATCTTGTAATAACTTTTAATGGAGTACAATCTGTAAAAATACTGAGTCACTATGATGTTCACTTGAAACTAATATAACATTGTAAATCAACTACACTTCCATTTTTTTAAAAAAAAGAATAAAAGTGGCCCTAAGAGCCATCATCCAATAAAAAGTTCTGTGTGGTCACTGTCTTTGTGCTACTCTTTCTAGTCAACAAAACCGAGCCTCCTACTACAGAGGTAAATTGCCCAAGCTCACATGTGGAGGGGGGAGGGGGTGACCGGACAAGTCCTCATATTCTGGTCTTCACACTCCCAAGCCAGTGCCCTTTCCATCGGACACAGGTGAGCCAAGAAAACAGCTCCACCAACACTGCTGTTGACGGAATGCGAGCACATGTGTTCATGTGTGTATTAAGGTTGCTCAGCCTCTCCACCTGGGCCCTTGGGCCCTGACAATGCTTGCTGTGGGGGACTGTCCAGTGTATTGCAGGATGTCTAACAGCATCCCTGGCTTCCATGCAGTAGATGTCAGCTGCGTCCTTCCTCCAAGCTGTGAAAACTGAAAGTGGAGCCAGACATTGCTGAATTTTACCTGGGGAATGGGGGAAAACCATCCCTGGTTGAGAACTACGTATCTATGTGTATGTGTGTATATATGAAATGAATGATTTGATGAATATTCATGAAGCATCCCCTCAACTCCCTAAAAAAAGAAAACAAAGGAGAAGTTCTGCAGATACTGAAATCTTCCAAGGCAACCTTCTAGCTTTCAGATGCTTGCTATCCCTCTCCTGCTTTCCTTTAAGTTTTAGGCACAGCAGCCAATGTTGCGTTTTTACGGCAGGTTTACTCTATTTGTATAACATCACAGCTTTTCACTTCACCTCAAATTACCTTACGGCTACACACGAATACACATTAAAAAGTATCTTTATAGAAGATAGTCAACTTTCAGAAACAGGCTTTACAGATCAAAGGATTTCAAATACATGCTTCTCATCTTTATCAGAATCAGGATCTGTGTTTGTAAAAACATCAGACAACCAGGCCTGCACTGGCTCCAGTGTCATAGTGGTGAACCCCAACAGAGACAGGCCAGGTGAAAGACTGGATAAAAATGAGTTAACGTTGGTATAATCACTGATTCTGAGTTTGCATAAGGTCAAATGAGAAGTTTAACAGATGGTTAAAACATTCTTTTCAACTGCTTATTTTGAAATCATATTGAGATAGACATGGTTTTTCTTCTAACCCTTTAAGTTGACCTTTCTGAAACTTCTTTTTAAGTGTGCTGAAGCCACGTAGACCGTTGAGATACACATGGCTTTCCCCTTTAATGCCCCAAGTTGATCTTCCCTTTAAATACACATAATAGTCGACATGTAAACTGTCCCACTTGAACACATCTTTCAAAATGGTTGCCAGCGCCAGCCGGTGACCCAGAAGCTACAACTTCCTCCCTGTGTTAACAGTGGGGTTGAGAAGACTCTGCAGCTTGGGGCTGTGGCAGAGCAGACGTGTGACTTCCAGCATCCCCCATGTGATGGCAGATGGGGCCTTACCTTTGGGAATGGTGATCTGACAGCTCAGGTCACAGTCCTGCTGCAGCTGATAAAAAGCCACTTCCTGCAGCCGGGCTCGCTCCAGCTCTGAGAGGCTCTGGATGGAGACTGACCTCAGCCGTACGCTGCGACCCGACATACTGTTCCACGTGAAGTCACCCTGCAGATCAAGGGGAAGCACATCAAGGGTCACACAGTAATCTACGACTCGCAAGCCTCAGCCTCTCTCTCAATCGGTCATAACGTCAAGCAAACTTCATTTTCACGTTCCCAAATTGGCTCTCAACCCCTGAAATCAAATCCACTCTTACTTAACTGTGGATTTACTCAGTCAACTGCCAACATCAAAATCTGGAGTATCTGCTAGGTCATCTGATCCCATAAAATGATGCAAAGAAAGCTATGTGGGAAGATGCTTCAAGGGTCCTGCCTCCCCTCTCTCATGGGAACACATGGGAACTTTTCGGCTTTTCTTTCTCAGTAACAGGAAAAACTACCGCTAACTGCCATTGTGCGCACTAGACATAGGAGGGGAAACGTATACTGATAGCCTACCGTGTACCAACAAAGTGCCAAGGGCTCTTTAGTTACTTCCTCTATATAATAATACAATCTAGTATATTTATTATATATGACACAATATATTATTATTATATATAACTCATACTTACGATACATTATTGTAATATATACTTAGGATACATTATGTTGATATTATAGTAATATATAGTATATATAAATATAATATAATATAATATAGAATAAATTGAGGCTTAGGCAGGTTAAGTAGTTTTCGCCAAATTGTAAAACTTACAAGATTTGAAACTAACCAGGACTCCAGCTAAAACATCTTAGGCTTTTAAATTCTATGCTAAATTGTAACCACTGAGTTTCTATTTAGAGCAGTCTAATGAGCTCTTTTGATCACAGTAAGTATAGAGATATGATCAATAAAAGCTACACATATTTACAGAGACGTTTGATGCTAAAATACTCCACATCGAAGAATCAAAGCAAAGATTCCCACAATCCTGAGGCTATCTGTGTGCTCACACACACACGTCTGATTTCACACCTCTGACAGTGAATATCTCTACCCTTGATGCAGACAGTGAGAAAACGATGACCTAAGAAACAATCCTTCACAATCCTCGGAAGCCCAATGTCCCCTCACTGAGGAGGAATTCCTACGAATCACAGATATCAACCAGGGCACAACAGCTGTGAAGAGGTATCTACTGCTTCGTTAACAATCAAGAAAAATTGTGGGAGAAGGAATAGTGCTGGGCCCTACAGACACTGCCAGGGACTTCTTGCGGATGTGGGGAACATTTAAGGAATCCCAGAAGACTTCACCATCCTCACTATTCACCTTAAAGAAGAGAGACAGAAAGGCTGGCCCCAGCGACTGCTAAGACACCTTTGTTCCCTACTGGTAGCAAATTCCTGCCTAGAAGGTTCATTCCAAAGAGTGAACGGCACTGTGTTAATTCTGTTATTTTTTTCCTCTTTATCTGGGATTTCACGGATTTATTTAACAAATGGAGATATCATACTCTAGTAGGGGCAGAAAATAAACAAGGGTAAGTAAAGAATGTAGCGTGTTAAGTAATGATAACTGCTAAGGAAGGAACAAAAAGCAGGGAAGGGGCCGGCAGTGTGAGTAGAGGACAGGGATTTACACTGTTAGGTGGAAGGGGTGGGAAAGACCTCACAGGGAAGTCCAGGTTTGAGCAGAGCTTCAAGGAGATGAGGAATTTTTGTTTGTTTGCCTTCTCACCTGTGCATCTGCACCCAGTGGGTGAGAAGGAGGGGTACCAGGGACCCAGGAGGGGCACAGGGAACAGGGTGTGGGAATGCGTCAGGGCCGAGGAGTGAGGGCATAAATGTAGGCAAAGCGGGTAGGCTGCAGTCACGTTCGGTGAACTGAAGAACATTCTTCCAGGCCCAGTGTATTTTGGATTTTTTTCTTTTTTTTTCTTTTTTTTTTGGTATAGCTGGACTAACCACAAGTTTAGACAGGAACTGGGGACTTAAGTGTTGGGTGTACCTCTCACTCACACCCTTTAAGATTAGGGCACCACAGGTACGACATCAGTGAATTGCTTTCCCCTCACCCAAATGGGAAGTTCCAGATGAGCTGGGGATTTTTAAATATGAAGTCTAGGTATCTAAGGGAGCCCGTGGCTGCTTGAAGTGTCAAAATGGAATTACATATCTATTCTTTAAATGCATTTAAAAATATGCCCTCCGACGGGCTCTAGTATCTGTAGCAGGGGTTGGCTATCTTTTTCTGTAAAAGGCCAGACAGTAAATATTTCAGGACTTGTGGGCCATGTGGTCTCTGTCAAAACTACTCAGATCTGCCTTTGTGGCATGAGAGCAACCGTAGACAGTTTATGAATGAATGGGTGTGGCTGCGCGCCAGTCAAACTTCATTTACAGAAACAGGTGGAAGGCTGGATTTGGACAGTGGGCTGTAGTTTGCCAACCTTTGAACAATAGCTCATGACTGAAATAAAATTAATCAATCCCTAGAAGACACATTTTATTTTTATTTAGTATGACCTCCTGCATAATTAATTCAAACGAAGTTCAATGAGCACCTATTACGTGCTAGAAACAGTATTAGGCTTGGGATTGTCAAAATGACAACACAGTCCTCGTTCTTTTTTTTTTTGGAACCAACTGACTCACATTGTAGTAAATACAAAGTAAAGCAATGATCGTGGCTTGAGCTGTCTGGTTCAGTGATCGGGCGGAACGTCACACACAAGCTCAGTCACTGCAAACAATGGTTTTCTGGCTGTGACCACTGGCTGTCACTTCTAACATAGTAGAATCATGTCAGGGGGAATGGAAAAAGTGAGCACCACTTCTTACCATGTTCTCCCTAGTACTGCCAGTCTCCCTCTGCCCCTGTGTTGGATACAGCAGAGACCACCCACCAATCAGCCCAAGGCAGGCCAACAGGGAGGGGCCAATCACTCTGTTCTCCAACTACAGCCAGACTCACCTCCACAGCAGTACCTGTGGCCCTAGCCTGGACTCCTGTACAGGAGTCTGGCTCTGGCGGTGGCAGCTGGAAGAGGGTAATAGGACCTCCTGCTGAATGAAGGAAGTTGGGTGAATGAATGGGTCAGCTGCAGGGGTCACTTGCAAAGGGACTGGAGTGATAAGGAAAGAACTCATTCAGGCAGATACTTTTGATATCTCCCAAACCTGCCTGTGGCAGGAGGGGAAGCCATCTCCCATGGGAGAGGAGTCAATGGGGTGGAAGGCCATATTCTCACTACTGAGTCTTTGCAGGAGCCAGGGCTTCAAGGCACAAGGCTCCTGGTTCCTTCTCTCCACCACCCCCTCCACTCTCTCCACTCTCACTCCTTGTGCTGCTTCTTCTTTTTCTTCTTTGCTGCCTTGCTGTCTTTTGAAGTGTGCCTTGCCCTCTTGTGTGTCACTCTCAGAGTCCGAGCTGTCAGAGTCAGATGACTTCCTGTCTCTCTGTTTCTTTTTCTCCTTTTCCTTCTTTCTTTTTCTAGAAGAATTTCTCGTGGGGTCAGGCTTTTCAAACTCTGCTGATTTTGCCTCTTCCTTCTCCTCTCTCTCATTAGGTATCAGAGAGTACTTGCTCCCACCTGGTTGCATGAAACAATGCTTTGCAAAGTGGCCTTTACAGCCACACTCCTTGCAGGTAGTGTTCAGGACAGCCTCGAGGGTGATCTTCTGCCCAGTGTAATCCTGGAAGGACTGCCTCTGCCTCTCTCATTGCTCAATGATAACGTTGTTGGCGTCAAGGTCCTTCCCAGTCCCTTGGTTGACAGCTTTCACGGAGAGGGATACTTTTATCCTTTCCCTTTTCATCTCTCGTCCGATAAGCTTCACCCACACCTTCTCTCCGACATCTACTATCTCAGAGGGCTTATCCACGCGACAGGATGACATGTGAGTTCGATGGACCAGACCTTGCTTCCGACAGCCTGGGATTTTGACTTGCCTCCACAGTCTGTCACCATAGCAACCTCTCCTTGGAAAATAGTGTAGAGAGCAGGCAAGTTCTCCATGGTCTCGGGTCTTCCTGAATTCATCCTTAATGTTCCATGGTTCCTCCATTTCTCTTCTGCTAAAGCTAATTCAAGTGTCTCGGTGTCAGCATCCGGTCTCCACGCCGCAGCCAGTCCTTGTTCTTAAGGAGTTACATTTTGGTAGGAAGAACACACTCGGTCCATGAAATACAGAGATTATGACACTAGGAGTAAGTACCAAGTGCAATGGGATGCCTAGGAGAAAGGCTTTGACATCTATCTGGGGATCAAGGAAAGCTTTATAAGAAGGCAGCGTTTCCCAGGAGACCTGTACATTGAATAAGAGGAATAAGGGTTTGCTCTGTAGAAATGCAACATTGGAACAAAGGTGCCAAGGCAAATGAATTTGAGAGAACGGCCTTGTTTGGGGGAAATTACAAGGCTAGACGGAAGGAAAGAGCAGGAGGCGAAGCCACGCAGAACTCAGGGCCATATCCTGGAGGGCTTTCTCGGCAGGCTTTGCAAAGCAGATTGGATTTATTCAGCAGGTGATGGCTAGTCATTAAGGAACCTTGAGTAAGAGAGGAACGTGATCAGATGACTGGAAACACATTTCCAAGGGAATTGAGGGAGGGTGCAAGCCAAAGATGCAGAGATCACAAGAGCCACTGGGCTAGGTATGATGCTGATTCAAATTTGAACAGATAGGGAGATACGTAGAACCACAGAGATGCCTGGGGACAAATTGTATGTAGTGGAGGGTAGGGAAGGAGTAATCTAGGATGACTTAAACACTTCTGGCTTGAGCAACTGGGAGGATGGTACACTAAATCACCAAGATGAGGAAGAGCAGAAGGGAGAAGAAAGATGTTCAAATGTGACATTTTGAAAGTGATATTTTATCTCTAAGAAAGAAAGAAAGAAAACACATGACCAAATCTGGCAAAACAGAATCGGGCCAGTTTGCATCTTTCTTGAGTCTTCATTTTCTTCTCCCAACTAAAACAGTTCCAACGCAATCAAGTAATACATAGTTCTGGAAACTGCTCACAAATGCCTACACTTAGCATAATGAAAAAGTGAAGATGTGATGCTTTCAATTTCTCTGAGTCCATTATACATCATAGCCCGTGGCTCTTAACTTCGTAGACTTTTAAAATTCTTTGGTAAATTTGGAATTATCAGCCAAAAGAGAGAAAAGGCTTGGTCTACTTGTAATGACTTGAATTTATGGAGTTGTTGTCTCCTAAGACTTTAGTTCTTATAGCAGCTGATGGCTCAGGAGAAGGCTACAGCCAAATCCCAGAAAGAGAAAAGAGTGTGGCGCTTTCTTGAAAGCAGGGCAGCTGCATTCATCAGGCTTTGGAAGAGTCATTTCACAAAGGAGGTAATACTGTCCCCAGAGCCAACTGGTTCTTAAACCCATCCTTAGCACATGGCTGAAAAAACAATTTTCTTGGGAGAGAAGGTCATCAAATAATTAACAAAGAGGGACTTCAAAGATATCTCCAAAGCTACCTATTATCAAATGTGTGGCATCTTAAAAAATATCAGTTACATTTTTGATTATGGGTAATGGACCAAGATGCTTCATAATCCATTTTATACCGCAAACGTGAATAACTGAAGCCTGAAGTGTTCACACAGCCCTGGAAAAGTCTGGACGGGCCACTCCAGTTCATCACCCTCCACCCTCCGCCATCTCATTGTCTTTTGCCACCTGCCAATCAGCAGTCATGAATACATCAAATAACCTGCATCTTCCCCTGTGTCCCAATTTTCTCACCGCTCCCAATCTATATTTCTACCATTGTGAATTTTAATGATTTTTTTCAGATTAAGCACATGCGATTTCAACATGTTTTTTAAAGTTGGAAATACGTGAGGTCCATTTTTGGGAAATTATCAAATTAACACAATTAACTGACAGGTTAAAACCATATTCATTCATAGTATCTTGCGATAAAGTCAAGAGGTACCAGTGCCTGCCCTAAATGACATAGAACAGCGTTCTTCATTTTTATTTTTATCCTTAATGCAATATAGACATTTTGCACATACGGTCAAGTAAATGTCACAACACAATGGCCGGGAGACTCTGCGAACATGTCTTAAAACTACAGTTGTATTGCTTTTTAAGGCGTGATAATTTAGTGTTGGCTCACAATAAGTTACTTCGTCGAATGCACCCACATTCCTAATTTCAGTCTGCATCATCTTTTAAAATTAATTTGTTTAAAGAGTCCTTTCTCAAAACATTCACCCAAGGTTTATCCAAATTATCCCAAGGTTCAAATCAGAGTATTCGCAATGAAGTACCTAGAAGTCTAAAATCTAAACTCAGCCTGTTTCTCTTCCGCCTTCTCACCTCTCCCTTCAGGTTGCTACAGCTGAGGACGGAGTCCCCAGATGCGGCACCCGTGGGAACCACACAGACCAGAGCTGCGGGGAGTCGCCGAGCAAATCCATGAGGTTTCCACATCTCCTCAGTGGCCTCTTTGTAGAATTCCTAGGGGTCACAGTGTTTCTGTGCGTAAAATATGTTTGCCTTTATATTACGAAAATTGTCAAACATGAGGAAAGAAAGAGATGACACTAATGACCTCGCAGAGGTTCTGAGGCAGGTGTCTGCTCTGCCGTTGAGCACGCTTTTTTTTTGGTTTCCTGATTGACTGACTCATGCAGCCAGGACTGAGAACCACTGCGCTCCAGGGTTGATCAGATTCAGGTTGGGTTGCAGTAAGTCTGCTGTTCCTAGAAAATTCAAGAAGTTCGCCACCAAAGAAAGATGCAATTTTACCACAAGATGTTATTTTTTGAAACAAAATGTGAGCTTTAAGACACTCAGGAGTAAGCACCATCTGCTTTCCTTTATTGAACAACAACAACAACAACAAACGACTTGAACCAGACACTCAGATTCTAAAGCCTATGCTCTTAGCCACTACAATATCCAGGCTGGTGGATACAAAGCTTGAGATGCCCTTCAGCCTGCGTTTTGTTCTGCAGAGGTAGAGAGACGTATAGTATGGAGTTACTGGATAGGAGGTGTGGCAGACAGAATGATAAGACGGCCACATCTTAATTCCTAGAACCTGTGAATATGTTACCTTACCTGGCAAAGGGAACTTTGCAGATGGGATTAAGTTAAAGGATCCTGAGATAGGGAGGTCATTCTGGGTTATCCAGATGAGTCCAACCTAATCATAAGAGTCCTTACCAGAGAGAGGCAGAGGTGGCTGTGTGTGTGTGTGTGTGTGTGTGTGTGTGTGTGTGTGTGTGGGAGTGAGAGTGAGAGAGAGAGAGAGAGAGAGAGAGAGGGATTTGAGGATACTAGGCTGACAGCTTTAAAGACGGAGGAAGGAGCCATAAGCCAAGAAATGCAGGCGGCTTTTGCAAAAGCTGGAGAAGACAAGGCACACATTCCCCCCAGAGTCTCCAGAGGATGCAGCCTTTGATTTCAGCTGAGTGACACTGACCTCCAGAACTGTAAGACATTAAATTTCTCATGTTTTAAGTTTATGGTAATTTGTTACATCAGCAATAGGAAATGTAACAGAGAAGCAGTAGGAGGGAGCATTAGAAGAGAAGGTTGGTGAAGGTCAAGGGGATTGAGTTCAGATGAGGATAAGCTCCCAGACACTTAAGAAAGTAGGTGTTGACCTCCCATCAGATTTTTATCGCCCTCTTTCCTGGTGCTACAGTGCTGCTTCATACTACAGGTACCACCACCAATGATTTGAACTGGAGAGGTTCCAAGACTGGAATTTCGAAAGCACTTCCCCCACTAAATAGAATTTTAGAAAGTTACACATAGAAAATATTTCAGGCTTGTGGTTCATAGAGTCTTTGTCACAGCTACCCAGTTCTGCCAATGTAGCACAAAGGCAGCCATAAACCACGTGTAAACAAAAGTTCCAATAAAATTTTACTCACAGACACTAAAATTCTAATCTCATCTAATTTTCAAGTCACAAAATATTATTCTTTTGATTTTTTTCAACCATTTAAGAACGTAATGACCATTCTAGGCACGTAGGTCATACAAAAACAGGCAGCAGGCTGGATCTGGCCCACTGGCTGCAGTCTGCCAACCCTTGATATAAAGAGATTGGGATCATTTAGGGCGCTACACATACTTCTTTAGCATCTACTACCATGTGGCAGAGACCCAGTCCCTCGCGCTCTGCATCGTGAGTGACACACATCAGCTAGATTCATGGGGGCAAGAAGCCTGTCTGCTTTACTGACCTGGGTGTTCCCAGTATCCAAGATACTACCTGGCAATTAATTATCACTGAAGAATAAATAATTCACAAGCAATAAATATTTGTCAGTCTAGGGACTACATGAATCACATGCATCATGAGTTCAATAAGAAATTGGAAACTAACCAACTCAGGTAATATCGTATCTATGAGGGAAGATGTCTTCTGGATTTGAATAAACTGCTAAGAAACAGTCTTTTGAAACAGAGCCTGTTGTTGAGCCCCGAAATGCCGGTATATGAGGGCAGAAAATAAGTGTAAAAACATCGGCCCTGAGGAATAATGAATCTGTGACACTCACGCTCATATGTCAGATGTCTTATGAGCAGGAAGACACAAACATAAGGGTCAATGTTGCCCTGTGACCCTCATCACGTGGGCCATGAAGTACTAAACAAGCCGCCAGACGCGTGCCAAAGCCCACCGGCACAGCCTAGGATGTGTTTCTGGTGGTTCCTCATTCTCAAACGCACATTCCAGTCCAGATTTTTCTTTGGTGACTGTTTATCTCATAAACGGATGACTCATTTTCAGGCTCTCTGGATCCAGTTTTTGAGTGGCTGTCATAGGACTGTTTTTTTTAGGTTGAAAGTGGATGATTTCTAATTTGTTTCAATTTCGTAAATGTGAGGTTGAAAGTGACCCAAATGTTTCTGGATAGACAAAAGCCCTTGATAGTTATAAAAATATCCTTTTTATTTTCGGGTACTATGGGACAGCATTAATAAAAGGTAACAATACGATACAAAAGGATATACCACAGTGGTTCTTGGGGGTGAGTTTGCCCTCTCAGGGGACATTTGGCAATGTCTGGAAACATTTTTGGCTATCATGACTCTAGGGTGGGGTTTCCTACTGGCAACTAGTGAGTAGACATCAGGGATCTGCTCAACATCCTACAATACACAGGACAGCCCCACGTGCCTGCAATAAAGAACCACCTGTCTCCAAATGTCCACCATGCAGAGATCGAGAAAACCTGGCATAGCGTAAGCTGGGTCTGCTGTTAGGCCCCAATTATACACAATGGCCTCAAAATGATGGTGTCAGAAGACATTAACACTCATGAGTTTTGTCTATCATCAAAGGCATGCACCATGCACGATATACTCTTACGCATCTATGCATGATTATGTATATTATCCGTGTATTATTCTGTATATTATGGAAATCAGTGAGCAGAATCATAGAAGCTATTTAGAACTAGCATTAAGAAGCACAAACAACACAAACCAGTTTAAAAGAGGCACGCAAAAACAGCCTCAATACAACAGAATCTCGATTAACTGGAGAACAACTCACCGAAAGCATTAACTAAAGAGATTTCCTTCCTGCCAGAAGTATATGTCTCCACGTTTAGAAAAAAAAACAAGCAAAAGGCAAACTGAAAAACCAACCATCTAATATCTGGGGTTTATTCAGAAAGGTCATTCTTTTGAGCTCAACTGCATCTTTACAAACAGACTTGATTCTTCCCATGAAATAAACTTGATTGAAATACTTTTGGTTTTGGTCTATACCACATTGTTTTATTATGGCCTTGAAACAAATCTCTAATTGCAGCAGCTCTTTAACCTCATCCAACTATAAACTTCCCAAGGCCCAGTGAGCCCCCAAGAAGTGACGCGAGACTGCTCACAATATGGCCTGCAGACAATTCTTGTAAACGTGCAGGTTTCTGGGCTCTAAGGCAGATTTAGGGAACTAGGGTCACAAGGGATGGGGCCCAAGTACCTTCATCATAAACCAGAATCCTCGGGGGATTCTTATCTTTGCACAATAAAGATTGAGGCCCACTGGTGTGGTAGTAAGGACTTGGATTCAAACAGCTACGAGCTCTTCGGCAAGATTCAGAACATCTCCAAGCCTCAGTTTTCTCACCAATAAGATGGAGCAAAGAAAAAGACTTAACTCCCAGGTTTGTAGTGATGGTATGAGTCAATGCAAGTGAATTTCTTGCCGAGTACTTATTAGCTCCCAGCAAGCCCTGAATGTGTGGTAAAGTTATCATTAATTTTAATCATCATTCCTCTAAATTTGCGTCCCCTTTTTAAGCCTGGCAGTTTTAGTGACACCAAAAACTCTTAAGAAATGTGTGTTGAATTCATGAATAAATGGTTCTACTATGCGTAAGATGCCTTTTCTACGTGTCTACAAGCCAGCCAGCTGGATTGTGGCTCCATATAGGTGAGAAGCAGAAGCAAAGACCAGATCAGTAAGTTAAGGTCTGAACAATGGCAGGCCATTTACATAAACCATGCCAGGGGCTGAATTTCTTTTGTCTTCTACTGTGGCCAGCTGTCATTTATTAATAATTAATAACTGCTGAAGCACGGCCTAAGTTTAAATACCAGGCTCACAACCAACATTTCTGAAAAGGGCTGCCTAGTTCTTTATAATTCCAAAATAAACACATCTCCAATGACAAGGAACTCCTTTCCTCATGAGCTTCTGGGCAAAGCCGAGGGTATCTGCATAGCTGTCACACCCCTGTTTGGACTCTTAAAAAGAGGTTATTCCTTTATGAACTCAACAAAATAACATTTGCTAATTCTTCTCTTGATTCTTCGAGCACTTCTTCTCAACAGATCTTTAGGAAGATTTAATACTTCTATATTGTATATAATTTTTGTTTTCTTTATCTATTCTGGTCCTTTTTTTAAAAGCAGAAATTTTAGAAAAGTCTGAACGTTTGGTTGGTATAGCAGTCCATTTTAACCTTTTGCCTTGGTATATTCGCTATCGATTGCTACATAAGGGGTACC
Source organism: Pseudorca crassidens (assembly GCF_039906515.1). NCBI lineage: Eukaryota > Metazoa > Chordata > Mammalia > Artiodactyla > Delphinidae > Pseudorca > Pseudorca crassidens. Next base: position 126,238,523 of record NC_090317.1, on the reverse strand, counting down.
AAAATGTTACAGTAACATGGTGGGAAAATGCGCCTCACTCATTCAACAAATATTTAATCGGCACCTTCTATAGGCCAGGCACTATTCTATGTACGTGGATTCATTGGTGAACAAAACAAAGAGCCCTGCGCTCATGGAGTGTCTAGGCCAGTAGAGGAAACTGATAAGAAACAAACATAATAAATGAGTAAATTACACAGCAAGTTACAAGGTGATAAGGCCTAGAGAAAAAGAGAAGGTAGGGGAGTGTGAGGGGAATCAGGAGTGCTGGGAGGGTTTCCAGGGCAACCTTACTGCGAATGTGATATTTGAACAAACTCTTATGGAGGTGAGGTAATGAGACAGGCAGATTTCAGGAGATGAGCATCCCAGGCAGGGGTGAGTTGACACGGGGGCAGCTTGGGGCAGTGGCTAAAAGCAAAGGTTGGCAAGCTAGGCTGCCTGGGCTTGAATCCCAGTTCTGCCACTTTCCAGCCATGTGGCTTTTAGCAAGCTTATTTTCTCTCCCCATGCTTTGTTTTCCTAATCTGTGAAATGGGGATGATGACAAGCCAGGGCTCGGCAAACTACTGCCTGTGAGCCAAATCCCATCTACTGATTGTTTTTGTCAATAAAGTTTCATTGGCATATTGCCACAAACATTTCTTTAGGTATTGTCTATGACTGCTTTCACGCTACAATGGAGGAGTTGAGTGGTTGTAACGAGACTGTCTGGCCTGCAAAGGTGAAAATATTTACTATCTGGCTCTTTATAGAAAAGTTTGCTGACCCCTGTACTAGACTAAAAGTAAACGCACATCTATGATGAGGACTTGTCTTTGGGATCAACATTTTCCTCCTCTCGTAAGATTTTGTTTCTCTGGGCAACATCCCAAAGAACCTGTAAAGAGATCACATGACACAGTAAGACTTGGGGATACTGTAAAGAATGTAAAAGCTAGGGTGCAATAAAAGTGGTTATCTGCAAATGGCCTATTCATGTGGATTACTGATAAACCAAAGTAGAGACGAACATTGTCAAACCCAGTGCCGTGCTACCACCACTCAAAAAACAAAAAGCAACACCAAAAAACCCCAAACATCACTCGTCACACACATCTTGTTTCCAGTGGAAAGAACCTTTCCGATGGTTGGCATAGAGGGGAAAAGAGCCACATATTCAAAGTTCCCAAAGGCAAAAACGTCAGAACGAAAGGCAAATTTCATTTCTGTGTATCCCTAGTTGAATCGTGGACTTGTCTACCAGCCACCAATTTAACTTTGAGTTTTAAGCTTCACTTGACTCTTGGAATGGGGAAGGGGTAAACGAGCCTCTGCACAGATCCCAACAGTGTGGAAAATGGAAACACTTACAAGAATTAGAAACTTCTCAATGACAGCTCTAGCAGCTGATAGTTTTGCTTGCCTTTCTATAATTAAACTTAGTTCACTGAAATCAGAACGACAGACCTCCAGAGACGGACTGGACCTTGGAGATAATTGCTAACTACTCTGCTAGCTACTGTTCTAGGTCCTTTATTTATATTAGCTCATGTAATTCTTGCAGCAACTCTAAGGGCTATGCTACCATTATTACCCCCACATTTCAGATGAGGAAATCTTAAGTGACTTGACAAGATCACACACCTAGTAAACGGCAGAATTAGAATCTGAAGCGTGGCTGCAGGTTCCAGAAACCAGACGGTAACTATCATAGGTATTTCACCACTTCTCCTGAGAAGTCAATCCAACCCCTACCTTTACAAAGGAGCAAAGCAAAATCCAAAGAAGTTAGGTGACTCTGCAGTGGCAGAGTGGGATCCGGGTGCTAAGGGTCACATTCTGTCTTCTCCCGCCACCGAGTCTTTTCATTCTGAGACATAACCTTGTAATAGGGTAAACCAGATGATTTAAAAATCCGGTTTATGATTAGCCTTATCTAATATCTGAGCTGTTCTCCGAAGCCCATATTTATCAGAGCCACGGCAACTAAAATGTTGCCCCAAGTTCAAGAAGTCTAGAGGGGAAGATAAGCCGCTTTACCCTTTCAGACCTGAAAAACAGCCTGCACTGAATCTTCGGAGAAATCAGCCCAGTTCCATTTCATCACGGCATGCTGCTTCCGGGTCCAGGTTGCTCATTTCAAGCTGCTCCGACATTATCATTCAGTCTAAAAATAACGTTCTCATAAATCTCTATTGGCACGGACCGTACTTAGCTGTCACACATCTCAGACACTGATCAATCCACTTTTCTTCCCACATCACAAGACAAATGTGGAACAATCACAGCATTTTATCACAGTAATCTGGAAAAGAAATAGAAGTATAGATATTTCTATTGCTTACCCATGAATTACATTCAGCTGTGTCTCTGCTGTCCTCTCTAATTTCACTGAACTAAGCTTGTAGTAGGAACTTGAGTCTGCTTGAAAAAACTTATTTTTTTTGGTGAAAAATGCATCCTGAAATGGCAGATTGCAACGAGTGTCTGAGAAATGGCCCAGCTGGCATAGCTGTGCCTCCCAGGATACCTTTTGTTGCCAGAGGCCTCCGCTACCATGAGTCTTGGGGCCAAAAAAATGCAATCTTTTCATCGGACCATTGAGAAGTTCCTGTCCCTTCAGAACAGAGGCAGGCTGTGCCGCTGAGTGAGTGAGTGAGTGAGTGAGTGTGTGAGTGAGTGAGTGAGTGAGTGTGTGTGTGTGTGTGTGTGTGTGTGTGAGAGAGAGAAAGGCAGTGCTAAGGGGGAGGGACAAAAAGAAGGCAGAGAAATTGAAACTGGATTTCCTGCTTTTTATTTTCATAGGACTATATTGAAGAGATATTCTGGAGTTAGGAAAGGATTCCTCTTAAAAAAAAATCCCCTTTTCCACAGGGATCTACGAATGGTAATTGGATTGTAACTGTGCAAACTGTCCTTATTAGGAATCAACCAAAGAATGACGGAAGCCTTGGGTAAAACCCCTGAGAGCATGGTAAGGCACATAGGGTGCTTTCTTTGTTTAGGATAAATTCTCAATTCTTAAATTACATTTTAAAAACACTGCCTTCTTCCTTTTTCTAACACTAGAAAAAAACCATTAAAAAACAAAACGGTTTCATTCTCCTTTATTCTCAAGTACAACACATGCTCTGAATCTTACGCGCTTTGTGGAACAATAGTCCTTGAGGAATTGTTCATTTCCTGAACAGAGGGTACGGAGGAGTGGGTGTAACCACGTGGCCATGTTTAAGAGGGTGCAGGGTGCCGGTGGAGGTGGCGGAGAGATAGCCATGAAGAGCAGAGAGAAAAGGGAAGATTTAAAACATATCCTGACCACTGACTACCTTGATCTCCACGTATTCCACATGGCGCTGAACCAAAACTAACTCAAAAGGACTCAAACTAACTTCAATATGAAGTTATACTCCTCTTGTGGTCTCAAGTGAATTCCAACAAAAGAATCACTGTGATTATAATTGACAAACTGAGAAATGATTTCATGGAAGACCTTACTGACTCAAAATTTACGGACTCGGTACATTTTTTTACTAGGATTCTGTGAGGTTAATCATCTCTTGATGTAAGCCACACATAGCTTCTGTTGCTGCTGGTATTTAGTAAGAGGAAAGAATTTAAAACCAATAAAATACGTCAGATGGTTTTCTTTACTAGAACAATTACACTTAAAGAGAAATTCAGAGGAAAAATTTACCTGTTACGGGATATACCTTCGCCTCCACTATCCTCAAAACTCAGATGCTGAAAAGAGTCATCATTCCAGCAGATAATCAATATGGTTCATGTAATCTGGATACTCATTTATGGAATTTAAACCCTCAATTAAAGTTATTTAATATAATATTTCACATGAAATTGATAAAAACCTGAAGACAACACCTCTCAGAGCCACATGTGGTAGTCCCAGGCCTGGACCACACCTGTCAATATTCATGCCCTAGTGTCCCCTGCTCTTCAATCCTGACTGGCTCTGTGATCTGCTTTAGCCAATCAAATCTGGCAGAAACGATGGTGAGATAATTCTGGACCTAAGACTTAAGAAGGCCTGACAATTTCTGCTTTTCCATTCTTGGGACCCTTGAACCACCGCGTCATAACTGTGGCTACTGTACTGGAGAGACCACGCGGAGAGGCCACATGGAGAGTGAGAAGAGCTTAGCTGTCCCAACGTCTCAGCTCCCAGACAACTTCCCAGTTGAGTGAAGCCTTATAAGCGACCACTGTCAAGGCCAGCAGAAGTGTCCAGCTGAGCCCAGGTCAGACTGCAGAACCGTTAGCAAATAGAAGGGTGGTTGTTTTAAACCACCAAGGTTGGGGTGGTTTGTTACGAGGCAGTGAATAACCAAATCAACATCTTCTTGTGTTGAAGACAGTGGAGCCACAGGATGAAACAGCCTGGGTCCTTGAATCCTTGTTTGGAACACAGCTGTCCCACCAATCGTAGACACTACGAAAATAGGAGTGAGTAACAAACTGTATGGTGAGATTTGGGGATGTATGTGATATGGCGGTCAACCTCACCTCCCTTAACTTCTTTTGTACACACAGATCGCAGTTCTAAACAATCTGAATCTGGAGTCCTACCCCTGGAACCTCTCGTGTACTTCTCCCCACTGAACGACACGGCAGGTCATTCCTTCACTTCCTACGTTTTCACGTGGAAAGAGAGGGGCTGCTCAACCAGAAGATAAAATAAAAACTATTCTTTACAGGTCATTTTTCAGAACACGTAGAAAGTCTTTTAGGAACAAGAGGATAAATATATGTTTAATGACATCCTCCAGGTTTTAAATAATATATAGTCAATATTTAGAAATAGGCGATGCTTTTCTCTTTCAGAATTATGACTTAATCTGATAAAATGGCATAGTGAAATTTCATCTAGATCACATTTATTACTGAGAAACCTTTTGTTGGTCCAATTACCCTCTTTTGACCGGTACCATAGAATTGACACTTCAGGTGTTGCTATTTTTTCTGATTGTACATAAAAAAAGTGAAAAAATTGTTAAGGACATTTCAATCCTCCTGATACCGTACAGACTGCAGTGAAAATCTGATCTTTTAGTTTAACTGTCAGACTCTACTTTTGTATTGTTCAGAACTTTCAGAGGTGAGGTGACAAGTAAAAGCACAGAAGGACGATTCTGTATTCTCTTCCCGGCTGTCATTTGCTTCCCTAACCATAGCTATCTGGCCTCTCCCCGCCTCCAGCACTTGACTTTGGTCTAAGTTCTAGTATCCTCCTGCTACTACTGTAACCCACTTGCAGAGAGAGTAACTTTTAGATCCTTTAGATCTAAATGTCTACCATCAAAGCCAAGTATTAGGTAACTGGAAACTGTTTCCAAATGCAATGGGTTTAACCCGTAGGCTGTATCACAGCATATGCCAATGACATTTTCTTCAATGAGTCCCTTGGAAGACGTGTGTGCAAAGTAAGTAGGACACAGAGCACACCCAACGAGAACTGGAAGGCCTCTCTGTAACTGGGAGAAATCTGGTAAACGCACGGAGGGCAGCTGAGTCCCCAAAGCCTTTACGGAACAGAGGCACAGAGATGTGCACAAATAGAGGCAGGGAAGCAGGAGGAAACAAACAGAAAGCTGATGGGCAATCACCTCCGGGAGTAAGGGTCAGGGCACTGGTGTCTGTTTGAAAGAAAGAGAAATAGTCATTTTAGGAAACCTCCCAAGTGTCATACCCTTTACAAGTAGGAATATGCATGCTAAGTTTTGGGGTAGAGGTGTGACACAATGAAAGGGGTGTTTTAGGAAAGATGAATGATGCAGAGTGGTGCAGAACAGATGGGAAGGGGAGAGCAAGAGGAAGTAAACATTGAGGTCTACAGGGATGCTTTTCTTTAGGACAGTCCCTCAGTTTGTCCAATAAATCTGGATCCCCAGGGAGTCAGATCCAGTATTATACTTGGAGAAATACCTTCAGGGGTACAGTGAGATGTTCGTATCTCATTTTATGTGTTGGGGAGGGTAGACCTACAAAAGATCATTTTCTTCTGATTCTCATAGAGATGTATGGGTGTGACATCACTGGTTTCAATATGATGCAGAGGGTAGCACTTCTTGCGTAGGCTGCTCTTCCACCCACATTGCCAGGAAAGCTGCTATAAGGACGGATGCTGCAGGTTCCACCCAAGAAGGACACTCAGATGAGAGGACACTCATTATGGGTAAGATGTCAGGTAAACTCTCTGAAGAGCAGGTCATTTATTCAGATATGAGCAGCTTCACTGCTCATTAAATAAGAAATGGATTTTGGAACAAGATTATCTAAAAGATACAGGGATACTGAAGAAATGTTACCCCAAACTGGAGAACTCAACCCCAAATTAGATATTTACAAATAAGCAGGAAGTAAAGCAAACCTTAAGGAAAGATGAATATCATATTTAGAAGATGGAAAAATCTGTGCTGAAAACTCTTAGGCAAAACAAAATAGGCAACAATAACAAAAAAAACCAAAGTGAATTCCTTTCCACTTTCTCATTTCAATGCTACATTTGACAACGTTTTGTTTCATCAATTGCACTTAACAGTTTGCAAAAGTCTCCTCTCATTGAGGTTCCTCTCTAATAGGAAAGGAAAACAACTTCCTAAAACTTACATTAGACTTAATCCACTTATTACCTTAACTAATTAATTTGGAGTACCACCAAATGCATAAACATCAGTCACCTCTAATCTATTGCCCAAGATGTGAGATGTTGACGATAAAACTTTCAGCTTCAGTTTAAGATAATTTATCTTATTAAACTCCTTCAACAGGTAGTTCAAAATCGGCATGAGTTGTTGTAATACTTCAACCTAAGTGGGAAAAGGCAACTTACACGTTTTCAATTGAAGGTTGGTAGTTAACTCACCTAAATCTTTACTCGTCTAGCATATGAACAAGCAAGCTGTTTTAAATAAAAGTATATGCCTCTACGTTACTTGACTGCAGAAAAAAAGTCTAGTTTTAATAATATCCTTGGAATAGTTGCTTCAAAAGCAAAATCAGTTCAGATGCAGGTGGTGATAAATTTTAGAACAAACTCTACAAGGACCAGCCGTTCTCTATCCTGGTTGTGCATTAGAATTACTCAGTGCATGCCTCAATTAAAAAGAGAAAAGAATTACTTGGTGCGGTTTTCAAAACTACTCATGCCCGCGACCGCCTCCAGACCAACGAGGTCCAATAGACCTTTCTGCGATTATGGAAATTTTTGTACAGTCTGATATGCTGCCCACCAGCCACCCATGCTAATGAGCACTTGAGATGGGGCTAGCGAAACAGAGTCATTGAATTTTTAATTTTATTTGATCTTCATTGATTTAAATGTAAGTAGCCACTGTGGCTACTGGCTATTGTACTGGACAGTGCAGATACAGACCAAACCAGTAAGACTCTTCAGGGCTGGGGCTTAGGCACTGGCAGGTTTACAAAGTTCTCCAGGGGATTCTAATATGCAGTCCAGGATGAGAACCACTAATGACCTGGAATTAAGGAAATCACCAGGGGTGGCAAATTCCTTGCACTTTTCCCATAAGGCATTACTTTTCTCCAAATTCCACTATGCATGTGCCATGCACCTTTGCCTCTTGCTCCTGTCTCCATTCCTCCCTTCTCACATCCCAGCATACTGCCACGTGAAAGGTGCACTGTCTATCTATTCCTCTATTTACTGACCCTGCCAGATTTCTCTGACACCAAGCATAGATTCTGATCCTTTCCCCTTCTCTTTCAGGGGCAGCAGAAATAAAATCAAATAATTCTACCCATGAAGAATTAAATTCCCTAATTTGTACGCCCATAACTTAAAATTGTTTTTCACTTGCACAGGCTTGATCCAGATGCCATTTTCTATGATTCCTGCCCTGGATGTGATGGGGAATATTTCTAACCGTAGCGCAGTTAAGCAACCACAGTCTTTGGGACGGTGTGATAAGTGGGTCTCATCTGACCACAGTCTTTGGGTCTCATCTGCTCATTTGTAGCTGTTTCCTTCAAATGGGATGCGGTGTTACAGCACAGTGGTTGCAGGGCAGTTTCTATGGTCCTACCACCGGGCTTTGAATTCCAGCTAAGCCCACAACTGGCCATGTGAGTATCTAACCATTCTAAGCCTCAGTTACCTGCTCTGTAAAGTGGAGATAAAAAGAGTCCTGTGGGAGATGTAGAGAATAAACTAGCAGTTACCAGTGGGGAGAGGGAATGGGGGAGGGGCAATACAGGGGTAGGGGAGTAAGAGGTACAAACTATTAGGTATAAAATAAGCTACAAGGCTATCTTATACAACATGGGGAATATAGCCAATATTTTATAATTAACTACAAATGGAGTTATAACCTTTAAAATTGTGAACCACTATATTGTACACCTGTAACATATAATATTGTACAGAAACTATACTTTAATTTTTAAAAATAGCCCTGTGGGGAGGATGGAGCAATGCATGTAGTATGCATGATGAATGAGACACGTGCTACACACACACTCTCCTGGACCCAGATTTTGACACACACACCTCCGCCCCCGCAAAACACACACACAATTTTGTGGTGAGTAAAGCACACAGCAGGATAAAACTTTTGGGAGGAACTCATGGAATTCATAAAAACGTGTTCCAAGCAATGATTAATTAATGTGGCAATATGAAGACCATTTGGAAAATAGCTACAAGGAAAAGTAATGATTCTGTGATTTTTAAGAAATAGTGAACCTATTTCTTCTAATGAGTCTTCATTTTGATTGATTTCCATACCACCAGTTAATATTAATGGGACAAGGAAGTGTGTGCTAATAAACACAGATAAACACTTTATTCATAAAAATGGTAAGACTCAGAATTCCAGGGGATTTAGATAGGTGAGGAATAACTAACATTTCTTGTGGATGTAAATATGTACCCATCATTATTCCTAGCCCTAATTATGTACTCCCTGCTTTAATCATTAAACAATTTTATGAGGTAAGGTATCTTAATATGTACCCATTTCACAGATAAAGAAAGAAATTAAGCACTAGGAGATAACTTGCACAAGGAAACAAATTGTAAGTGACACAGCTGGGATTCAAACTCATGGGCCTTAACTCCAGAGTGTGGGGTCTTAACCTCACCTCCCTATGAGTACCAAACCTTTCTCTCAAGGTATGGCGGGGTATGGCTCAAAGAGTACATCAGAACGACTGTGTAAGGTGTCTCTAGGCTCATCTCAAATCCTCTCTCATTTAGTTCTCTTACAAAATAAAATTCTGAAGTTTCTAAGTTATCCGTTGTCAATAAGAAATCACTTCTAACATCGAATGAGGCACGACTTGACCTTGAGGTGGCAACTGCTGATCTAGAGCACAGGTGCACAGACTACAGCCCTGGCCATATCCAGCCCCTGCTTGTTTTTGTAAACTAGAGCCCAGCCAAGGCCCATTCATTTCCACCTTGTCTAGGGCTGTGTCCTGATACAGCGGCAGAGTTGAGTGGTTGCACTAGAGACGTGTGACTCCCAACGCCTATAATATTTACGACCTGGCTCTTCACAGAAAAGGTCTGTCGATCCTGTCCTGGACCCACCGAAAAGAAATCACCAGACATGTAGCACAGGAAACGACAGAGTTTCAAAGGAACCACATCTTTTTACGGCTACCATTGCAACGTGTACATACGTACGAGCAGATGAGTCTACAGAGATTGCTCAAGAGCATATTTTCCCTTTATGTTTCTTTGGAGGCGCCAAATGACCTAGACACTTTACATATGGAGGGAAGAGCTTGTGATGTCTCGCTATGGAGGGAAGAGGAAGAGTGGGACTGTTTAGATGTCAGATATTTTCCCAGAAAACTCTAGCTTCATAGGACCCCTCCCTCCTCTGTCACCGTCACACTCCCCACCCCACCCGTCACCTTTCAGCTAGTTTCTTGACTTATTTAATAACATTGGAAATCGCTAGATTGTACATAGACACAGCACTTAGAAGAAATAGCACTTACATTTTGTGCTTTTGCATATCTGTGGGTTGAAAGAAAGCTTTTGGGAAAGTACACCTCTGAGTTTATACTGAAAACCATTTGTGTCCATTAGCGTGGAAACAACAAGACCAGCTGGTAATATTTATATTTAGGACATTTGTTCTGAAGTAGCTAAAATCACTTCCAGTTAAAATGAAAAAAATCTTGCTTCCTGGCTTTTAGTATTAAGTGTCAAAACATGTAAAAGGGGCAACTGAACAGAGCGAAGCTAATGTGCAGGATGACACAAAGTACCAGGCAGGACATGAACGAACCATCTGCACTTACTGGCCCAGAGCTGCTGTCTTAGTTGCCATTTTTCAGACTTTTTCTTCCCCCCAGAAATGTTTTCTCTTCAACATACTATGCTTAAAATGATAAATTAAAAAGTGTTTCACAGACCTGGCTAAATAGTTTTGCTTTGATATAAGGAAAAGAATGCTTCCTTTGAGCAATGAAACATACAGAAAATGAAGCTTAAAAAAGTAAATTATAGTAAATTACTCAGGCTTGGAGAGTTATAACTAATGGGTGCATCTTAATTAATTAATTTATTTTTTAGTTTTGGCTGGGTTGGGTCTTCGTTTCTGTGCGAGGGCTTTCTCTAGTTGCGGCAAGTGGGGGCCACTCTTCATCGCGGTGCACGGGCCTCTCACTATCGCGGCCTCTCCTGTTGCGGAGCACAGGCTCTGGACGCGCAGGCTCAGCGGCCATGGCTCACGGGCCCGGCCGCTCCGCGGCATGTGGGATCCTCCCAGACCAGGGCTCGAACCCGTGTCCCCCACACTGGCAGGCAGACTCTCAACCACTGCGCCACCAGGGAAGCCCATGGGTGCATTTTTAATAGACTTGATTTCTTAGAGCAGTTTCAGTTTCCTAGCAAACTTGAGTAGAAGGTTCAGAGATCTCCCATATACCTCCTACCCCCTACTCATGTATAGCCTCTCCCATTACCAACATCCCCACCAGAGTGGCACATTTGTTACAATGGATAGACCTACACTGACATATTATAATCATCCTAAGTCCATCGTTTACATTAGGATTCACACTTGGTGTATGTTCTACTGGTCTGAACAAATGTGTAATTACATGTATTCCCAATTATAGTATCGTACAGAGTAGTTTCACTGCCCTAAAAATCCTCTGTGCTCTACCTATTCATCTCTCTCTTCCCCCAGCCCCTGGCAACCACTGATCTTTTCACTGTCTCCATAGTTTTGCCTTTTCCAGAATGTCATCTAGTTGGAATCATGCAGTACACAGTCTTTCCAGATTGGCTTCTTTTATTATGCACTGACGTTTCCTTCATGTGTTTCCACAGCTTGATAGTGCATTTCTTTTCGTGCTAATAGTCTGTTATCTGGATGCACCACTGTTTATTTATCCATTCAACGGCTGAAGGACATCTTGCTTGCTTCCAAGCTTTGGCAATTATGAATAAACATCCATGTGCAGGTTTTTGTGTGGCTATAAGTTTTCAGCTCCTTTGGGTAAACACCAAGGAGGGTGATTGCTGAACTGTATAGTAAGAGTATATTTAGTTTTGTAGAAACTGCCAAGCTGTCCTCGCCAACAATGTACGAGAGTTCCTGTTGCTCCACATCCTCATCAGCACTTGGTGTTGTCAGTATTCTGGATTTGGGCTACTACAGTAGGTGTGTAGCGGTATCTCTTTGTTGTTTTAACTTTTATTTCCCTGGTCACATACCACGTGGAGCATCTTTTCACGTGCTTATTTGCCATCTGTATATCTTCTTTGGTAGAGTGTCTGTTACGGTCTTTGGCTATTTTTTAATAGGGTTGTTTGTTTTCTTATTGTTGAGTCTTAAGAGATCTTTGTATATTTTAGACATCAATCTTTTATCAGATGTGTCTTTTGCAAATATTTCCTCCCAGTCTGTGATTTGTTTTCTCATTCTCTTGACATTGTCTTTCACTGAGCAGAGTTTTTAATTTTAATGAAGTCCAACTTATCATTTATTTCATGGATCATGCCTCTGGTGTTATATCACCACACCCAAGGTCATATGGGTTTTCTCCTGTGTTAACCTTCTAGGAGTTTTATAGTTTTGCATTTTACATTTAGGTCTGTGATCCACTTTGCCTCGTGGCAAAGATCAGTTGACTGTATTTATGTGGGTCTATTTCTGGGCTCTCTATTCTGTTCCACTGATCTATTTGCCTATTCTCTTGCCAACACCACACTCTCTTGATGACTGCCATTTTATACTAAGTCATGAAGTCAGGTAGTGTTAGTCCTCCAACTTTGTTCTTCTCTTTCAATAATGTGTTGGCTATTCTGGGTCTTTTGTCTTCTCACAGCAACTTTAGAATTAGTTTGACAATATCCACAAAATAACTTGCTGGGATTTTGATTGGGATTCCCCTGAATCTGTAGATCAAGTTGAGAAGAACTGACATCTTCACAATAGTGAGTCTTCCTATCCATGAACATGTGCTCTCTCTCCATTTATTTAGCTCTTCCTTGATTTTATTCATCAGAGTTTTGTAGTCTCCCTCACATAGATGGTGTACAAATTTGGTTACATTTATACCTAAGTATTTCATTTTGGGGGTGCTAATATAAATGGTATTAATTTCAAATTCTACTTGTTTATTGTTGGTATATAGGAAACTGATTTTGTATATTAACCTTGTGTCCTACAACCTTGCTATAATTGCTTATTAGTTCCAGGTTTTTTGTCGATTATTTTATTTATTTATAATTTTATTTATTCATTTTTGGCTGCATTGGGTCTTGTGTGCGCTTCCTCTAGTTGTGGTGAGCGGGGGCTACTCTTCGTTGTGGTGTGCGGGCTTCTCATTGCGGTGGCTTCTGTTGTTGTGGAGCACGGGCTCTAGGCGCGCGGGCTTCAGTAGTTGTGGCACGTGGGCTCAGTAGTTGTGGCTTGCGGGCTCTAGAGCGCAGGCTCAGTAGTTATGAAGCACAGGCTTAGTTGCTTCGTGGCATGTGGGATCTTCCCGGACCAGGGCTCGAACCCGTGTCCCCTGCATTGGCAGGCAGATTCTTAACCACTGCGCCACCAGGGAAGCCCTTTTCGATTATTTTAGATCTTCTGCATAGATGATCACAACATCTGTGAACCTGGCAGAGATCCAAGAGGTAAAACTTGCAAAAGTGTGGAGGCCTCCTGATGACTGGGTTTCCCTGGGGATTTTAACTCTCAGAGTGGTCCGCACTGACTCTCTGGCAATTCGTCAATTACAGTTCAGGTTTCCCTACCCCAGCACTGGTTCCCTTGGACACTGCTGCTCCAAGAAGTTGTGATTCTCTGTATTCACCTGTTGGTCTCTCCAATTTTTGGAGGCATCAGTGTGCGCTGTGACCTCCCTTCTCTAATGGATCTAAGCAGAGTTGTTAATTTTTCAGTTTGTTCAGACTTGTACTTGTTAGGTGGAGTGGTGTCTTCCAAGCTTCTTACATGCCAGACCAGATACCCAAAGTTCTGATGCAATTTTTTAAAGATAATATTTACATACCATAGAATTTACCATTTTATAGTATATGATTCAGTGGTTTTTTAGATCTATGCAGATACATGCAACCATTACCATTATCTAATTCCAGAATATTTTAATCACCCTCAGAAGAAACTCTACTAGCAATCACTCTCCATTCCCCTCTCACCTCTGGCCCTGACCACCACTAATCTACTCTATGTCTCTATAGATTTGCCTATCTTTGACTTTTAATGTAAGTGGAATTATACAAAATGTGGCCTTTTGTTTCTGCTTTCTTTCTCTTAGCATGTTTTCAGGGTTCATCAGTATTCCTTCTTATGGCTGAGTAACACTCACTGTATGGACATACCAACTTTTGTTTATCCATTCATCAGCTGATGGATATTTGGGTTGTTTCCACTTTTGGGCCATTCTGAATGAAGCTGCTGTGAAGTTTCATGTACAAATTTTCACGTGAACATGTTTTCAATTCTCTTGAGTATATGCCTAGGAGTGGAATGGCTGGATCATATGATAACTCTACAAATAGCCAGACAAAGCCAACAGCAAAAACAACGGGAGTTTGAACACCAAGATTTTAAAGTAATTTTAGTGCAAAACTCATTTTCCACTTCATTCCTTTCATGTGAGATAAAATATCAAGTACAAGCAAACCCACACAATGCTTCCACTTCATACAGATTGGCTTTTCGAGCTTCTACCAAGCAGTGAGAAAGAATCCAATTCCTCAGTTTCTTTTCTCTTCACAAGCTGATGATCATGAGTGGCTTGAAAAATGTAAACATTTGGAGTGTTCATTTTTTTTAGAAACTGAGCCAGGTAATGGCTCTACCAAAAAGAGCAAGTAAACTCTCTTAATCCCTTTATGTTCATATTTTAATTCCAATGACTAAGTGTTGATATCTAGCCTGGCAATTTTACATGTTAAAGTAAAGCACAGTTCAGATCCCAGTTCCTTTCAAGGAGATATTCTTGTCTATATAAGGAGAGAAGCTAAAAACAAAATGCTGCACAGAACAGTTCGGTAGCCTTGTTTTAATTACTCTTGTGTTCTTTGATTTTATTGCTCTTCAGGTGAGGAAAAGCCAAAAGAGCTTAATACCTCCTGCAAGATAGTCATTCCACACTGCAGTGCTTAATAGGGTCAGAAGCAAATAAACAAGAAAGATAATCACCCTAGCTGCCTTCTGGCTCTACAGAACAGTCCCTCACAGTCTCCACTGTCGAAAAATGGAGAAGGGCTTCCCTGGTGGCGCAGTGGTTAAGAATCCGCCCGCCAATGCAGGGCACACGGGTTCAATCCCTGGCCTGGGAAGATCTCACATGCCACGGAGCAACTAAGCCCGTGCGCCACAACTACTGAGCCCGCGCTCTAGAGCCCGCGAGCCACAACTACTGAGCCCGCGTGCCACAACTACTGAATTCCGCATGCCTAGAGCCTGTGCTCTGCAACAAGAGAAGCCACCGCCATGAGAAGCCCATGCACCGCAACGAAGAGTAGCCCCCGCTCGCCGCAACTAGAGAAAGCCCGCGCACAGCAATGAAGATCCAACACAGCCAAAAATAAAAGAAAAAAGAAAAGAAAAATGGAGAAGCCACTGAGACAGATAATGTGGTTGGCAGAATAATGGCACCCCCAAAGACGTTCACACCCTAATCCCCAAAACCTGGAAGTACAGTTGACCCTTTAACAACATGGGTTTGAACTGCATGGGTCCACTTATGTGCAGTTTTGCCCCCCAATAGTAAATACTACAGTACTACACGTTCTGCGGTTGGTTGAGTTGGCAGATATGGAAGCATATATGCGGAGGAACCCTGTTTACTGAGGGCCACTGTAAGTTACATGCTAAATTTCAACTGCGCGGTTTGGGGGGGTGTGTGTTGGTGCCCCTAACGACACCCCCCCTTGCATTGTTCAAGGTTCAACTGTATGTTGCCTTACATGGCAAAAGGGACTTGCAGATGTAATTAAATTAATGACTTTGAGGTGTGGAGAGTCCCCTGGATTACCCATGCGGGCCCGATATAAATATATGGGCCTTTGAAACAGGAGCACCTTTTTCAGCAAAGTTCAGAGAGGCAAATATGACTATGGAAAATGGGTCAGAGAGACGCAATATTTCTGGCTTTGAAGTTGGGGATAGGGTGCCGTGAGCCTAGGAATGTGGGCGGCTCCTAAAAGCTAGAAAAGGCAAAGAAATGGATTCTTCCCTAGAGTCCCCAGAAGGAATTCAGCCCTGCTGACACTTTGATTTTGGTCCAGTGAGACCTGTGTCAGGTTTCTAACCTACAGAGCTGTAAGATAATGTGTGTACGGTTTTAAGCCATTGAGTTTGTGGTAATTTGACACAGCAGCAATAGAAAATGAACACAGAGGGAATCAAAATTTCTGTGCCTACAAGGGACTCATAAACTATTTAAGGCAGGATTTCACAAACTGTTCCATGATCAAGTAAGTCTGAGAAAGTTGTTCATGTGAGTCCCATCTTAAAGAATTACAATAACCATAACTAAGGAAAACTTGAGAAGTCCTGCAGAGGGAACACTGTAACTCAGAGTACCTTCTAAATACGTGTGCTATAATCTCACCTCCTTTTCTTTTCTTCTTTTCAGAACATGTCTTCACACCCCTCAGATTCCTCAGAACATAGTTGGGAAACGCTGAACTAATCGCACCTGCTCAGTTGAGAACCTGAGACCCAAAGGGGAGAAGTGACTTGCCAAGATGGCACTTTGGCAACACAAAGACACAGCCCTGGCCTCACACTCTGTCCCACTGACAAGAAGACAACATTTCCTGGCACCCAGGTTTATCTAAGTTAGCCCTCTGGCGGGAGAAGATGTTATGAGGAGAGAATCGCCACCACGAAACTCACGACATCAAATTCTCTACTCGATAATATCAAAACCAATATGGCTATTTTAGCACTGAACTTATTTTATTGTTTAAAATAAACGTGTTCAACAAACTATTGAAAATTTACTAATTTCATATTAACAAGAAGAACACGATAAAATATATACTTTCCCACGATGATTGAGCACGTTCCTAAAAACGCCCAATTCTGCTGCCAAAGTCCGTTTTCCACAAATTCTGGTTTCCATAAATGCTAGTTTGAGAAGGAACAGGGGTACAACCAAAGGCTGCTGTTTCCCTTCGTAGCCCTTAAATAATGCTTTCTCCACATTTCCCACTGCCTGTTCCAGGAACACTGTCCTTTGATGTCTTTCAGATATATATTATCCACATCCTTTTTCAGAAACTGAATACTTTTTTCCACCACCTCAGTTTTTAAATAATAATAATAGTAATAATAGTAAAGATTACAGCTCATAAAGCTAAAACTTGGAATACTTATTTTGGACCAAAGACCCTGCTACGTGCTTCACGTGAAGAACCTCATTTAATCTTTACAACAATGGATTAAGGTAAGTGTTACCACTAACATCTCTATTTTACAGATGAGCCAACTGAGGCACAGAGAATTTGGGTACTCTGCCCAAGGTCACACAGCAGGCGTGGCGGAGCCAGAATCTGAGCATAATTTGATTTAGAGCCAGGGACCTCTGTAAGCAGTAGCCCAGTGGTCCTCAACTGGGGGGTGACTACCTCCCAGGGGACATGCGGCAATACTTGGAGACATTTTTGGTTGTCACAACTGAGGGGTGGAGTGCTACTGGCATCTAGTGGACAGAGGCTGGGGATACTGCTAAACATCCTACAGCGCCCAGGACAGCCCCCCAAACAAACAGTGATCCCACTCTAAGTGTCAAGAGCTTCAAGATTAGGAAATAGTGCCCAAGTCGAATGCCTCTCAAGGAGAGGGCATTTTGAATGGGCCAATTGTTGGTAAGATATGTGCTTCTCATTTCCAGGTTAGAATCTCTATCTGGGAAATGAGGTTATCTCAACCGGGGGTGGAGTGCACTTAGAGCCACGGGGTCCGTTTGCTGCATCTTCTCATAGCATCCATTTACTCAACAGTTTCAGTTGACATTTTCACACTATGCCCTGGCACCCTGGAACTCTAGGTCATGTAAATTTTTGTCCTTCAGTGGACACATGGGAGAGGCAGTAGCCCACTAGAAAGTGTCTGAAAAGGGCCAAAAAGAAGATTTTGGTTTTCATTAGCCTTGCCTCATAGCCCAGAAGACACAACAGTAGTGTCTGTGTCACAGATAATGGCAATAGCAAAGGGACGCAGCCACAGTGGGTTGCTCGGGATGTAGTTAAAATATTTTTGGAGAGCAGTTCTGCATATCTACTCAGAATGTAACGGTGCATACCATTTGACCCAGCAATTTTACTTCTAAGAATGTATTTTATAGAAATACAGAAGGTGCAAGATACATTCACAAAGATATTCACCTCAACACCACCTCTGAGAGCTAAAAAAAAAAAAAAAAAACAACATAAAAGCAACAGAAATGCATGCCTATGTTCACCAAAACGTGCCCAAGAATGTTCATAGCGGCACTATTTCCAACAGCCAAAGACTGTAAACGACGCAAACGTTCATCAAAGTAGAATGGATGAACTGTGGAATATCAACACAATGGAACACTGTGTAGTAATGAGAATGGATGAATTCCACAGACATATCGAACGAAAGAAGTCTGACACTAAAGAGAACATACTGTATAAAACCATTAATGCAAAGTATAAAAAGAGGCAAATCTGTGCTGTGAAAAGACAGGTTAGGAGTTATCGTCAGGGAGAAGTGACTGGAAGGACGTTCAAGGGGGGCCCAGGGTACTGGTCATGTTGTTTCCTCATCTGGCATAGGTGTGTTCACTTTGGGGAAACATTAAGTTGTAAGCTTATGTATGATTGTATGATAGGTGCACTTTTCTACATGTGCATTCTATTCTATATATATATATATATATATACACACACACACACACACACACATACATACACACGCATATATAAACATCAACAATCTAAGTATCTATCGGTGGGTGACTAGCTACATAAACTATGAAATGGGATATCTACTCAATGGAATTCTATGCAGCCAGTAAGAAAAATGAAGTAGCTCTCTCTGTATAAACTTGGAAAGATGTCCACTATATATAAAGGTAAACAAGGAAGTGGCAGAACAGCGTGATGTCTACTATAATTTTTTACAGGAAATATATGTGAGCCTGAGCACAGAAAGAGCAGAAAAAATATTCTCAAATGGTTAATAGTAACTATTGCTTTAGGAGGGGATTCTTAGGGATTTTAACATTCTGCCTAATGTATTTCAATATTGTTTGAATTTATTTACCAACATGTATTATGCTTGTACTCAGAGAAAAAAGGACATAGAGAAAATTAAGATGAACAAAATATGCCTTACATTTGAGATCATTATTTCATCACTCAGGAAGATGAGGGATTTTGCTGGATGAAGGAAATGATAATGGAATAAACCTAGTGCCTCACCTGCAGGGTCGCTAATTGAACCCAGTGAGGGTGGTCACGTTGGTTTGTTGCTGGCAGTCTTAACACTTGATTCAAATTAACACTTGTTTGCTGGGCTGCCCCACATTCTAATCTAGTTGTGGTGTGACCACCGCAAACAGGATTTTTGGCCACACAAAGAATGTGTCTACAAAATGGCAAAACACCAAACACCGAGTGCTTTGTGACCACCTGGAGGGGTGGGATAGGGAGGGTGGGAGGGAGGGAGACGCAAGAGGGAGGGGATATGGGAACATATGTATATGTATGACTGATTCACTTTGCTATAAAGCAGAAACTAACACACCACTGTAAAGCAATTGTACTCCAATAGAGATGTTAAAAAGAACAAAAGAAAAAAAACGGCAAAACACTTGGATTTGTTTGATTAAATGAAGAAAACCATGTATTGAGAGGAAGGAAAAATCAACACAGCTACACCCAAAGTAACCTACTCAGATGGGTGGTTCATGAAATGCACTCATCCATTGAATCAACATTTTAGCCTCATGCGGACTCTGTGAGATTCTGTTTGAAATGAAATACTCGTGGATGCATCAGGAGACCATGAACAACACTTTTTCTGCCCACCAGCAGCAAATGTTTTCTGGGTGCTCACCGTGGATCTGCCAGCATGCTAAATCTCAGTGGGTCCGATACTCCTATTTTATAATCAATTGCAGATGCTACTGTGTTGAGTGTACTTAATTCCACTCATGGCACTGAATGGAACTTCGCTTAAAAGAAAAAAGCCCACTGATTTGGGCAAAGTTGATAGAACTACAACTCTTCTTATACAGTAAATGTCTAAGAGACATATGTAACAATTCATAAAGTGGAAGAGACTGTGTCCCATGGAGTTCAACCCTGGTTGCACATTACATTCAACTGAAACAGAATTTCTAGGGGGCGGTACCTGGCTGTTAATATTTGTAAAAGCTCCCGAGGTGATTCAAAACCACAATGAATTGGAGCCACTGCTCAGACCGGTTAAATCAGAAGCTAGATGGAATGGGACCCAGACAGGAGTGTTATTTAAAAGCTACCCAAGTGGCTCTAAAGTGTAGTCTGCATTGAGACCAATTTCTTCTAAATTTATATCATAAAAGAAGTCAGAGGTGGCCCTTCAAGAAGCATTTTGTAAAGGGACCCAATTTTACGTGGTTTCAGCTTGTGCAGTTTTATGAGCAAATTGATCACAAGGTGATATTCTACCATGTTACGGCATCAGATGTTTCAGCTGATGTGTATATATTAGCTCCCAGTTTCTTAAGTGCTCACTAGGCTTAAACACTACTCCACATACTCCATTGAGATAATTTCATTTAATCCCCATAATAATTCTGTGAAGAACTGAGTAGGAACAGATCTTTCCAGTTGAACCACCACACAGCTGTGGTGGGGTTTTTTTCCCCAGAAGTTTTGCTTTTACTCAATTTAATAGCTGATCTGTGAGACCCAGACCCTTTCAGATTCTCTACCTATTCCACTTCCTAATGGACGGGGTGGGAGAATAAGTTAAGGAAAAATCTACATATGCACACTTAAAATCTTGAAAATATCTTTGGATGTTTGTTGAATAAACTTTTAAAATAATTTTAAGTCAGCATGAGTTTAAGGCATTCTGCAATATCCCTGATAGAAACAAGAGTTAAAAGCAACATTCTGGAATTGCTATAGTCTATGAGAAATAAGAAAATCCACGTTTTATATTCACAGAGAAGCCATTGTACAACAGCAACGTTCTCGTAAACACAATTCGAGTTTACTAACTTTAGTCTAAAAGCACTGCCATACACAGGGCATCAAGTCCTAGGCAGTCAACGTTACACAGACTAAGGTAGTATGAGGAAACACTTCCTTAAAATTGAGAGCAGGAAATGGGCCAGTTATTCCCTCCATAATGTTAAGATTCCCACGCTGAGAAGGGCAGATCTTGAGAACAAGAACAAGCCATAGACACGATTTCCTGCAGCCCATTCATTTATAAACGGGTTACCTGGGCGGAAGAGGGCCTCCTCCACTCACGCATTTCTGAACAGAAAAGAGGTCACGCTTATAAACGGACTTTCTAGAATGTACATATTTCTGAATCCTACATGCTTCCTCTCTTTCTCCCATTCCTTAGACTAATTTACATGAGTAGGATATGATTAAACTGTGATTGCCCGCTTGTTTTCATTAGCCACAGCATAAATCAAATCTTATGCTTCTTTTGCTGCTCAAGGGGTGCTTATAACCTGCAGTATATTTTTTTTAACATCCTTATTGGAGTATAGTAGCTTTACAAAGTTGTGTTAATTTCTGCTGTATAACAAAGTGAATCAGCTATACGTATACATACATCTCCATATCCCCTCCCTCTTGCGTCTCCCTCCCACCCTCCCTATCCCACCCCTCTAGGTCATCACAAAGCACCGAGCTGATCTCCCTGTGCTATGCGGCTGCTTCCCACTAGCTGTCTATTTTACATTTGGTAGTGTATATATGTCCATGCCACTCTCTCTTTGTCCCAGCTTACCCTTCCCCCTCCCCATACCCTCAAGTCCGTTCGCTAGTAGATCTGCGTCTTTATTCCCATCTTGCCCCTAGGTTCTTCATGACCTTTTTTTTTTTCTTAGATTCCATATATATGTGCTAACACACGGTATTTGTTTTTCTCTGACTTACTTCGCTCTGTATGACAGACTCTAGGTCCATCCACCTCACTACAAAAAACTCAATTTCGCTTCTTTTTATGGCTGAGTAATATTCCATGGTATATATGTGCCACAGCTGCTTTATCCATTCATCTGTTGATGGACACCTAGGTTGCTTCCATGTCCTGGCTAGTGTAAATAGAGCTGCAGTGAACATTGTGGTACATGACTCTTGCTGAATTATGGTTTTCTCTGGGTATATGCCCAGTAGTGGGATTGCTGGGTCGTACGGTAGTTCTATTTGTAGTTTTTTAAGGCACCTCCATGCTGTTCTCCACAGTGGCTGAACCAATTCACATTCCCACCAGCAGTGCAAGAGGGTTCCCTTTTCTCCACACCCTCTCCAGCATTTATTGTTTGTAGATTTTTTGATGACGGCCATTCTGACTGGTGTGAGGTGCTACCTCATTGTAGTTTTGATTTGCATTTCTCTAATGATTAGTGATGTAAAGCATCCTTTCATGTGCTTGTTGACAATCTGTTTATCTGCTTTGGAGAGATGTCTATCGAGGTCTTCTGTGCATTTTTGGATTGGGTTGTTTGCTTTTTTGATATTGAGCTGCATGAGCTGCTTGTATATTTTAGAGATTAATCCTTTGACAGTTGCTTCATCTGCAAATATTTTCTCCCATTCTGAGGGTTGTCTTTTCCTCTTGTTTATGGTTTCCATGCTGTGCTAAAGATTTTAAGTTCCATTAGGCCCCATTTGTTTATTTTTGTTTTTATTTCCATTTCTCTAGGAGGTGGGTCAAAAAGGATCTTGCTGTGATTTATGTCATAGAGTGTTCTGCCTATGTTTTCCTCTAAGAGTTTGATAGTATCTGGCCTTACATTTAGGTCTTTAATCCATTTTGAGTTTATTTTTGTGTATGGTGTTAGGGAGTGTTCTAATTTCATTCTTTTACATGTAGCTGTCCAGTTTTCCCAGCACCACTTATTGAAGAGGCTGTCTTTTCTCCATTGTATATTCTTGCCTCCTTTATCAAAGATAAGGTGACCATATGTGCGTGGGTTTCTCTCTGGGCTTTCTATCCTGTCCCATTCATCTCTGTTTCTGTTTTTGTGCCAGTACCATACTGTCTTGATTACTGTAGCTTTGAAGTACAGTCTGAAGTCAGGGAGCCTGATTCCTCCAGCTTCGTTTTTCTTTCTCAAGATTGCGTTGGCTATTCAGGGTCTTTGGTGTTTCCATACAAATTGTGAAATTTTTTGTTCTAGTCCTGTGAAAAATGCCATTGGTAGACTGATAGGGATTGCACTGAATCTGTAGATTGCTCTGGGTAATACAGTCATTTTCACCATGTGGATTCTTCCAATCCAAGAACATCGTATATCTCTCCATCTGTTGGTATCATCTTTAATTTCTTTCATCAGTGTCTTATAGTTTTCTGTATACAGGTCTTTTGTCTCCTTAGGCAGTTTATCTCTAGGTATTTTATTCTTTTTGTTGCAGTGGTAAATGGGAGTGTTTTCTTGATTTCTCTTTCAGATTTTTGGTCATTAGTGTACAGGAATGCAAGAGATTCTGTGCATTAATTTTGTATTCTGCTACTTTACCAATTCATTGATTAGCTCCAGTAGTTTTCTGGTGGCATCTTTAGGATTCTCTATGTATAGTATCATGTCATCTGCAAACAGTGACAGTTTTACTTCTTCTTTAACAATTTGGATTCCTTTTATTTCTTTTTCTTCTCTGATCTGATTGCTGTGGCTAAAACTTCCAAAACTATGTTGAATAAGAGTGGTGAGAGTGCACAACCTTGTCTTCTTCCTGATCTTAGAGGAAATGGCTTCAGTTTCCCACCATTGAGAACAATGTTGACTGTGGTTTGTCATATATGGCCTTTATTAGGTTGAGGCAGGTTCCCTCTATGCCTACTTTCTGGAAGGTTTTTATCAAAAATGGGTGTTGAATTTTGTCAAAAGCTTTTTCTGCATCTATTGACATGATCATATGGTTTTTCTTCTTCAATTTGTTAATATGGTTTATTACATTGATTGATTTGCATATATTAAAGAATCTTTGCATTCCTGGGATAAACACCACTTGATCAAGGTGTATGAACCTTCTAATGGGCTGTTCGATTCTGTTTGCTAGTATTTTGTTGAATATTTTTGCATCTATATTCATCAGTGATATTGGCCTGTAGGTTTTTTTCTTTGTGACATCTTTGTCTGGTTTTGGTATCAGGATGATGGTAGCCTCGTAGAATGAGTTTGGGAGGGTTCCTCCCTCTGCTACATTTTGGAAGAGTTTGAGAAGGATAGGTGTTAGCTCTTCTCTAGATGTTTGATAGAATTCGCCTTTGAAGCCATCTGGTCCTGGGCTTTTTTTTGTTGAAAGATTTTTAATCACAGTCTCAATTTCAGTGCTTGTGATTGGTCCTGTTTATATTTTCTATTCCTTCCTGGTTCAGTCTCGGAAGGTTGTGCTTTTCTAAGGATTTGTCCATTTCTTCCAGGTTGTCCATTTTATTGGCATAGAGTAGCTTGTAGTAATCTCTCATGATCCTTTGTATTTCTGCAGTGTCAGTTGTTACTTCTCCTTTTTCATTGCTCATTCTATTGATTTGAGTCTTCTCCCTTTTTTTCTTGATGAGTCTGGCTAATGGTTTATCAGTTTTGTTTAACTTCTCAAAGAACCAACTTTTAGTTTTATTGATCTTGGCTATCGTTTCCTTCATTTCTTTTTCATTTATTTCTGACCTGATCTTTATGATTTCTTTCCTTCTGCTAACTTTGGGGTTTTTTTGTTCTTCTTTCTCCAATTGCTTTAGGTGTAAGGTTAGGTTGTTTTTTTGAGATGTTTCTTGTTTCATGACATAGGACTGTATTGCTATAAACTTCCCTCTTAGAACTGCTTTTACTGCATCCCATAGGTTTTGGGTCGTCGTGTTTTCATTGTCATTTGTTTCTAGGTATTTTTTCATTTCCTCTTTGATTTCTTCAGTGATCTCTTGGTGATTTAGTCGTGTATTGTTTAGCTTCCATGTGTTTGTATGTTTTACAGAATTTTTCATGTAACTAATATCTAGTCTCATAGCGTTGTGGTCGGAAAAGATACTTGATATGATTTCAATTTTCTTGAATTTACCAAGGCTTGATTTGTGAACCAAGATATGGTCTATCCTGAAAAATGTTCCATGAGCACTTGAGAAGCAACTGTATTCTGTTGTTTTTGGATGGAATGTCCTATAAATATCAATGAAGTCCATCTTATTTAATGTATCATTTAAAGTTTGTGTTTCCTTATTTATTTTCATTTTGGATGATCTGTCCATGAGTGAAAGTGGGATGTTAAACTCCCCTACCATGATTGTGTTACTGTCAATTTCCCCTTTTATGGCTGTTAGCATTTGCCTTATGTATTGAGGTGCTCCTATGTTGGGTGCATAAATATTTACAATTGTTATATCTTCTTCTTGGATTGATCCCTTGATCATTATGTAGTGTCCTTCTTTGTCTCTTGTAGGAGTCTTTATTTTAAAGTCAGTTTTGTCTGATAAGAGAATTGCTACTCCAGCTTTCTTGTGATTTCCATTTGCATGGAATATCTTTTTCCATCCCCTCACCTTCAGTCTGCATGTGTCCCTAGGCCTGAAGTGGGTCTCTTGTAGACAGCATATATACGGGTCTCGTTTCTGTATCCATTCAGCCAGTCTATGTCTTTTGGTTGGAGCATTTAATCCATTTATATTTAAGGTAGTTCTCCATATGTATGTTCCTATTACCATTTTCTTAATTGTTTGGGGTTTGTTATTGTAGGTTTTTTCCTTCTCTTTTGTTTCTAGAACTTCTAGAGAAGTTCCTTTAACATCTGTTGTAAAGCTGGTTTAGTGGTGCTGAATTCTCTTAGCTTTTGCTTGTCTGTAAAGGTTTTAATTTCTCCGTCGAATCTGAATGAGATCCTTGCTGGGTAGAGTAATCTTGTTTGTAGGTTTTTCCCTTTCATCACTTTAAATATGTTCTGCCACTCCCTTCTGTCGAATGTTGGTGCATTTAATGTTGTCCCAGAAGTCTCTGAGACTGTCCTCAATTCTTTTCATTCTTTTTCCTTTATTCTGCTCTGCAGTAGTTATTTCCACTATTTTGTCTTCCAGGTCACTTATCCATTCTTCTGCCTCAGTTATTCTGCTATTGATTCCTTCTAGAGAACTTTTAATTTCATTTATTGTGTTGTTCATCATTGTTTGTTTGCTCTTTAGCTCTTCTAGGTCCTTGTTAAACATTTCTTATATTTTCTCTATTCTATTTCCAAGATTTTGGATCATCTTTACTATCATTACTCTGAATTCTTTTTCAGGTAGACTGCCTATTTCCTCTTCATTTGTTTGGTCTGATGGGTTTTTACCTTGCTCCTTCATCTGCTGCATATTTCTCTGTCTTTTCATTTTGTTTAACTTACTGTGTTTGGGGTCTCCTTTTCACAGGCTGCATGTTTGTAGTTCCCATTGTTTTTTTAATTTTTTTGCGGTACGCGGGCCTCTCACTGTTGTGGCCTCTCCCGTTGCGGAGCACAGGCTCCGGACGCGCAGGCTCAGCGGCCATGGCTCACGAGCCTAGCCGCTCCGCGGCATGTGGGATCTTCCCGGACCGGGGCATGAACCCGTGTCCCCTGCATCAGCAGGTGGACTCTGAACCACTGCACCACCAGGGAAGCACCAGTTCCCATTGTTTCTGGGGTCTGCCTCCAGCGTGTGAGGTTGTTTCTGTGGCTTGTGTAGGCTTCCTGGTGGAGGGGACTGGTGCCTGTGTTCTGGTGGATGAGGCTGGATCTGGTCTTTCTGGTGGGTAGGACTGTGTCCAGTAGTGTGTTTTGGGGTGTCTGTGAACTTAGTATGACTTTAGGCAGCCTCTCTGCTAATGGGTGGGGTTGTGCTCCTGCCTTACTAGTTGTTTGGCATGGGGTGTCCAGCACTGGAGCTTGCTGGCCGTTGGGTGGAGCTGGGTCTTAGTATTGAGATGCAGATCTCTGGGAGAGCTCTCATCGATTGATATTATGTGGGGCTGGGAGGTCTCTGGTTGGTCCAATATCCTGAACTCGGCTCTCCTACCTCAGAGGCTCAGGCCTCACACCAGGCTGGAGCACCAAGACCCTGTCAGCCACACGGCTGCAGTGTAGCCCAAACTCTGCTTGAAAGAATAGTTTATCTGGACCATCTCTGCTAAAGATGGAGACCCCAGGCTAACCACACCTCCTCACTGGGGAAATCTGGTTATAGCATCCAGGCACGCAATATGAAGGATCTGCAGTTTGGCTCTCTGCAGTTTCGGTTACCCACGGTCAACCACGGTCTTTTTCTTTTCCTTTGTGCTTAGTCTGGTTTCACTGGCTCACAGGGGGCCGCATACAGAGGCCTCACACCTGGCACCTGGCACCTCAAACCAGAGTTTCTGGCGCAAAACGCTGCAGTATAATTTTAAAGCTGAGTTAAGCAAAACTCTCTGAGAACCATTAATACACTTTTGTGGCTGTAGCAGAGAACGTGCCAAATCCAAACTGATATACTTTTTGAATTATTGGCGCCATGGTTCCAATGCTTCATAATGAAGGTGAAGACCACTGGCACATACCACTTTATTTTATTTTTTAAATAACAATTTCAATCTTTTTTAATACTCTGAAAAGGGGATGGTTCCTCCCACCAGATATTTTTTTGAACAATAATTTTACCTAAATAACTATTGTGCTCCTTTCCTCTATTTTTTTTTTTTAGATTTACCAGCTGCATTCTCCTTTGGGGGGGTGCTGTGTTATGTCTTTGTTTCTGTGCACGGGCTTTCTCTAGTTGTGGCGAGCGCGGGCTACACTTGGTTGTGGTGTGAGGCCTTCTCATCACAGTGGCTTCTCTCATTGTGGAGCACGGGCTCTAGGTGCACAGGCTTCAGTAGTTGCGGCATGTGGGCTCAGTAGTTGTGGCATGCAGGCTCAGTAGTTGTCGCTCACGGGCTTAGTTGCTCTGCGGCATGTGGGATCTTCCCAGACCAGGGATCAAACCTGTGTCCCCGGCACTGGCAGGCAGATTCTTAACCACTGCACCACCAGGGAAGTCCCTCCTTTCCCCTATTTATCTCTTCACTATTTTCTAAAAGCAATCACAGAATTTTAGAACTCAGGGTTCATCATTCAGATCTTCAAGGACCCTGAAACAGTGGTTTTTCCACCACAGATGCTGGGTCCAGGCACCCACCCCACTTCTACACCTCTACACTCAGCTCAGTTCTTAGGTAAGTGTAGATCTGCGGTTCTCGACTGGGAGAAATTTTGTTCCCCCTCTTCCACAGGGAACATATGGCCATGTCTGGAGACATTTTTTGCTGTCACAGCTGGGGGAGGAGGTGTTCCTGGCATCTAGAGGGTGGAGGCAAGGGATGCTGCTAACATCCTGCAGTGCACAGGACGGTTCCCACAAAAAAGAATTATCTAGTCCAAGTGCCAATAATGCTGACTCTGAGAAACTCTGCTGTAGAGGTTCTCAGAGATCCTTTTTCCAACCACATATTGTATGATTCCATCTTTATGAAATGTCCAGAATAGACAAATCCATCAAGTCAGCAGGAAGATGGGTGGGTGTCTAGGGGTTACGTGAAGGGCAATAGGGAGCAGCTGCTAATGGGTATGGGATTTCTTTTCAGGTGATGAAAATGTTCTGGAACTAGATTGTGGTGATGGTTACAAACCTGGTAAAGATACAAAAAAATCATACTAAAACCCACTCAGTTGTACACTCTAAACAGGTGAACTTTATGATACGTAAATGATAGAGCAATAAGGTTATTAAAATTCTTCTTATAGACCTTTCATTAAGTAGTTTTTATTTCTGACTAAGCAAGAGCATTTTTGAATAGCTCTAGGTTTAGCTGGAGAATATTCTGTGGCAACGCTTTTTAAATGCAACACTATATTTTATAGGAAAGACATTAAAGACTTTTCCTTTTTTAATTAATCTATTTCTAGATGTTCCCATAATGTTATTATTTGGTCTGGGGCCCTGAGATATACTGCATTCATCTGTGAGCTAAGAGGTCAGGAGGGCCTGGGATACGGTGGGTACCCAGGGGTCTGGCCTCTGCTCTCGCTCTCATTGTGATGTAAAGATGGCCAAGTCATCTGGCCACTTCCTGCTCCAACGTCCTCATTCCTGACGAACTTTCTTGTTAGAAACCCAAGCAAGCAAGGATGGTGAGAGCAAATGCTCAGTGCTTTACAGCTGCCAACAGTACACAACTCACCTTCCTTGCCCTGGTATCCAGGGTCGCTGTCTTCCCACCAGCCACCTGCATCACTACTTTTCGATCTAAAATCTCCACTCCTGCCCAGCTGGTCTCCTTCTGCACACCCAAACACGCGCTGCATTTTTCCGTTTCTGTTCTTTCCAGTGACAAAGCCCTATGATGGAATAGCCTCTACATCTATCCAAATCCTTTGCACCCCCAAAGCCCAGACATCATTCTACCTTTTTTCCAAAGCCTCTGGTTCACGGTAAGCGATAGCAGTTATTTTAGGTGACGAACTGTACATTTAGTTGCTAAGAGCATGGATGGAAGCACTACAACATGTCACCTCTGGGACCTCGTCTCGTACTACAGCCTTGACCTCATACCACGCCAGCGGCATTGGCTTCCCGCCAGTTCTCCCACATTCCGAGTGCGCCTCCATGTTGGCGCCTTCGTGCTGGCCCTTTCCCTAGAGATGCTCAGGTTTTGTTTAAAACCAACCACCCTACTGAAACTTGCAACTCAGCACTTCTAATGCCCCTTAGCCAGCTCTATCTTTTCCTTTTCCTTAGCCTTTCTCACTTTTTAAAAATCTCTAATAGTATTTTATTTTTTAGACATCTTTATTGGAGTATAATTGCTTTACAATGGTGTGTTAGTTTCTGCTTTATAACAAAGTCAATCAGTTATACGTATACATATATCCCCATATCCCCTCCCTCTTGAGCCTCCCTCCCACCCTCCCTATCCCACCCCTCTAGGTGGTCACAGAGCACGGAGCTGATCTCCCTGTGCTGTGAGGCTGCTTCCCACTAGCTCTCTGTTTTACGTTTGGTAGTGTATATATGTCCATGCCACTCTCTCACTTCGCCCCAGCTTCCCCCTCCCCTCCCCGTGTCCTCAAGTCCATTCTCTACGTCTGCGTCTTTATTCCTGCCCTGCCACTAGGTTCATCAGTACCTTTTTTGTTTTTAGATTCCATATATCACCTTTTAACATATCATTTATTTATCGTATCTATTGTTCACAGTTGCTGTCTGCGAGACTGTGAACAGGGATCTCTGTCTTTCACTCACTGATACACTCCATGAACGTAGAACATGCCTGGCATGTGGAAAGTAACCAATAATTCTTTAAACATGTAAAATGCTAGAACATCAGATGGCACTTAATAAACTTTAGTTTCACCATCATAATTGTCATCATCATCAACTGTATCATCGTGGGGCAACTCTTGTACTATTATTCCACACCACTGCACTGTCTTTAACCTTTCCTGTTTCTATATTTTATATAATGTATAAAGATGGTAAGCTTCTAAGGTTAGAGACCAATGACGTGTATATATTTTTGATATGTCTTTTTTTTAGATTGAGATATAATTCACCTGCCATAAAATTCACCGTTTTAAAATT
Source organism: Pseudorca crassidens (assembly GCF_039906515.1). Lineage (NCBI taxonomy): Eukaryota > Metazoa > Chordata > Mammalia > Artiodactyla > Delphinidae > Pseudorca > Pseudorca crassidens. The sequence continues at coordinate 126,208,266 of NC_090317.1, read as the reverse complement.
TACAATTGAGTGGCTTTTAGTAGAGTCACATGGTTGTGCAACTATCACCACTAATTTAATTCCAGAACATTTCCATCATCCCCCCCAAAAAGACGCCAAACCCATTAGGAGTCACTCCCTAGTTCTCTCTGCCCCACCTCCTGGCAACCATGAATTTAATTTCTGTCTCTATGGATTTGCCTATTCTAGGCATTTCTGAAATGGAATCATACAAGACATGGTCTTTTGTGTCGGGCTTTTTTCACTTAGCGTAATGCTCTCAAGGTTCATCCACGTTGTCGGGTGTGCCATTCCTTTTCATGGCTGAATAATATCGCATTGTATGGATAACACGCCATATAGTTAAATGTGTGCTATGCTTTGGATATTACAGATAGATACCCAATAAATATTTTATCCCAGGGATTTAAAAATTTTGGAGATATATGGCATGCTACTGAGAAGAGACTTAGCAGGTGACTATGATTCTCCTAAGAGCACAGTGGTGATGAAGATGATTTATCATGAATCATAAAAAGAGATTTTATGATTCTCAAGCTATTTCAGCACTATCCTGGGGAAAATGTCATCTATAATTAGAACAAACTTGCACTCACTCCACAGAATTCTGTGTCAGGTGACTGTCACAGAACTCTAATTTCATTTCAAGTGAAAATTCCTATGATAAGATGGATGTGAGTAGAATTGAATTCACTTCTGGTATTCCTGCTAATTTATTTCCTCAGAGTTATATCAACTTCAGATCTAGTTAATACTCCAAACAGACATACCATTCATGATGTGACTTTGTAAGTAGAGGTTTGGAAATAATTCTCAACTACTATCACTGAATTTTATATAATTTAGGGATATGCTGAAGAAAATACTAGCTGAAAAGCTGCTCAGGGCGCTGTCCAAGTTCAAAGGGCCATGAGCTAAAACAATAACTGGAATGGATAACAGGAATGACAACGCAGCCAGAACTGGGGACATCGCCCGTACTTAGGTCTTACCATATATTTCTTGTTCCCTGTAGAATTCGTAGATGATGTTAAAATAGTATTCTGACATTTTACATTCATGTCCCTGTGGGTAATTCCTTAAGAGATGAAGATGAAAGGTATGCTACTAAACTGTAACAATATAAGACTTTTCTGTCCAAGAACAATAGAAGAAATTCTGCGTATCGAATATGTGAGAATGATCATTTCCAACCTTTTGGGTGGTGAACTATTTCCTTTGTTTCTTCAAATTTGCTCTCTTTCCTCCTTGAGCAATTACTAAAATCGTCCCTCAATATCGGAAATCATGCTAGGAAGAGTCAAATATATGCTGAAGACATTACTAGCTTCCCCTTAATGGTGTTTCCCCATTTTCCAGGCAGTAAGGTAAGTGTACAAGAGTCAAGAACATTTGCTCAGGGGCCAATGGCCCGACCACGATTCTGACCTATGCTGTCCTTTGCCAAAGCCAAGTTCTCTCCACCATAGCATATCGCTTTTGTTTGAAAACTACCGGTCTGTGTATGTGTACATTGAATCCCGTTAGGAAGGTGCAACTTACTTTGGTGTATTATATTTTGCTCAATAAGCAAGTAAAAACGCTTGTTCGTACATTACCGTGTTACCTGTGTTAACACAGACGTAACATTTTCACTCCCGACACTTACCAGTTAATTATAACCCAAACATACTATCCATCTGCATATAATTTCCCTTATTGAAAATTGCTCCACCAGATACTCAGCAAATGCTTACAGACCTTTCAAATTACAAGCTGTATGAATGCTTATATTATTCAGATATTTTTTTACTAACGATCTAAAAGGGATCCTATCACTTTCTAAAACTCATTTTTTTGTCTTTGATTTTTATGTTCAGCTTTTTCCCCCTTGAGAATGAACATTAAATAAACCTAAGGCCTACAGAAGATCCCGTACTATCACTCATCGCTTTCACTGAACGTGAAGGAGAAATATTATACCCTAAACTTCTTTTATCTCCCCTGCATTTGTTCCATTCACCAATTATTTAAAAGAAATAAAATCTTGGTTTCCCAGAGGCTTTCAGGCATGAGTCCCTTAGATAACTCTTGCTAATATTTTGGTGAATATCTCCCCAAATGGAGATAGGGAGAGAGAGGGAGGGAGGAAAACAGGAGCGAGAAGTAAAAATCTATTTTTTCCCACTTAACTATGTATCACAAACATTTTCTGTGCCAACAAATACAAACTGATACCCTTTATATGTGCCGTAGTTGATCTGAAGCGTCCCCTATTGGTAGACATTTTGCTTTAGATGTTAGTTCATAAACACTTCTATCTACTTTATACTGTCCTTAGAAACAGCAGGCACTGCCTATAACCTAATATCTCCCTGATGACTCAGTGTGTACGTATCCGTTAAGGTACAATCCCTGAAGAAGCAGAAAGTCCAGGACATTAGGCTGAAAAGACTGAAGTGGGCCTATATACAATTAATATGCCCCTTCCCAGTCCAGCCAAAGAACTATTGGAATACTCTAGAGGGAACGCCTTTCCCATAGGCCCCACGTCTTTTGGTGTCACTGCTCTCCCTCTCCGCCCTCCTTACCCCTTTCCCTGCCACAAACCCAGACATAGGCAGAGCGTGTGTTAGTCTCCTGAAGGTGAGAAGCAAGATTTGTTCCAACGCCCACCCCCAGCATTCTCTACCCCAACTCCAAGTGGAGCTTTCTTTTAGAATCTGTGAGCAGTTTGAGAATCGGGTTACTGTCTTATTCATCTTTGTACTGCAGCACCAATGACTGTGCTAGGCACACACTAAGGGCTCGATAATGGCTGTTTAAGTTAGATCACAGTTTTGGCCTTTAAGGGATATGGTTCAGAGCTTATGACCCTAGGACCACCTCCCTTTACTGCATAGCTGTTTTATCTCCTACTGCTTCAATAATGTTTCCTTTTTTCTTTTCAGAACTCTGCGGCTCGCTTTGATCACCATCTTGAATACCATCACAATGCATTTCCTCTTCTTATATGTGCCTTTCTTCTTTCTGGTCCCTTACCTCCATTACTGCTTTTCTGACGCTTTTTATTCCAAGTCTCCTCACTTATTAAATGTTGTTAGCCAGTAGAAGATTCCTCTTTTTTTCCCCATATCTTCAAACGACCAGCCATAAAACATAGTTAATTCCAGCATATTCTGGAATATGTACTGATGGTTTGCAATCAATAAAGTACGTGAATGTGGGTGAGAGAGGTTTTTGTTTGTTATTATTCTTTTCAAATTACACCTTGGGCTGAAGCCTAAGAAGCTAATAATAATAATAAAACTTTATTATATTAAGCAAATAAACTCAGTCCCAAATAAGGGAAAAATCAGTTATATCTATTATAGTATATTTGCTTGTAATATATTACAATTTGAACTAACAGGTGAGAGCCAAATGTAGTAACGATGTTATGCTAATAGATTCTAAACCTTTTACAGCATCTCCCTTTTTAGGTCCTTATCAGAGGCTATTTGTATGAAAGTCCAAAGGAGCAACTGACAGCAATGCTGAGTTACCCATCTTAGCTGTTTAAAAGGCCCATCTAAATCACTGCAAGATTTCTTTGTCTAGGGAGATTCCACATAGATCAAGGACATTTTTAATATTTTCATTATGTCATGGATAACTTCTCTATATTTTCATCGATTAATTGGCACATTTATCCAGCACCTACTTTGTAAAAGAGATTTTCCTAGGTACCAAAGAGCTCCCAAGGAAGTATAAGACACAATACCTGACTTCTAAAGGTTGCAAAGGGAAGTCAGTGCGTTTATCGGAATCAATTGGTGGTGGTGTCCCTGAGTTCAGAAGAGGGTACAATTCCACTCCAGCAAAACAAACAAAACAACCATCTTGGAGAATGATATTTTCTTCTAAGTAAATGTCTACAGAAGAAACATTTAAAAGCTGACTTTGGTTCCAGCTACTTAAGAAAACCTACTCATAAAATTCTTCCAGAACACTAGATAGTCGTAGACCTGCTTTAAAAGAAGATTCAAGAGTTGAGCTCCTAGAGATGATAAGAAAGGCTCCTGGAACTCATATCACCCCACTTACTCAAAGATCACCCACATATCTCGACCACTGCTGAAAACCAGGAAGTTGAGCAAAGGGGGAAAAGCCCCAAACAAAACAAAACATCCTCTCAGCGTTCGAAAACCAAGGCCACAAGACGGAAATTTTTGAGCTTTTCTCAAAAGTGAGCCTCCCAGGCTACCTCTGCTTAGAGCATCCCTTTACTTACAGTCCACACGTACTTCTAACAAGTTTGGGCACGTGATTTTCCAGCGCACTGTAAATCAGAAGCAGCAGATTAGAAGGGGAGAAGTTGCTAGCATAAGCAATGTGAGGACAGCAAAATGTGATGGGCTGTAAGTCAAGAAAAAGAATAACTACTACCCAAAAAAATGGGCAAAAGAACTTATTAAACAATTATAAAGCACCACACAAAAATGTTCTATACGTATAAAATCTGTTGTTGTTGAGTGCCTACTTTTTGTCTGAGGCCAGGCACTGCAGAAGGTGAAGACATTTAAAATATGCTTCCTCTCAGAGCTCAAGGGTGCTTTGGCTCTTGACTACCCTGGCTTCTCTTTATCAAAAGCAGTTGACTGGGACACAGCAAGGAGGTGTCGCAGCAGTAGGTTAGATTCTAGCTGCCTGGAATTAACCCATGCTTTCCTCATCTCTGACCACTGGCAGGCAGGGACCATCTGGTTCCTGATTTGTGCCAAAATCCCAGCCTGAGGTCCTTCCACATGAATTGCATGTTTTGCAGCCCTGCTTGATCCTACAGGAATCAGGAGAGAGTTAGAGCAGCTGTTTCTGGGCCAGAAGGTGTCTGAATGTAATATTTTTAGGACCCTTTCTTGGACCTTCCTTCTTCCCATTAAGCAAGAATGGGAACCTATAATTCATAAGGGCATTTCTTCACTCATCATTTTGGAGAAAAGCTTTTAGAAACAGCAATAAAACCATGCATGTATTTGTCTCCTAAGTAACACAAATGGTCTTAGGTTCATAAGTATTCAACATATGTATTTGAAATGAATGCATAAGTGAATAAAGACACATTCTGGGGTCATTCTGCCCCAGATATTCCAGAGATACTGCCATAGAGGAAAATATTTTATTCTTGTGATCCATTTTAAAAATACTGACTAAAAAAAAAAAGAAAATATTTGAGGTCAAAGAGTAAGAAAAACAAGAACACAAATACTTCGGAAATGTTATAGCCTCTACACAACAAAATAAGTAGTCAATCTAGTAAATTCTGTTTTATGAAGTCAACTTACTCATAAATGAAACAATAGCTTATAGGAAAAAATTTTCAATTGAATTTTTTCCCCCAAAACATTGACTAACTTTTAAATTCTGTATGTGGGACCTACAAGAGATTTCAAGCACAGAGATCCATATTTTAGTACCTTGTGACTCGGGATACGCAGTGGGGGAAAATAAGTAGAAAGAACCCCAAAATTTCTATTGCATTTGCCGTCACACTGAACAACTGCCCATAGTGAACTGGCAATGACTCACTATCCAATGGACCAGAGAAATTAATGCCATAACAAAGGATCATTTCGTTGATCCTTGTGGCCAAATATATGACTCTCTCTCACTGTCGAAAGGTAAGGCAAAGTAATGAGAAGAATTCTGTAAAACCACAACACCGCTATTAGTTCACCAACGACTTGTCCTTAGTTTTTTCAGGCACTTCAATATATGCAGTTAAATAAAATAGGGCAAAGGATTGCAACAGCATACAATATGATCTACATTTTCCTTCCTCTCCCTCCTACTCTCCCTTACCTCCTTGCTGCGCACCTCCCAACCTCTTCTCCCTCCAAGTAAGCGGACAGCATTTCTCCTAAAATCCATTTTGCAAGTTCATTCAAAAGCAATCCTTCTTGCCTTTGATATACAATAAATATACCCATAAATAAATGCAAACTATGGACACAATTGGATTTTAGGACCATATTCTATGTTCCCTTTCATTCATACACTTTGCATGTCATAAACTCCCACTTTCTTTTTTGTAATTTCTCTCTCTCTCTGATTGAAAGGTCTACCTTACTTTCTTCACGATGGCTATTCATTCCCTACTAACTCATCCTCAGAGATCATCTTAGAATCTTATTTGTTAGCATTTTTTAAACATTAACCGTGTGCCAAGTGATGGGGTTGGGGAAGGTGATGATTTTCCATTCCCCCCAGAGATGTCTCTCATGTAGTTTTCACACAAATCCTCTTAGGTAGGTTCTATAATTACCTTCATTTTACTGATGAGAAAACTGAGGCTCAGATAGACTTAGTATCTTGTCAATGGTCCCCAAGCCCTCGGGGAAGCTGGGTTCAGGACCCACATAATTCTAATCTCCAGCTCTTAATAATACTACATTGCCTTCCATGCATATTTTCTCCTTGAATTTAATTCAGCCAATGTGGAGCATCAATAAAAGAATATATGTACATGAACAAACTTTCAAAATATTACTTAAATAGTCGAAAAGTTCTGGCTATACTGCAATAGTATCTGGGTATGTAATGAGTATTTCTTCTATTGACCTAATATTGATAGACTACTCATCAGCTACCTCTTATCACTGGTCACAAATTTTGCTTTTTAATTGATCATATTTTAGAATAAAATAAAAAATCCATACGCTTTACTAAGGTAGAAGTGTCAAAGAATTTAATAGCTAGATCGGAGATCCTCTCAGAGAGAGCAGGGCTTTGGTTTGTTGTTCAGGCAAAGGAGAGGCTGCTGAGAACATGGGGACAAGACAGCAAAAGGGACAGTAAGGAGACTCTGAAAAAAAAAGAGAGAGTAGAATTCGGACTTGCTTACTAGAGAAATGTGGGGTTGCGCCAGAAGGATGCAGGCTAAGAAGGGTCATCACACTGAGAGGGGCTGAGCTGCTATGTGGGGTGTGGGAGCCGGGGCAATGCTTCCTGTGATACATATTTGTTTGCAGGAATCAAAGTACGTTTTTAAGTGTGTGGTGTGGTATGTGATATGTTCCTTGCCTTGTCTTTCAGATCATGAGTAAAAGTTTGGTTACTGTGATAACCTTGAGTTCATGGGTGCTTGGATGGCAGATGGGCTGCAGGATGGGGCCGAGGAGAAGGGACTTTATGCTCTTTCCGTGGACACCAGAATGGCGATAAAGGAATAATCACAGGGAATGAGAAAATACCTTCAATGCAAGTAGAAGATAGAGCAGTGGTGATCCTGAAATTATAATCCCTCAGAGAATTATTGGAAAGAGCTTTCGGTTTTACCAGAATGGGGATTTGAATCAATTGATCCTGTTCTGAGGGCTAGGGAACCCTACACTTTGATTACACTTCAGAAACTCAACCATCTAACATTTTTTTGGTAAAGAACAATGTTGTTTGTTAGAACCAGGGAACAGAGAATGACATAGCCGCTTATTAACAGTAAATCTGAATATATCAGCATGTGCAGTCAACTAATTTGCTGACTTAAAGACAGCCTGATGAAATTTTTGCCTGTTAAACCTATTATTGCCTATAATGAAAGACTCTATATGCACTAATCACAACATACAGCCTTACATTTGATCCCAGCTTCTAAAAGTCACGATGCAGGGATTTTTAGTTAGACTCAACACATTTTTCTCTCAGAAACCTGACTGGCTGTTCTAGATGCCATGAATGGTATATAATGAGCTCTTAGTTGGAAGAAATCTAAAGGATCAAGCAGCACCCTGAGTTTCAGACAGAAACTTAATCTGATACGCGCATTCAAAGGTACGTGGATCTTATTCATAATTTGGTATCCTTTCTATTAGACTTATTCTTTTTCTGCATTTCGTGTTCAAAAGATGCCAGTTAGACTCTGATTACTTAAATGAATTATATTACTTTCTAATGGAGCAAAATGTTTGTCTATATTTCTTTAAATTTTAGGTCCAGAATCCCAAAGCACTTTTCAGGGCCAAATTTCACAGCAAAATATTTATTTTAATTACTTATCAATTAAGGTAAAAATAACCTTTCACAGGCTGTGATCCATTTCTTGGAAAAACATCTCATTTAATTCCATCAGATAGAACCATCAACTGAATGATTTCCTTCATTAATTCAAACTTTAAAAAACAGATTTAGGAGGTAAAAATGTCAGTGGACTTCTCATAGCCAGCATTATTACACTTGATATTCACTTCCTGTGCAAAATTTAAGGCCTTTCTTCTGATACTTCTCAAACTTAGTCAATAATTTACACCACAAAGCAATGTATTTTAGGATGGCTTATTTTGCTTCATGTTCCAAGGGTCTTATTTGCAGAATAATTACAGTGCAGTGTCAAACAAAAGATGTCATTAACTAAATATGGAATCTTTCAAATAAAAGGCATTCAAAATTCATTCAATAATCACAGAATATTAGCACCGTCCTCTCCCTTCCCTTCAACCACATCTTTTGCTCCACATCTGGAGCTCAGGGATATGTCACCTGAGGGTCTTGCCTGAAGTCCTACGGGTCAGAACACCTGAAACTAAATTCCACTCCTTCCTTATTCTATTTCCTCAGATGATTGGTCTTTGTTTTTAACAGTAGCAGTGCTCAGGTGGACGGTACCAAAAAACATTTCTGTGCCTCCTGGTTCTAAAAGTATCAGATACTGTGCACCTTGATGATCTCCTCAACTTTTAGAGCCAACTCTATTCTTTTAATCATTAATTATAAGCTACATTTAGCTTCTAAGACTCTACAGGCTATACAGGTATAGGAAAATGGCATGCAAAGTCGTGTAATGATAGATCATTTATGTTCCTACAACTTGTTCAGCTCTCAACCTAAATGAAAAGCATCTTTATTACCACTGTAATTCCAGAAACAATAAAATGGGTTCAGAACTGGAAACCATATAGGAATGAAGTAACCTCACAAGGAATGGTCCTATCCTTTTTACTGGCAACAGACTAATATGGGTTTTATGAAGCATTAATTACGGCCATACTTGAGAAGAGATAAGAAAAGTGGGTGTTGACTTATATTTCAGGGCCATCAAGAAATGGGGACCTGGATTTTGTTTGCCTGCCTCCTGGGAGCAGCCTTCTCTATGCCCGTGAGTAAAACACCCCCTTCAGAAGTCAATGTCCAATTTCACAAGCTTGGAAGTAAAAGTCTGCCCCACAGTTGGTAAACGTTAGGGTTTAAAACAGTACAAGATCAGATATCCTCAAATGTCTCTGTGTTTAAGAAACACTATGAAGAACTTGTAAAAAAAAAAAAAAAAAAAAAAAAAAGGATTCCCAGATGCCAAAGATTCTGATTCAGTACGGCTGGGGTGGGAGCAGGAGATTCTGATGGGACACTCAGATTGTAAATAACATCACCCATCTCTAGATGGAGGAAACTTTTGGAAGGGACCCTTGAAAGGCCTCCAGAGACAGTACTTAATCGGCCTTAGGCGAATATTACAAAAATGCCAGTTTTCTCTAAAACCCAATTTCTCACAAGATCCAAATATTTTCGTGCTCTCCAAACTCCACTGCCGTTGTCCTTCAGAGGGTAAGATTTTGTGTTAGGAATTCCTTTCTTGACCCACCTCCCCGTTCTGAGAGGCCTCATCCTTTTGGGCGCACCTGTTAAGCACATGACTTCCGTGTGGTCGTCTGGAATCCAACCTATGCTCAATACATATGGCTATATTTTACATTCAAATGTACCAAGGACCAGGGAGTCTGACCAATTCTCTCTAAACACAGACACAGAAGAGGTTAGGTCACATGCAGGCCAGGCAGGATCCATCTGCTTTTCGGTGGCCTAAAGAGCAGTTGATACAACCAGAAGCCAGCAAAGCTTGAATATCTACTTCCTCTCTTCCTCTCTCACCCGTAAGACCAAGATTCTGTGCTCTGCCTTCCTGAAATCCTACATTGTGGCAATTCCTAGTCCCCTGAGGGCCCCTGCATTACAAATCCAGTCCCTTTTCCACTCCTCAGTTCAACACCCCTATTCTCTGAGGGCTTCTATCAAGAAGACAGAGGAAAGGCAGTTAACTAAAACTAAAATAATTCACATTCAGATGAGAGGAATAAATCCTCTTACGAAATAGGAGCATTTCAAGAGAACAGAGCCTTAATCAACTCGCTGCCTGAGGGGGGGATGATCTCTCTCCTCTCCCTCTCCCACACTCCAGGGCCAACCAGAATTCCACAATGCGGGTTAAAGGAAAGAATCAAATGGACATCAAGCTTCAGCTTAAGCAGAGAAATATTTAAAGACAATCAGGCAAAGCCTCCAAAGTTCTGAGGGAATAGTGATGTTTGAACCAGAACTTTGTAGCTAAACAAATGAGCATTCAAATCTGAAAGCGAACTAAAATTAATTTTGGATATGCTAGTGCTCCAAGTCTGTTGGGAATAGATCCTTTCTAAACAAATGGCTTATTGCAACAAAACTAATACAGTATAAGTCAAATCTAAGAGAAGAGGGTGAGATAAAAGAATCAATGGTCTATGACAATAGCAATTCAAATTATGTGTAATTCTAAATTAATTATATATATAAGGTAATAGTACCCAGAATATTTTAATTTTGAAAGGTAGAGGATAAAGAGAAAAGTAATGCTAATTAACTGAGTTTAAAAACTAGGCTAATTCAACAAAAGTCGGGCATCAATCACTTGGCCTCCACTTCTGAAATGACAGAGAGTCCTGGTTTAGATAATTATTCAGGTTGTTCTTCATTTTGAGCTTTAAAATTTTTCTGCCATAGAAACATTGACAGAATGATAAAAAGATGACAGAATAATGAAAAGAATCGGCCAAAACTTCATAAATCAACTCTTTCATTTTCCATGGGACTTATAATGTTTCCACTTTACCACACCCATCTTGTTTTCACATTCATCGATAATTCACGCTTAGTCGTTTTGTTGTTGTTGATGTGCTATTTACTTTGCATGCCAATTATGAGTAATCTCGTTGGTACTTAAGCACTTATCCACCTCCTGATCTATAAGGGAAGGTTTGTGAGACAATTCTCTTCTTGCTGGTATTTTCTAATTGTGTAAGAGAAACATATCATTCTTCCCAACATGGAGTGAGTGTTGAGAAATGGAATATTGCCTGCCATACCAGTAAACAAAGGATGTCACAGTCCTCAGGGATTGCAGCCACCGCCACGGTGAGCTGTGAGCCCTGAGGGAACTCAGGAAGGGAAGAATACCTGCCATCTAGCAGCCATCAGACGGCAGCCACTCCCCGCGGTGAGCCCCGAGGAAACTCAGGATATGAAAACACGGGATACTGGCCCCAGAGAGCTGAGGTGCCCATCAAAGGAAGGATTTCAGCGAGCCCAGACTCTTGCATCTTCCCATACATAGAAAAGCGCTAAATTCCTTAACTTGAGATGTCTGGTTTTGGTTAATTAACAATAATCTTTCGACGTTCAGACTACCTGCCCTTTGTTGCAAAACTTCTATATATCCTGGCTCCCCCCTTGCCTCCTTGGAGCAGTTTTCTCAGGGTTACTTGAGATGCTGTCTCCTGGGCTTGAAGTCCTAAAAATTTCTGCCGAGTACAACAGAACTCTCAACTTTTAGATTGTGAATATATTTTTAGTCGACAGTTGCATCAAGAAATGAAATGATAGAGTAGGATAGAGCAGGATTCATTGACAGCATGGATGGAGGGGTGTCTGAAGATCACTGGAGGATAAATGTGTGCTGGCTTCTGCCCCCAGGTCATTTAGCTGTTCTGGATCTTTTTAAAATAAGAGGGCTCCTCTCCTACACAGCGTACATGTTCAAACTAAAAGGAGACCTCAAATATATTCTGCACTATATAGATTTTTAAAAAGTAGCTTCAGTCTGTCTTAATGTGAAAATTGCATATTGACTTAATCTCTTCCTCTCTCTCTCTCTCTCTCTCTCTCTCTCTCCTTCTTTCTCTCCCTCTCCCTCATTCTTTTTCTTCTCCTTTCCCCCTCCCTATAAAAGCTACCACCTCATCCTGGGCACCCTGGTTATATCAACTTCAGCTATGAGGTAATTTTTCTCTTTACTAATTTTGACCATTGTTTGAGTTAACAATGCCCTGGGCTCTGTAAACCATAGTGTGTTGATTCTTCATTCAAGATGTTTCTCAGTCCCACTTTTTCAGTTCTCACTACCAGCTTCCTGGTTTAAGCCCTGATGGGTCACCTCAAGCCTGCATTGCCCCAGAACACTCCTACCTGGCCTCTCTGACTCAGTTTCTCCTCTTACATGGCTATAAAATTTATCCATCATGAACTACCACTCAGGGGGCTGCACAGTAGGGCAGAAATGAACTGTGGCTGAACACCTTTGTTCTACCCCAGCCTGTAAAACATGGGGAATCAGGTAAGACGTTATTTAAGATCCTTTCCAGCTGGAAAACTCCTGCTTCTAAGATGTTCATACTCTATGCATCTCCTTCATTTGTCTTTACTGAAATATGAGCGACCGAGCGGTCTGTGAGACATTCTGTAGAGCAATGGAAAGCATGAGATTTCTAGAAATCGGGTGTGAGGCTCTCCTCAACCCCATACTAAGCATGTGACCTTGGGCAAATCATTTTCTCTCTCTGGAACTTTAGTTTCCTCATCTGGAAAAGGGAAATAAGAATAATACCCACACTTCAAAATGTTATTTGGGGAGCAAAGTAATTCAGCAATATAAAAGGTGCTTTGTTAAGTATAACTTGAACAAGGTTAAGAATTGTTCGTTGTATTGATATCAAATGTTGTACACGAAGGAGTCCCCGGGCCTGACGTGAACTGAATACATAATGTTTAGAAAGGAAGGAAACTCTTCCTTCTTTCATACGTTCAAATGACAATCCATGAGTTTGTTTACTCATACAAAGTGAGGAAAAGTGTCAAAAAAATATTTGAGGCAAGATTTTCTGTTAAACCTTAAAAGGTTGACATATTTGACCTGAAAACCTGTGTTTGTAGGATGAGGGACAGTGTTTCTGCCTCCTTTATCTGTTTCATTGTGACATCAAATCAAAACAGTATATAATTAATGTTATATGACATTAATTTTCCATTTTGTTTTTCTCTTGCAAAGAACAGCAGGGGCCAGGGAATTAAACAGACTTACTACTTTTGTAACCTCTGTCGAGCTCATGTACCTCTTTAACTCTCCGTGACCTTGTCTGTGAAAGTGAGGGTGAAGATACTTGCCTCAGAGTATGTGGGAAAACATGAAAAATGTGTGTCATGGATGTAAGGTAGAGCCTCACACATAGGGAGCACCTGACAAACGTTTACCTTATTCTTTCCTCCATAGAGCATATTTTCAGGTTGTCCGTATTGACGGGACTGCATCAGTGAGTGTATGTTTCACGTCACTAAACCAAAACAAATGTATTCTAATGTCTCTTTCTCCTAAGGTGCTTACCCCTCTGAAGTGGTACCAGAACGTAATAAGACACCCGGTACGTAGATTATTTTTGTTGTTCTTTATTCCCTTAAAATATCAAGCATGCATTTCAATTCCCTTTTTAGTGAGGTAACATATCTATGCCACATATAGACACTAATGGGAAATCTAGTTTGTAAACTGTCATATCTATGTACACAGTTAGAAATTCTTGCACAGGGAAACATGAATAAGTGTTAATATTGTCACAATGACCAAGAAAACACTGCTACTTCTCCAGCTGGAAGTGCTGACTGAAAAAAAAAAGCAGAACATGAGTGTTGTGAGTTAATTTTTATTTGGGACAAGGTGAGAACTATAGCCCAGGAGACACATTTCAAAGGGCTCTGAGAAACTGCTCCAAAGAAGTAGTGGGGAAGGTCAGTATATATGTGATTTTGGTGAAGAGGAGTACATGCAATCGAGCACAGTTTTTGCAGAAGGTTGCTGCAAGTCATGAGGAGCAGACATGAAGGATTTCAGTGCTTTTCTAGATGTGAGGAGATTGAAGAACTGGGCTCATAAAATCGTCTCCTGAAAAGAGCTAACCATCTGAAAACCTGTTCTGCCAGTTTTTCCCAGAGCACAGAGTGGCTCATTCCTGATCTCCACCCTGAACTTCTTGCAGGGGGTGTTGAAGGTCAGAAGCTGCAGTGGCTCATAATTTAATCCTTGTAGAAGCAGATGGCAAGTGACAATTTGTAGGTGACAGATGTCAATGGAGCTGATGGTAAACCTGATTCTTTGTTTCTCACCAGTACCCGTCCTACGGTTACGAACCCATGGGTGGCTGGCTGCGTCACCAAATCATTCCCGTGGTATCCCAGCAGGCTGCCCTGCAGCCTCATCACCACTTCCCCATGGTGCCAGCCCAGCAGCCCGTGGGCCCCCAGCAAACCATGATGCCAATTCCTGGCCAGCACTCCATGACTCCAAGCCAACCCCACCAGCCACACCTCCCTGTGCCCGCCCAGCAGCCCGTCCAGCCACAGCCTCACCCGCCCCTGCTGCCCCAGCCGCCTCTGCCTCCGATGTTCCCCATGCAGCCCCTGCCCCCCATGCTTCCTGACCTGCCTCTGGAGGCTTGGCCCGCAACAGACAAGACCAAGCGGGAGGAAGTGGTGAGTACACCCTGAAGTCGCTGCAACACCTACGAAAACGGTAAAGCGAGACTAGCCCCCAGAGTTCTCAATTCCCACACAATCCAAGGCCTGGAGTTTCAGTAGCAACAGTCTGATGATTCTGTGAGTCCAAGCCTGTACTGTAAGTTTCTATTATAAGTGCGTTTATCTACATGGCTTAGTAATTAAGACCGTAGCTTTCACGGTGGGTTTAAATTCTATAATTACTTTGAATTCCTCCCAGAATATATATTATTGAAACCTGTTAATTTTAAGGACAACACTATAAGGGAATATTAGTTCTCCTTATCTTTCAAAGGTTTGACCATCAAGAATAGGCTAGAATTGCACTGAAGATTTTTAAAAAGGGTAAATTTTGACAGTGAGGGGATGCAAATATTTGAACGGGTAGGTGGGAAATCTCTTTAAGAACCTAAAAGAAAATTACTTGTCTGAAGTGGTTTTAATCCAGCCTGGAGGAGGCTAAACTAGACACATTGCTAGATTCCTTTCTCAGTGCTGGGATTCTACAGATTAAGCTTTTAGCAAGAAGTCTTCACAATTAAGCACAAAATATCCCTTCATTACAGAAAGCTCTTGCAAATGAGTGGCAAATAGTCAATAAAATAAGTGACCCTTATCCGTATATACAAATCCTTACTTGTGTGTATATGAGATTATATAATTCTACTGCATGTATGAATTCAAATGTAATTCCGAGTTATAAATGCTATCGATGATCTTCTACTGAGAAAGTGAGGAGTGAGGGAGAAATGACCTGGATGGGAAGCCAGGATATCTGGGCTCCTGTTCCGGCTTTGCACCCAAACAGGAGATGGCATTGCACAAGTCACTTCAAATTTATGGGTGTCTTCCCTTCTTTAAAATGAGAGAAAGCAACTAAATCAGATAATTTTCAAGCCTCTAAGAACAGATACCATAGTTTTCCAGTAAAATTATATGTTATATATGGCTTCAAAATTATGGGCATATTTGTGGAGAATACAGAGCATATTTGAAAATTGACTGTATCCCAAATAAGCTGGTGCCAATAGTGGATTATTCTACTCGAAGGCACATGTTCCCTGTTTGTACAGAAAATGCATTTATTTATCTCTTTATTAATAGTTAAGGCCATGAACTTTATAAACATTGCCAGAGTTATTTATGGAAAGGTGACTTCGGGTAGGTACTTTGAACTCTTTAACATTCCCATGTAAAATTAGAGTATAATAATAAATGCTGGAGAGGGTGTGGAGAAAAGGGAACCCTCTTGCACTGTTGGTGGGAATGTAAATTGACACAGCCACTATGGAGAACAGCATGGAGGGTCCTTAAAAAACTAAAAATAGAACTACCATACGACCCAGCAATCCCACTACTGGGCATATACCCTGAGAAAACCAAAATTCAAAAAGAGACATGTACCACAATGTTCACTGCAGCACTATTTACAATAGCCAGGACATGGAAGCAACCTAAGTGTCCATCGACAGATGAATGGATAAAGAAGATGTGGCACATATACACAATGGAATATTACTCAGCCATAAAAAGAAATGAAATTGAGGTATTTGTAGTGAGGTGGATGGACCTAGAGTCTGTCATCCAGAGTGAAGTAAGTCAGAAAGAGAAAAACAAATATCGTATGCTAACACATATATATGGAATCTAAAAAAAAATAAAGGTTCTGAAGAACCAGGGGCAGGACAGGAATAAAGACGCAGACGTAGAGAATGGACTTGAGGACACGGGGAGGGGGAAGGGTAAGCTGGGACGAAGTGAGAGAGAGGCATGGACATATATACACTACCAAACGTAAAACAGAGAGCTAGTGGGAAGCAGCCGCATAGCACAAGGGAGATCAGCTCGGTGCTCTGTGTCCACCTAGAGGGGTGGGATAGGGAGGGTGGGAGGGAGGGAGACGCAAGAGGGAGGAGACATGGGGATATATGTATATGTATAACTGATTCACTTTGTTATAAAGCAGAAGCTAACACACCATTGTAAAGCAATTATACGCCAATAAAGATGTTAAAAAGAATAATAAAATAAAATTAGAATATAAATAGTGATAGCTTCTTAGAGTTGTCTTATGGAAAATAAAATAAAGTGATGAGTTCAGCGCCAGGCATGCAGAAAGTACTCAACAAAAAGCAGCAACTGTTATTTTATTATTGAATAATAGTTTTAAGCGTTCTGAAGGCAGGGGCCTCCATCCTGGACACCTCGTATCTAAAGACAGTGACATAACAAAGAAAGTTTGAAAATTATAGAGTTCAACTTCAATGGCTGTAATATTGTTTTGGCAAAACTGAAGCCGTATGTGTGACTGTACCTGATACTCACTAGGAATATTTGTCAATTGTTTTACTTGCTCTTTTTGCTTTTTTTTTCCCCAGGATTGAAAGATCAGAAAATGAGAACAGGTATTCCAGTTGCTTTCAGAATGACACAAGAACACAAGGAACGATTTGTTCCTACCATCACTTAGCAAATTCTGTAACTGAAAAGTACCTTTAGCAAACAATAAAATGTTTGAAAGACCATTCATGTCCTTGTGTTGAATTAAACTTAAAATTTCATGTCGCTTGAAAGAAGATGTAATAAATGGCTCTTCTTGAATAAGACAGGAGCTGCTCATTTACACCTACAAGTTGACCATTCTGCATGCAAATGAGGACTATATTTCTTTGTGGAGAAAATTAAAATTACACCATCTCAAATCTTTTAAAAAACAGAAGTTTATACTGTGGTTGTAATAGTTGATAACGTGAAAAATTATGAACACGTATAGTCACTGAACCTGAACCAAAAGAAGGGAAGTTTACACGAAGAATTCTTTACATTAAAAAAGATAAGATTTTGAGAAACATTTCTATTACAAAACAAATTAAAACTTGGAACGCTGGCTTTACACTACACCACATTAGTAACCAAACTCTGGTCTTGTGATCTATCTCATTCTACTGAAAGTGATTTTTTGATGAAATTATGTGGTACGTATAATGATGTACTGAATTGTAAATTATTGAGGTAGTTTTCCTAAGAAAACTTCTATGAAATGGAGCTTTAAATAGAGAATCACAGGGATTTTAATACAAGTCATTTCTTTCACTTCATCATCTTTAAGATGATAAATTCTACTGAACAGTCTTCAAAATGTTAACAGATGCATAAAATGGACTCAATACAAGTTTTCTTTCCCACTTATGTTTATATTTGAATCCTTTTTTCCTCCTACACCCAAACAGAATTGTAAACAGTCTTTTTAGGGTTTATATTACACAGTACCCACAGTAACTTTATTCTAATACCTTTATGATTAAGGCCCCTTAATCATTTTCTGGAATGAATAAACATAACTTTACTGGGAGGGTGTTGATATTCAAAGAAATAACTTGATTTTAAAGAATTCAGAGTCAATAAAAAAGCAGGAAAGCTTTTAATCAATTGGCATAGGCCAATTCTAATCAATTTAGTCAATATTTATTCATCACCTTTCAGGGCAAAGCACTATTCCATGTCCTGATAAAAATGGTAAGTCCCCATCCTTAAGGAATCTAGAATCTACCAAAGAGATAAAATAAGCGCACACATAATGATAAGAGAAGGCCTAATACTATTAACACTGTGACAGAAGTATAGTCAAAATGCCCTGGCAAATGTGGCAGACATCGTTAGCTAGGTGTGCAACACGTCTCCTCACCACTCCTTCCTTGTCGGCTGTGCTGGAATTAATCCGAGCATCGGGCCTTCCACAAACTCAGGAGAGAGGAGCTCCCTCCCCTGTCCCACGGAACGCATGTTCGCTCCTCCAGTTACCATATCCATACCAAATGCGGCATCTATTTCCCTTGCTAGTGACTGATTTAGGGATTGATTGTGGTGGAACTTAAACAATGAATGAGGCCAAAAGGGAAGTCTAGTAGGAGAGGAGGAGCTTCTGGGGAGAAGAATTACCCTCTAATTTAAGATGTATATATACATGCTAGGAAAAAGTGCTGTCCTGTCTTTGGATCTATTTGTTTGAGGATGTAATGCCTAGAGTTGTGGCTGCCATCTTGTGACCAGGAGGGGCAAGTGGCAAGGCAGAAAGCCCCTAGGTCGTTGGTGGCAGCATCGTGTCCCTGAATTAACCAACCTTGGAACCATCTATCTCTAGATGAATGATACACACTCTATTTCTATGCTAGTGTCTTTCAGTGTCTTTCACAATTGATTAGTGGGTCATGACATCAGTATCAGGACCCCTATCATTTATGATATGCCAGCAAACTTTCTCTTCCAACAATGTAAAGCTTCTATGTCCAGGACTAAGGAGAATTATTTTGTCAATGACTTTCCTGAAAAAAACAATCCGATAGGAAGATAGATAGAAATACATATCCTGGTGTATTCTCCAAAATATATGCCTCCACCATACTCTGCCTTCCACAGCTCACGAAAATATTGCCATTATGTTTACTCCTACTGAGAAACATTTCAAGGGTGTAAGGAATGATGTTACTCGAAGACTGTGTGTGATATTGGAAAGAACACAGACTTCGGAGTCAGACTGGGGCTGCTTTCAATTTTTCTGATCTAAGAGGATTCTCTATTTAGGAAAGCCATGGACAAAATAATTCTCCTTTTATAATCATTCAAATTATATATATGCATATATATATATATTCAAATCGTTTTTTTGAATTACAGGGAAAATGTCAGGTTTTGGACTCTGAAGACTACTCACTGTGGTATGAGATGTACTGCATAAGTTAATTTTATAAGAAACTGAAACTTGTGTATTAAATGCCCAAACATGTGTTTTAACATAATCATCTTCATCACAGTCTTCTACGATGGACAGGCATATTAATCACAACAGAGCATCTGTTTGATGGCCCAGAATGAGACTTATGAACACCCATCAGTGAACTGTGTTGTCTTGGAAATTCAGAGGTAATAATGCTGTTATGCCTGTTTTAAATTGCCCTGTATTGCTTTGTCGTTCTAACCATTCCTTTCTGCTCCTGGCTATCCCTTCTTCTTTGTGTTAATGTATATTTACACCTTCCGATATGTAGCTTACTATGTATATATATTCTTCCTAACAAAATAAAGTGTGTTGACCTTTGGATTGTTATTCTGGAAGTTCCAACAGTCACTCTGAGATTATTTTATTTCCTGATTGCCTAACTGTGGCAGATGGCTGCAATGGACAAAATACATGTAGGTGTATGTGGCTATCACTACATAGTGTAACAAAGCTGATAAAAACTGAATAAAAAGAGCATTTCTAATTAATTAAAACTCAGGCTTAGTCAGCCACCCAATGTTGTACGTTTCTGAATCAAATATGGAAGAAAAATCACTAGATACTAATGACCAAGACTCAAAGTATCGGTTGAAATAAATAGCAATACTGGTCATAAATGCACTAATAAACCCAAACTTATACATAAAGACTTCTGAAATCCGTAAAAAAGCAAAAGTATATTATTTAACAAGCTGTGCTATGTCTTTGAGATGAAGCGAAAAGATACAGATGAAGTTGAGTAGACCACCTCAAGGAAACTCCCATCTCACCATAACTACTCCCATGTCACTAGTACATTTGAAATCTGCTCTGCTATCATTCACTGCTTGCTAGTGAGACTTCAATATGCATAATTTTTTCCAGGGTGCAAATACACGTATAGGAACTACCCCTAGAGAGTCATCAAAATGCACGGAAAGATACGTTCAAAGATGTTGATTACAGCATTATGTGTAACAGGGAGAAACTGGACCTCACATAAATTTCCTATATGTATCTGAAGGAATTGTGTGATAAAAAGGATGCTCTAGAAGAAAATTTATTAGTGGAGAAAATGTGATAAAGTAAAATTTAAGACCAAGACTATACCATATGTGAATATTACACATCACCGTAACATGTAAATAATTTAAACACACGTACATAGATGTGCATAGAAAAAAAACTAGGAGGAAGATACATCTGTTTGTATGAAGGTCCAATTTTTCTACAAAAAACATAAATTACTTCTGTAATCAGGAAAAATTTAATTTTTTTAAAGTTTATTTTCCCTTTCTCCCGCTTTAATCCAGACACACCCCCTTCCTTCAGTTCCCTTTGATGTGAGTTTTGGATCTTGGTGGGCCCCCTGCAGGTAAATTCCAAGCACAAATCAGTTCATATGTACTTGATTTTTTGGAGGAATATTTGGACCAAAGAAAGGTGAAGGGAAAGGGGCAACTGGCTTTAGCAGGAACAAAAACGAACAATACAATCAAACAGCAAAGAAGATATGAGCCTTATAAAGTTAAGGGATAAGAATTAGAAACAACAAAAATAAAATAAAATAGAAATGACCATCGAGGCAGCTCCTGCTGAAATTCTATCAAAGATTAACTGCATTCAACGAGCAGGCAGGTCAAAGAGAAAACTCAATGTCTAAGCCCTAAACCCTTAAAGAGAGGTGGCTTGTGGTGACTTTCCAAATTAAATGGGTTCTCTTTTGATTCAAATAATACCTGAACTATTGCTGACTTAAAATTAGTTAATTATCTAATTTTACTTTTGGGCTTCAGCTAGCTATAATGTACATTTTTCTCTCCTATGCTTAATTACATTCGGTCTCAATCATCTGAAGAGCTCAACCTCAATCAGTAACAACTCCAATTAACCAGAAAATGCACACAGTTCACTTATTAGAAAAGGCAAAGGAAAATGCAATCTAACAAGCTAATTTCCAGGCTGCATTTCATAACCACCTATCTTTTTTTTTTTTAGGTGAAGTTTGGTTTTATTAAATTGAAAACAATTTGAAAGAAAACTCAAGGTTGGAATCTTACTTATTTAAATTAATGAGTAATGCTTATTACTCATTGCCAGATATATGGCTCTCGGATGATGAGCTGTTTGGAAGGCAAGAGCCTTTTCACAAGCAAAGCAGCAAAATTAGAAAAAAAGTGTAAAGTGTTACTATAATATAAAAAATGTACAATTAGCATGCATTGAGGATGGGAATCAAAGGATTACCTGGAGGTAATCTTCACTTAGAGACAGGAATAGTTGTCACATTTTCCAAATCAAAATTTAGATATGTAGGGCGATAATATAACGGAATATTTAAAATCAGAGACATACACCGACTGGCAATTATGCTCTACGCTTGCACCGTTCAGTACGCATCCTCACGCGGCTATTCAAATTTTTAAAAATTCAAATGAAATAAAATTTAAAATTCAGTTCCTCAGTCACACTAGATACATTTTAAGTGCTAAAAGGCCACATGGGGCTAGTGGCTACCATACAGAACAGATACAGAACATTTCTGTCACCACCGAGAGTTTTACTAGACAGCGCTGCTCTATACACTGCTTCCTGAAGTAGAAACGCAACTCTTACGAGTTCCAAGATTTTAAACAAAAGATGAAACAGAACAGATTTGCTGGTTAAAACTGAACATGTCCAGCCATTTTCCAAGCATTCCAGGAATCACGATCTTGTACGGGAATTTTCGAAGAGCTGTAGAAGTGCCCTTCGCTTCGTCAGGTCGAATCACGCACTCCAAAATGGTTTCCCCTCTAGTTTTCTTTTAAAATAGACAAATCCAGAGTTCCACTAAATTAATTTTTCTTGTAAGAGACACTAATTTAGTTCCAAAGAAATGGTCATTTATTTTCAGACCTCTACCAGCCACGTCCACGCTGGCGGTACGAGGTGGGGGCTGCCCTTGACCTAGGCCTTCACTGGAAACAGGCCAAAGTGTAAACTGATGGAAAGATAAAAGAAAAAACTAACAAACTTTTGTCCATCCCTGAGGGTGGCTGACTGCCTGTAAGTGTTGGAAAATATTTACATTCTTTCCTATTTTGTGGTTCAAACCAACAGCGCAACATAGGACAAATGGGTGCGTACACACACACACACACACACACACACACACACGCATACATGCCAACTGAGTTTACCTGCAGTAAAAGGACATATGTGGAGACATATACCATTTGAACAACTTGAAATTTTAAACAAAACTTCTCTCCACTCTAATCATGTAGAGACTGAGACACTGTATGGCTATTGTATTCGTTATCATCACCAAGGTACATGATACTTCTATCAAGAGAAAAAGGTCAAGTTGCTCACTTTATTTACAAGCAATGTCCAATTGACCACTTCCTCTCCCAACTCAACACAAATGAAAACACTGACTTTTCCCCTAAATCTGAAGTGTGCCCCTTAGTAGTAACCACTTGCCAGAAATACTAATACCGAGTTTAAGGCCAAGACTTTAAAAGAATACAAAATAGCAAGGAACTGTATTAACTTTTTAAAAAAGAGATCTGACTGTGAATGGCTTAACACGGAAATCACAAGAGAAAAATGATTTCAAACGATTTCCCACATTACCAGAACAGAGTGGTCTCTAGGTGGGTTCCATATTGCTTTAATAAAATAGCCATCAGTCTACGTTTGTTGTGAAATTCTTGTTAATCAGAATTTTTACTTACTGTTTTGTGATTTGGCTTCTAATTCCTTCTGCCCCCATTTGGTCTAGAGCCTTATCAGCAGGGGTCACTGGCTGAAATTTACTTATTCAAAACCACTTCCCTGCTGGGAAGAATTCATCCTGGCTTCATCTGAAACACCTGACTCTTCTGAGAAGCTAAACAATACTTGAGGAATAAGATAGGGCTGGGAGTGGTGAGGAGAGAAGAGGTTGAGGTGGGAGGAAAGAAATGGTCATTTAGGTCCCAAAATATTTGCCTCGATAAATCACACCTGAATTATCCATCAGAAAAAAAATCCAGTTCGGTGAAGCCCCCTCACAACTGCCATGCGCTATGGTCAACAGAAAATAGCCCAGGGTCCAGCATTTCTTCTCTTTTTATTAATCAAAAATATTCACAACAATGTTAAATAACTTCCTCAGAACAGCCAAGTCTTGTTTTCCTCTCCAAAGAATTTTCCACGCTTCGAATTTGTCTGTGGAATGCGGGGGCTCTGGGGTCAGTGAAGTGTCCACACAAGGGCAAGGATGGCTTCCCAGTGGGGTGTCTGGGTTCAAGCTGTCCGGGTTCACAATCATGACCTTTGCCTACCTGCTGTGGAAACCTGGACAAGTCTCTTAGCCTCTCTGTGCCTCAATGTCTTCATCTGTAAGTCGTACTAACATCCATCTCCGGGTCCTTTCATGTCAGTGAGCTCCAAGTTCCATAAATGTTGGCTACCACACTTATATTCAGAAAGGGAGCCTTCTCCTGGCTCTGTAGGCCCACAAAGGGAACACTACACAGTTGGAAGCAGGGATGATACAGGATTTGGAAATAACATGGAAGTTTTCTAGGCCGAAGGCTCCAAAGTCGAACACATCTGTCAGGTCTCAATGTGCCTTCTCTGACATAGAGCTACCGGAACACCTCCCTTACTGACTGCTACACTGCATGATCCCTGCGTTCTCCTATCTGACATCCCCCGAGGCTGTCCTTCGCCACCCCCAAGGTCACTCTAAGGGTAGTAGGAGAGTAAATCCACCAGGAGGGTGGCATGCACTGCACAAGGCTCATTGGAGGCCAAAGCATTAGACCTCCTCTCTCTGAATGTCTTCCTTTCACCTGCTTGGTAAGGCCTGGCCCCCGTGTATACTGACTTCCAACTCTGAACCTTCCCTTGTCACTCTGGCGTTGGTCACAGTTCAGCTAATTCCACTTTAAGGATTTCTCTACCAAACTGTTTTTCACTAGAGCAGTGGTTCTCAACCAGGCGGCTGTGCCTTCTAGGGGACATCTGGAGATGTCTGGGGTCATAATGGGTGTGTGTGTGTGTGTGTGTGTGTGTGTGTGTGTGTGGATGGGGGTTGAAGTGGTACCATCGGTAGCTAGTACGGAGAGACCAGGGATGCTGTTGATACTCCTCCAATGCACAAGACAGACCCCACAACAAAGAATCGTCCAGCCTTGAATGTCAACACTGCTCAAGTTGAGAAACCCTACTCTGGAAACAATGCCAATGTTGAATCATACTGTGTGTTCAGAACTTACCATAAGAAAGAAAGAGACTCTGAACAAATGTAGGACTCTGTGTGCATTTCTAAAACGTCATCGAGAAAGAAAAACCAAAAGCTCACATCTTATAGTAAACTTGATACAGGATCTCATACAAAGGGCTTTTCACTTCTTGCACCCACTGCATCAGAAAAATCTAAAGAGCTTGGGGAGTGACCAGGCTATTAAAGAAAACTTGCAAGATGAAGAGACGGTCACTTCAAGGTTAAATCAGCTGATGCCTCTAAATCAAAGCCCTTCTGCAGAAACTAGAATAGCTGCTTCCTCTGAAGTTACATAAAAGTGGGTGCATTACCTGAGTAATAAAGAGGAGAAAAATAACCAGACCATGAGTCACTAGAGTAACTACTGGATTAGAACGCATTGAGTTTGCCTTGTTTTGGGATTTACTTGACTTTGGCAGACTAATGAGAAATAAGTAGTTGTGTCCATAGGGTGGGCAGGGATTTAAGATGCCTTGATTCTCGTGACTTTCAGAACCATCACTCTCCAAATATTTGATGAATATAATCAAGTTTTTGTTACAAAATTATTACCAAAAAACCTCTGACAACCATGGAGAATAGAAAGCAGTGTGCCTTAGGTAGAGGAGACCTACTGTGATTGAGGGCAGACCTCGGGCAATCTACAATATTGGATGCACCCAAGACACAGAACATCCTGTCTGTTCAAATACCAAAATCGAGACACTCTTCCAAGTGAGATTAACCCCCTTCCCCTGCCCCTGTACGCGTGAGCTTCAGCTCAATGCCTCATCTAGGGACTTTTTCTCGTTGGCCCGCACGGGCTGCAGCGCTCAAGCCTCGAGGTTTCCCAGAATATGTTGGGCATGCTGCTACTTCAAGCAACTACTTGTTTCTACTTTGGTCTCCCCACTAGCTGATAAAGTCTTTGAGGAAGATTTAGAAAAATACCTGGAGACTGGTCGGTGTGGTTAATATTTGCTCAAGGAACCACCATTAGCATTAAAAAGCCACCACACTGTCATGCAAAAGTAAAGCTAATATAACATTGAACATTTACTGAGCTGTTGTTATATTCTAGGCACTGTTCTAAGCACATGACATGTATTAGCTCATTTAATTTTCACAACCTTATAGAGGAAAAGTTGTCTCTGTCCCCAGCTTACAGAATGAGGACTTGTCTAAACTTTAAACTTGAAAAAGCAATGAGGCATTACTTAAAACACGCACATCCTGTCCCATGTTTGATGAGTGCCATTTAAAAGGTAAACTAATTTGTCATCTGCCTCTAAGATCCTAATTAAAACAACCCGTATCTATTGCTAACAGCAAATATAAATTCAACTTGATCTGAGTCATAAAGCTCGTCTCCTGTTGTCACTTAATTTTTCCTGCCCATTTGACCTCCCAAGGATGTGATAAGGAGCTAATTGTAAAGAAAGCTAAAGAACTCCTAACCCAATAACTCCTCTGCAGTTTTGGTCAACCACCACAGATGGGGAGGAAAGCTCTGCAAATGTGGGCAAGTACCACCACACCAGGGCAGCGTTGCCGTGGCAACCAGGAGAACCCCATCCATTCCAGCTGTGGGTGCGAACCTGAGCATGACCAGCCCTCACTCCTTCCTTGGTTCCAAAAGATGGATTGAAAACAAACACAAGTCCAGTCCTTAGAGGAACAGCAAGGTGCTGTCTTTCATTGATTCGTTCAGAGAAAGCTACAGTGGGAACTAATGACATCTTAGAAAATTCAGGCCTTGGCCCTACATTATCTTCCTTCCCAGGAAGAGCAGTGAACTCATATTCAACACATATGGAAAGACCAGTTCTAGTGACACTGTGAAGTTCACCGAGAATGGTCAGAATAGGAAGGCTGCTGATACACTGTTAGCATGACATTGAATCAGAACTGATTGGCTCACATACTTTCTCTACCCGGCATCTGATGTCCAGATTAAAATATATGAAAAGGTTCAAAGATCTCAATAGCGTCCTGCACTGAAGTGTCCACAAATGCTAGCTATCGAGGTGGCAGTCCAAACTGGCTCCCTTCCACCGGGTCCTGACTAGAGAAGGAAACATTTGCGAATTTGCACAGCCGCATGTAGTAAGAAACCTGGGCTTGGAAGATTTACAAAATCCAATTTTCACCCTGTGATGAGGAACTTGGGCTCAACCTGGTTTCCACAAATAATTTGTTCTTAATCTGAAAATAGGCACAAGTAAGTAACTTCAAAATCTTTTTTTAAGAAAAGGCAGTGATGGATTTTTAAAAGTATTTACTGAACATTGCTTAAATGTGCAATTCCTATCAGCAAGATTTCTGAAGAGAGTTGGAAAACGAAAGGGGACTTACTGCCTTTGCGGCTTATTTTCCCACAGGTAGGAAAAAAACGTTCCTGACGAACAGCGATAGGTATCCAGGAACCTGCAATCACTGCAGCCTGAAGCAGATTTCTCTTATAGTTGCTAATAACTATAATAATCCGAATCGCTATATTAAGTCTTTGCCCTCTTTCAAAATGGAATCATTAAACAGATTGTAAATGATGGGGATTTAAGAGCAACAACTTTTCTCCAGAAGTAACTTGGTTTTTAACAAATTAAATAATTAATATATATTTAAACTGCTTTATATGGATAGTGGCAACGTGCGCACGACAGAGACAGGAAGAAATCTGCAAATGAATTGAAGCAGTGTGGTCACATAGTTTAAGGTAAGAGATTGCCGACCTGCAGGAAAGCCTGTGAGTTCACCTTCTGGGTGTTAAAAACATTCACCAAATAAGCTAATGTTTCATATAATACCCTCTGTTCCTTCAGGAAGGATTCCAAGAAACCTTTACTTGTAGCTATATAAAACCAGCAAGTCTCTAAGCTCTGTGAACACTTTGGTAATATTCTAAATTAATACTAAGAAAAGAGGAATTTTGAGGTCTTTCTATGAAATCGTAAAAAGCTGGAATCACAAAAAATAAGGTTTGTACGAGAGATTGCAAGCAGCAAAACCAAGGCTTTCTGATTTTCCCCATCAATCATCTGTCTTTGCTGCATGGAAGAGTCAGACCACATTCTCTGGTTTCACACCGGTACCCATACTGCTTGTAGATGACATAGAAGCTTGATCCTCCATCATACTGAGGGGAGGGGCAAGACGTGCCCTTGTCCCAAATTTCTGTCATTACATGGTACCCAATGATCCAGACCCAAAGAGAAGCTCAAAAGCAATGATGATTAGTCTCAGTTCTGTCACGGACTAGCCAGGTGACCCTGCCACAATGGGATCCACTCCTACACTCAGTTTCTTTATCTGTCTCAGAAAAATATTGCAGTAGAAGGCCACTAAGACCCCTGCCACAGTAACAATATAAGGCAATGTGCATTGCTAAAGTCAAATTGCATCAATTTTTAAATACCGAGAAAACAGCCGAAAGGAAAGGTACAGAAGAAATGGCAGGTCCTTACTGAGATTCACTTTAAGCTTTCAGTAAAAATATGAGTGTCTTGGCAATGATATGTAACATTCCAGTCAGCCTGGCTCGAAGGCTCTGAACCTTCTCCTAAAGCAACAGGCAGAGACATCTTAAGTGTCATCTGAACCATCTGAACTTTGAAGTTGAAAGCGACTCTGGTGCTGGAACAAGCTGAGTGAATCCCTCCAAAGCAATTGCTCTCTCATTCTTTCCTGCTTGTGTCTACCTTCCCCTGATGCAGCTCCAGGATTACTACCCCATGAGTCGTCCGTATCTTATTGGCTTGGGCCCTGCCTTGTTTCAAGCAAGAGGCACAAACACACACAGACTGAAATGTACACACAGTATCTTCTTACCTCTCCAGGGTCCTTACATCTCAGCAGTAGCAGCAGCTCCAGGCAGATCTGACTTCCCATCCTCCCCACACAGAGCCCCTGGCCAGTGTGGGAACAGAGAAGGAGCCTGGAGACAGGGATACTGCTCAGAGAGCTAGAGCAGCCGGGCAGGGCAGGAAGGCTCCCTGGCTGGAATGTGCAGCTAGAGGCCCTGGGAGGGAGAAGGCCTGGGGTCACTGTGACCCTCTGAGTCAGACACCCTGGGGAACTCTCAGCTCTGAAAGGCCTCCTTTGCAACATGAGGTGGAGAGGCACCGAGAACTTACTAGGGGTAAAATTCTAAAGGTTACAAAACTGAGGTAAATGGTCATATGGATGTATACCAGTTTAAAGTAAATGGTAGAGATGCAGTATGAATGCAGGAGGGAATGCATGTAAATGAAATGCTAACTCATATATCTGATAAGGGGCCTGTGCCCAGAATATATAAACAAATCTTACAACTCAATAGTAAAAAACCCAAATAACCCAACTTTTAAATGGTCAAACGCTCTGAATAGACATGGCTCTGAAGGAAATATACAAACGGCCAAGAAGCACATGAAAAGATGCTCAGCGTCGTTAGCTATCAGGGGAATACGAATCAGAACCACAATGAGACACTACTTTGGAAAACAGTTTTTCGTTTCTCAAAATGTTAAACGTATAGTTACCATATGACCCCAAAATTCCACTCCTAGTTATATGCCCAAGAGAACTGAAACTATTCGTCCACACAAAAACTCGTACGCAAAATTGTTCACAGCAGCATTACTCATAATAGCCCAAAAGTGGAAACAACCCAAATGTCCGTCAATCAATGAATAATGAAACAAAATGTGACGTATCCATAGAATGGAATTATTCAGCTATGAAAAGGAAGGAAGAACTGATACGTGCTACAACGTGGATGAACCTTGAAAACATTATGCTGAGTGTACAAAGCCAGACACAAAAGACTACATATCGTATGATTCCGTTTCCATGAAATGTCCGGAACAGGCAAATCCACAGAGTGGCAAAAGATTAGTGGTTGTCAGGGGCTGAGGCAGATGGGAGGATCGGGGGCAGTAATGACTAAGGGGCACAAGGTTTCCTTCGGGGGTGATGAAACTTTTAAAATCGATTGTGGCGATGGCTGCACAACTCTGACTATACCGCTAAATTACACCCCTTAAATGAGTGAACTGTATGGTATGTGAATTACACCTCAATAAAGCTGTCCCATTAGAAACTGAAATGCTGGCTCTTACTGCCTTGCCCCAACCCTTCCCCGATTACACTGGGCTCTTCTGAGATCACCCTCACTCCTGCAGATTCACCTATGTGGCTCGGCTGGCCACAGGCTTGGCATGATGAGAGAGGGCTTCCCCAAGCACGGAACCGTGACTACTGGCCCCTGGCAAGCCAGGACCCTCCTCCTCAGCTTCATTTCTAGGCCACTGTTGACAAGAATTCTGCTCCGGCTTCATGGTTTGGCCCCTCTCCGCCCTGACGCCTTCATTCCCGGGTGGTGACTCTATTCCCAGCACGCCCATGGTTCCCATTTGTGAGAGTCCTTTCGAACTTACAGTTGCTCCTGTATGCCATGTAGCTGCCCTCTCCAAAGACGACATGTGACTTAAGCACAGTGGCCCCTCACAGCTTAGTAACTTTCTCATAGCTGAAATTCAGTAGTAAATTGTTACCCTTCACCTTTTTTTTTTTTGAAGGGAAAGGGGCTATTTTTTTGAGCATTTTAAAAATAAGGGAATTGCCTCTAGGCGCTATTGTGCATTTTTACAGCTATAAGTAAAAACGAAATTAGCACGTGATGCCAATGAAGGAAGCAATTCAATGAAGAGACTACCACAGTGGTCACTGGGTTAAAGAAATCCAACATTCTTACACAATTTTATCATTCACGAAGAGAACTACATTAGAGCTACTGACACATTTTAATTACTGATACTCATTAGTATTATTTGTTTCCATATCCTTTATCTTTCCAAACTATTCTTGGGCACAATGTACCAATGCCTACGAAAATTATTTTCTTAATGATAACTAGTTCCATCCTGCCCCATGCTCGAGATTTTGCTTGAGTCAGTGCATTCTGTTATTAGGACTAGCCTTAAGAGAAAGGTTTACTGGTGGCCCCAATCAGTTACCATGCACAGTGTCTGGAATTTATCACATTCTGGACCAGCATGTAATTTTTGCCTATTCTGGATGTGTCTGAAAGTTTTTCAACCTTTAAAAGTCCTTAAAGTTATTCATTTTTATGCAAATCAAAACTACAATGAGGTACCACCTCACACTGGTCACAATGGCCATCATGAAAAAGTCCACAAATAATAAATGCTGGAGAGGGTGTGGAGAAAAGGGAGCCCTCCTACATTACATTGTTACTAGGAGTGTAAATTGGTACAGCCACTATGGAGAACAGTATGGAGGTTCCTCAAAAAACTAAATATAGAATTACCATATGATCCTGCAATCCCACTCCTGGGCATATGTCAGGAGAAAAAACAGAATTCAAAAAGATACATGCACCCCAATGTTCACTGCAGTGCTATTTACAATAGCCAGGACATGGAAGCAACCTAAATGCCCAGTGATAGATGAATGGATAAAGAAGAGGTGGTAAATATATACAACGGAATACTACTCAGCCATAAAAAAGGATGAAATAATGCCATTGGCAGCAACAGGGATGGACCTAGAGATGATCATACTCAGGGATATAAGTCAGAAAGAGAAAGACAAATACCATACGATATCACTTATAGGTAGAATCTAAAATATGACACAAATGATCTTAGCTTTGAAACAGAAACAGACTCACAGACATAGAGAACAGACTTGTGGTTGCCAAGGGGGAGGGACGGATTGGGAGTTTGGGATTAGCGGATGCAAGCTATTATGTAGAGAATGGATAAACAACAAGGTCCTACTGTACAGCACAGGGAACTATATTCAGTATCATATGATAAGCCATAATGGAAAAGAATATGAAAAAGAATGCATATATATGTATAACGGAATCACTTTGCTGTACAGTAGAAATTAACACACTGTAATCAACTGTACTTCAGTAAAATAAAATTTTTTAAAAATTATTCATTTTTACAAGTTGGTACCATTGCCCTCTGAAGGACGTCGGTGCAAGGAGGAGGCTTTTCCGTCTGAGGGATAAGCAAGGCTGCAAATGAACGTTCCCAACAGACCCCGCCTGTGTGCATTCTGTGCTGGAATGTTCATACAGGCTTTTTCTCAAACACACTTGAGTGCTGTGGGTAATAGATGCCAAATAATAAAACTCAGAGGCACATGCTATGTTACTTTTTAAGGGAAAAATGTGGGGGGAAATCAAAGGGTTTAACAATTTTATTCACTGGCTTATACTCAGCGACTCCGAAAATTTGGCCACTGCCCAGGTTTGTGAATTTCTATGGAAAATGAACTGTGCTTGGCAAGCCTGCCGAAACATGAGGCTGATAAAAAAATGTTTCATGCTTTCTCAAGACCTTATGCCACTAACTGTGTGGGATTGGAAAAACTGTTCAAATGTCAATTTAAACACTGTAAAGAAATGATTTTCTATACCCCTATGAATTGGTATTATGCTGTTGATTCCAGAGCATAACTTGAACGAAAGTTTCCTTGAGTTTTAACTAGGAAATGTTTCATGGAGAATATGGCCTTCAGATTAGACAAGTTGAGCTCAGCAGAGTTCTATTCAAAATCAGAAATGTTAACGCAACGCATTATCTTACAGCTACGGAGAACTGACTGAAAATTCAATTGACACAAAGGTTGTTAGGAAGCAGGTCCTGAACTCAAAGAAAGGAGTAGAGGCCAAAAGAAATAAAACATTACTGTAACAGCCCAAATCATTACATAAAAGAACACTGTGGTGAATTCCATCGCAAAGTTCATGACTCGTGAACATTATCTTCAAACCAGTCATCTCTGAGTTTTATAGAGTCGACTGTGCAACTGGCTTCTTGACCCTTCCATCTGGTATCTCAGGGTCATCTCAAACTTCATTTATCCAGTGCTGAACTCTTGACTCTCCTTTCTGGCAAACGTCTTTGTACCTAAGCCTCCTACATCTTAAGAGGTGTTTAGAAAGCATTTATCTCAGTGCCTGGCATGCAGACCTGCTCAATAAAGGCTGATGATATTGATGATGATTGATGATGATGAAGATGATGATTTTTATGCACCCAATTAGTTGAGCCAGAAACCAAATGTTTTTTCTGAATTCTTTTCTTCACTTCATGTCCCACATTTAATCCATTCCCAGGTTCTGTCAAGTCTGCCTCCAAAAAAAATCAGGAATCCTACCTCTCTTCTCCAACTCTGCTTTCACCATCCCACCTCCAGCCTCCATCACATTTCTCCTGATCAAATGTAACAGCCTTCTAACCAACCTAACCATGTCCACTCTTGCCCTCGCACAACTAATTGTCCAGAGAGGAAACGAGAATGGTCTCCTTAAATACACATTATCAAAACACATATGGTGCGTATCACGTATTTATTCAATATGTTAAACATCCTTTTGAAGTAGGTACTATTATTACTTCCATTTTACGGGTAACGGCTTGAGCAAAGAGACGTTGGAATATGTCCAAGATCACTCTGCCTCTACGGGGCAAAGCCAGAATTCACACTCAAGAAGTCTGAGTCCAGAGCTGAGCGTTCAACGGCTACACAAAATACCATGCCATACCCCAGCTTTAAAAATACAAGCAAGCAAAGACTGTCAGTTCACTTCACTTAAAGTCCGTCTGCACAGGATTTCCCTGTGCAAAAGGGTCTGGGCTGACCTCCTCGGCCTCCCCCGTCATGCCTCTCTCTTTCCTCCTGCTTGCCTGACACTCATAAACAAGACAAGCTGGGTGCTGCATAGGTTTCTGCCCGTGCTGTTCCCAGTGCCTGAAATGTTCTTCCCAGGAATTTTCACAGGGCTGGCTCCTCCTTCTTTATTCTGTTTTTGTCCATGTTTTTATTTTATTTTATTTATTTTTAACATCTTTATTGGAGCATAATTGCTTGACAATGCTGTGTTAGTTTCTGCTTTATAACAAAGTGAATCAGCTATACGTACACATATATCCCCATATCCCCTCCCTGTTGCGTCTCCCTCCCTCCCACCCTCCCTATCCCACCCCTCCAGGCGGTCACAAAGCACCGAGCTGATCTCCCTGTGCTATGCGGCTGCTTCCCACTAGCCGTCTATTTTACATCTGGTAGTGTACATAAGTCCATGCCACTGTCTCACTTCGTCCCAGCTTACCCCTCCCCCTCCCGGTGTAATCCCGCTCCCTCAGTAAAGCCTTCCCTGACCTTCCCAGTCTGAAATCAATGTACCCTGGCTTCTCGATCTCAACATTCCATTGGTTTTCTTCTCAGCACTTATCTCAGTTTGTAATTGCTTTCATATGCTTGTCCATTTGTCTATCGACTGTCTCTCCCATTGGTCTGGAGGCTTCACAACAATAATATTGTTTACAACTGTATTTTCACCATCTAGCATATTGCCTTGCACTTAGCGGGTGAGGAGAAAATTTGATAACCATTTGGATGAAGACAAGAATGCTTTGGCGGCATGAAACATCCACTTAGACCTTTGGTTCTCCAAACGTGACTGGAATCACCTGGGGATGCTTTTAATCAAAAGTAGAGTCCCAGGACTCTGTTTTT
The DNA here is from genome assembly GCF_039906515.1 of Pseudorca crassidens. Classification (NCBI taxonomy): domain Eukaryota; kingdom Metazoa; phylum Chordata; class Mammalia; order Artiodactyla; family Delphinidae; genus Pseudorca; species Pseudorca crassidens. The sequence goes on along the minus strand of NC_090317.1, from coordinate 126,174,148 downwards.
TTAAGCGCTTACTTTTGAGGCCTATCACCTACTTTTGTAAATAATTTTTATAATTTTGATTTTGACACGATTTGGCAATGAGTACCTCATGGAATTCTAGTTTCGCGGTTACTTTTAAGTAATCATTGTGTATTTTCAGGAATACTTGCTAGGAGAGAAAAAAGTACATTATAAATCGCTTTCATGTGTGATAAGATTGTTAAAAACACTGTCAATGTAATTGACATCCTATGTTTTAAGATACATAGCTAAGAATTTACATAATTACCTTGGGAGCCAATAATTTCCTTTTCAGCTCGTAGACATTTGTGTGGGCTCCTGGAAAGCTTGTGGTTCCCCGGCCCGTAATCAGATAATGGTGTGTAATAAACAAAATGGACCAGCTGGAGTCCAGCCCCAAATCAACCACAACAGGACTCCTGCCCAGGAATCTGCATTTCAAGAAACTTTCCAGAAAATTCCTGCGCAAATAAAACTTGAAAGCTATTTTTTTCCCTTTATTTAGACTTACGTGTACTGTTATAGAAAAATATACAACAGAAATGTGTCCGCTTTTTAAATTTGTGGTTTAATTCTGAGAAATTCAAGATACTGTTTCACATAAAGGAAAAACATACACTATTAATTGATGTTAAGCTCACTAAGTGTCCAGAAATGCAGTTTATCGGCAATCTTTTCGGTAAAATTAATCATCTTTGTTAAATATCTTTTGTTAGCCTCCATGTACACATGGGATGAAAGGGACAGGCGTTTCTCACCTTGGAGAGGAAGGATGAACCATTTGGCCAGATGGAAAGAATAGGAAGGCAAGTGCCTTAGCCCATAACTCGACTATGTTTTAGGCTATAAGTGGATAGTGTTAAGAAAATAAAAATCGAAAGCAGGAAGAGGTTTCTTGGCTTGCTCAAGAGATAAAGGCGGCTGTTTTGTCTCTTTTAGGGAAAGATACCTAAATTCCAGAATATGACAGAAGTGCTCAAGTTAAAAACAAAAACAAAACAAGAAGACATCAGCACTGTTTTCGATGTCAAATAAATAAACGTGGTAATAAACTGTGCCCTTGTCCAAAAAGCAAAGGGAAGCTCTGGTGAGGACCTCACCAGGTCTTGCTTTGTCTCTAGCTCACCCACAGGTTCTCCCCAGTCTCCCTTGACACCTCCAGGGCGCTCAGCATTAGTGCTTAACAGATGCCGGGGATGCTTTCCTGCCTGCTCTGCTGTGACATTCCTCTCTTCACGTGGCCCTTTCCTGCTCAAAACCCTTCCACTGTTCATCAGTCAGTTGAGACCTTTCGGCACAAGACCCCAGGCTTTCCATGACCTGACCCGAATCCATTCCTTCAAATCATTCTCTGGCCCTTCTTCCCAGCAAGCCCTGCGCACCCTGCTCAATAGAACTGCTAACTCTCATACTTTTCGGATTCTGTCTTTGCTTTTGTCGTTGGCTTTCTCCAGAGTTCCCTTCACCCTCCTATTTCACATTAAATATCCCATCCGTTATTACACCTTGCTTGTATCTTCTGTGCACTAGGTTCCATCCCCTTTTGCCTACTCAAGGGCAGCACTCCAGCCATTCTCTTATACATCATTAATTTTCCCATTAAAGTAAAAGTAAACATTAAGACGTACTGATATAACTCCCACCATACAAAAGTTCTTGATCACACTTCCCTTTTTAGCCACCTCCTCATTTCTCTCCTTCTTTTTACAGAAAATAAAGCCTTCAAAGAAGTGTTCATATACCCTACCTTCCATTTCCTCTCTTCCCAGTCTTTCTTGAACCCACTTCAGTCAGGTTGCCCCCTCCACCCATCAACACTGCTCTTATTGAGGTTACCAGTAACCTTGACACTGCTCGATCCTCTGATCAATCCTCAGTCTTCATTTTACTTGACCCGTCAGCAGAAAACCCCATGATGTATCCAAACCAGAGCTCTTTTAGGAGTCCAAGTGGGTGCTATTGACAAGTATGCTAATTGATAATTGTGCATTACCTAGGATTGTATCTGGCAAACAGACTTACCGTCATCTACTCATCGGAAGCATCACACCTACCTATCACAGCCCATTGTCCCCTCCCTTTAAAACACTTTCTTCTCCTGGCTTTTCAGATGCCACACTCTCCGGGTGTCCTTCTAGCCCACTAGCCACTGATTCTGTCTCCTATGCTGCCTCCTATTTCCTCCTCGCCTCCCTGAACGTAACGTACTGTTGGAATTTCCCATAGTTCTGTCTTTGGATCTCCTTTATTTTTCATCTGCAATTACTCTACTGGTGATTTCAACAAATCTTAGAGCTTTAAATGACATCTATACACTAATCACCCCCTAATTTATATCTCCAGCCAGGATCTTTATGCCTGAATTCCCTGAGTTCTTCAACTTCCTCTCAACCCACTCCTCTATGGTTTCCCCCATCTAAGTCGATGGCAAGTTCAGCCTTTCAGAGACTCAGGCCAGAACCTTGACTCCCTATCACCTCTGACTCCATATGGTACTCCACAGCCAAACCATTAGTGAATCCTACTGTTACTGCATTCAAAACATGCCCGAATCTGACCTTTTCTCATCATTTCCACTGTTCCACTCTGGGCCAAGCTAACATCATCTCTCACCTCGATTAATAATAAAAATTTCTAAATGACTCAGCATAGAAAGTGGTTCTGCAAACCCTCCCTAAAATACTCATTTCTCCTCACTGAAGATAATTTTCCTTGAGAAAATCTTCGGATTGTCAGTGAGTCACTTCCAGTCTTATCTTTTTCTAGAAAGGTATTAATGCAGATGACGCAGAAGGAAACAGAGGTGCAGAAAAGCTCTCCCAAATCCCACCGTGGGGACTTGGATTGCTACAGAGAGTGGTTTATTCTTCGGCAGTTCACAGGCTTCTTAATGATGCCTGAATTACCCTTTCGTGCTCAGAACACAATAGTACCATTCCATGATGTGTGTTTATTCTTCATGTGGACAATGTATAGAGTGGGCATTCCCATGCATTTTGGGGCTGAGTGAGCTGATCTTGGTAGTATCACCCTTCCTGCCCGTGACTGATCCTGGAACCCAGACCTAAAGCCATCAGCCTTCCTTACAGCCAGAGGCACGTGATGGAAAGGTGTCTGGAGGCTTCTGCAAAATGCTCCCTTGACTGTAAGCAAGAGACACAGGAAAAAGGAAACCTTTTCTTCCTCTATGCCAGGGTTTCTCAACCTCAGCACTACTGACATTTGGGGTCATCTGTTGTGGGGACTGTTCTGTGTATGAAGGCTGTGGAGAAGTAACACCGACCTCTACCCACTGGATGCCAGCAGCATCTCTTCAGTTGTGACAACCAACAATGTCTCCAGACATTGCCAGACGTCTCCTAGGAGTGGATTACCCCAAGTTGGGAACCACTGGCCTAAATATTGTCAGATTTATCCCCAAACTGCCACAGGTTCCCTCAATACCAGCTTAGAGATGCTTAGGGGAACACAAAGTCAAGAGAATTGCAGGAAAAAGACCAGAGTCAGCTGGGTGAAACCCATTATACCTATAGATTTTTGGTGACACACGCCTCTACAATTCCTAATTATTTAAGCTGGTTTAAATGGGTTTGGCAATTATTACCAGCCAGGGGAATCAAAGGTCCACCAAAGGGGATCCAGGGTCCACCATCACGGTTCACAGCACATTGCTTTACTCCAGGGCATTCTACAGCTTGGAGAAATGAGCCAAGTCCCACGTTGCGGCACGATTCTATGGGTTCAGCTTTATGTGTAGGACAGAAATAAAATGGCTCATTTCCCCATTTGTTAATTGCTGCTTGTGTACACTTGTTAAGGAATCGTATAATTTCAAAGCAGGAAGTGATTTTAGGGAAGGAGAAATACGCTAAAACCAACGTCTATGTTTATCATCAAAGGAAGGCTTTCCAAAGAGGATTAAGCCATGTGCCTGCAAATATCAGGAACAGAGCCATTATCCACTTCAGAACACTTCCCGAGAAGGACGAGTCGCCATACATCTTGCGTAAAAAGCAAAGGGAGACACGTTCTTATGGCTACATACACTTAAATAGTCCCTTCTCCCTAAACAGGAATTCTACATGGTTTCAATGACTAAATCAATTATCCATCTACAGTGGACTTCGTGCCATTTCTGCAGGCAGATCTGTCATTTAATTTTACCATCTAGCAGGATTTTTTTAATCTGAAAACTGATGAACAAATAGCGGTGGCATAACCGGCAGACTGTTAAATTCTGGGTATGAGGGGAGGGGGAGAAGATACAAAATTATAACCTACCTCTTAGGATTTTTATTTTTCATATACATATTAGTTTGTATTATCTTTCCTTATTATAAAAGCAATGAAAGCTTAAAACTAAAAAACATCAGAGGACTTCCGGGAAGATGGCGGAAGAGTAAGACGCGGAGATCACGTTCCTCCCCACAGATACACCAGAAATACATCTACGCGTGGAACAACTCCTACAGAGCATCTACTGAACGCTGGCAGAAGACCTCAGACCTCCCAAAAGGCAAGAAACCCCCCACGTACCTGGGTAGGGCAAAAGAAAAAACTAAACAGAGACAAAAGGATAGGGACGGGTCCTGCACCAGCGGGAGAGAGCTGTGAAGGAGGAAAAGTGTCCACACACTAGGAAGCCCCTTCGCGGGTGGAGACTTCGGGAGGCGGAGTGGGGGAGCTTGGGAGCCGCGGAGGAGAGCACAGCAACAGGGGTGCGGAGGGCAAAGCGGACAGATTCCAGCGCAGAGGATCGGGCCGACCGGAACTTGCCAGCCGAGAGGCTTGTCTGCTCGCCCGCCGGGGCGGGCGGGACTGGGAGCTGAGGCTCCGGCTTTTGTCGGAGCGCCGGGAGAGGACTGAGGTTGGCGGCGTGAACACAGCCTGCGGGGCGTTGGTGCACCGCGGCTGGCCGGGAGAGAGTCCGGGGAGAAGTCTGGAACTGCCGAAGAGGCAAGAGACTTTTACGTCCCTCTTTGTTTCCTGGTGCACGAGGAGAGGGGATTAAGAACGCTGCTTGAGAGAGCTCCAGGGACGGGCGCGAGCCGCGGCTAGGGGTGCGGAGCCCAGAGACGGACGTGGCTAGGGCCGCCCAGAGCGGCTAGGGCCGCTGCTGCCGCCACCGGGAGGCCTGTGGGCGAACACAGGTCACTGGCCACGCGCCCTTCCGGGGAGCCTGTGCAGCCCGCCACTGCCGGGGTCCCGGGATCCAGGGACAACTCCCCCGGGAGAACGCACAGGCGCGCCTCAGGCTGCAACGTCTCGCCGGCCTCTGCCGCCGCAGGCCTGCCCCACACTCCGTGCCCCTCCCTACCCCTGGGCCTGAGTGAGCCAGAGCCTCCGAATCAGCGGCTCCTTTAACCCCGTCCTGTCTGAGCAAAGAACAGACGCCCTCCGGCGACCTACACGCACAGGCGGGGCTAAATCCAAAGCTGAGCCCCTGGGAGCTGTGAGAACAAAGAAGAGAAAGGGAAATCTCTCCCAGCAGCCTCAGAAGCAGCGGAATAAAGCTCCACAATCAACTTGATATACCCTGCATCTGTGGAATACCTGAATAGACAACCAATCATCCCCAATTAAGGAGCCCTGTGGATGAAAGGCTCTTGGGGCTGCAGCCAGGAGTCAGTGCTGTGCCTCTGAGGTGGGAGAGCCAACTTCAGGATACTGATCCACAAGAGACCTCCCAGCTGCACATAATATCAAACAGCAAAAATTTCCGAGAGATCTCCATCTCAACGCCAGCACCCAGCTTCACTCAACGACCAGCAAGCTACAGTGCTGGACATCCTATGCCAAACAACTAGCAAGACAGGAACACAACCCCACCCATTAGCAGAGAGGCGGCCCAAAATCATAATAAGTCTACAGACACCCCAAAACACACCACCAGACGTGGACCTGCACACCAGAAAGACAAGATCTAGCCTCATCCACCAGAACACAGGCACTAGTACCCTCCACCAGGAAGCCTACACAACCCACTGAACCAACCTTAGCCACTGGGGACAGACACAAAAAACAACAGGAACTACGAACCTTCAGCCTGCAAAAAAGGAGACCCCAAACACAGTAAGATAAGCAAAATGAAAAGACAGAAAAACACACCGCAGATGAAGGAGCAAGATAAAAACCCATCAGACCTAACAAATGAAGAGGAAATAGGCAGTCTACCTGAAAAAGAATTCAGAATAATGATAGTAAGGTTGATCCGAAATCTTGGAGATAGAATGGACAATAGAATGGACAAAATGCAAGAATCAGTTAACAAGGACCTAGAAGAACTAAAGATGAAACAAGCAACGATGAACAACACAATAAATGAAATTAAAAGTACTCTAGATGGGATCAATAGCAGAATAACTGAGGCAGAAGAACGGATAAGTGACCTGGAAGATAAAATAGTGGAAATAACTACTGCAGAGCAGAATAAAGAAAAAAGAATGAAAAGAACTGAGGACAGTCTCAGAGACCTCTGGGACAACATTAAACGTACCAACATTCGAATTATAGGGGTTCCAGAAGAAGAAGAGAAAAAGAAAGGGACTGAGAAAATATTTGAAGAGATTATAGTTGAAAACTTCCCTAATATGGGAAAGGAAATAGTTAATCAAGTCCAGGAAGCACAGAGAGTCCCATACAGGATAAATCCAAGGAGAAATACGCCAAGACACATATTAATCAAACTGTCAAAAATTAAATACAAAGAAAACATATTAAAAGCAGCAAGGGAAAAACAACAAATAACACACAAGGGAATCCCCATAAGGTTAACAGCTGATCTTTCAGCAGAAACTCTGCAAGCCAGAAGGGAGTGGCAGGACATATTGAAAATGTTGAAGGAGAAAAACCTACAACCAAGATTACTCTACCCAGCAAGGATCTCATTCAGATTTGATGGAGAAATTAAAACCTTTAGAGACAAGCAAAAGCTGAGAGAGTTCAGCACCACCAAACCAGCTCTACAACAACTGCTAAAGGAACTTCTCTAGGCAAGAAACACAAAAGAAGGAAAAGACCTACAATAACAAACCCAAAACAGTTAAGAAAATGGGAATGGGAACACACATATCGATAATTACCTTAAATGTAAATGGACTAAATGCTCCCACCAAAAGACACAGATTGGCTGAATGGATACAAAAACAAGACCCATATATTTGCTGTCTACAAGAGACCCACTTCAGACCTAGAGACACATACAGACTGAAAGTAAGGGGATGGAAAAAGGTATTTCATGCAAATGGAAACCAAAAGAAAGCTGGAGTGGCAATTCTCATATCAGACAAAATAGACTTTAAAACAAAGACTATTAGAAGAGACAAAGAAGGACACTACATAATGATCAAGGGAGCGATCCAAGAGGAAGATATAACAATTGTAAATATTTATGCACCCAACATAGGTGCACCTCAATACATAAGGCAAATACTGACAACCATAAAAGGGGAAATCGACAGTAACACATTCATAGTAGGGGACTTTAACACCCCACTTTCACCAATGGACAGATCATCCAAAATGAAAATAAATAAGGAAACACAAGCTTTAAATGATACATTAAATGAGATGGAGTTAATTGATATTTATAGGACATTCCATCCAAAACCAACAGAATACACATTTTTCTCAAGTGCTCATGGAACATTCTCCAGGATAGATCATATCTTGGGTCACAAATCAAGCCTTGGTAAATTTAAGAAAATTGAAATTGTATCAAGTATCTTTTCCGACCACAACGCTATGAGACTCGATATCAATCACAGGAGAAGATCTGTAAAAAATACAAACACATGGAGGCTAAACAATACACTACTTAATAACGAAGTGATCACTGAAGAAATCAAAGGGGAAATCAAAAAATACCTAGAAACAAATGACAATGGAGACACGACGACTCAAAATCTATGGGATGCAGCAAAAACAGTTCTAAGAGGGAAGTTTATAGCAATACAATCTTACCTTAAGAAACAGGAAACATCTCGAATAAACAACCTAACCTTGCACCTAAAGCAATTAGAGAAAGAAGAACAAAAAAACCCCAAAGTTAGCAGGAGGAAAGAAATCATAAAAATCAGATCAGAAATAAATGAAAAAGAAATGAAGGAAACGATAGCAAAGATCAATAAAACTAAAAGCTGGTTTTTTGAAAGGATAAACAAAATTGATAAACCATTAGCCAGACTCATCAAGAAAAAAAGGGAGAAGACTCAAATCAATAGAATTAGAAATGAAAAAGGAGAAGTAACGACTGACACTGCAGAAATACAAAAGATCATGAGAGATTACTACAAGCAACTCTATGCCAATAAAATGGACAACCTGGAAGAAATGGACAAATTCTTAGAAAGGCACAACCTGCCAAGACTGAATCAGGAAGAAATAGAAAATATGAACAGACCAATCACAAGCACTGAAATTGAAACTGTGATTAAAAATCTTCCAACAAGCAAAAGCCCAGGACCAGATGGCTTCACAGGTGAATTCTATCAAACATTTAGAGAAGAGCTATCACCTATCCTTCTCAGACTCTTCCAAAATATAGCAGAGGGAGGAACACTCCCCAACTCATTCTACGAGGCCACCATCACTCTGATACCAAAACCAGACAAGGATGTCACAAAGAAAGAAAACTACAGGCCAATATCACTGATGAACATAGATGCAAAGATCCTCAACAAAATACTAGCAAACAGAATCCAACAGCACATTAAACGGATCATACACCATGATCAAGTGGGGTTTATTCCAGGAATGCAAGGATTCTTCAATATACGCAAATCAATCAACGTGATACACCATATTAACAAATTGAAGGAGAAAACCCATATGATCATCTCAATAGATGCAGAGAAAGCTTTTGACAAAATTCAACACCCATTTATGATAAAAACCCTGCAGAAAGTAGGCATAGAGGGAACTTTCCTCAACATAATAAAGGCCATATATGACAAACCCACAGCCAACATCGTCCTCAATGGTGAAAAACTGAAAGCATTTCCACTAAGATCAGGAACAAGACAAGGTTGCCCACTCTCACCACTCTTATTCAACATAGTTTTGGAAGTTTTAGCCACAGCAATCAGAGAAGAAAAGGAAATAAAAGGAATCCAAATCGGAAAAGAAGAAGTAAAGCTGTCACTGTTTGCAGATGACATGATACTATACATACAGAACCCTAAAGATGCTACCAGAAAACTACTAGAGCTAATCAATGAATTTGGTAAAGTAGCAGGATACAAAATTAATGCACAGAAATCTCTGGCATTCCTATACACTAAGGATGAAAAATCTGAAAGTGAAATCAAGAAAACACTCCCATTTACCATTGCAACAAAAAGAATAAAATACCTAGGAATAAACCTACCTAAGGAGACAAAAGACCTGTATGCAGAAAATTATAAGACACTGATGAAAGAAATTAAAAATGATACAAATAGATGGAGAGATATACCATGTTCTTGGATTGGAAGAATCAACATTGTGAAAATGACTCTACTACCCAAAGCAATCTACAGATTCAATGCAATCCCTATGAAACTACCAGTGGCATTTTTCACAGAACTAGAACAAAAAATCTCACAATTTGTATGGAAACACAAAAGACCCCGAATAGCCAAAGCAATTTTGAGAACGAAAAATGGAGCTGGAGGAATCAGGCTTCCTGACTTCAGACTATACTACAAAGCTACAGTAATCAAGACAGTATGGTACTGGCACAAAAACAGAAATATAGATCAATGGAACAGGATAGAAAGCCCAGAGATAAACCCACGCACATATGGTCACCTTATCTTTGACAAAGGAGGCAGAAATGTACAGTGGAGAAAGGACAGCCTATTCAATAAGTGGTGCTGGGAAAACTGGACAGCTACATGTAAAAGTATGAGATTAGATCACTCCCTAACACCATACACAAAAATAAGCTCAAAATGGATTAAAGACCTAAATGTAAGGCCAGAAACTATCAAACTCTTAGGGGAAAACATAGGCAGAACACTCTATGACATAAATCACAGCAAGATCCTTTTTGACCCACCTCCTAGAGTAATGGAAATAAAAACAAAAGTAAACAAATGGGACCTAATGAAACTTAAAAGCTTTTGCGCAGCAAAGGAAACCATAAAGAAGACCAAAAGACAACCCTCAGAATGGGAGAAAATATTTTCAAATGAAGCAACTGACAAAGGATTAATCTCCAAAATTTATAAGCAGCTCATGCAGCTTAATAACAAAAGAACAAACAACCCAGTCCAAAAATGGGCAGAAGACCTAAATAGACATTTCTCCAAAGAAGATATAGAGAGTGCCAACAAACACATGAAAGAATGCTCATCATCACTAATCATTAGAGAAATGCAAATCAAAACTACAATGAGATATCATCTCACACCAGTCAGAATGGCCATCATCAAAAAATCTAGAAACAATAAATGCTGGAGAGGGTGTGGAGAAAAGGGAACCCTCTTACACTGTTGGTGGGAATGTAAATTGATACAGCCACTGTGGAGAACAGTATGGAGGTTCCTTAAAAAGCTACAAATAGAACTACCATATGACCCAGCAATCCCACTACTGGGCATATACCCTGAGAAAACCATAATTCAAAAAGAGTCATGTACCAAAATGTTCATTGCAGCTCTATTTGCAATAGCCCAGAGATGGAAACAACCTAAGTGTCCATCATCGGATGAATGGATAAAGAAGATGTGGCACATATATACAATGGAATATTACTCAGCCATAAAAAGAGACGAAATTGAGCTATTTGTAATGCAGTGGATAGACCTAGAGTCTGTCATACAGAGTGAAGTAAGTCAGAAAGAGAGAGACAAATACCGTATGCTAACACATATATATGGAATTTAAGAAAAAAAAAATGTCATGAAAAACCTAGGGGTGAAACAGGAATAAAGACACAGACTTACTAGAGAATGGACTTGAGGCTATGGGGAGGGGGAAGGGTAAACGGTGACAAAGCAATAAAGAGGCATGGACATGTATACACTACCAAACGTAAGGTAGATAGCTAGTGGGAAGCAGCCGCATAGCACAGGGAGATCAGCTCGGTGCTGTGTGACCGCCTGGAGGGGTGGGATAGGGAGGGTGGGAGGGAGGGTGACGCAAGCGGGAAGAGATATGGGAACATATGTATATATATAACTGATTCATTTTGTTGTGAAGCTGAAACTAACATACCATTGTAAAGAAATTATGCTCCAATAAAGATGTTTAAAAAAAAAAAAAAAAAGTGACTTCATAGTGAAAAGTCATTCTATATTGACCAAAATTGGAAATATTTAAAAAGTAATTATTCTAAACTCTAATGTAAATATTTGTACATAGAATTATAGGAAAATTTTAGTAAGAATTTATCTAATATTAAAAAAATCTCTCCAACCATGGCAATTCTTTTAATTTTAATATAGCTTATTTTTTTCCAAGAATATATTTGATTTATTTGAAATACACTAAAATGATAAATATAAAAAAAAAAAAAAATAAAAAAAAATAAAAAACATCAGAAATATAGAAATAAGCAAAATGAATAATATTTAAATAATCTATAATCTAAGAATCAATCACTGTTTATATCTCAGTGAATATTCTCCCAAATATTTTTCTTGCATATTGAGATATTTCTTCCCAAATAGTATCATATTATTTTGAAATCTACTATAATGTATTTTAAACGTTCCTTTTATCAGATGTTCAAGTTCTTCCTAATTCATCCCCATCTGTAAACAGTGCTTCATATGAATGGCTAGCTGAAAACAAGTTACACAGGCTCAGAAACAAAAATGTAAGGGCAAAACACAAACAAAAAAAAAGTCTGCAAAATGGCCCAAGGCTTAGGATATCATTGGCTTCAGAATTCTGCTACCATTCGCTTGTACATCCAATCACACAAACCAGCCTCAAAGGGGACAAAGGGGGGACTTCCCTGGTGGCGCAGTGGTTAAGAATCCGCCTGCCAAAGCAGGAGACATGGGTTTGAGCCCTGGTCCGGGAAGATCCCACATGCCGCGGAGCAACTAAGCCTGTGAGCCACAACTACTGAGCCTGCACTCTGAAGCCTGTGAGCCACAACTATTGAGCCCACGTGCCACAACTACTGAAGCCTGAGCACCTAGAGCCCGTGCTCCGCAAGAGAAGCCACCGCAATGAGAAGCCTGCGCACCGCAACAAAGAGTAGCCCCCACTCACCGCAACAAAGACCCAACGCAGCCAAAAATAAATAAATACATAAATATTTTAAAAATAAATAAAATTCAACTTAAAAAAAGAGAGGACAAAGGGGAGAGAAGAGCAGCCAGCTTTGCAACAGAGGAAAACTACCCCTGCAACAGACAGGATAGGGCAAACACTAAATGAACCTAATGGAGAAACATTCAACAAATGAATCCCAGAGTTTCTCAGTTTATAAGTCATAGAGTCATTGCCTAGAAAAAACCAGGTTTTCCTCAATTGTATAATTAATAAAAATAAATAATGTGCTCTGCTACAAAAATCCTGTGATGGCAAGTCCAAATATCTAGATTTACATATATATCCACAAATCTGTATTTATATCTATATCTATATTTGTATTAATATCTGTATTGATACCTATACCTATGGCTATATGTACATACATACCTGCAACTATACCCATATATCCATCCATCTATATATCAGTGGTTCTCAGACTTGAATGTGCATCAGAATCCCCTGGAGGGCTTCTTATTAAAACGAAGGTTCCTTTATCCCATCCCCAGTTTCTGATTCAGCATATCGTTGACACAGTCTAAGAATCTGCATTTCTAATAAGTTCCCAGGTGATGCAATGCTGGTGGTGTGAAGTCTACACTTTGAGAAGCGCTGCCTATACTTCTACCTCTATCTTTATCTCTATCTCATTACCAATCTATATTTTAGTAAACATATGGCTATCCCCACGTACGTACTTTAACTTTCATTATCATCAATTGTTAATATAAATCATAGTGTTACATACTACACAAAAGAGATATCATGGTGTTCTCAAATTCTCTCCACTTAATTTAATAAAACATTGTATAAAAATTATTACCATGTACCTTCTTCCCCCCCCAGGATAATAGTTAAATCACGGTACATTTCTTGCTTTTACTTGGTTTTCACTGCCTTTGGCTTTTACCTTGATGTATTTACATCTTAACGATTCAGATTTATTTTCCAAACAGTGAGATGAAACAGGGACGACTCAAAGCCAGCTTCATTTTGAAACTGGCCAAGCTCTTGTAAACAAGCTCTTGACGGAGCAATCTATAATTCTCTGAACAGTTGGGGGGGAAATATCACACGGAAAAGCAGATGTTATTCTCCTAACTCTTTTTTTTTAGGTCTACAATTATTGTCTACAGTACTGAACCAACCATATTACTTCAAGTAAATTCTGGCTTTGCTGGATGTCAGCCACGTTACCATACTCAAGATGCGGTTCAAAGAACAAAGCTTCTCAGAGACACTTCTGTTGCCTGCTTCCTCATGTTAGGTTGACGGCGCAGGATTTAGGGGTTGGGTTGGTTCATGTTTGCTGCATGCAATGGGAACACAGTTCCCCAGATGCCAACCTTAACCTAAATAAAAGCTAGGCCTGCATCCCTTCAGGGTCAAGTTAAAGAATACGGGCTGTGCTGTCTCAGACCTCAGTGGGTACCAATTAGAGACAAGACGTATACACAAGGAAATGTAATTGGTAATTTTAATGGGTAAACAGTTGCAGGACTGAGAAAAAGAAAGTCACTTTGCGCTGGTGCTGGGATTTCCATTTGTTCAAATCTTTCAGAAACAAACGTTATTTCTCCAGAAAGCAAAACGCAGACGTTGAAAAAGGAGGCAAATTTTTACAGATGAGGTCAAAGCAGAGACTGTCTGGATCGAGGAGTTAATGTGTGACAAGACAGAGAATAATCCCAAGAACGATGGATTTCACTACTGAAATGATTATAAATTACAGGCCACCTGCAACCTATCCTGAATGTCTTTTATGGTGGGAGAACAGGGTAGATGGAAGAATGGGAAAAAAAGTTGTGCCCTAATGGAGCAAAGGAAAATGTGTGTTTTGACCAGTTCAGAGAAAGTCTCTCTTTCCACCTTAATATATCTGTAGATGGATAGATGCGTGTGCATGTACACACTCACATTCAGACTTTACAGAATAATTCCAATTTAAATATAAGATCCCCTTGTTCCAATTAAGCATTCAAAATGCCCCTAATTGCAAACATTTCAGCAAATAGCCACTGAATAAATGATATAGTCAGCAACACTGAAATAAAATTGCCACTAAAAAAAAAACTATGCCAAAAAAGAAAGAACTCATAGGCTGCAATAATACAAAACTCTGCATTTTTTTTTTTTTTTTTTTTGCGGTACGCGGGCCTCTCACTGCTGTGGCCTCTCCCGTTGCGGAGCACAGGCTCCGGACACGCAGGCCCAGCGGCCATGGCTCACGGGCCTAGTCACTCAGCAACATATGGGATCCTCCCAGACCGGGGCACAAACCCGTGTCCCCTGAATCGGCAGGCGGACTCTCAACCACTGCGCCACCAGGGAAGCCCCAAAACTCTGCATTTTAACATCTACAGCTGTATATGTGTTAGGTGCTGGGTTTTTTTTGTGTTAAAGACATGTCCAATACAAAAAGATAATTTATTGCAAATTGTGAAGAGAATTTACTGGAAGCATTACAATAGGAGAAATGGTGACTGTAAGAGTTTTCAGATGCAACAATTGGCCTGTAGCTCCAATTTGTTTAAAAATTTATTCTATTAGGCACAAATTTAGTTGCAACATGTTATTTTGAAGTAAAAATTAGTATAAAAGATGGGATAAGTGAACATTTTCCAAAATGAACATCTTTTCTAAAGAAATATAATATTATATATAAAGAACAGTGAGATAAATGCCACTTATGAGTAACTTCTCAATAAAATGCATGAATGCATGAAAGAATACATTTTTAGAAATCTGTTGGTTCTCAGATTTTAGCTCCCAGAACTTCAACAGATATCACACACACACACACACACACTCATTTTCAAATTGAACGTAATCCTATTAAAAACAAAATTGTGCCCAAACAAGTTACAACTGCCCATCACACCGAAAGATGCACAGTTTAGCTATAGCCATTACAGCAGGTTCCACAGTGTTCAAATTCAGATTTTAAAAGCACAGTAACACACAAAGCAGTTATCAAAACAAGTCTGCATCAGAAATTCAAGAACATTTGTCACAGGAATAGGGTAAAACTTTTTACTCCCATCATTAATATAAACTGACCATAAATATCAAAGCTGCCGGTACCTTAGCGAGAAATCTTTATGAAGGAATTGCAGTTGAAAATGACAGGTCTGGGGCTTCCCTGGTGGCGCAGTGGTCGAGAGTCCGCCTGCCAGTGCAGGGGACACGGGTTCGTGCCCCAGTCCGGGAAGATCCCACATGCCGCGGAGCGGCTGGGCCCGTGAGCCATGGCCGCTGAGCCTGCGCGTCCGGAGCCTGTGCTCCGCAACGGGAGAGGCCGCAGCAGTGAGAGGCCCGCGTACCGCCAAAACAAACAAACAAAAAAAAATGACAGCTCTGTAAAATGAGATAAGGGACCAGCTAAGGGATTATCTTTTCTTTGTACTGTGATGAGATATACATGAGTAAGACTGAAACACTGATGTCAACTTTAGAGTTGCAAAATGTCTGAGGTCTGAAGAACATCTCAAGAAATTGTCGGAGAATAAAGAAAATATTTTAGTTAATCATCTATAGTACAGAGCTCCTTAACCTTGGTATTCTTGACATTTGGGGCTGGGTCATTCTTGGTCATGGGGGGCTGTCCTGTGCATTGAAGGATGTTTAGCAGTATCCCTGGTCTCCACCCACTAGATGCCAGGAGCAAACCACCCCCTCCCAATTGTGACAACAAAAATGTCTCCAGACATTGGCAAAAATGTCTTGGGGTTGGGGTGAGGGAATTCTCCCAGTTAAAAGCACTGATAGCACACGTTTACGTAAACTTGTTTGATCAATTGTAGTAAATATTATAAAACTGTCCAAAAATTTATATTCATGCAGAACTCATTCTGTGAATTGTGCCAAAGTGTTGTATACAAATTTTCATATTTAATCAGAACAGATTGACAAATCTGGAATGACTGCTTCTTAGGCATAAACATTATTAAAATCCACTAAAATACTTCTGATGATCTTATGAAAATTTCCAAGGATTCTCATCCAGAATTTGTGATTTGAGGCTTAAACCAAAACATTATCACTGTTTTGCATAACGCTCTCTACAAAATGGAAGCACAGATTGTGTTATCATTGGAAACTGCATGGGAATGATGTTGCTTATGTTATACTATAGATGAAGGAAAACAATCTGTTTCTCCTGTTTGAACAGAATCTCAGAGCAATATTACTGAGGATGGTACACCCTGAAATTCTAAAGATTTTTATATTACTTATCACATTTATCTTAGATAAATATTGATAGTCTGCATCAATTACTCAGGAATCAACTGGCAAAAAAACCCTTCCCGGGGAGATTATTTCAGAAATATTCAACTGCAATAAGCATTTAAGTGAGATTTTGCTCTTAAAATTTGTCTTGGTAGAACCTGCTAGTAAAGTGAACAAAGAAGAAGTATATGCAGGTCAAAGGTGGTTGACTCTACTTTCAGTTTTTTATTCTGAGAAATTAATTTTCCAAATAAGGAAAATAGGCAAATTTTCTTGCCTACATTTATTTTAAAATATGTGACTACATCATCTAATGATAATAAATCCAGAGATTAAAATGCTTATCAACAACTATTAAAATTATGATATATTCACTGACAATGCAGAAGAATTATTCAAATTTGCCAAGAAATTTTAAGAATAGTTATTGAACAAGTGGGGACAACATGCTTACTTCAATAATAAAAGACGAAATATGAAAGCTATTACTATTTTTCTAAATTGTTTATTTCTTTCTCATCTCTTTTTATAATTTTCTGATGAAGATGATTCATTTATCACTAAATGTAATCATCTTATCATATCACCAAAAGACATTTCATATAATTAAATGCATGCCAGAAAAAAATATCTTTGCTAGTCTGTACATATAAATTATTCGTTCAGAAAAAACTGTCACTGTTATTCACATTCCCATGCAGACAAACATCTCAAACCTAAATTTTGATTCTGTAATTATTTGACATTTATTATTGAAATTATAAAGATTGAAACTATAAGGATCTAAAATAGATCTCATTGGAAAAAGGAAAACATCGCAGATCAAACTTCTTTTTTTATAAAAAGTAGTTCTTGCTAGATTAATAGCTCTCCACTGGGGTGCCTTTCCAGCTCATAGGAATTTGGGGCTATATGGAGGCATTTTTGGTTGTCACAGCTGGGGGAGGGCACTACTGGCAGCTGGTGGGTAGAGACCAGGGATGCTGCTAAACACCCCATAATGCATAGGACAACCCTTCAAAAAAATAATCTGGTCCCAAAGTTAATAGTGCTGAGGCGGAGACACCCTGATCTAGATAAAAGTATTTTCTGGTTTAACTTGTGCAACAAAGCAAGAAGCACCCAATTCAACTGTGATGAGAATCCCTTTTTGGAGAACATGTGATTACCAACGACATTTGTTTTCTTCCATGGAAAGCAGAATTTTAACTATCCTTTCTTGCTACTGTTGGCATCTTATGGAGCAGGAAACAAAATGGAAGACTGAAGGGACAGTAGAAGCAGCCTCAAACGAGCAATCCTTGCTCTGCTGTTCTCTAACTGAATGTATCTTATTTGAGCAGAAAGCATGTGCTTTGATACCAAGTCAATGCGATGCCCTCACTGCAAAACAGGAATCACTTGACATGATAAGAAAAACACATCATAAAAACTAATACGGCTGAAGCTTAAGCAGTGAGTGTGAACAACTGTCTTTTTCCCCTCCCTGATGTCAGCCATAAGTGATACTCTGTATTGCTTAGGAGTCACTATTAAAATCAAACTTTTAACAGCCCTAAGTAAACATCTTCATTTTCCAAAGACCTAAGTGATGGTAGAGTAATATGATTGCTTACAGCTGCAAATGCCTCATCATGAACTAAACACTTGTTAAACTTTGGCTAAAATTTCTCTTCAGTGGCTTATAGTGTCTTTTCCAAATAAAATCATTTTTTAAAAACTAATTCACTAAATAATGCCATGGTAGACCCCTTAATTAAGTCATGAATAGATGATGCAAATAATCCATTGATTACACAATAAATGCACATTAAGTTAAAACAAAACAACCTATGTTCCTAAATATAAATTACTTTATAATTTTACATTAGGGACTAGTACTGTGTAAATTACTCACGTTTTACCCCACCCAAAGGAAAGAAAAAGAGAAAACTTCATGCTATGAAGGAAAAAAATATTTCCTGTGTGTTTACTTTTCCTGGGTGTCTATGATATTCTTTAGATTATAAGTCATCAACATTTCAGGAGACAGGTGTCAAGATTCTGAACCGGTTAGGAATGAGAAGCTGAGGTAAGGGAAGGGCATCTGGCATTCATTCCTACTAAGAAACAAAGTCGTGCTCCCACAATCCATTGCAAAGACTTGGGGAAAAAAAGTTCCTCTTGAATTGCAAATAGTTCAGGATGAAATATACAGTCATTTACCCTTCAGTATGAATTACTTTAATCAAATTCTTTTGTTCTAAAGCCAAACTGAGTTCAGCCCTTTTAAGATTTGGAGAGACTTGATCTTGCTGGATGTTTTGCAAAGTACCAAATAATTTTGGAAATGTCAACACCTCTGGGAAGGGCACACCCAGTAAGCACCATAATCCAGAGGTATTATCACTATTGGTGAGTATTAGAGACATTTGGATACAAAAGAAAAGCAAGAAACATCACTTCACCAAAACATAGTGACTACTTAGCAAGCCCTCTACTAGGTGCCAGGAGTGCAGGTGCTGGGGTAAAAAGATAGGATAAACAACCAGGTCCTACTGTACAGCACAGGGAACTATGTTCAATATCCTGGGATAAACCACAATGGAACAGAATATGAAAAAGAATGTATATATGTGTACAACTGGGTCACTTTGCTGTACAGCAGAAATTAACACAACATTGTAAATCAGCTATACTTCAATTTAAAAAAAAGATAGGAGTAGCTGAGACTGAACCTAACTTCACACGGCTTCCTAGGAATTTTGAGTCAAACACAACCTGCTTCTGGGTAACATCTTATGCTAAAAAGGAAAACAGACTGTGTTTATCAAAACAAAAAGACTTCATTTACAACAGGCTTGGTGACCACAGAAGTTAGCTCAAATCTTTGGTTAATCTACTCCGTTAGAAGGCACTTTACAGGGACGGCAAAAGCATGAACACAGGCATTGCTGATTTAGTCAGCACGTGGCTCGCTTCTGGGGGCATGCATTAACGTGGCGCCCATTCAAACATGCAGTGACAGTTTACATTGAATCCCTGAAGTTACAAGAAAATCACTTTTGTGTTGTGAATGCTGTTGTTTGGTATTAGATTGGTGATAATGCTCTTATTTTACTGAAGGAAGAATGATAACGTGTCTAAAGTCATTTCTGAACTTTGTACATTCAGCCCCAAACATCTGACTAGTATTATTCTGTGTGGTAGTATAGCTACGGTACACGCCATGTACCCAGTGATTTAGTGGACAAAGCATTAATAGACTGGATTGGGTGGGCAGCAGTACAAAATCTTTTCAGTGCAACTTATCTCCAAGTCTAACGTTATTTTGGTGCCCTGAAGTTGCCAAAAGGCACCTGAGGCTTTTGTGTACAAAAATTCTACTGTCAGTTTAATTTTCAACCCATTCAATCCAAAGAATATGAACCCACAGCTAGATTGTTCTTCAGACCAGGTAACTGAATGTTCTAATCAAATTCTCTCAGGGCTATAAAATAGCTAGTTCTGTGAAAGGCAATTGATTTGATAATCACAGAGGCATGGTGGGGACTCATTAAAACAGGCAAGTGTTAGAAAGGAGCTTTTCCTCTAAATGGCAGCTCTAGCATCTTTGTAATTCAACGAACCCCATTAC
Source organism: Pseudorca crassidens (assembly GCF_039906515.1). Classification (NCBI taxonomy): domain Eukaryota; kingdom Metazoa; phylum Chordata; class Mammalia; order Artiodactyla; family Delphinidae; genus Pseudorca; species Pseudorca crassidens. The sequence goes on along the minus strand of NC_090317.1, from coordinate 126,154,053 downwards.
ACCTACACAAGGACAGATTCCTCACTTTAAATAATGAACTTCACGAAGGCTGACAAAACTGGGCACTGCTGACGCCAGGGTCATGAGCTCATTATGGGAAGTTCCTGGAGCTGGTGCTGGAAGAGTGATTCATTTGTTCTCTCTGTGATGGTAAAGGTTTTAAGGATCAACACTGGAGTAGTCATTTTTTTTCAACATTTCAATTTAGTAACTAAACAGTCTGACTGGCTCATTTCTTTTTGCTATCTCATCTCTTTCCAGCAAGTTCCAGAACTGCGTCTGTGTTACAATATATTCTCAGGCAGATCCTGGCAATCGTTTTATAATCACCGCCACCACAATGACAACAAAAACAACAACAAGAAAAGGTAACAATTAGTTAGCACTTACTATAGGCCAGCTACTGTCTTTTGTTCGCGGTACGAGGGCCTCTCACTGCTGTGGCCTCTCCCGTTGCGGAGCACAGGCTCCGGACGCGCAGGCTCAGCGGCCATCATGGCTCACGGGCCCAGCTGCTCCGTGGCACGTGGGATCCTCCCGAACCGGCGCAGGAACCCGCGCCCCCTGCGTCGGCAGGCGGACTCTCAACCACTGCCCCACCAGGGGAGCCCAGGCCCGCTACTGTCTACGCATACTCCTGAGCCCAGAGTGCTCAACCATGCTGACTGAAAGTCCGAAGGAAACCCACCAAATTTCTCAAGGCTTAACAAGATACACATGTGTCTTAGAGTTCCAGAGAGCATAGCAACTACCATTTTGGTATCTCTGAACAGGCTGGCCTAATGTTGAAAAACAAGTAAGTGTAATCCTTCGTGCATTCCACAAATATTCACTGAGGGCCTGCTGTGTGCCAGGCTCCAGATATGCTCACTCATTCAGTCATCACAACAACGCCAGTTTTCCCACTGTCCGGGCAGAAAGGTGGACAAACTTGCCCACAGACCCACAGCTAGTGAGTGGCAGCATCAAAATGAAGAGAACAGATCTGCTTAATCATCCAAGTCACTTGACAAAGGGTGTCACCATTCATCTCGGCACCCAAGCTAGACTCTTCAGGACCCCCCCCTTCCTGCTCTCCATTACCCCACAAAACTGGCCAATTCTCCTGAGTGGCTTCTCTGCCCTCTTCCTTATTCCTCTGCATTCCCACATCCTTGCCTTGGCCCTGGCCCATATAGGCTTTTTTTGGTTTTTTATTGAGGTTAAATCCATGCAAAATCAAATTAGTTGTGTTTTTTCTTTGTTTTTTTTTTGCGGTACGCGAGCCTCTCACCGTTGTGGCCTCTCCCGTTCCGGACGCGCAGGCTCCGGAGGCGCAGACTCAGCGGCCATGGCTCACAGGCCCAGCCGCTCCACGGCATGTGGGATCTTCCCGGACCGGGGCACGAACCCGTGTCCCCTGCATCGGCAGGCGGACTCTCAACCACTGCGCCACCAGGGAAGCCCAATTGTCTGTATAATTTAAATTAAAGCTTGCACAGGTGTTTCAGTCAGCTAAATATTTTAGCCTGGACTATTTTAGTTCAAAATTATCCAAATAATTATCTCAAAACTTTCTATGTAATTTAGCATGCAGAGAATGCCTCTGTGTGAAGTGGTGGTATATTTTTCGATCAGATGTTATTTTTCTGCTAACACTATACCATTTCTACTAGTTCTTAAAGTAACTAGTGATCATAATTATTGGGATTTAGTCTTCTGGCCATTTTCTCCTGCAGAGTTTACAGGGAACCTATGAAAGTTCAAACACACTGTGTTTTTGGCAAAGGACACTCATACTTTGTCTGCATTTTACTGCTTCCTTTGCACCTGGGAGCAGCTATTTTAAGACTGTCTAGACAATCACCCCCAGCTTTTTCCTTTCTTTTCACATAATCACTGAGCAAGGAGGGTAGTAAATAGACGATGCTGGCATGCTCTCATCAAATATACTATACAGATAGAGTCAGGAAGAAGAATGCCTTTCACCTGGCTCACAAAATTGAGAGGCTTTAATATATGGTCCCAAGTGATCAGTCTTTAAATCAGCAAGAAGGTCTCCCACCACCCATACCTCTGCATTGTAGTATCAGGATTAGACTTTTTGGTTGAACTGTATGAAATGGTTAATTTTTTTTTACTGTTTTGGATGTATAAAAATGGTAATTTCAAATGATTCAACTCAAGAGATTTGGGAAGGAATCTGGGGGTGGTCTGGTTTCACTTCCCTTCTCCAGTTCCCAGGAAACGCTCACCCCTGACTCTAGTGACGACCCAGAATGCACAGCTTCTGCAGGAAACCATTTCTTGCCATTACAGGAAATAAAGGAACCAAGTATGATCCCTGGACATTCTCCACATGCTTGTTCTACTTAATTCCTCCGAGTCAGTAAGATCCCAGGGAGACAGCACAGAGTAAGTCTACTTCACCTCTTACAGTCCTTTCTTTCAAGAGGTGACAGACAGCTTTCGAGCTCTCCCTCCACAGGACTCCTAGAGTGCACTGTCCCCAGGCTCTTTAATGGGTCCTGAGAATGCTTCCTCATGTCTGATCCTCCAGGGAATCTTCCTGCCGGTAATCTCTGATGATCGCAGTATTTCTTTTTGGAGGAAAAAACTGCACGAGGATGGAATGGAGGTAGATAGGCAGATATGGATATAGACACCTAACAATAATCAATTAGTTTTATTTGCTTCCTTATGTTTTATTATTAGTGTACTTATTTTTCAATAAGGTACAGACACGTTATTTTTCTGCAAACACTATGCCATTTCTACTGTCACTTTCAAGTGCTTTCTCCACCCTTACCCCTGTTTTCCCCCACTTCCTCCGCGCTGTCATGTGTAACCAAATTAGCTTGGGGGTCTGAGGTCAAAAGCATTTCTCCTGAATACAAATTGGAATGTCAGAAACAAGAGCAGCCCAAGAAGGCTGAGCCACGAGTCTGGGATTTTCACTTTGATGCCACTCACGGTGGAGAACTTTACCTGTGCCAGGCCCTGGGGTAAATGCAGTGGTGGTGGGGATACAAAGTCGACAGACACTCAGTCTCTACTTAAGCAGATCACAGTTCTGGAGAGAAATACAATTATAAGGCCAAGTGGAGCAAGCGCACCATAGCACCAAGTCCGAAGACATGCGTTCCGATTCTAGCAGCCGCCACTTACTAGCTGTGTAATTGGGGCAAGTTGTTGGACCTCTCCCACTTCCTCCCTTGAAAATCACTTAATAAGAAGAAGAATTCTGATCTTATTTTTGCTTTCACTTAATATTTAGTAAGCCATTACTTTTAATGAGGATTCATTGCATGCATATACTACCCCATTTCACCCTCAACAATCTCACTCTTAGAACGAATTATTACTTTCCTCCTTTCAGACGGACAGATTAGGCTAAAAGAAGTAGATTAACCTCACCACTGCCACAGGACTCTTTCCTGCGGGACAATAATGAAGTCCCAAGTGGAAGGCAAATTCCTCTAGAGTTGTCGGCAATTTTTAACTTTTGAATTGCCAGTATCCTCTCACTTTCAACTTTTCACTTCCCAGTCACTCTTTAACACAACTCAAGTCTGTTTTCTACTCCCACTATTCAGAAAAAAAACTGGTTTGCTCAAGATCACCAATGATGTCATGCTGTAAAGTTCAAGGGGGACTGTTCTGCCTTCGTTCTACTTGACCCCTCAGCACCATTAGTGGACCACTGACCCGGCCATCTTGAATCCATTCCCTCTCTCAGCTTTTGCGTACGTACACCACTTTCCTCACTTCCTCCTTCACTAGCCACTAGATCACTAGCTTCTTTGGTGCTGCTTCTCCTCCTTTTGAGCTCTAAGTGATGGCCTGCCTCATGGCTCTGTTCTAGGCTAACATCTCTTAAGTCAAACAACCTTCTCAAGATGTGCCCAGGATCTGTGAACCTCCTGGATCAGATTCACCAGAAACAAGCTCCACGAAGGAAGGAAACTTTTCACATTAATTACTGAATTCCCGGCACCTGGAAGAGTCCCAGGCATACCTTGGTGCTCAATGAATATTTGTTGAAGAAATGGATTGCCTGAAGGGCTTCTGGAAATGCGTGCTCCTGGGATGTACTCTTGGATTCCTAAATTGAAACCACAGTATATCTGACATCTGAGAACCCAAATCTAAGTCGCTGGTCTTCTGTCACACGACCTTTCATCCACGCTCTTTCTTCTACCCAATGCCCTCTCCCCACTCCTCATTCTCCAGTGCTCTGGGAAGCCTTTCCCGAACCCCGTCTCTACTCAGACTGAGCAAATCTCCCTATTATGCCCTCTCACAGAACCCTCTCCTCTGCGGAACTTATTGTCACTCTAGTTTTACACGTACATGCGAGACTGCTTAATGAAGTCCTCTCTCTCCTGCCAGCCTGCCTCAGTCATGTAGGTTCCTCTTTACCATCATGTCCCCTTTTCCTCATCCGAGTCTCACCCACAGTGGGCCCTCAATACATATCCGTGAATAAATTCATATCTGTTATATGGATTAATGTTAACATATAAAATCATATTAATAATAAATATATAAATATGTTTAACTTATAAATTAACAATATAACAAATAATATTTAAATGATGACACAAATTTCTCTCTCCAGCTCCAAGCTCTCTGAATTCTAAATATATGCGTGTGTGTGTGTGTGTGTGTGTGTGTGTATACCTCTAGGGGCTTCACATCTCCAAGTGGGTGTCTAATGCATTTCTCTATTTCAAACTGTTCCAAACCCGAAGTTTTCATTTTTCTCCCCACAACCTTGTTCCTCTCTCAATATTTTCTTCATGTCAGTAAATGGTATCATCTACCCAGCTGCTCAAGAAAGAACTTGGAAGTTGAATTTAATTCCTCCTTTTCTTTCACCAGCCCCTTATGCCATATCCAATCAAACACCTAGTTCCGTTTCTTCTACCGCTAAAATACATTTCAAATCCAACCCTCCTTCATCTCCACAGCTGCTGCCCAAACCTAACCCTCCATCAACAGTCAACTGGGTGGCTGCCATGGCCCGGTAACCGCCCCGTGTCCGTTCTCGCTCTGCAATAACCAACTTTCTACATAGAACTAAAAACGTCAATCAAATCATCCCGAGATACAGACTGATCCCGATGGTGTCCTGCTGCAAGGGAATGAAGGAGATACACCTTAGCTGGGCCCTGCCTGTCCGTCCACAGCACCTGATGCCATTGCTCCCTTCTCTCACTCGACTCCCGACCCTCCGTTTCGCGCATCATGTTCCTTCTGTCTGGAGTGATGGCCCGTGTGTCCCCACCCCCTGCTCATTTCACACAGCTGGCTCCTTCTTACCCTGCAGCACTCAGATTTAATGCCAGCTTCTCAGAGCGATCTCCTCTAATACTCTACGTACGATTAGGTTTCATCTTCTGATACGTGTTATCACAGGAATCTGTCTTCCTCACAGCATTCACACGATTTGGAATTACTGATTTACTTTGGTTCATTTTCTTGTTTCTGCATGGAAAGCTCCATGTTAGTCTTATGCACCATTTCACCTTCCAGCACCTCAAACAGAGCCTGGCACATGGTAGACTCTCAGTAAATGGTGGTTGTACGAATGAACGGAGAAGAAAAAAACAGTCAAAACAGAACAGCTCCAACAGATTTGTGGATGACAGGTCCTGGGGGTACAGGGAGGGGTTGACTACGAAGGGACAGCATGAGGGAATCTGTGGGGTGGGGGGGGTGACAGAACTCTTCTGGGTCCCTATTGTGGTGGTGGTTAGACAGCTTCATGTGTTTGTCAAAACTCAGAACTGTACCCCCAAAAGATGAATTTGACTGCATGTACTGAATAAATTAAAAATGAATTAATCAAATTGTATGTTTCTGAAACCTAAGTCAAGCCAGAATCAATCTAAGAATCCAAGCTCCACAGGTTCGGGGCTCTTCTGTGGGGTCCATTAACTGCCCATGTTCATGGTCAAGTAGTGACTCAAACCATACTTCCCCAATTCTCATTTACCAGTTTAAGGAAAGGAAACCCGAAACAAAATAAACACGTGGAGGATAAACAATACAAGAAAAGACACTGTGGTAAAATAACATTAAAATTAATCACGTGATAAAATGCCAGCATTTATTTGTGCCGTTTGCCTCTGTTTGTACTGGCTCACTCCAGTGGTACCTCCTGTGCACACACCCACAGCTGACCTCGGCTTTGTGCAAGTGATCATGACTAAACTTCACATATTATGCTGGCATAATCTGTCCCTTCCCTGGAGGGCTGTTGCACACAGGGAGTTAGTCTCACAGCCCAACAACGTTGCTTTCACAAAATATACCATGGTCAACTTTCATTAGAACAAAGTTATATGGGCTGATACGTTGTTGTCTTTTGCCAAATTATTACTCGTCATTGTATATGCACCCAATATAAGCCACCGACAAACCTCATTCAATGGGGGGAAAGCAGGATGCAGAGAGATTAATAGATTCTTTAGACATGAGTTGCATTCTCTAAAGTAAGCACATGACATACAAATTTCATCTTGTGACCTTCCTCCACCCCACCCCCACTATAGACTTTCATCCATTAGAACATGTTGATGGATATACCATTTCAACATGAAATATTTGGCTATCTGACTGATTTAGGGAAAGGGAAATGGTGAGCTAATTTCCTCTTTTATCAAGCTGAATCACTGAGCTCGCTCTGTTGCTACGCACGCATAAGTCAATGCCATAGCAACTTCTTGGTTTGCTCTTAAACACTGCAGCAGAACAATACTATTGGGAACGTTTTTCAATTCTTAGATTTTATTTGTTCTCTTAGAAGTTTAATTTTTATATTATATTTTACAGTACAGGGTTATTTAGTTATCCTTTGGAAGTTTTATCATCGGTTTTTTTTTTTTTTTACATCTTTACTGGTCATTGTTGAGTGCCATATATATCATCAATACCAATACAACAAGAAATGCTTACTTCTTGGAAAATTCTCCCATAGTTTCCCTTTATTTTTCTCAATCCTTAGTTCATAATTAGAAGTTTGTACTTTGGACAGTATACACTGGATCCTCTTCAGGATCTTCTTTGTGAGGACCCTGAATTTAAATGGGACTGAAATATATGACATGAAATTCATGGAATAGAGAAATGCATGAACTTCTCACAAACCTATTAAAGTCAATTCAGTGAAAGCCTAATTATCCCTTGGTGTGTACTAGGAAGTGTGCCAGGTTCTAGAAAGAGGTAACAAAATCTTCACTATCAAGGGATTCAGAAAACAACTAAGAGGCAGAGATAAGAGCATATTCTAGTTTCTATGAGCTCTTGCTGTAGAAAATAAGGGACGTGTCCTCTGCTACTTTGGGGTTTAGGTTTTTCACCTACAAAATATGCTGTAATATCTAACTTAAGGCTAGTTTAAGAAAATCACAAGCCACGTCACCTAAATTGCTGCTCTCTTTAAAGTGTCATTGGTTTCACTTTCAGATTTTTCATCATTAGTGTATAGGAATGATGAAAAATCTGAAAGTGAAATTAAGAAAACACTCCCATTTACCATTGCAACACAAAGAATAAAATATCTAGGAAGAAACCTACCTAAGGAGACAAAAGACCTGTATGCAGAAAATTATAAGACACTGATGAAAGAAATTAAAGATGATACAAATAGATGGAGAGATATATACCATGTTCTTGGATTGGAAGAATCAACATTGTGAAAATGACTCTACTACCCAAAGCAACCTACAGATTCAATGCAATCCCTATCAAACTACCACTGGCATTTTTCACAGAACTAGAACAAAAAAATTCACAATTTGTATGGAGACACTAAAGACCCTGAATAGCCAAAGTAATCTTGAGAAAGAAAAACGGAGCTGGAGGAATCAGGCTCCCTGACTTTAGACTATACTACAAAGCTACAGTAATCAAGGCAGTATGGTACTGGCACAAAAACAGAAATAGTGATCAATGGAATAGGATAGAAAGCCCAAAGATAAACCCATGCACATATGGTCACCTTATCTTTGATAAAGGAGGCAAGAATATACAATGGAGAAAAGACAGCCTCTTCAATAAGTGGTGCTGGGAAAACTGGACAGCTACATGTAAAAGAATGAAATTAGAACACTCCCTAACACCATACACAAAAATAAACTCAAAATGGATTAAAGACCTAAATGTAAGGCCAGATACCATCAAACTCTTAGAGGAAAACACAGGCAGAACACTCTATGACATAAATCACAGCAAGATCCTTCTTGACCCACCTCCTAGAGAAATGGAAAGAAAAACAAAAATAAACAAATGGGACCTAATGAAACTTCAAAGCTTTTGCACAGCAAAGGAAACCATAAACAAGACGAAAAGACAACCCTCAGAATGGGAGAAAATATTTGCAAATGAAGCAACTGACAAAGGATTAATCTCCAAAACATACAAGCAGCTCATGCAGCTCAATAACAAAAAAACAAACAACCCAATCCAAAAATGGACAGAAGACCTAAATAGACATTTCTCCAAAGAAGATATACAGATGGCCAACAAACACATGAAAGAATGCTCAACACCATTAATCATTAGAGAAATGCAAATCAAAACTACAATGAGATATCATCTCACACCAGTCAGAATGGCCATCATCAAAAAATCTAGAAACAATAAATGCTGGAGAGGGTGTGGAGAAAAGGGAACCCTCTTGCACTGTTGGTGAGAATGTAAATTGATACAGCCACTATGGAGAACAGTATGGAGGTTCCTTAAAAAACTAAAAATAGAACTACCATATGACCCAGCAAACCCATTTCTGGGCATATACCCTGAGAAAACCATAATTCAAAAAGAGACATGTACCAAAATGTTCATTGCAGCTCTATTTACAATAGCCAGGACATGGAAGCAACCTAAGTGTCCATCAACAGATGAATGGATAAAGCAGATGTGGCACATATGTACAATGGAATATTACTCAGCCATAAAAAGGAACAAAACTGAGTTATTTGTAGTGAGGTGGATGGACCTAGAGACTGTCATACAGAGTGAAGTCAGAAAGGGGAAAACAAATACCGTAGGCTAACACATATATATGGAATCTAAGAAAAAAAAAAAAGGTCATGAAGAACCTAGGGGTAAGACAGGAATAAAGATGCACACCTACTAGAGAATGGACTTGAGGATACAGGGAGGGGGAAGGGTAAGCTGTGACAAAGTGAAAGAGTGGCATGGACATATATACACTACCAAACGTAAAATAGATAGCTAATGGGAAGCAGCCGCATAGCACAGGGAGATCAGCTCTGTGCTTTGTGACCACCTAGAGGGGTGGGATACGGAGGGTGGGAGGGAGGGAGACGCAAGAGGGAAGAGATATGGGGACATATGTATATGTATAGCTGATTCACTTTGTTATAAAGCAGAAACTGACACACCATTGTAAAGCAATTATACTCTAATAAAGATATTAGTAAATAAATAAATAAATAAAAGTATCATTGGCTGATGAACCGGAAGAATAATTGACTTGTTCCTGAAACACTTGAAATAGGTTTCAGATTCCATATTTAACTCTAAGATTATTTAGCCACCTATGCCAATATTCCAGCTCGCTAAGGAATTAATACGTGTTATTTTATGGATAGGCAATACATTTCACTGAAATTTTAGAGATCCATCCACCCTTCTGCAATCATATGTTAATGTGTCCAAAACTAGTACCTTTTGTTCGTCATTTTTGATTTAAGCATCTACTTATGATTTGAAGAATGTGCATCACGTACCTTAGAAAATATCAACTTTCTCTTTGCCCAGATGCTTTTTAAAATGTCTCAGGGAATTTTCATCCTTTCATTTCTGATCAGGTGGAGATCTGTACATTCATAACATTAGACTTGTTCTTGAACCAAGCTTACTGTAGCTAGCTCCTGGTTCTCTTAGAAGTGGGCGCAAAAGGTTTAATTCCACAGGTCTGTGCTGATTGTAATCATAGAACTGGAAGGTCCTTGTACTTACTGATGGATTATACTTTTAAGTTATGTGTATACTATGATAAATAGTGTTTGCATTTTTAGGAATATTAACTTGTTGCTTTAATAGATAGTCCTGAGGTTAATATGCATTTGAAAAGCTATTATAGAAACACACTTTACATCCATTAATTCTCAGTGTGTTCCCAGGGCCAGAAGCTTCTGCCTCAGCTGGAAACTTGTTAGAAATTTAGAAATGCAAGTGCTTGAACCGCACACCAGGCTTACGAAATCAGACCCTCTGGGGGTGGGGCCCAGCAGGCTGTGTTTTAACAAGCCCTCCATTGGATTTCAACGCATACTCAATTTTGAGGACCACTGCTTTATATAATTCATATTTTTCAGGGGGATCATATATATACTTAAGTTGAGAAATAGCCCTTTTCTTCTTTTTGATGTTGTGTCTTTTTTTGTCTATTTGCTCGTTTTGTGTTACTTTTGGTATTCTGAGAAAAGTAGGATTCCTGCCTATCCTACTGTGGTTATGACACAAGACCACCTACCTGATGAAAAAATTAAAAGTCACTGTAAACATTTTAGCTTCAAAAAGCAATCTACTTTAAAAATGCATTATTAGAGCAAAAATAAGAGGACGACTAATTTGAATAACCTAGCAGCTTGGGACTGAAGAAAGAACAATGGCTTAGAGTCAGAGGAACTTCAGCCTAACACTTACAGGTTAAGTAGGGTTTTATCAACCTCAGCACTACTGACATAGTGGCATTTGGGGCCGGATAGTTTTATGTTGGGAGGCGGGGCTGTAGGATGTTCTGGCAGCACCCCTGGTCTCTCTACTCACTAGAAGCCAGTAGCATCTTCAACCAAATTGTGTCAATCGACATTGTCTCATTGTCAAATGTCCCCCCAAGGTGGGGGAGGGAATAAATAGCTCCCATTTGAGAACCACAGGGTTAAATAACTTGGACCAGTTCCACTAGTCCAGCAGAAATTCTCAACCTTGGCTGCACAGAAGAATCAATAAAAATACTAATGCCTTTGGTCCATCCCAGCCTGCTTGTATCAGATCTCTGTGGGTAGGCTCAGGGATCCACAGGTACTTTTTCAAAGCTCACCCAGTGGTGTTAAGGTGCAGTCGAGACCTAGAAGCACGGCACTGACATCACTGTGCCTTAATTTCCTTACCTAGGAGATGACTGCAATACTATTTGTTCTAACCACCACATAGGACGATCCAAAGACTGAATGAGAGAACGCTTGTGAAAGCACTTGTTCCACAAAGCATGAACTGTGTTAAGGGCAGCAGAGAAAAATAATGCATTTGAAAAAGTTGCTATGGAAATGAAAAGCTGTATTCAGCCCTTGATCATGAATTAGGATGATTTATATTCACTGTCTCTTAGACACACATCTCATTTACAGTAGGGAAGAGATATGGGGAATTCGCAAAGTCTCTCTTGGAAGTAAACTCGTAGCGTTCTTTAGTCCTGGATGGACAGAAAACTGTATCAAATCAGATCAAATTGGTCACACTGTGTACCAATGACAACGCATACATCTAAGATCAAATCACTAATCTTTCCATCCTCTTGGCTCTCAAGAACTGATTTTAAAAGTAGGAAAAATGCAGATCCGTCTGAAAATAAATTGCCTCTTTAAAAATTGTGAGAATGTAGAAAAATCATACACATTAAAAGTCTGGTATAGGAGTCAACTGTGTCCATATGTATTATTTCTTTTAAAAAGAAAGATTAAAATATCTAAAACAAACAATACCAAATGTTAACAGTTATTAAATCTGAGTGACAGACTTTTGTTTAATTTTTTCTGTTCTTTTCTTAATGTTTGAAATATTTGATTAAAACTAAAAGAGGATGCTAAAATCAGTTTGAACAAAGCACTAGAGAATACTCTGAAGGAAAATAAAGGAGAAAAAATGTTTTAGTTGCTGTAAGGGGACCAAGAAGACGCCACAAGGATGGTGAAACCAGCTATAGGCAAAGGGGCTCCATCTCACAGTACCTGGCTCAGTTTACATTGCTGGCATATGTAGGTAGGACACGTCAGGCCTTTGACATTCAAGATCAGTTGTGAACTTGCCCAACATGTAAGGAAATCTTATTAGTTTACTTCTGTCAAATGTTCTACCAGGCTTTAAGCTAAGCAACCTATTATGAAATATCTGCTACTACTCTCCTCTACTCCTTTCTACTATTTCTAGAAACCAATATGGCAGCAACTGTGACATCTTACATAAGACAGTGAAAGGACAGCCTTTTAGGCGCATCTTTTAAAAGAACCAATTCCTGGGACCTCCCTGGCTGTCCAGTGCTTAGGACTCCGCACTTCCACTGCAGGGGGCATGGGTACCATCCCTGGTCAGGGAACTAAGATCCCACAAGCCGTGTGGCGTGGCCAAAACAAAACAAAAACAAAAAAAACCCAATTCGGGCTTCCCTGGTGGCGCAGTGGTTGAGAGTCCGCCTGCCGATACGGGGGGCGCGGGTTCATGCCCTGGTCCGGGAAGATCCCACATGCCGCGGAGCGGCTGGGCCCGTGAGCCATGGCCGCTGGGCCTGCGCGTCCGGAGCCTGTGCTCTGCGACGGGAGAGGCCACAGCAGTGAGAGGCCCGCGTACAGCAAAAAAAAAAAAAAAAAAAAAACCAATTCATTTGAAGTCCTACTGTACACACGTGTCGGCTTCATCAGATAAGTAAGTAAAACAATTTTTCTCCTGGAGTAGGACTTGGCAAACTGCAGCCCGGGTCCAAATCCAGTTTGCTATCTGTTTCTATAAATATGGTATTAACTTGATACAGCCTGGTCTGTTCCTTTACATATAGTCTCTGGATGCTTTCAGTTATAATTTCAGAGTTGAGTAGTTGCAACAAAACCTGTGTAGCCTCAAAGCCTAACATATTTACCATCTGACCCTTTGCAAAAAACTTTCATACCTCCTGTCTTAGAGTGTAAACATATAACATTTTCCTATAGATAAAAATAAGTAATTGGAGAGGGCAGACAGCAGAAGCAAGAAGAACTACAATCCTGCAGCCTGTGGAAAAAAACCACATTCACAGAAATATAGACAAGATGAAAAGGCAGAGGGCTATGTACCAGATGAAGGAACAAGATAAAACCCCAGAAAAACAACTAAATGAAGTGGAGATAGGCAACCTTCCAGAAAAAGAATTCAGAATAATGATAGTGAAGAAAATCCAGGACCTCGGATAAAGAATGGAGGCAAAGATCGAGAAGATGCAAGAAATGTTTAACAAAGACCTAGAAGAATTAAAGAACAAACAAACACAGATGAACAATACAATAACTGAAATGAAAACTACACTAGAAGGAATCAATAGCAGAATAACTGAGGCAGAAGAACAGAGAAGTGACCTGGAAGACAGAATGGTGGAATTCACTGCTGTGGAACAGAATAAAGAAAAAAGAATGAAAAGAAATGCAGACAGCCTAAGAGACCTCTGGGACAACATTAAACACAACAACATTCACATGATAGGGGTCCCAGAAGGAGAAGAGAGAGAGGAAGGACCTGAGAAAATATTCAAAGAGATTATAGTTGAAAAATTCCCTAACATGGGAAAGGAAATAGCCACCCAAGTCCAGGAAGCGCAGAGAGTCCCATACAGGATAAACCCAAGGAGAAACACGCAGAGACACACAGTAATCAAATTGGCAAAAATTAAGACAAAGAAAAATTATTGAAAGCAGCAAGGGAAAAATGACAAATAACATACAAGGCAACTCCCATAAGGTTAACCAGCTGATTTCTCAGCAGAAACTCTGCAAGCCAGAAGGGAGTGGCATGACATATTTAAAGTGATGAAATGGAAGAACCTACAACCAAGATTACTCTACCCAGCAAGGATTTCTTTCAGATTTGATGGAGAAATCAAAAGCTTTACAGACAAGCAAAAGCTAAGAGAATTCAGCACCACCAAACCAGCTTTACAACAAATGCTAAAGGAAGTTCTCTAAGTGGGAAACACAAGAGAAGAAAAGGACCTACCAAAACGAACACCAAACAATTAAGAAAATGGTAACAGGAACATACATATCAATAATTAGCTTAAACGTGAATGGATTGAATGCTCCAACCAAAAGACACAGGCTTCCTGAATAGACACAAAAACAAGACCCATATATATGCTGTCTACAAGAGACCTACTTCAGACCTAGGGACACATACAGACTGAAAGTGAGGGGATGGAAAAAGATATTCCATGCAAATGGAAACCAAAAGAAAGCTGGAGTAGCAATTCTCATATCAGACAAAATAGACTTTAAAATAAAGACTATTACAAGAGACAAAGAAGGACACTACATAATGATCAACGGATCAATCCAAGAAGAAGATATAACAATTATAAATATATATGCACCCAACATAGGAGCACCTCAATACATAAGGCAAATGCTAACAGCCGTAAAAGGGGAAATCGACAGTAACACAACCATTTAACACCCCACTTACACCAATGGACAGATCATCCAAACAGAAAATTACTAAAGAAACACAAGCTTTAAATGACACAATAGACCAGATAGATTTAATTGATATTTATAGGACACTCCAACCAAAAACAGCAGATTACACTTTCTTCTCAAGTGCGCACAGAACACATTCTCCAGGATAGATCACATCTTGGGTCACAAATCAAGCCTCAGTGAATTTAAGAAAATTGAAATCATATCAAGCATCTTTCCTGACCACAATGCTATGAGATTAGAAATCCATTACAGGGAAAAAAATGTAAAATAACACAAACACATGGAGGCTAAACAATACATTACTAAATAACCAAGAGATCACTGAAGAACTCAAAGAGGAAATCAGAAAATACCTAGAGACAAATGACAATGAAAACGTGACGATCCAAAACCTATGGGATGCAGCAAAAGCAGTTCTAACAGGGAAGTTTATAGCAATACAGTCCTACGTCATGAAACAAGAAAAATCTCAAATACACAATCTAACCTTACACCTAAAGAAACTAGAGAAAGAAAAACAAACAAAACTCAAAGTTAGTAGGAGGAAAGAAATCATAAAGATCAGAGCAGAAATAAATGAAATAGAAACAAAGAAAACAATAGCAAAGATCAATAAAACTAAAAGCTGGTTCTTTGAGAAGATAAACAATATTGATAAACCATTAGCCAGATTCATCAAGAAAAAGAGGGAGAGGACTCAAATCAATAAAATTAGAAATGGAAAAGGAGAAGTTACAACAGACACCGCAGAAATACAAAGCATCGTAAGAGACTACTACAAGCAACTCTATGACAATAAAATGGACAACCTGGAAGAAATGGACACATTCTTAGAAAGGTATAAGCTTCCAAGACTGAACCAGGAAGAAATAGAAAATATGAACAGACCAATCACAAGTAATGAAATTGAAACTGTGATTAAAAATCTTCCAACAAACAAAAGTCCAGGACCAATTGGCTTCACAGGTGAATTCTATCAAACATTTAGAGAAGAGCTAACACCCATCCTTCTCAAACTCTTCCAAAAAATTGCAGAGGAAGGAACACTCCCAAACTCATTCTATGAGGCCACCATCACCCTGATACCAAAACCAGACAAAGATACTACAAAAAAAGAAAATTACAGACCCATATCACTGATGAATATAGACGCAAAAATCCTCAACAAAATACTAGCAAACAGAATCCAACAACACATTAAAAGGAACATACACCATGATCAAGTGCGATTTATCCCAGGGATGCAAGGATTCTTCAGTATACGCAAATCAATCAATGTGATACATCATATTAACAAATTGAAGAATAAAAACCATATGATCATCTCAATAGATGCAGATAAAGCTTTTGACAAAATTCAACACCGATTTATGATAAAAACTCTCCAGAAAGTGGGCATAGAGGGAACCTGCCTCAACATAATAAAGGCCATATACAAAAAACCCACAGCAAACATCATTCTCAACAGTGAAAAAGTGAAAGCATTTCCTCTAAGATCAGGAACAAGACAAGGATGTCCACTCTCACCACTATTATTCAACATAGTTTTGGAAGTCCTAGCCACGGCAATCAGAGAAGAAAAAGAAATAAAAGGAATCCACATCGGAAAAGAAGAAGTAAAACTGTCACTGTATGCAGATGACATGATACTATATATACAGAATCCTAAAGATGCCACCAGAAAGCTACTAGAGCTAATCAATGAATTTGGTAAAGTTGCAGGACACAAAATTAATGCACAGAAATCTCCTGCATTCCTATATACTAATGATGAAAAATCTGAAAGAGAAATTAAGGAAACACTCCCATTTACCACTTGCAGCAAAAAGAATAAAATACCTAGGAATAAACCTACCCAGGGAGACAAAAGACCTGTATGCAGAAAACTATAAGACACTGCTGAAAGAAATTAAAGATGATACCAACAGATGGAGAGATATACCATGTTCTTGGGTTGGAAGAATCAATATTGTGAAAATGACTGTAGGACCCAAAGCAATCTACAGATTCAATGCAATCCCTATCAAATTTCCAATGGCATTTTTTACAGAACCAGAACAAAAAATCTTAAAATATGTATGGAGACACAAAAGACCCCGAATAGTCAAAGCAGTCTTGAGGGAAGAAAACAGAGCTGGAGGAATCAGACTCCCTGAGTTCAGACTATACTACAAAGCTACAGTAATCAAGACAATACGGTACTGGCACAAAAACAGAGATATAGATCAATGGAACAGGACAGAAAGCCCAGAGAGAAACCCACGCACCTATGGTCAACTAATCTATGACAAAGGAGGCAAGGATATACAATGGAGAAAAGACAGTCTCTTCAATAAGTGGTGCTGGGAAAACTGGACAGCGACATGTAAAAGAATGAAATTAGAACGCTACCTAACACCATACACAAAAATAAACTCAAAATGGATTAGAGGCCTAAATATAAGACTGGACACTATAAAACTCTTTGAGGAAAACATAGGAAGAACACTCTTTGACATAAATCACAGCAAGGTATTTTTTTGATCCACCTCCTAGAGTAATGGAAATAAAAAGAGAAATAAACAAATGGGACCTACTGAAACTTAAACGCTTTTGCAAAGCAAAGGAAACTACAAACAAGATGAAAAGACAACTCTCAGAATGGGAGAAAATATTTGCAAACGAATCAACAGACAAAGGATTAATCTCCAAAATATATAAACAGCTCATGCAGCTCAATATTAAAAAAACAAACAACCCAATCCAAAAATGGGCAGAAGACCTAAATAGGCATTTCTCCAAAGAAGACATACAGATGGCCAAGAGGCACATGAAAAGATGCCTAACATCACTAATTATTAGAGAAATGCAAATCAAAACTACAATGAGGTATCACCTCACACCAGTTATAATGGACATCATCAGAAAGTCTACAGACAACAAATGCTGGAGAGGGTGTGGAGAAAAGGGAACCCTCTTGCGCTGTTGATGGGAATGTAAATTGATACAGCCACTATGGAGAACAGTATGGAGGTTCCTTAAACAACTAAAAGTAGAACTACCATATGACCCAGCAATCCCACTACTGGGCATATACCCAGAGAAAACCATAGTTCAAAAAGACACATGCACCCCAATGTTCACTGCAGCACTCTTTACAAGAGTCAGGTCCTGGAAGCAAACTAAATGCCCATCAACCGACGAACGGATAAAGATGTGGTACATATATACAATGGAATATTACTCAGCCATAAAAGGGAACGAAATTGGGTCATTTGTAGAGATGTGGATGAATCTAGAGACTGTCATACAGAGTGAAGTAAGTCAGAAAGAGAAAAACCAATATCGTATATTAACGCGTATTGTGGAACCTAGAAAAATGGTACAGATGAACCAGTTTGCAGGGCAGAAATTGAGACACAGATGTAGAGAACAAACGTATGGACACCAATGGGGGAAACAGGCGGAGGGGGGTGGTGGTGCTGTGATGCATTGGGCGATTGGGATTGACATATATACACTAATATGTATAAAATGGATAACTAATAAGAACCTGCTGTATAAAAAAATTAATAAAATTAAATTAAAAAAATAAAAGATTACTTTTAATGGTTAAAAAATAAGTTATTGGACAAAATAAAATGTTTTACAATGATTGTTTATATTGTAGTCGTGTGATAATGTATATTTATACTATATTTTTCTTTTAATACCAATAAACCAATTATAAAGATTAAAGTATTAATTACCAAGTTTTCTCTTTTAAAAAACTGATGTGGTCTACCAAAAATCTTAACAGAGGATGTGTTGATTATTAATTATTAACGTGTTGTTAAAATATCACTGTTTGACCGTCTCTCAAACTGGCCCTTTCCCAGAGTAACTTATTTTTCTCATATAGCTATTTTCAGTTTAATAACTGCATTATTGGTAAAAACACTTATGGAAGTTTACTGACCAAGAATTTTCCCTTTTGAAAGAAACAAAAAAGTCATATTTGTATGCTAAAGAGAAATATAAAGTAACAATTTCTTTCATTCCTTTAAAAATAATTACCTTAATGGAGAGTAAAGATGACATTTATGTGTCAACATAAGTAATAGCCTATTTTCAGTTTATTTCACATGCCTGGACTTTCCAATGTTCGGGGAAATTTTAAGAAAAGGGGCTACTTTTGTAGTTACATAAAATTGTATCATTCCCAGAAGCCTCATAAACTGAATATGAAACCTTAATGATATCCTCAAAATGACCTCAAAATAGGAAAACGGTAAGTAATAAAACAGAGTGTAGAACGATGGTTGTCAAGGCAACCATAATCATAATTCCTTTGATCCTTAGTGAAGCGTCCACTGCAGTTCAATATAAGTTCATGTTTCCTTAGGAAGCTTATATAAATTCAAAGTCATTATTATCTACAGCAGTATCATTCTAATCAAGCAGGTGATGACAGGGATGTAAAACAGGAACTGAAACACCCATGGCATTCACGTTATGGAAGAAAGATGGGAAAACTGCACTTGCTAGCCTAGGCAATGGCCAAGAGAACATTTCTTTCCATTCAACACACATTTGTGGTACTATGCTAGCTACTGCCATGTATGGAAATGTGAGTCCCATACGTAGATGATGGAATAAACACAGATCAAATGAGCTACAATCCCCTTGTAGATCCCCATAGCCTTAGAGAGCCATGACAAACTACAGAATGGCTGGTATGCACAACCACAGATTCCCATTTGAAGAGCTTTTCCCTAAAGGTGAGTATTTACGACCATCAGTTTGCCTTCATAGTGAAGAGAAGAAAGTCTTTTCCATACAATTTTGAGGAAGCTATTACTACTCATTGTATCTCATTTGATGCTGTCTTTAGGACGGAAGAGGATGTTGTTTATCCCAGGAGATGGTCAATATCTGAGAGGCTGGGCAGCCAGAGGTGGCCTCGATGGACCCTAAACAACCTCTGCTCATATTTTCCAACTCAGACACTCCCCAGTCTGAAAGTTTGTAACGATGGCTGGATGTTTAAGGTCTAAATGCATTTTCCCATGGAAACGACATACATAGTCGTTGTGGTTCCCAGGCCAGCTGATATGGTCTCATTTAACCCATAACACACTAGAAATGCAGAGTGGGAAATATTAATATAA
Organism: Pseudorca crassidens; assembly: GCF_039906515.1. NCBI lineage: Eukaryota > Metazoa > Chordata > Mammalia > Artiodactyla > Delphinidae > Pseudorca > Pseudorca crassidens. The sequence goes on along the minus strand of NC_090317.1, from coordinate 126,134,465 downwards.
ATGGGAACACCATTCTTCTCAGACCCTGGAAAAGAGAGAAGATTGTCCATCGTGGTATACAGGAATGAACACTGGGTTGGGGACAGAGGTCCCGGTATGTGCCTCTAGGTCAGAGACCGTGTCCCGTGAGTACTGCTGATTCTCCTGGATCCATCTCAGCAGCCTGACCCACCAGAAAAACTCCATCCACAACTTGTTGGATAAATGAAATAATGAGCACCTCGCCGTGTGATTCTGGGCTAGTCGTTTCAGCATTTTGAGATTTGGTTTCCTTCCCTATAAATTAGATGTTTGGGAAGAGTAGCCCAGGGACTATGCTTGTCTTGTTCTCTATTCATATCCCCCTAAGATTCATGGGCAACTCATTTTAACCCTGTTTTTTGTGTGTGTGGGGGGATACTACAGGGATAACAATAGTTTCCACAAGAGGCAGATGGGAAGATGTATCACAAGGATGGAGACAGAGTTAGGATAAGCATTTCACCACAGGTGGAGCTTAGAGTATCATGGTTTTAGAAAGGAAACTGCTGAAGAAATAGACACCTACCAGCATTTTTTACTGAACCAATAATGCAATAACAAACACTCCCCAAATACACCCTCGCGGCAAAGTCCTTTTTGAATAACTCCCACCCATCTTTTGGGTGTCTCCTTTCCTTGATCTTTTTCTTTATTTCTTTATTTTTTGTTTCTAGGACATTTATCACCATCTCACTTACTTTATCTTCTGCTATTTACTGGCTATCTCCTGAGACAGTAGGATAAAGTAACAGCAGGGCAGGGCTGCATCTGCTTTGCTCAGAGCAGTGTCTCCAAAACCTAGAATAGTGTCTGCTCATAGTAGACATTCGATAAATAGTTATTGAATGAATAAATGAATAAACAGATGAATCACTGAATGAGAGAAAGGACTGTCCTCTTCTTTAAATCTAAATAAAGGACTTAGACATTTCAAAGTATGTATTTTCCAAAGAAGAAAAGGAGGTATTAATTGAAGACAAATTTTGGAATATTATTGAATCTAGTAGGAGAGGAATAATCATTTTTGTCAGAAAAACTAAGGTAAGGAGACCCAATACCCCAGACTACTACCCATTGAATTCAGTAACCCAGTGGTTGCTTAAAGATGCTCTTGACATAACCCCTATACAGGGATACCTCAGACACATTGTGGATGTGGTTCCGGACCACCGCAATGAAACAAATATTGCAATAAAGTGAGTCACACGAAGTTTTTGGTTTCCCAGGACATATAAATGTTATGTTGACACTATATAATGCAGTCTATTAAGTGAGCAATAGCATTATGTCTAAAAATGTACCTATCTTTATTAAAATATTGCTAAAAAGTGCTAACCATCACTTGAGCCTTCAGCAGGTCATAGTAGTAACATCAAAGCTCACCGATCACAGACCACCATCACAAATATAATAATAATGAAAACGTTTGAAATATTGTGAGAATTACCGAAATGCGACACAGAGACCCAAAGTGAGCAAATGGTTTTGGAAAAATGGTGCAGATAGACTTGCTCGACGCAGGGTTGCCAGAACTTCAGTTTGTAAAAAATGCATTATCTGTGAAGTGTGCTAGAATGAGGCACAATAAGATGAGTTATGCCTGTAAACATGTATAACAAAGGAATGCTGCTTGGATTTTAGGCTATACTGAGGCCTGGGAGCCAACCTGGTACAGTGGAAGACAGCTCAAGCCAGGAGACGCCAGACCTTCAGAATCAGGGGGTGTGCATTTGAATTCGTGCTCTGCCTCCTAATGCCTATTGACTTTGCGCAGTTAGAGAACCTCCCACGTTTCAGTTTTGTCATTTTAAAAACTGGAATATGATCCATGCCTTGCAAAACTGTTGTGAGGGTGAAATGAAAAGATGTAAGTAAACCCAGGAAATAGAGGGCCTTTAACAGGTGACAGACACTCTCACTGTTGCTTGCCATCACACTCCCAGCTCTGCCCTCACTAGCAGCAGCCTTATTCAAGTCCCCAAATCCCTCTGGTCTCCAGTTCCCTTTCCTACAAAATGAACAATTGGGTTAGAATGATTCCAAATAGACCTGCCACTCTGAAAACTCTGTGCACTCAATTTTACTTCCCCAAGTATGTAATTATGGGGCTGGGTGAAACAGACATTTTAGAGATAATCTAGATTGATCTAGAGAGGCTTATTAAGTATTATGAATTGTCTGTGTTGTAATTCTATACTCATAACCTTAAAGTATAATTTTTCCTTAAAAAACCCTCTGGAAGAAAAGTTTTCCTTGTCTCAGCAATTCCAACTCCAGATAGCTTTCCAATGTTTGGGAGGGGCTGAAGGGGCCCAAAATTATAAAGATGAATGTAATTGGGTGCTGAAATCTTCCTTTTGCATTTAGGACTGTGTCTTGAAACAGAATCCTAGAAAAGAGAAGCGTGGTTCAGAAACACCAAGGGACCTCCGAAGAATCCGGCAGGGTTTCATATACGTTTCAGTTGATTTACACCGTCAATTTGTTACTCATTTGCAAGTTCCCACATTTACAATGCCCCAAACAGGATGAATTTGACAACGTGTGAATCATAAAAAAGGAAGAAAATCAAGTTACTAAACAAATTATTTTCCCTTTGGGTCACAGGCACCTCATAAGATAACTTTGATGACGTACCTACATCACAGAGATATTTACTCAGGATGAGCAGGAAAGAATTCACTTGCTGCCATCTAGCCTTTAAAAATCCTTAAAAACTTTTTATATATTCAAAGAGCTCCCAGGGGAGAAAAACCTTAAAAGATTTAGGTCTATAACTTCTGCTTTAAAAAATGGCCTGAAATAGTTCCAAATACACTAGTGAAAAAGAACTCTCTTGAGTACAAACACAATTTTTGATATCTTAAAGCATATATTGGTTTGAACAACACACCTCTGGGTCATTTTCAAATTACATAACTTTGGTCAAATTCAAATCACACACACACACACACACACACACACACACGCACGCGTGCGCGCGCGCCACACTGCCCCACCCACTTCTCTCATTTCCTCCTAATAACAACCAGAAAACGGAATGTTTTACTGCAACCATACACACCCTTTCCATTTGCATAAAAATAATGCCTTTAACCCATTAAAGAAGCACGAGAACATAATCAGGGCTGAAATTAGTCAAAATGAAGAAAAAGTTTTTAAAGCAAAAATAAACCTTCAATTCTAATGTAATTTTACCTGGATAAACAGCTACTATGTTAAAATAAACATCTGTATCACACAAGCAAATACAGGTGACCGAGAAACGCCCAACTTACAAATATCCTGTACATGGGAACAGCCAAGCCGAGCGAGCCGACGAGGACCAGGGCAGGCTCTCCCCAGCTTGAAGGTGGGAGAAGAATTCCCTTAGGGTTCACCTTAGTCTCTTCCTGCTGGACACGGACGGTGGTGGTGATCAAAGAAGGGGGAAATGGGTAGCCGTGATTCTCATGCCACCACAGTACTCCCTTCCCACCATGCTCACCAAGGAATCCATTTCCTATAAATGTTACAGAGAGTGCCTCGGTTCCCAGGCCGGTCCATCAGAAGTCCGCTGGACCCAAAGTGCAGCTGGAACTGTGCTATTAATACTAGGCTGACTTCCCATTTGGAAACCAACTCCAGCCCTGACAGTGCTCGTCAGCTCCGTTATGGTTAAATGGATTTGTAGGCGGTCCTGGGAGCCTGCCAGTTAGAACATCCTTTCTGTGGGAAAATTCCTGCCGAGGCCCAAACAACTCACTGACAAACACAGTTGTAGACCACACGTTGGGAGACCCTTAGGCATTGACAAATCACTCCTCATCTTCTCCTTCTGGAAATGCCTGGGTGATCATTATAGTAAACCCTTGCACAAATAAACATGCGGCAGGTCAAACACTCAGCACATGACCTGCTCCACAGTAACGAATGGGTATTTTTGCTGTCATCATTCATATGACAACAGATCTACCCCTTCCCTGACACACACACACACACACACACATACACGTCCATACAGACACATTACATACATGCACACGTACACACACTCCACCATACAAATATGTTTTCATCTATACAGAAATGTCTTTGTCTTTTCTTGGGGAAAAGATGAACCATAATCAAGGCTTGAGCTCTGTACTCTAAATGTTGTTCTTTTGCTCTGGGGATTGATTTGTACTTGGTCATCCATATTCTCAACTGGCTCTCCCAAGCCCAAAAGATAACTGGGGGACAAACAGTCAACATATGGAGATGCTCAGCCATGGGACAGAAAGTGAAAGAATCGTAATCAAGATTAGACCTGGGACCTAAGTAACATCACGCTCAAATCAACTGAGAAACTCACTATTGCACAGTAGTCCTCTTAAATGAGTGAAACTTACTCGTGCAAAGGATACTGCTCTCACCAATGGCAAAGAGAATTTGGTACAAGTTGATGAATTACAATTTCAAAGAGTTCCCCCCCACACACAGAGCTAACAGGACAACAGATGAGACGTTGGATGATTACACTAGCTGATTGTAATCTGCTAGGAAACGAAGGATATTCACAGCCTACGTGCCTTAAAAACACACACGGTTAACCAGTCCAAATGAAGCAATGGTTATGCTGAAGCAGGTACATCCTGTATACCCTCAGTTTACGGAGCAAAGGAAGCCAAGGCCTCTATTATTTACATAAAGACAGCACAGGAACCACTGGAGACCAGAGTAGTATATGAAAGAGCAGAGGGTCTTCCAAATCTGGTATCTTCTTAAGTCACTTGATCAGGGTCGTTAATTAAAGGGCAAGGGCAGACAAGGACCAAGCTCACTATAGCGACTTGTCTTCCAGGGAGGTGACCAGAAGAGAGATTTCAGCACACCTGAATAAGCTCCCTTAATTCTCCAGTGGAGAGCCATAAACGACACTTCAGCTTTGGTGTTAGAGCTTTCTTACTTAACCATCCAAAGGATAAAACATTCTAGCACCCATGGAGAATCTGAAACGAAGTAAGAGCAGATTTAGGTTTATTTCTTAAAAGAAATGCCTGAGAATTGGCATATAAAATTTCAAGTTGGCATATAAAATATCAATATATCAATCCATATGTAGGGACTTCCCTGGTGGTGCAGTGGTTAAGAATCCGCCTGCCAATGCAGGGGACACAGGTTCGATCCCTGGTCCGGGAAGATCCCACATGCCGTGGAGCGACTAAGCCCGTGCGCCACAACTAGAGAAAGCCCATGCACAGCAACAAAGACCTAACGCAGCCAAAAATAAATAAATAAATAAGTTCATTCAAAAAATACACATGTATACTTTATACTACGTATACATACTCCGTTTACCCAGATTGATGTATATATACTGTGTGTATGTATACAGACTATTTTTTTTCATATAGTGTGGATCTTAACCCACTTGAAAAATGCCTTCAAAGTGTATTAACGAGTTCAAGCATACTCAGTTCCACATCCACCTGTGGGTAGCTAATTATTGATAGAAATTACTGCCTCACTAACTAACATGTTTCCAAACTGAAGGTAAGTTACAAGTATGCACATCTGCTTCGGTTGTGAAAAGCACGATCCTTTGCACCACTGCACAGATTTCAACAAAAATATGCCCTCCAGGGTAGCCACAGCTCCTTGGGCTATTCAGTCTGATCAATACACAGAGGTAAGCCCCCCCAAAAAAAGCGTTCTCTTAAGGCACTTGGAAAGACGTCAAGAAAGAATTTCCCCATCCAAGTTAGGTTAACCTGCACGGTGCAGTGGAGACAGAAGAAGGTATTAATTCCACACAGTGCTTTCTCCCAGGCAAAAGTATTTTAAAGTAAAAACAATGGGGAAAAAGGTTCTAATTTCAAGTCACTCTGAGAACTAAACTCCTTCTTTTCAGGGAATTTACCCATCTTGACCAGTGCTTAGAAGTCTTTAGTGTTGATGTATTTGCTGGGGTGTCCTCGTTTGACCAGAAGCAATCTGTCTCACGCAACAGTAATGCTTACACTATACTAAAAAAAAAAAAAAAAAAAAAAAAAAAAAAAAAAAAAGGATGGCAGATGTGTCAACCTGGGCTAAGCTGTCCCAAGGGCCACACCTATTTCTTGATAGTTGATCATACCCAGTGTAGGATGAGTCTGAATATGTGGCAAGTGGCCCCCTCACCCCACATTTCCAGCCCCTCTTCCCCAATTGTTCCACTTCCTTTCAGCACTTTCTGCTCACCCTCCTTGACCTCATCATCGAGGAGGGTGTGCCCATAAAGTGGCGCACCCTCTCCAATGAAGGGCCTAGGATTTCTAACGAGACAATCGTCTTTTGTGGCTGCATCAGGTAAACTTCTCATGCAAAGAGATGCTCAGAATACCCGAAAGGACAGAGCACCTACCATTTTATTATTGTTGTCAAGGTAACAAAACAGGTTGTATCTGTGGTGCCGACTGGCTAATACATGGCTATATATATGGGAGAATTTGGTCTTTCATAAAAGCTGATAGTGGTAATGCTGGAGCGGTAGGTAACCTTTACCATCTCACACTTCTTTAGTGGCTTCCGTTATCTACCAAAGAGAATCTAATAGTGGTGAATGTCCATACTGGTTAGGGTCAGTCTACAACACCTAGCCCACAAGATTGTTGTGATGATTAAATAAGATAATAACTGTAAAGTGTTTAAGATAGAGCCTGGCATCTAGAAAGAGCCACCACTACCTCCACCACCATCATCATCATCATCATCATCATCATCACTATCATTATAACCATCATCACCATCATTATCACCACCACCACCACCATCACTATCATCAGGACCTCCACCACCACCACCATCACTATCATCAGGACCTCCACCACCACCACCATCACTATCATCAGGACCTCCACCACCACCACCATCATCATCGTTTCTTGTGAAATGATGACTATTAATTACAGAATTTTAGTTAAGAAAGGAATGTGCTCTATGGTACAGTGAACGCAAAGGTAAACACAGTAATATATAGTCCTTTTATATAGAGGGAGGCCCCAATAGTGTATCAGCCTCAATATGTTTGCCCCACAGACCATCAACACACTTTTCTCCCATTACCATGGAGCCTGACCCCAAAAGGTTTAGGTAAACTACCAATTTCAGTGAAGTAATGGACAAATTTTTCTGGAAACTTACCAGATATAAAATGTAGCAGAAATGGTTATACATTCACATAGACTTAAGAACTATGACTATCAGGTACTAATTAATAAAGAGGGCAAAGCTACAATGGCAGGCACTTGGTCCCACCTGTCGCAACATCTTCATCATAAACTTACATAAAGGTATAAGTCATGCTTATCAAATTTGTAGGTGACACTAAGCTAGGAAGAGCAGACAATAGGAGAGAGAATTAGAGTTTTAAAATATAGTTTAAACTTACATATAATAATTTAATTAGATCAAAAGTTTAGAATGAGACTAAAATCAAAAGATTCAAAAAATTAGAGAGGTTTGCTTTTAAATTGTAACAAAATGAATGTGAGATAGAGAAGCAATTTGAGGAAGAGGTAGAGCTCTGAGACAATCCACTAAGCTCAAATGAAGTCTGACAAAAGTGCTAAACGAGGTAATGGAAACTTGGGCAGCATGAAGAGAACTTTTGAATCCAGCTTGATAAACATGATAATGCAGGGGACTCCACCCAGGTCAAAGCACCCCTGGAGTATCAGACTCTGTTCTGGAGGCCACATCTTTGAAAGATATTGACCCATCCAGCAAGCCCTGAAGGGGGCAGTGTGGATGGGGAAGGGAAGGTGCTGGATATATCATCATTTAATAAACCATTGAAGTCCACAAGAGGAATCGAGGCTGTTTAGTCTGGAGCGGCAGAGACTGTGGGGTATGAGAAATGCTGACATAAAATATGTGAGCGGCCACCAGGTGGATTCGGTAGTAGATCTGGCCTATCTTTCAACAGAGCAGATTTGAAATGACTGAATGGGAATTCCAGGGAGTAGGCCTGGGCCTCTCCCAAGGAGACTCTTTCTAAAGAAAACATTTACCCAAGGATAAGTGACTTAGGGGGAAGAGGACTCAGTCACACTCAGAGGTTCATGCAGATAACCATTTGGTCATCCATTCCCAACATGGAGAAAAAGGACTCCTGCTTTGGGTGAGAGGCCAAATACAGGACCTCTGAGGTCCCACCGCTGTGATTCAATTCTCCTACATCGTTTCAGTGAAATAGATGAAGAAGAAGCAGGGGTTCATTAAGGGATAAGGGGAGGCTTAGAAATGAGAGAGACGTTTATTGATGGCTTTGCGTGGCTGAGGTGTGTAGCAGGGTGGTGTAGTCTCCATGATAAATGGATTCATGGTAATTAATAAGGGCCTGAGTAAACTTCAGAATTTTGTTTAAGGCTGGTCCTTTGCTGGAGACAACTGAGTGGAAGGCAGTTCTGCCAGCACCCTAGGGGCTAATCCATGCCCTCTGAAGAATGGAATGACCCCTTATGTTTTTCCACGTTCCCCACAACACTTTAGGTACTAGGTACATGGCAGGTGCTCACCAACCACTTGCTACTCGGTTAACTTTCCACTTTTTCTCCAAGGGATTCAGGTTAAAGAACGAGGAATAATTAGCTAACAGTGGAAACTCTAGTTTGGCAAAGCAGCTGTTTGCTTGACTGCTCTCACTAGGGTACATGACTCTAACCTGATTGGAAGTATTTTGACGTCAGAATGATAAAAATGGTTTTGGCTGTTTTGTGGCAAAATAACATAGTGTCAATATGGGGTTTTTTTCTTAAATACTTTCATCACTGCTGATTTTTTTTGTCTTTTGAAAAACATTGTTATACTTTTCTATGTCTGGTGGGACATTAATGAATTTTGTTAGACTGTGCTTCAATACTGTAATGATTTAATATAATTATTTGATATAATATTCTAAGATATATAGCATATATATTTTAATATGTGCACAGTTTGATACCTAATAAAACTTTCTAGAAGATTTACATCCATCTAATCACTAGATAGTTAAATTATACCAAAACAAATTGAGAATTTATCACATAATTAAATAACATAAAATATTCACGTTGCCTTGACCCAGAAATGAGGAAAATGATGCTACAGCGTTGCAAGTTTAAAACATTATTGCAGGGCATATTTGCTAGAGGGAGTATATCTTCAACTCTCCGCAGTGCATCTTCGTTGCTATGTTGGTAATGCCCTTAGTACTGAGACTGTGCCTCTAATGAACTTGTTTTCACCTTTTTTTGCTGGGGAATTTCATCACAGCTATATTACCTGCCAGTAGATGATAGTTCAACTGAGAATGCCACCAGTTTCCCTCCTGCCGTCTGAGTGTTTCACTGTGGATTTTAACTGCAATGGTGGTGTGCTTATGACCCACCCCCAAACTGCACTGAATTGGGAAGTCATTTTCTTTTAGTAACCTTTTATAATTAAAATCAAAATGACAGATACATCCACAATGCATCATTCTTTACAGACATTAGTTCATCATTGGACGTAATCACTCCCAGAGCACTGGGGATGGATGAAATCCAAGGGGCTCTGATTCACAGGGTTCCTGGCTTTTCTCCCATTCAGTCGGTGGGAAATTCTCTTTTCAAGTTAGATGAGGGATAGAGTTAAAGAAATCTGCACCGTACACTCTCACGATTTGGCTCATGTCTTTATGGTTTCCAAATCTGATGTGTCTTTTGGTTAGTTTATCAGACTTCTAATTCTATCCATTGCATTCAAATGGCTGTAGTATTTTTTCTCCTTTCTTCTCCCAAAGTTGTAGCATTTTCAGATATGGGGTCTCTCTGGCTAGCTGCACAGGACTGCCTGAATGACACACAGCATCTCTCCACTGTGCTAAGAAGTCACTTAAAGCCCAGGGATTACACTGGGCATCCTACAAGTCATGACCAGCAGTGACCTAGGGACACAGTGATTTTCTTAATAAATATCTGCTATGTGGACAGAGGAGCTAGAAATGCCAACCAGGTCTGCTTTTTCTCAAACCTGCGTCTTTACTATGACTTTTTAAAAAACTGAGATAGGGCTTCCCTGGTGGCGCAGTGGTTGGGAGTCCGCCTGCCGATGCAGGGGACACGGGTTCGTGCCCCGGTCCGGGAAGATCCCACACGCCGCGGAGCGGCTGGGCCCGTGAGCCATGGCCGCTGAGCCTGCGCGTCCGGAGCCTGTGCTCCGCAACGGGAGAGGCCACGACAGTGAGAGGCCCGCGTACCCCCAAAATAAATAAATAAATAATAATAAAAAAGTGAGATAATTCACATACCATAAAATTCACCAAAGTGTGCAATCTAATGGGTTTTAGTATATTTGTAGACTTGTGCAACCATCACCACAATCAATTTTAGAATATTTTCATCACCCCGAAAAGAAACCCACACCCAATAACACTTACTCCCCATTCTGATCTCCCCCAGCCCCTGGCAACCACGGATTTGCTTGCTTCCCCCATGGACTTGCCTATTCTAGGTATTTCATATAAATGCAATCATACAGTGCGGGGCTTTTGTGTCTGCATTCTATGCTTAGCGTAATGTTTTCAAGTTTCATCCATGTTGTAGCATTTATCATTCCTTTTTGTGGCTGAATAATATTCTATTATATGCATATATCACATTCGCTTATCTGGTCATCAGTTGATGGACATTTGGATCCTTTCCTCTTTTTGGCTATTATAAATAATGCTGCTATGAACATTCATATACGTGTTTCTGTACGGACATAGGTTTTTATTTCTCTTAGGAAGACATCCAGGAGTGGAATTCCTAGGTCACATGATAACTCTCTTCTTAACTATATCTTAATTGTTTTCCTCAGATAGCCATGAATGATGTCAATTCTTCTGTAAATTCTCCTACAATTTAGCAACTCTATTGCCTTTTTATAAGAGAAAAATCAGTTTTGGATATTTCATTCTATTTTATCATCATAAAGGTCACTCATTCATGTCTAGCAACAGTTTAATGCAAAGTCCTGCAGAAAGTCAAAATTAAATCCTAGGTATTTATCTTCCTAAAAATAAATTCATCTTAATTTAGAAAAATTCTGTATATAACAGAATGGGTAAATTCTCCATTGATTAATAATACAAATGGACCAATCTGAATTAGTGACGTGAGAAAAAACTTTTTATATGCAACCTTGCTTTAAAATATTCAGGAACACATAATCACTCAGAATAAAAGAAGAAGAAACAATTGGAAAGTAAGAGGGACTTTTTATAATTAACAAATTAATTCTGTAAATGTCTCTTAAAGGAAGGTTAAAGGTAACCAAACGGTCTTGCTCATAAGTACTGTCAATATAACCTCCAAATCTCATTTAACCTTTATTAATAAAAGGCTTGTTCAAAATGTGTATCAGTACCAAACCTCCTGTCACCATATTTCAGTGCATTCAAAATTCCTACCCACCTTAGCATAAGCAGTATTCAACACTGCAACTGTGCACTGTATTGCTTCACACTTTAAAAAAATATTCCTTCCCCTGTCTTCTAAGAAGATGCTCTCCAAGGATATTACAGACTTCAGATTTGCCCTCTTTTTCCTGCCTCCTTCAACATCAGTGAAATCATTTTGTAAAAGCCATTTTGTAAAATGGGATCGAAGAGCATTAGCAGTTTATCAATCAGTCACACAGATAAAATTTGCCTTTGAATCTTATACAAATACCATCCACAAACACAAAATGTTTTTTCCACCTTTTTAGTTGACCAAGAGAAATATACAAATACATTGCCTCTGATACTTCACTTTAAAGGCCCTCTTAAAGCAAGAGGAAAAAAACATATAAAATAAAGTTGAGGTGCAAGATTTTCGAGCAGTGTCATTCCTCCTGGCTTTGATGTTTTGAGATGGCGGCTGAGTTCCCCAAATTGCTAACGAGGCTATCGCCCTTACAACCCAAGTGCTACGCCTTATCCCCACATGGCTGTTAAGTATGTTAAGGGAAGTGAAACTTCTAGGGTCAGCAGCAGGAGGGTGTTGACAAGGAAAGCCACATGCATGGTGCAATGTGGGTTATTTTTCAAACTGGCTCCAAACTTTAAAAAGCCCACAAACACACATTAGGGTTGCCTTCCTTCCACCACTCAAAACAATCCCACTACTGGGCATATACCCTGAGAAAACCATAATTCAAAAAGAGTCATGTACCAAAATGTTCACTGCAGCTCTACTTACAATAGCCCGGAGATGGAAGCAACCTAAGTGTCCATCATCGGATGAATGGATAAAGAAGATGTGGCACATATATACAATGGTATATTACTCAGCCATAAAAAGAAACGAAATTGAGTTATTGGTAGTGAGGTGGATGGACCTAGAGTCTGTCATACAGAGTGAAGTAAGTCAGAAAGAGAAAAACAAATACCATATGGAAGAACACATATATATGGAATCTAAGAAAAAAAACGGTCATGAAGAACCTAGGAGTAAGACGGGAATAAAGACACAGACCTACTAGAGAATGGACTTGAGGATATGGGGAGGGGGAAGGGTAAGCTGTGACAAAGCAAGAGAGAGGCATGGACATATATACACTACCAAACGTAAGGTAGATAGCTAATGGGAAGCAGCCGCATAGCACAGGGAGATCAGCTCCGTGCTTTGTGACCACCTAGAGGGGTGGGATAGGGAGGGTGGGACGGAGGGAGACGCAAGAGGGAGGAGATATAGGAACATATGTATAACTGATTCACTTTGTTATAAAGCAGAAACTAACACACCATTGTAAAGCAATTATACTCCAATAAAGATGTAGTTCACCCCGAACCTCACTCCGCCCAGTTCCCGTGCTTGGAATACGTGCTATTTCAATATTTACCTCAGTCAAACAACGTTAGCAAGGCAAATTTTTCTCACATTACTGCTCGGCCAAGTACAGAACTCTGAGGTGGTCTGCTCTGCCTGCCATTTTTCCACGTGCATGTAACATTACATACATGTATATAATTCTCACCAATGCAGAGGTAACTGGTAACCATCTGTATCTTAGTAAGAGGGAATTAATAAAGTAATAGAGGTTGTATGAATTTCCTTTATAATATCAATGACATACAAATTCCAGATATGTATGAATCTCCTTTATAATATCAGTGACAAATTGTGAACTCAACTCAGCTGGTAAAGATAAGTCCACTGAACTTGCTTTTAGACAACCCGAGTTGGAATTTTTCTTCTACCAATAACTAGCCATGACCTTGGGAAAGTTACTTAACTTGGTTAGCAGCAGCCTCTGTTAGTTGCCGACCCAACAGTCATTTCCCCCTCCCTCCTGCTTCCTAACAGAGGTCTGATGTTGTTTGGCTATGCGACCCTCCCGACCCTCCCCCGTTTGACAAAGGGTAGATGACCTATCCCTGGTTCCAATGACAGATCCTCATTATATATTTTTAGTCAGTTGCGGTTATACTATTCCATTTGCCAGGACTGTTTTAAGAAGGGAAACGGATATCAGATTAAGTTCCATTGCATAACAATTAGAAAAAGAGCAAGAAATAAAAATAACAGGGGCTTTAAATAAGATGCAAGTATAATTCCCTCTGGGGGAAGAGAAGTCAGGTGTTAGGCAGCCTGGGGCCGAGGCTCCCATGAGCTTACCTGACTGTCGCTTCGCTGTGCTGCCTCAGGTCCCACATGGCTGCTTGGGCTTTGGACAGGACATCTGTACTTCAGCCAACAGGAAGCCCTCATTGGCCGGGACTTAGTCACATGGTCACAATTAGCTGTATGGGAGGCAGTGAAAGGTGGGCAGAGAGAAAGGGCAGCAACCGGCAGTCACTGCCACAGCCTGTGACCCAATTTCAGCCAATGAGATATGCAGAAGCTTCTAGGAAAGTCTCCTGCTAAGATGGAGACAAGGAAGAGGGGGCCTGTACTTCTTCCTGCGGTCACTGTTGTATCTAGATATGATGTTAGGAACTGATGCAGCAATCTTGCTACTAGCCTAAGAGTAAAGCTAACACACAAAGCAGGACGGAGCCTGCAGGGAGAAAGACCTGCCACTCTAATACTCTATACAAGGATCCCACGCCACTCTGGATTTCTTATCATGTTAGATTGCAATTTCATTGCTGTTTCATTCTGTTGGAGAGGAAGCATTCTGTTACTTGCAGCTGAATCCCTTCTAATTCATACAACCTGTCCAATAGGCTTCCTAAATTTGAAGATAGTTATTTCTCCCTCTTGGTCTATATTTTTACAAGCTAAAAATTCTAGACATATAAAAGACCAACCAATATAAAATAAAAGGCCAAAGTAACAGTGATTGTTTCAATCACCATTTTCAAAATACACCTTGGTTACTGCTAGTTTTATTTAAAAATGAATGCAGGAAACCATATTGCATTCATTTACTCAGGTATGTTTCCTAAAAAACATAACAGTTTTGAAATCTTGGCTTCACCATTCCTGGCACGGTGATCCAGAGCCAGTGATTTAGTCTCTGAGAGTCCCAGTTTCCTTACATGTTTTTTATAAAGGAGAAAATACCAACTCTTTTAGGAGCACATGAAGGTCAGACATACATAAATGACACAATGTCAGATATACAGGAGGTGCTCAATAACTGGCAACTACTATATATCATGGCAGCCACTGAGGACACAAAGATAAAATGAGTGGATCTGGTTCAAAGTTGCATTCCTCCCTTCTTTCCCTCCGTCTTTCATTCACTCATACACATGTACATACATATATATTCCACCTAGTTCCAGAAGCACTGAGAGCAGCCAGGAGGTAAATATAAAAATTACAGCAATGTTTTCATTTATAGAATGAAGTGTACATACCAAGGATCTATGAGTAGTCAAAGCGCAAAAAGCAGGAGGCAGCAGATGACCCAAATGAGCAGAAACCATGAGGGAAAGAGAAGAAGAGTCAAGATATTAGAAACTAGAGAGAAGAAATGGATTAAAAAAAAGAGAGAGGGGATTGAGGGAGGGAGGGACGAAGGGAGGGAGAGAAAGAGAGAGACGGAAATAGTGAGTGAGTGGGTGAAGTTGCGTCTACAGCCTGGTAAACGTCCACCATCACTAAAGACTCAAATTTTGCACAGTGATGAGTTCCTTCTGTGTCCTGCCTGGGGTGGTGTTCCAGTTCTCCCAAGGGCTAAGATGTTTTTCTCCTCTTACATTCCTTCTCTTGTAACTTTACAATGAATTTTTGCTATCTGAAATAACCAAGCATGCCTCTGTTCTCTGCACCAGAAGAGATCCTGAAACAATGTAAATGGTAGCAGAATCCATGGAATTAACAACAGCGTGTACTGTATAGCACAGGGAACTCTACTCAGTGCTCTGTAATGACCTATATGGGAATAGAATCTAAAAAAGAGTGGGTATAACTATATGTATAACTGATTCACTTTGCTGTACACCTGAAAGTAACACAACACTTTAAATCAACTATACCCCAATAAAATTTAATTTAAAAAAAAACAGGGTGAAGGGAATGTGTGTACAGCGATAAGTGAAGAGGGCTGAGATGGAAAGGTGTTTAAGCACAGATGAAGGAGAAGATGCCTGCAAAGGAGATCAAGATGTACTGCCTCGGGAGGTAGGAGGAGAAATAAACGAGTTGCGGAAAACGGAGGAAAAGAGGTTGTCAGGGAGAAACAGAGCTGGATTCAAACAGAGCCACAGAGCTTAAATGCAATAAGGACTCATCTTCCTGAATTGGTAATGAGGTCGTCTGTAACCTTGGAAAAAGGAGATTCAAGAGAGTGATGGGGTGAAAGCCAGCTAGCAGAGGGTTGAGGAGTGAATAGAGATGAGTATGTGAAGTAGCTTTGAGTGTAAACTGCCTTTATGCAAGGTTTAGCTATAAAAAACAGAAGAGGTGGCTTTCAGGAGAGGTTTCATCAAGGAAAGGTTTTGATATGAGCAGATAATTAAGTGTGTAGAGGAGAAGCTGAAGCTAGAGGAGAGTGAGATGACACTATTTGGAGTGGACCCTGAGGAAGCATGATTGCATGGGATTTGGATAGGAAGACATATATCTTTACCTCTGAAATGGGGCCTGTGCTGCTTATTCGAATCTCAATTGTGATAGGTCTTTTACCACAGGACAAGTTGACCCAGTACTTTCAAATGGAACTATCTGTAACAAAGGAATATTTCAAGCTTTAAATTAGCTTGTTTTAAGCTTATGAAGTATTATGTATAAACAGTACGGCTGTCTATAATTTGCCAATTATTGTTACTTGTTCTGGATCATAAGCCCATTTCATAAGAGCACGGATGGGGCTGGGTTTCTGGAAGTGATAAATCTTATAGTTGTGGCTGGCCAATGATTCACCCAGGAAGTTTGAGAGACCAGGATGTTGTTACCTCCAGATCTTGAAGCTTTCAGGCTTCCATCCTATCAGGCAGGCACATCTGCTTCTCCAAATGAAGGAAACAAAACAAGAATAGAAGAGACAGTTGGCAAAGCCAAAAGGTCAAGCTTTGCCCTCTCCTTCCTGGTTTCCTGTACTGATCTGGGACTATCTACGCGAGCTGCCTTGGAGCAATTCTGCACTCTGAGAAAAAAACTAAAATAGGAACGATGAATAGTGCTTTCCTCTTTCAGCATCTCTGAAATGCCATTTGATTCATTTACTCATCCCGCAAATTTTAACTGACTTCCTACTATGTGCTGGAATTAGTTCTAGATGCTGGAAAAGCATGGTGGTCATAAAACAAATTTCCTATGTAGTATACATGTCCATGGGTCTTACATGAGGACTGATTATTAATAAGGATTCTTGTATAGCACAGGGAACTATACTCAATAACCTGCAATAACCTATAATGGAAAAGAGTCTGAAAAAGGAGCTATATAGATAGATAGATAGATCTCAATCACTTTGCTGTACACTTGAAACTAATGTGACATTGTAAATTAGCTAGACTTCAAAAAAATAAGTAGAAAAAAAGTGGTGCTTCTGGACAAGAAAAAAAAGGATTCTTATGGTTTATCTAAACGGATGCATCTGTAAATCTCACTAAGCATATTACATTACTGTTTACAAAAGATGACGTTGCTGTTTATTTTTCAGCATGAAGGATGCACACGTCGTACTTTTCATTTATGAGGTACAGCTCAGGGTAGACAAACTCTTAGGATAAATACTCCATTCTGAAACCCACAAAAGATAATGAATTCCAAAGCTTACATGTGTACAAACTGTCAGCATGGCCCATTTGGCCCACGGTGCCATATGTGCCAGAAGATCCAGGGGATACGTTAGAGAGGGCAAGTTTATTTTCTTACCATCTAAAACAGCATTCCTACCCCTCCTCCAACACTAACTTCCGGACTTGCCTTAATGATCACATTTGGACTCACCTTCCATTAATTTGTTTAAAATTGTTTTAAAATTCCTAAGTTAAAAAATGTTAGACTATATCACTTCTTAAGATACAGGATTGAAAAAGAACAAAGACGCTTTCAATTTATGACTCCCATAAGGTTAGCTCTTATTCTAACATCACGTTTCCTGATACTGCTGTCGTCAAGCTGAAAGGGTACAGTATTACCTATTCTGTTAAGTACTATGGTATCACGTACACCTCCGGAGCCCCATAGGCTATAAAAGTACCTGACAGGAGCCCGAGGAGGAGCCGCCCGGGCCCGGCCGGGCCCCGCCGCCGGGCTTAGCCCCGCGTCCCTGCCGCCGCACGGAGACCGCCAGGGCCGAGCGGCGCCACTGGGAGCGGCCGCGCGTGCAGAGCCCGAGCTGCCCGCGCCCGAGCGGCGCGCGCCGTGGACGGCGGCCGGCATGGAGCCTACGGAGCGGGACGCCCTCCGCGCGCACATGGTCCTCGGCGAGTCTCAGGAGGGCCGAAGCCAGCGGGGCCCCTGGAGCGCCTGGCCGCGGCGCCCTCGCCCGCGCCCACCCCGTCACCCAGCCCCTTGGAAGACCTCGGCCTCCAGACCCGCACCTCCCCGGGACGCTTGTCCCCAGATTTAGCTGAGGAGCCGAGGTCCTTGGAGCCATCTCCGAGCCCTGGTCTGCCGGAGGAGCATGGAGAGGTGGCCATGGCGCTTCCGGGCAGGCCTTGTCCGGGCGCCGTGGGCCCCGAGGAGCTGGCCCTGCGCAGCAGCCGCCGCCCCGGGCGGCCGGGGCGCAGGGGCCTGGGCCCCGCCCGGGCCCTCCTAGAGGGTCGGGCTGCCTCCCCCGACTTGGGGTGGGAGCCCTGCCACCTCGAGCACCACCCTTGCCTCGAGTCCTTTAACGGGCCATTAGCATTTTCAAGAGGTCCCCTCAGGAGTTCTGGTCGCTAACGGCCCCCTCCCCAACCGGGACCTCCTGGCGAGACTGTAACTAGTGATGTTTGTACAACCGAAGGCTCTGTTTTGTAGTTTAAGGAGAATAACATTGACTACGTTTAAAAAAAAAATGACAAAGGAGGAAAGGGTTTAATAAGTATTTGTGGAATAAAATAATTTACTAAACAAGTAATTGTCACCCTTTTAAAATCTGTAGCCTTGAAACTTCCCATCTCTCTACTTTCACTTTTTTACAGAATAGAGAATCCTAATATTTTCATGGATTCTTACCATAAAGACTTGGGTGCTATAACTGAGGTGACCACATGTCCCAGTTTGCTTAGGGCTGTTCCAGTTTATGTTCAATATCCCAGGGTCATTATTGCTAGTGACCCTTTCCCTTTCCTAAGGGTCCTGGTTTGAATGAAACTGTATCCACTATTCCCCTGGGCTCCCTTGAGCCACTCTGTACTATTCTACCTGTGGATTTCAGGAGCAGGTGAAACCTTTCGCTACATTGCAGTTGTTTCTGTTTGTTTTCTTTCTCGGTCCCCTTCCTGATGCTAAAGTGTTTCTATGTGTCTTCAGACTGTTCAGTAGCGATTGTCTAGGAAAAGTCTAAGCCAGCACTTTTCAAATTTTAAAGTGCAACGAATCCCCTGGGGCTGTTCTGAAAATTTGGATTCTATTCAGCAAGTCTGGGATGGGAACAGAAATTTTGCATTTTTAACTGGCTCCCAGGTGGTACTGATACTGTTGGTTTGATTGGCCACACAATTGAGTGGCGAGGGTCTGCAAGTATTCCTAATTAACCACAAGGTAGAGACCAGCCATCATGATACAGTGTCACTCAGTGCTTATGAGCATACACTTTGGACGCCACAGCACTGAAGTCAAATCCTGCCTCTGTCACTTACTACCTGTGTGATCTTGATCTCTCTAAGCCTCAATTTTCTTATATGTAAGATAGAAAGAATAGTATCTATCTCAGGGGAATGGTGTGAGGATGAAATGAGATAATAAACGTAAAACAATCCTGTCCTCACCCATTGTAAATGTTACAAAATGACGGTAGTTGAAACTGTTGTCATCATAATCATCAGTGAGGTCTGCCTTCTTCCCCCTTCCACTGTATCCAGCACTTCCCTGCCATTTCCTCCATTTTATTCACAGCTTAACAATACAAGGTACTCGTTAAGATAAACATCAGAGGGTAATGAGTACAGTCATATTGTGAATGGTTCCTTAAAAATGGACCTTCGGGTATGCTAAATTATCAAGCTGTCAGTACACGCAGGAGTTGCAATCAGAGTTTGGACAGATCCACAGGAAAGCAGGAGCAAAAACATTTAGCTGAAAACTGGTGATAAACTCCAGTTCGTGGGTGTTCAGTTGGCACTGGGTAGATTCCCCTAGTTTGCATGTGTCAGCAGTGGCAGCCATGAGCAATCCGACTGTAATACTATTCTAAAACCCAGTATTACCAGCAGAAGAAACAGTGAATATTAGAAAAATAGGGAGGTTGAACAAACACTCTTCAAACTAGGTCTTGGTTTAAACTTTGTCTCCTCTTTTTCCTAACTGTGTATCAGGAGGCAAAATTCCAAGTATTTCAGCTTCACTTTCTTTCCTTTAGCCTTTCAAAAGTCACAGAACCGGAACCTTTGTTTTAACTTTCACAAAGTGATAGGATTGAAATAGCATTTCGTAAACAATAAGTTGCTGTTTAAATCGATGGGGGTCACAATCATTGTTGTCGTCACATCAAAATCATTATCCCCTTCCTCATCTTTAAGGTCGTCTCCAGCTATAAACATTTCCCTTTCCTCCGATGTCAGTCCTAATGTAGGACCAATGTTCTCTCTTTGGGTAAAGTCAACAATGGAAGGGGAAAAGTGAGATCAGAAACTTGGATAATTCTCTCACTAGAAAATTTATCTCTATCTGGTCATCGTAAAACTGGATGTTGAGTTTGAAGTCACAATGTGCTGTATTTTTACCTCCTGCAATTCAAAGCTCACTGGAGACTATACTTTTCTATCGATTCATTCATTGACTTATTTAACACCTGACGAGCACAGTACCTATGTCATGAAGAACAAAAGAAAAGGGCTCTCCCACTGAGCGCTCACAGAACTACCTGGGCATGTTTCCTGAGGCCCATCACTATCTACAGGCTAATCGTGCTCCATCCTGAGATAGAGGAGCACCTTGGCACCTTGAGGACAGGTGTATTCATTTTCAAAGGAAATCTACAAGAGAAAATATGCTGGTAATAAAGATTGACCCAGCTATCAGAATGACTGACAAAGGGGACATATTTATTAAGGTAAGTAGAGTTAACATATTTTTTCCACCAGGGTTACACTTGGCACTGACAGATCTTATTTGGTGCACAAATCTCAAAAATTCCTTAAGAAGGTCTCCATGTAGACAGAGAGAAATCTCCAGCACATTTCCATTATCTTGTTGCAGGGATGTCTGTTTCCTAAAGAATGGGCAGCAAGGACATGGGCAGCGTCAAGCTTTATGTGTTCACTCAAGTGCTCCTCTCAACAAATTAGTTCTACAGGCACACGGCTGTTTATCCTCTAAACTAGCAGCTGGCAAACCATGACCCATCAACCAACCATTGCTTGTTATTGTAAGTAAAGTTTTATTGGAACCAGACATAGACATTCATTTACGTATTTTCTAGGGCTGTTTTTGTGCTAAAATGGCAGAGTTGTAACAGAGGCCATAAGCCCAGAAAAACTTAAAATATTTACTATCTGGCCCTAACTAATTAAAATATTATGTACTTTACAAAAAAAAAAATTAAACTTGCCCTGACAAATAATTGATTTAATTTGAAGAATTCATAAACGACTTTAATAATTTAAAATAATTATAATCCTTAATAGAGGCATTAAAAGCTAGTACAAAGAAGTTTTTGCTAAAATTTTCTCTACCGATATCCCTTTGGTATATAGCTAATCACTAACAAATGCATCAAATATTATTTATGAGAAAGACAATGCCTAGTTTTACATATTGGAATTCAAGTGGGAAAAGACAGGTAGTAACATAGATATTCAATATCTTTGATTTCTGCAAGTATATCATAAAGTAAATACTAGGACTTGAGGTTATGCTCATATCCTAAGAATCTACATAATAATTTGGAATAGACGAATTCATCCAAAAGACTCCTCTGTAACATAGGAAATGCCCCTGTATCATCTTAATTTAGATTTAATGTACCTCGTTTTATATATATATATATATATATATATATTTTTTTTTTTTTTTTTTTTTTTTTTTGCGGTACGCGGGCCTCTCACTGTTGTGGCCTCTCCCGTTGCGGAGCACAGGCTCCGGACGCGCAGGCTCAGCGGCCATGGCTCACGGGCCCAGCCGCTCCGCGGTACATGGGATCCTCCCGGACCGGGGCACGAACCCGTGTTCCCTGCACTGGCAGGCGGACTCTCAACCACTGCGCCACCAGGGAAGCCCCTCAATATATATTTTTAAACAATGCAAACGTATAATTACTTGAGGACCTAAAGCCAATAAGGAAAAATTGTATTTAAATGGAGAAAAGAGTTATCTTTGTGTCCTGCTTTTAATTTTAAGACATGAATACTTACATCTGATAAAACAAAAAGGGAAACAAGACCATCTGCCATAAGTAACTGCAACTTAAGTCCAAGCTACTTTTGAAATGTCCCTTCTCTCTCCTTCCAAAGGCTCTCAAGGATCTGCTACAGCTTTATTTTCACAATATCTAGATGCGTCATTAAAATCGGATGGGAAATTCAACAAAAGTATATTTTTCTAGGTAAATGAAGTACATAAATCAGAAAGTAATTTAATATCTATATTTATTACCACTTTTACTACCTCTTTCCAGTATGTACAACTAGACATTATTTTTCTTACTACAAATACTTTCTGATTAATGAATCAGTGATTAACTATACACTACATATAACTATATAAGGGGGTAGTGATAAAGAATTTTATTTTTTAAAATCTCCATGTTTAGAGTATTAATCTAATATATACCTCATTTCATGTGCATCTTAAATAATAGTTAGGAAATTATTAAGAACTTAATTAGAGCAATGATTTACAATTCTAATTGTATTGAAAAGCTAAGGAAAGACTTCGGAAATTCAAAAGCCAAGACAGCTCATGTTGCTTTATTCCTTTCTTCCTTGTCAGGTGCAAAGGTATTACTCAAGAAATGCTTACCATGTGGAGATACTGAAAAAAACTATTCATACAAATTCCTAAACGTGAAACTAAAGGTTCTAATGGTCTGAATTTTTATATGAATGTTTTCTAATTTTTTTTACTTCCATTTATTTTTATAATAAGAATGCTAAGTCTCTGCCCATCAGTATTGACCTTTTAAAGAGCTGTGGCAGCCAATCCTCAATCCCAGGATACTGGAGTGTTAGTAGGTGAGAGACCAGCCCAACAAATTCCTGCTTGATAAGTAAAATAAAAAGTAAAATGTAAAACGAGAGATCATGTTTTCTCCACTTTGGGGGGAAAAACCCCACATCAGTAGCCCTCTCTTGAGTTTATAATGAAGACAGTGTTGAAAAAAAAGAAAGAAAAGGAAAGAATAAAGCGAGAAAGAAAAGAAAATGGTAGCAACGTTTACCCAGATTTCTAAAACACAAGGGTTAGCATTTGACCAGAGAACTTTAATTTTGAAAATTAAATCCTTGTCTCTGGATTTGGAAAACAGAAAGTCTATATTTCAAGCATATAAATAACATAAAGGAATTGTGCCTTTACGATGAAAAGCTACCTACCAAAAAAAAGTGACATTCTGAAGGGCATACCTTGAGGATGTTGGTGAGGTAAATTTGATTTGTGATTTATTTCCTTTGCAGTGGGCCTCTGAATGATGACAAATAAAACACAGTGTTGGTAACCAAACTTGTCTTTCCTCTAGGAAAGGCAACCAGGATTAAGTTGACCAGCATTCGACAGAAATAGCAGCATCTGCCCTTCTGATTAATATTCCAATGACCGAGCAATTTCTTGTTATTAATCGAGACCAAGCAATTACCTGCCTTTCAGCAGGTAAAGTACCAGAATCAAGGCCAATAACCCATGGAAATTATCCAAAGATACAAACACAAGCCTGAGGAGACATGTCTACGGCTTGGCCTGCTGAAGCAAAGGACCGGGGTTTCAAGAGAAGCCCTTCTTCACAGAGTCACCCCCTCCGTGGTACCAGGCATGGAGTGAGCCCAAGACAGAGCAGCTGTAAAATCCAAAACTGGATCCAGGAGGACTGCAGCTTACTTGGCCTGTATCTTGGGAGCCACCGTGTAGATCTTAAGAAAGCCTGTCTCTAGGGTAGAGATTCGGTCTTTCCGGCCCTTGGGGTGTTTCAAACAATAGGGGCTTGGTGGCTATAAAGGAAAACCTCTAAGGAAGATTATTCACCAGGACAGAGAAAACATAAAACACTTCCAGCATCACAAACATTGCTACCGGACAATGCCGTATATCTAGACGCTGTAAAAAATGTAAGGTGTCAGACTTCTAAAATTTCCTTTTCAAAATTTATCTGCAATGATTTCTTCTGTCAATTCCCCAGAAGTGGGCAATCTAATACCATCTTTGGAGCTACGGTTTCAATGGCTAATCCTGTTTGCTTAGTCAAATTGGAAAACCAAATAACTTAGAAAGAGTATGTCTTCCCCGAATGTGCTAATTTCTAGTTACTCATGGCTATGTGTAAGAAATTAAATTAAAACCTGCTCTTCACGTTAACAGACAAAAAGGGCTTTGTCTAACTGTCTAAACTGACTTGCCACACAGGAATCTAAGTGATAGCCAGATGTTACAGCGGTTGACTCATCCTTTAAATATCAGCTCCTCCATTATGTCATATCTCTGAGGAAATATCACCTTCTGAGAAAGCTTCCCTTACCATCCTACCAACTCCGCTCCATCATTCTGTCCTCTTACTTATTACCATCTGGCACATTACACGTTTATTGATTTGTTGTCAATCTCCCTCTTCTGTGTAATCTCTAAAAAGGACGTATTGAACTATTTTATTCACTGATGTATCCATCATGTCTACAACAGTACTTCTGTTTTGTTCATTTTGTATATGCTCAGTAAATACTTGTAGAATGAATTTATGAATGGAATCTCCTGGAAATGGATATAGAATTTTGTGCATGAGCATTTCTATGGAGAGAACATCTATAACTTAGATGTTATTCTGTATGGATTAAGAACCTCAGTTATACATGTATAATGCCATTTCATTATCAGTAACATTATTATCGGCAATTTCCATAAATGAAAATTCTGCAGCTGATCGAATGCTCACTTTACTAGAATTATACAAAATAAACAAACATAAATTGAGAAAACAATGATGTAGACTGTTTATATTTTAAAAGCTTGTCACTGTTGTTGTAAAAATAGTAAAATCTACACCAAAAATAATTTAATCCATACGAAATAATTCAGATCACTCCAAATTTCTATTCTGACCCTTCGTATTGAACACGTGGATATATTTACATATGTATAATCAATAACCATGTACTTTTTGTCTGTCAAGGTCTCCCTAAGAGATTTTAGCAGGAGCTCCAGAGGGTCACGTTTGGACGCAGAAATTGGGGCCTTCTAAGGCAGACCTATACAAGCCTAGGCCGTAATTCTCAGCACCAATGGCTTCTCCCTGCTATGTCTGCTTCCCCACCTATCCTGTCTGCTAAGTATAAACTGCACAGTCAGGGCTGAAGGAGCCACAAAAGTGAAACAATGTGTGTGCATGGAGATAAGAATTCTGGATGAGAGCAAGGGTTAGGAGGGGAAGTTGAAGAAGGACAGAAAAAGATTGGGTCAATGATGTACAAAAATAGAGACCAAAAGGGCTTAAAGGAAAGTGATAAGAAAATTAAATTACAGAGAAAAGAACAGGAAGATAAAACAAGTTCAAAATAGCCAAATGGATAAGAAATACAAACAAAATGTTAAAGACAAGGGGAAAAGAATTGTAATAATAAAGGAAAAAAAATACACAGCAAAGGGAAAAGAGAACATAAAAAAGGGATAAATAGTGATACATCATGAAAAGAGAGAACAAAAATATATATACAAATACAGAAGGAAGAAAATAAAGAGATGGTCATGCGCACATACTCACAAACCTGGTGGAGGGTGGTGGGACAGCAGTACCAGAAACTCATCTGTTGACTAATATGATGTAGTAGGCACAGTAACAGCCCTCCAAAGAGGTCCACACAGTAACCCCTGGAACCTGGTAGAAGGGACTTCGCAGGTGTGATTAAGTGTACGGACCTTGAGATGGAGACAGTACCCTGGATTATCCAGGTGGCCCTAATCTAATCCCAAGGGTCTTTAAAAGCCAGAACAGATGGAAGGAAGGCACAAAGGCAGAGAGATGCAACACTGCTACTTTGCTGACTGTGAATCCCCAATTCACAGTCTCTTCTCCCACTCCCTGCCTTGCTTTCAACCTTGATCCTTGCTTAATGAGGCTCCAACCCCCAGCGCTAAAATCACATTACGACCGTCTTCATTAACGAGTGAAAAGAAGGAAATAAGTATTACAAATATCAGAAATCTTAAAAAAAAAAGACACAAAGAGGTGATCAGAGAATTAAAAGTATGTTGAAGCATGCCTTTTGTTTTTAATTTCCCGAAAGTGAGCATAGAAAGGAATCAAAGGCCTTCCTTCTTACCTCAGCTTTGTCACTTACTAGATGGTGTGATCTTGGTAAATCCTTGAATCTCTCTCTTCTATAAACAGATGCTAATAATGCTTGCTTGCTCTCCTCACCCCACAAGGCAGGAACAGTTAATATGACTGTTACGTAATAGAGTCTATAAACTCCACAGCCCTGTACAAAAGTAAAATCTTGCTGCTAATCATTGGTTCTAGATCATTCCCTGCCCTTTTGCCTTAAATTATAATATTCAGAGACACTGTACCTTTACTATAGATCGATAAGCATGAAGAACATTCTAGCATTCCTTTTTCCTGCCTTCCAAACCCTACACAGATGAGCTGCTGATCTCTAGTGACTTACTTGAGGATTGAGGGGAAAATGTGTCCTTGAAAAAAAGTGAGTGACTCCTTTTAGTAAAACAACAAAACATCCATCTATCTCTCTCATAAATTTTCCACGGATTAACTGTCTTAAAACATGTCCCACCTGAGTACAAGTGGCCTCTGACCCAGGGTTCATGATAAGTTCCATGTTATGTGTTGTAGAGCCTTTGAACGCATAAGATACTGAAAAGCTCGTGGGGAAGTCCTGTTTCATTGCCATGATACCCGTGACCCAATGCACCGTTTTTACACTGGAGCGATGACCTAAACGGACAAGAGCTCTTAAGAATATTCCTTGTTTTTCTTACTCTGTCACTTGGGTTCCCCAGCATTGTCTCTTAGTCACTCCTAAGTTTGGCACAGGAAAAGATGAAGTATCCCAGACTCTGGAGTCTACAAGAATTCTTCCAAAATGACAAGGAGGAATCTGCAAACAAATTAGGTTCTTGAAGAGCATACAATTCTGTGAATTCTCACCAGAAATAAAAATATGTGCCATGAGCCTTAACAAATAAAATCCTTTAACAACAAAGAGCAATATTTATTCCTTCGGGAGCTTGAAAAAACTATGACTGAAATGTCTCCACTTATTTGCTTGTCTGTCATGTAGGAGCTTGAACTATCCGGAAGAGCATGTCAACTCCAGAAGTAAACCCAAAGCTTTCCAATGAACTTTCCTCTCAAGATAGGGAAGCTCTGAGACTCCCTCTGGCCAGAGGTGATGAGCTTCATAGCGTGTTTCTAACTAAGGTTACTTAATGAGCACGGTTCTCTGGTTTCCTGTGGCAGCCTTAAACTCTGCCCTCAGAGCAAAGCAGAGGAGTCTGTGAGATGGGCTGGACGACAGCGAGGGATGAGGGCAAAGAGGAAACCCAGTTAGAGTAGCTGGACTGTCCAGAGCCATTTGGGACTCTGCAGACATTCCCACACACCTCGAGACACCCTGAAGACCTCCCAATTACAGCAGAATTTGCTCAGTAACAGCCGCAGTGGAGAAGCAGATGCATAGGGAATAGAGACACATCTTCAGAGGCCTCCGTGTTCCGAACGGCAGAGCAAACTCTACCCCTCAGTCTGCTACTCTGTGACGAGCGGCTCACGCAGCACTCTCATGTCCCGAACACGGGCCTCTCAAAGGCCGGCCGTCGGTGGCTTAGTCATGGCTCTGCCCAGCTCTGGCTGTAGGGTAGGTGCGCGGCGCTACTTCTCAAAATGACACTTCACACACTTTTAGGTTTCTACGCTAATAATTTTGAGGAAAACGGAAGTCAATACGTACAGGGTAAAACTTCATTTATCTGGAAAACTTTTGCATCTATTTCCCAGCCTTCCTCAGCAGTGCCTGATCAACGATCATTCTAGATTACATTCATCAGTGATGCTGCTATCCCCAAATCCTCAGGCTGCGACATGGTTTGGACTTTTTTTTTTTTCCCCACTTAGCAGAGTCACAGTGACCTTGCACAGAGATGATGCAAATGACTTAGTGAATTAATTGTTTTATCCTTTATTCACTTGTTAAATCCTTTATTCAATAAGGATAAATCCTTATTGAACTTCTACATATATGTTAGCCTGTGGGTTCAATGATTTATACTTTTGACCACTTAACAACAGGATAAAATATTTACAATAAATATTCTGCCACCAAAATAATATAACCATAACTAAGATGCAGCAGGTTGATTCCTTCACATGAGGAAGTCGTTGATGCTGAAGACTCATGCTCTGGTGCTAGTTCCTAAACTTAGCTGTTTTAAGAAAGATGGTTTCACCCAATACTCTATAATGGCCTATAAGGGAAAAGAATCTAACAAAGAGTGGATATATGTATATGTATAACTGATTCATTTTGCTGTACACCTGAAACTAATACAACATTGAAAATCAACTATACTCCAATAAAAAAAATTTTAAATATGTGGTTTCCGCATAGCACAGGGAGACCAGCTCGTTGCTTTGTGACCACCTAGAGAGGTGGGAGAGGGAGGGTGGGAGGGAGACACAAGGGATATATATATATGTATAGGGATATATGTATACGTATAGCTGATTCACTTTGTTATGCAGCAGAAACTAACCTAACAGTGTAAAGCAATTATACTCCAATAAAGATGTTAAAAAAATATGTGGTTTCTGAGCATCCCAGATACTCGATCTAGATCCCAGTAGAAGAGGATCAGGGAATTCGTCTACCACCCTGGACGATTTCAATGCAGCCAACCTTTACAGAATACGTTAGGAGAATACTCATTTTTTTCTAACCGTAATATAGATGGCGAAGAAAAAAATAGACAAGTTAGAAAATCTTCTCTAGGTTTTACAAAAATTTTAACCTTCTGAAGTCAAAGGAGCCAATCAATATAATGACTCAATTAAGGGATACTGTTTTTTTCAAATTTTAAATAAATGCTATTTTTTGGGTTACAGCAGTGTTGTTTAAGGAATGAGGCAGAGAATGGTGTGGCACTGCAGCACAAACTACCTGAACGTGTATGTTTTCTCTGACATTTTTATTTTTTACAATACTTTCTTGCCTGTAACGTATTCTCAACAAAAATCACATAAAATACCAAGTAATGAGCAATTTTTTGAAGAGACACCCAGATCAAAATAATTATTCCACTGGCTCTCCGAAAAACAATTCATGATTCAAAAAACGCACACACAAGAGTGGAAGATCTGTTTAGGGGCTGTCAGTAAATCAGAAACTCAAAGTGATTTGCAATTTAACACTTTGTGGCTCTTATCCTCTTCAGAAGGGTTTTACTAAATTCAATTGTAAGTCTAATTTTAGATAATCGAACCCCAAACCAAACCAGTGCCTAGGTTGACATTTTTTTTTTAACCTGGACTGAGTCTCCAAGACTTCCCTCCTTAGGCTGAGAAAACAGGAAAAAAAGAGCCCCCTAGACTTTCAGCTGGGCATGGTTCCTGGGTTTGTAACTGCTGGTTTCCCCATGAGTCACACTTGTTCCTAGTAAATGCCAGGCTTTCCCCTCCTGGATGCCTGAAGAGAAACTTCTATTTGACAATGGAACACTGGAAAGTGATGAGGAAACCACACCATTGTGTCCAGCTCAACAGGACACAGAATGGCCTGGTGTTTTAGAGCACAGCTTGTCCCACTTGAGTGTGCAAGAAGGATCTAGAAGGCTTGTTAAAACACATATTCCTGGGCCCTACCTCCAGAGTTTTCTGTTCACTAGTTCTGGGATGGGGCCCGTGATCCTGGAGCCAGATAACTCTGTGTTGCCAGGCCGCTGTGCGCATTGTAAGATGCTTAGTAGCATCCCTGGTCTCTATCCACCAGATGCCAGTAGCTCCTCCCCAGGTGTGACAACCAAAATTGTCTCCAGACACTGCCAAATGGCCTCAGGGGGCCAAACTGTCTCCACTGAGAACCACCATTGAGAACCAATGGCTTAGAGGATGCGTCCTGAATAAAAAAAGATCTGAGTTGGGGGTGGGGGAGGGATGGGTTGGGAGTTTGGGGTTAGCAGATGTAAACTATTATATATGGAATGGATAAACAAGGTCCTACTGCAGAGCACACGGAACTATATTCAGTATCCTGTGATAAACCGTAATGGAAAAGAATATGAAAAAGAGCATATATATGTATAACTGAATCACTTTGCTGTACAGCAGAAATGAACACAACAGTATAAATCAACCATACTTCAATTAAAAAAATATCTGAAGTTGGCTGAACCATTTTACTACCCATGTGATTCAGGGGAGCAGTGACCAAATTGTTAAATCAAGAGTGGAATTGTCCTTCCCCCACAGAGCTGTTATAAGGACTGATTGAACCAGGATGTATGTGATCGTGTAGCATGGGGCCTGGCTCCCAAGCTGGGTTCGATAAGGGGTAGTGAGCACGCTTTTTAAAAAGACAGTCTTTGTATGAGCCAACATCCTCCAAACTCTGTTTATCACGGAAGGGTAAACATCTGTCTACTGAGTTAGAGAAATTAGTGTTCAGAGGCAATAACAACAAAATAAGCCCAACATCTATTTCTATAGTCATGAGGCTTAAAATCTAGTTCTGTGACTGACATGCTGAACATATTATTGTGACCCTGAAATCATCTCGACTTAAGACATACTTGTGTTTCTCAAGTTGTCTCTAAAGCAAAATGTGATGCCCGTTTGTCAAATCTCTTTCATCCCAATGACCTTAGAAAATAAAAATCACTTGTTGTCCGAAGAGCAAACACAACCTGAGGGGGTGAGACAAAAATTTCACAAGAAACTGGCTAAAAGCGTAAGGCAACATTTAGGTATCTCATAACCTATCAACACTCTCCTACAAGGAACTCTATTGTTAGTTTTCCTCTTTTGCCACCAGGAGGAGTACAGAACTTTCTCACGCAATCACAAGCATTTGTGAGATATGCATTACAGAGGCTGGCGGACTTGAATAATGCTTTTAGTTACTTCCTAACAGGATAAAAATATCTCCTGGCATGAATTCAGCAGAGAAGGCTGTACGAACCACTTCTGTATATAAGGTTCTTTTAAGCTTTTCTATTCCAAACACTGCAGCAACAGCTATTTTTAATCCTGGGAGGCAAGAGATGACAAAGTTAACTGTCTCCTGGTGCTCTTTATTTCTTTATGTTTAAGATGAAGAATTAGGAATAAGACAAGTAAAAAATAATGTTACATAAGAGAAAGTTCTGCAATTTAGAGATTAAGTGTACGGCCAGTGACCAATAATTTATTATGGGAAGAGGGTAGAAAGAGGTGCACTGAAAGAATGTAGACAGAAATGGCCACATGGCTCCCCTTAGCATCCCTGAACCAAGTATTACGACGATGCCATTCACATCCCTACGCAGTTCTTCCCATTTTTATCTATTCCACCAGCAAGTAGTGGACACATGTTATCAATATCTTGGTAATTCTGTGAGCAAAATTTCTTAAGGCTTTTATTTTTATAGTGTGTTTTACCATCCTGCTATAATAATAATTGGTATGGCTCTTCAATGAATAATGAAGTTCTCCAAGATAGAACAACAAACGTTTAAGCAGAGGAACCACAATGGTTTTCAGATAATCCCGATGTTCATAGAATAATATGAAATGGCTTTGAATGTCTCTGCCTGCAGAAGGTAAAATAGTAAGACTTATGACAGTGATGACGATGGTGGTGATCGTGTTGGTTGTGGTAGTGACGGTGGTAATAATGAAGAAGACGACGATGGTGGCGAAGGTGATGGAGACTTTAGCTACATGTTATGAAAGCCTACCACCATCGGAAAGATAATGGGCTAAGCAATTAACATGAGTAGCTAATTAAAACTTCTCCCAACCGGAGGAGGAAAGAACGGAGCTGTCTTCATTTACTTGTTTTAAAGCTGGGACATCAGATCATCCTCAAAAACCTTTCAATGCCCCCAAACACAAAGATACATAAGCAAACAGATATATATAAAGGTTTTTGTTAACTAAATACTAAATTAATGATTATTATGTAGAGAGTGCTTTTATGTTCAGACAAAATTCCATAGAGCTGTATTTGTGAAGGCTGGCTCTTCACTGGTGAGTTACTGGTGCATTTTCATTGACGTCCATATACAATAAGGCAGGAATACACATATCATATGCATCCTGCACAGAATTTTTTCTTACTACAATGCAGTCTTTTTAATTTTCTCTACTGTTGTGACACTTTTACAATGAGCATGTGTTATATGTACAACCAAAGCCAACACAGCTTTGTCATCTTAGAACAAACAAAAGATGTAGCTTCCAAGGATATTCTCAGAATAATCACTTGTGTTTATGAACCTGAAACATGGATGTGCATCGTTATTAAACTGTTTCCTAAGTCACTAAAGAGTCACCGAGTTTTTACCAAAACAAATCAAAGTACAAATGAAACTAACCAAAAATACTAATGAAAACGCACCTGTAATAAGAGTCAAAAATAATAAGTCCAAAGAAGCTTATACTTATATCAAATTTCACTTGGATCTATCTGTTAGGAATTTACCTAAATGAAGAGGTGGGTGTGGCATCCGTAGTCATATTATTAGCAACGATAGTTATTATTTTGTGTCTGGATATGTAAACTCTACATTATTTATTAGATTTTCTATTTCCTCTTGGCTAAAATCACTTTGGGGCTTGAGCCAAAGCCACCCCTAAGTAAAAGACATGAGTCAGATTAGCATTTACCAGAACATTCCAAAATCAATAAAGCATGTATTTTTAAGAGCCTTTTTCTGCAGGCTATCTTTAGGTCAGCAAAGGAAGGAGTTCTAAAAAACCAGGACTGGGAGTTCCACAAATAAACAGCCTACTTCATGGTTCCTTGTGGAGAAAAATCTGGAAACTCTCAAGGGGGTTTTATTGCTGATCTAAAGTGACTTGACAAAACTCAGGATCTCAAATGAGGGAAATCCTCTGGATAGCGAAGGTTTGCCTACTGTCTTCTCAGAGTGAGTTCTAAAACCAAGACTTATTCTAGATTTACTGTATAGCACAGGGAATTATGTTCAATACCGTGTAATAAACTATAATGGAAAAGAACCAAGAAAAGAATATATATACATATATATATGTACAAGTGAATCACTTTGCTGTACGCCCAAAACTAACACAATATTGCAAATCAACTATACTTCAATTTAAAAAAAAGACTTATTCTAAGATCAAGTGAAGAAGACTGCAAAAGGGCTTTCCTGGTTATTACCTCTTTCTTCCTTCACCATCTCTACAAAACAATCCAGGGTGAGTAGGAAACTCACTGAAAATAACATTTATGTGGTTCTACTATTGATTCTTGTTTGCGGTCCTCGCATTAGTGGCTGTGCCGTTCTGATCCCAAATTTCTGACCCATATCCTGAATCTGTAACTTCAGACACAAATGATCAGCCAATATGATGACTGAAAGGGTAGTTCTGTTCATTCAACTCCACCTCGCTTAAGATGGTAACAAAATACTTACTTCCTCTCATTTCAGAGGAAGGTCCACTTTGCACTTTGTGTATAAAATTCAGTTGGCCATGGCTTATGAAGAAATAGGCTGAGGAGTGACAAAACTTGAGAAAATATGAGGACTGGAGAAGAGAGAGATTATCAAACTATAAAAGGAAATAGAGTTTGGGCCTGGAAAAGAGAACAGGGTGTTTCCCCTTGCCTCTGAGCATAAATTAGAAAATACACGAAGCTTACTCACATATTTTTCTGATTCAAACAGAGTCGAAATTTGGAAAGATAGTAAATAAAGGAGCAAAGGAATTTTAACGCTTGAAAAAAGTGCAAGGAATGTTGTAGTATCAGCTTGCAGAAAAAAAAAGATAAAGATAAAAAAAATTATAGGATGGCCAATGAGATACACAAAAACCATGAGAGAACTAAGGATTTCAATTGCAGAGATGGTCATGAGTCCAAGATCTAGCTGCTCTCAGTACTTCCATCAAGCAACCTTGATGTGCGCTCCTACAGCCAAGATTTTGTCTTGAAAACTCTTCCCACTCCGAAGAACCAGGGATCCTCGGAGAGTAACTGAATCCATGGCATGGAGCAGGAGAAAATCAGGATGGATCTCCTATACTTTGCTGTCGCTGGGAAACGTGAATGCTTTCAAGGATGGTGCTACGTGGGCAAACGAGGCAGCTTAAAGGAGTTCTTACTGACGAAGGTATGACAGTTTAGGTATCAAAACAAAAAACTAATGAGTATTCATGAGAGCACATGAATACTCAAAATCGACAAATAACATGATATGCTCAAGAAAACTGTACATTATTTCCCCCGGGAATATTTCCTGGAAATGTTATACATTGATGAACCCACACACATGCTTATCACATTCAAGATTTGCTGAATTCCATTAAGTCGAAGTGAGCAGTGAGATGTTGCACAAGGTGTTCCCAACTGGGCAGTGACTGCAGAACAGTGGTTCTCAGCCCTGGCTATGCGTGACAATCACTTGCAGAGATTTAGAAATCAGAGGAGGGAAAAGGACGGAGCGGGCACAAGGAATCCATCCTCAAGCGAATGAAAAGGGCAAAGGGGGCCCATACGTTCATTGTGTTGCGGGAGCCTCCGCTGCAAAATCACTGGGATGAATCCAAGGGGCCTTTTTCGCTGTGATTCAGATACTAGAATTGAGAGCATGTGGCCTAAGTTTTAGCAACGAGGCAATTTATGAATTATTTTGGAAGAACTATCTGAAGAAACAAGATGAAAGCTGCTGGTGGGGTTTAGCAGAAATACTTTCAAGCAAGTCAAGGATAAAGACTGTTTAGATATTATTTAAAAGTGCTATAGAGACAACCAGGTTTAGGCAGAGGCTGGCTCCCGGGTTATAAGGCAGGTGAATTTGTCTTGCGGGAAGGGGAGAGGTGGATCCAGACGTGACGAGATGCCTGAGGCCTGGGTTCGTTTCTCTGGCCCAGAGCCACCAGCCATAATAGGAACCTGGGAGCCCTGCAGACATGAGGTGTCACATTTAAACGCTCAGGTGGGGTAAACAGGGACATAAGAGCATACATTTTAAATAACTAATGCACAAACAAAACACACGGGTCTCAAGTTAAAAATAACAGGCAGGCGAGGATCAGCATCAAGTGAAACATACTCTCCCAGCATCTTGAAACACACTGAAGAACTGGCAAAATGTAAGCGTGTCGTTTAAGGATGGACACATGAATAAGAGGGAACACGAAGCAAAGAAAGAAAATTAAGCTGTAAGGAGAAAAACTAGAGGCGAGTAATAATGGGAAACATAAATGGGAATTAGGGATAATGATCTGTCGGCAAGAGAAGAAATACCCGTTTTAAAACAATAAAGGTTTTTCAGGTGGAGTGAGGTTAACAGTTGAAACGAAGGCAGCGGTCAGAAGAAGGTCATGGATTAAGTGGACTAGACTGAGCCAGCAGTTTCCCTGCAAGTCCAGGTCTGAGCAAAGGAAAAACACCGGGGAGAAAATCATTTGGTTAAAAAAATAATAAGAAAGGATAGGCAAAAGAGTTTGGCCAGCACTTTGCAGATAGGAAGAAAACAGGCCACAGGTAAATATGGGGAAGTGATGGATGAAGGCTAAAGGCAGCAAAGCTGTATCTTCTTACATCAGCGGGTGTCAACCCTGGCTGCGCTCTGGAATCACCGGGGCAGATTGAAAAAACACCTATGCCCCACGCTTGACAAGTGAGGTGGCATCTCTGGGGGCTGGGGCCCAAGCATGACATTTCTACAGCTCCCTCGTGACTCCAGTGAGCAGCCAGGGTGGAGACCCACTGCCTTGCACGTCCAGAGTGAAAGCCTGAGGTCCTCTGTCTTGAGATTAGCACGACAAAACAGCCACTTACACCTGAAGCACTCCAATAATTGTGGCCAAAGTCATTTCCTTATTTGAACGTGGCAGATAAATGACTTGATTTTCCACTTGACTTCAAGAGCTTTAAAATTCAGAAAGAAGAAAGTTTTCTCACCTAATTATTATAAATATTTGTAACCACCTCTAAATAGAAATCCAATGTGCCAATGCTCTTCACACTGATAACACTTCACCCAGCCACAAAATAGAAACTAGCAACACTGAGAAATAAAGTGTCTTATTTAGATCATAAAATATCTATAGATTCTTTTTTTAAAAAATGAAGTATAGTTGATTTACAATGTTGTGTTAGCTTCTGGTATACAGCAAAGTGATTCAGTTTTACATATATGTACATATTCTTTTCCATTATGGTTTATTACATAATGTTGAATATAGTTCCCTGTGCTGTACAATAGGACCTTGTTGTTTAGCTATTTTATATACAGTAGTGGGTATCTGCTAATCCCAAACTCCTCATTTATCCCTCACCCCTGCCTATCCCCTCTGGTAACCATAAGTTTGTTTTCTATGTCTATGAGTCTGTTTCATAAATAAGTTCATTTGTGTCACATTTTACATTCCACATATAAGTGATATAATGTGGTATCTGTCTTTCTCTTTCTGAGCTACTTCACTTAGCTTGATAATCCCTAGGTCCATCCACGTTGCTGTAAATGTCATTATTTCATTCTTTTTCGTGGCTGAGTAATATTCCATTGTATATATGGACCACATCTTCTTTATCCATTCCTCTGTTGCTGGACTTTTAGGTTGCTTCCATGTCTTGGCTGTTGTAAATAGTGCTGCAATGAACGCTGGGGGGCATGTATCTTTTTGAATTAGGGTTTTCTCTGGATATATGCCCAGGAGCAGGATTTCTGGATCATATGGCAACTCTATTTTTAGTTTTTTAAGAAACCTAGATTCTTTTTCTTTCATCTCTGCCCTACATCAGTGGTTCTCAACTAGGGGCAATTTTGTCCCCTCAGGGGACATGTGGCAATGTGTCAGACATTTTTTGATTGTTATAACTGGGGACATGCTACTGGCATCTAGTGAGTAGAGTCCAGGGATGCTGCTATACAGCCTAAAATGCACAGGAGAGTGCCAACAGCAACAAAGAAAGAGCTGGCCCAAAACATCAACGGTGCCAAGGCTGAGAAACCCTGCTCTAAACAATAATGTTTCCACAAATAATAACTAATATTCGCTGCCTTCCAATGTCAACACAAATAAAACAAGTTTCAACATGCACAAATTATATGCCAAATTAAAGAAAAATAAAAAAGCCTCCCACAGAAAAGTAAAACACTAATAACATTATTTTGTGGGTTTACCACAAGGAGAGATGGAGGGCTGGAGAATTAGTGTCCCGAAATGAAAACTGGGTTTCAAACTGAATTTGATTTTTGGAGTTGAGTTTACGTTCAGACAAACTGAAAGTCCTTTAAATGAAGACACCTAAAGAGCACGCTTTACCATCAACATTTAACAAATGGTGTCTGAAATAATACATCCATGTTGAATATTACATTTTAAACGCCCCACATCATATATCTGTAGAAAAAATAAACTTTTTTTAGCCGTACCCTTATATTTATTTCTACCAAACCACTTAGTAAATTTACTTTTTTTTTTTTTTTTTGCAGTACGCGCGCCTCTCACTGTTGGGGCCTCTCCCGTCGCGGAGCACAGGCTCCGGACGCGCAGGCTCAGCGGCCATGGCTCATGGGCCCAGCCGCTCCGCGGCATGTGGGATCTTCCCGGACCGGGGCACGAACCCGTGTCCCCTATATCGGCAGGCGGACTCTCAACCACTGCGCCCCCAGGGAAGCCCAATTTACTCATTTTATAGAAATCAAAACAGATGTGAGATGGTACGATGATTTTCAGGACTGCAAAGCAAGTAGACAGTGAGAAATAATATGACTCCAAACATGGAAAGTGGGTGTATTAGAGCTGGAGAAAGAGTCTTCCCTGGCTTAAAGGCAACGAAAACTAATGAGTCATCTCCAGTCCCTGATCTGTGATAACAGTAATTTTAAAATGCAAACTAGAAGACTATTTTAGAGGAAGATTTATAAATTATTAAGATTATTTGTAATATGTCAGAAAACATTGAAACATGACTGGGAGTTCTAAAACAGGCAATTTAAATAATGGATGAAACCAAGTACTTGATAGTTATCGGTTATTAAGGGCCCATGAGCGGGAAAGACTGAGCCATTGGTTGTCAAACTTGGCTGTACAGTCTACTCTGATCAATTGAAGATTGGGGGTGCTTTCTTTTTTTAATGATGCCCAGGCTCCTCCCTAGACCAAACGAATCAGGATCTCCAGGAGTGGAGCTTCTCCTGGCCTTTGGTATGGTATCGTACAGTACATCCCAAAGTTCAATGCGTATGTAGATTATCTAAGGATCTTACTAAAATGTAGATTCTGATTGAGTGCGTCTGGATGTGCCTGGGGTTTGGCATTTCTTGACACCAACAGTGCTGGTCTAAGGGCCACACTTCGGACAGGGAAGTGCCAAAAGCGTCCTGGATGATGCTAACTTGTAGCCAGCATTGAGAACCATCGATGGCTGAGCTCCTAGCTTTGGGTTGGGTGCTATGTGGGCATAGAAATGAAACAGAAAGTAAAAAGCAGCATTCCTCAAATAAGGAATTATTGTATCCTAAATCAGAACCCTCACTGTCATGCAATCCACGTATCTTTATCTTAGCTTCCAGTGTGCACCAAAACAATCCTGGCTACTCCTTTGGAAGGGCAGCCCATTCCACGTTGATCGTAATTCTTGCACAGACTTGGCACTTGCTGTTCCCTCTTTTGGGATGCTCTGATTTCAGCAGAGGTCTGCATGGCAGGCTCCTTCTCATCATTCACGTCTTCTCCCAAGGTATTACTCTCAACACCACCCCATCACTCTCATTTCCTTATCCTGGTCTTTTTCTTCAGGTATTGATTATTGATTAACTAATCAACAGCAATAAGTGATTAGTGAGCTCAAAGAAACCCACAGCCACTCCAAGCCCTGCCGAAACACGAAGGCATCCTGACTATTCATCAGTAGAGGAGTGTTTGGGGAGAGGAATCCTAAAGGGATAAAAAGTAATAAATGATTTTAGAAATCATACTGGCTCATATTTGGGGCGAGTCTTTACAGTTATATAATAATCTTTCATCAGTTATCTCATTCAATGCTTAGGAAAAACTTAGGAAGTAGGGTGGGGATTACTCCCATTCTCAAGGTGGGAAAACTGAGTTTTTGAGATGCCACAGAGCACAAAAGTAAAAGAGATAGGAATAAAGACAGATCCAAGGGTAAGGTCCCTCAGCTTCACCTAGATGCCTTCTTTATTTTTTCAACATGCTCTTAAGAACCAAGTATGCAATCCTAAGAATATACATACATTTGAAATCAATATTCAGAGGGTAAATTTAGCCCACTACCATCTAGAATGGGAAAGTAAGGGCCAAAAGCCCAGTCTCACTGGTGTGTTCATCTCAACCCTTCACCTTACTTTCTCCCTGTGACTGCTGATGGGGGACTTTTCCATTGCCCGAGTGGAAAGCACTAAGAATTTTCTGAAAAAGACACCGCCAAATTCAGGAACTAGTCAGTTCCCTTGTATTATTCATGATTTATAAAGCAACCACTGATCTTTTTATTTAAAGGAAATGGAATTTTTAATTTTTTTTATTCCAAAGTTTATAAAAGTTGAGTAATAGCAATCTAAGAGATCATATAACACTTACAAATTTATCAGAGAACAATTTATGTTTTTGAAATCTTGACTTTTTCCTACTTAAAAAAATAATAATGTTTCTTTTAAAAAATAAAGCAGCAAAGCAAAGCAAAAACAAAAAAAAACACCAGAAATTTACTGTGGGAAGAGGAAATCGCCTATAGTTCCACTCCCTAAAGAAAGTCATTGTAAATAATAATGATATAAACAATGATATAGCTTTATAAGATAAATAAATTACAAGGCCCTAATGTACAACATGGTGATTACAGTTAACAATACTGTATTGTATACCGGAAAGTTGCTAAGAGAGCAACTCTTTTTTTTTTTTTTTGCGGTACGCGGGCCTCTCACTGTTGTGGCCTCTCCCGTTGCGGAGCACAGGCTCCGGACGCGCAGGCTCAGCGGCCGTGGCTCACGGGCCCAGCCGCTCCGCGGCATGTGGGATCTTCCCGGACCGGGGCACGAACCTCTGTCCCCTGCATCGGCAGGCGGACTCCCAACCACTGCACCACCAGGGAAGCCCGAGAGTAACTCTTAAACCTTGTTGTGGTGATCACTTCACAATATATATGTGCATCGATTCATCATGTTGCACACCTTAAACTTACACAATGTTATATGTCAAATATACCTCAATAAAGCTGGAGAAAAATAAAAACACATGTAAAAAATAATACAGCTACTATTTATTGAGTGTATAATATAGGTCACATACTGTGTTATTGATTCTTTTTTATTTTCAATGTATATACTAAAACATATGCATATACATTATAGCTTATTTATAAAACTTTGATCATATTATATGACCTATTCTATTTTGTTGTGATACCCTACCGAATGGTGGCAGATGACAGATAGAATCATGACCCTCATCATCATAGCAGCCAACATTTAGTAAGTGTTCTCACAACAATTCTCTGAGGTAGGGTCTAATATTATTTCATGGTCTAGTTTAGAAAATTGAATCCTGGCGAGATTGAGTAGCTTATTTAAGGTCACAGCTCTGAGTGGTAGAAGTAGGACAGCTGAGGGCCGTCGGAGTCTGGAGTCTGAATTCTAATTCATGGTATTTTTACTTTGTCTTTGAGCTAAGAAAAATGTATTTTTAATGTTGATGAACATTAACTCAAAAAAGCTTCTTTTATAACTGCCAGAACTTTGCAATTGACTAATAATTCCAGAAAGTGTACTTGGTAATAATTGAACTCAAATATCAAGCTCATGTAGACCTTCAGAAATAGCGTATACACTTTCTTAGGAGGTGGAGTGAACGGTGGATCCGGAGGTGCCAAATGGCATGTGGGTAGATGATGAAAATGGGGATCCTTTACAGTGCAATTGGGGTTACCTTTCCATTCTAAATGGAAATTTGAGGTAAAATGAATGCGTACTCACAGATAAGTATAGTAGGTGACTATTATTTCTCCTGCACAAACCTCACACACCCTATGACTCTTTGCCCAAAAGTGTACATTTACGTGCCATGTCGTGGACGAACCTCAAAAACATGAAACTGAGTGAATGAAGTGAGTCACAGAAGGTCACATACTGTATGAGTCCGTTTATTTGAAATGTCCATAAAAGGCAAATCTATTGAGATAGAAGGTAGGTTATCGGTTGCCAGGGGCTGGGGGTGGGAAGAGGGAGTGAATGCAAATGGTCAGGAGCAATCACGCTGGGGTGATGGAAGTGTTTTGAAGCAGATTGCAGGGATATCCGCACAACTGTGTACGTTTGTTAAACGTCAGTGAATTGTACACTTAAACTGGGTTAATTCTGTGATATGTAACTGTCAATAAAATTATTTTAAAGTATGCTTTAAGAGAATCAAAAAGTTCTTACTTGCAAAGGAGGAAGTGAAATCAATCTTATACACTCAAACTTAAAATAAATTATTTAACATTGTATCTTTTCTTAGAAAAATCAAAATGTAATAAATGAGAACACCACCATTTTTTTTACTACTTACTCAGGATTCACAGTGATCTGACCAAGCTTTCATCTGTGGTTAATATAGAAACATCCCACTGATCTAGACACCAGACTTCTAAGAAATTCAACTTTCTAAAATCAGAAGCAGAAGAGACATCTGCACAACTATCAGGACTGCCTACATAATTTATGGAGCCCTGAGCAAAATGAAAATGCAGGATCTCTTGCTCAAAAAGTATTCAGAATTGCAAGATGGTGACTGCAGAGCATGTAACCATGCATGAGGCCCTTCTGCGCATGGGTCCCTGAGTGACTGCACAGATCTAATGCCCATAAAGCCAGTCCTAGCAACCAAACTAGTTGTCATAAAAGCTCTGGGTCAAGGCTACGCACTTTATTCAAGAACTTTATTCTGCTATAGAACTCCACAAACTCTCACTGTTTTTCTTCTATATACATACCTAGTGGACTTGGTTCTCTAAGTCATGGGCTGTGGGCAATCAGAGTCAACAAACGAGTGAGTGAGTGAAGGCTTTCTGAAGGAAGAAGCCTCCTTCGGACGGGAAACATGAAGAAAGCGACACTAAAATGCAGACGCAGGTATATGAATTATTATAATGAGACCAAGAAAGAGTAACTTTTTCCATCGCACCCTCTGTTTGTAAAAAGGTTGACATATAATACATTTTAGAGAATACTTATCCAAAAAAAAGTGAGGACTGAATGGGGCAGTAGTGTGCTGGTGAAATGCTTAATAATTGACTCAGGGTGGGGAGGGGGGAAAGCCCTGATTTGCAGCCTTCGTCAATTTCCACGGCGTAAATACTCCCATTGTGGCAGACTTCAAGGTGCTAAGGTGGGGAAACAGAAAATGGAGCTGGAAAGAGGTGCACACAATTGGCTTTCCATGCAGTGCAAGCCACCTGCAGCACACTGCTGAAATGGGGGAAACATCAGGTGCTACAGAAAGTGAAAATATAAGACAGGCCCAAGGCTCAGGAGGAGAAATAAAATTCAGCTCTGTTTCCTAATAAAACATTTTGTTCTAAGGGTTAGCAAAGACAGAAGGCAACTGTTGCTATTTGCTAAAATGGGACTTGAATTCCAGTGGCAAAATCATCATGGATAATCAAAAACTGACTACATTATTATTTCCCTTGTCATTTTTCTTCCCAAAATAATCGTCTCTGAATGATTTCACAGTTAAAGATTGTATGCTTAAAGACAATCCGCTGAAAAGAGCTGAAAACTATGCCAGTGATATGGTTTAAAAAAAAATAGGAGTATTTGTTTTTAAAAAGGAGGGCAGAGCCAAGTAAAAATACGTCCTTTTCTATTCTAATGGCTTAACCTATGAATCACCTCGTAGGAGTATTATCGTACCAGAGACATGGAACTCTTTATAGCAAAAGCAGAAGACTTCACTACCAGTTTTAGTGTTAGTTTTAGCTTCCAATAGAAAAGAGGGTAAATGGGATGTTGAAATGTAAACATTTCAAATCACAATAGGCTATGTTGAGAATCACTAACCCACACGACTGCTTCCACCTTAGGAGAACTTCAGAACCTCTTAAAAGTCAAGGAATCAACCCAATTCTGGATATGGGCATGACGTCACACAAGACACTTCCCAGATGGTGTCTAAGGGGGCAGCCATCTGGCTCAGCCGGCATGCCCCTCATTTCTCCAACCCCTTCTCGGTCGGCCTTCTTTTACTTAGAGGCAGGCATCAAGGAGAGGTCTGGGGTGATTGTCCCTTGTAGCTGCTCCCTCCTCCAAAGTGAGCAGGAGTTAAAGTTATCTGATAAAACTGTAGCCAGTCCACTTATTTTTTCCAAAGCATATACTGAGTGCTTATTATAAATGGGCACTTTTCTGGGACTCATAATTTTGTCATTCTTGGTAGGTACCGGTCCAAATTCAGAGGCAGTTCTTGGAAGGCAAGTTAATATACTGTGTAGCTAGCAGCCCGTTTAAAAATAAGTTCTGGAATGAATGCCAAGATGAGGACCAGTGACATATTAAAGATG
Organism: Pseudorca crassidens; assembly: GCF_039906515.1. Classification (NCBI taxonomy): domain Eukaryota; kingdom Metazoa; phylum Chordata; class Mammalia; order Artiodactyla; family Delphinidae; genus Pseudorca; species Pseudorca crassidens. The sequence continues at coordinate 126,091,021 of NC_090317.1, read as the reverse complement.
CCTATACAGCTATGATTATACTCATTATATCTGTTTAACATAAGCTCTATTTAAAAAAGAAATCTGAGATCCTGTATGGAAATTATTAGTTTTAATCCAGTATCTTCTCTGCCTTTATAACTTACTGTTATGAGCACACGTGATGTCCTACCTAATTTGACATCCTTTAGGCATGGAAGATTTGATAATACTCATTATTTGGGCCCACTAACACACACACACACACACACACACACACACACACACACACCCTAAATGATTAGATGAGGGGAAGCTACTGCCAGTAAGAGCTGCTCATAAACGGGGCCCATCTTTGGGAAGCCACCGCCCAGTAGATAAGTACAGGTTTGTCATTCTTGGGAGTAGCTGATATTACAAGCCACTGTCATGAGATGTCCCCTGCATGTAAGAACCATGACAAGAAAAGCTGCCTCCGGAGCAGCAAAGTTAGTGTCATGTTGCCCAACTGTAGACATGTCCGAGGTCTTTGGACCTCTCTTCCGTGATCCACCCTTGGTGTCTGGAGAAAGATGGACATTGTTGATCTTTCAATATACTCCTCACCAAGAAGAAAGAATAATAACTTCCAGGAATACTAGTAACATCGCAGTTCCTGAAAGTTTGAGAAGGGAGGGACGGGGGTTGGAGAGCGCACATCATTATCTAGGCCATGGAGGCACATGGGAAAGGATAGTCTGCAAGGGGCTAAGCATGTATGTGTGTTAGAATATATACATATACATGCATATGTGTATAACACACAATATTAATAAATGTAATAAGAAAAATGTAACATATAAGATCTATAATGTAATACGTCACAATGTGTAATATATTTTCTCTCACATACTTAATTTCATTGCTGTCCTAGGCTGTATGAAAAAACCTGCAGCCAGCTGCCTTCTGAAACCTGGAATAATGTCAGGCCCAAAAGAATCCCCACCTTTATTTAACTCAATGATCGCGTTCTTTGAGAGACAGACTAGAGTAAGCATTCTAGTGACAAACTGCACAGAATTACACTACTTATTTGGGTGACATCAGGCAAGTTACTGCAACTCTCAGTTTTCTCATCTATAAAATGGGGACAGTAACTGTGTTCTCTAGGGTTTTATCAAGGTTAAAGAGGTTAGTATTTGTGAAAACCCTAAACCAGTGCTTGGTAAATACTAAGTGCTTATAAAATCTCTAACCCATGGGAGAATCTTATTTTTCTCGTGTGTTCACAGAGTCAATAAGAATTTCACTCATCTAGATCTAATATGAACACACAATTTGCTCTTAGTCTCTTAGTTTTTCTCTAGCATAAAAAACCCTCTTTTCAGAGTTCAAACGAATCACAGAAGAATTAAGTCACGTTTAAAATTGATGTGATTTACAAACTGGAATAAAAGCGCCAATCTCTTGCCTTGAATTCATCAGGTGATCAATATCTTCTTCCCAAACGCAAGCAAGTTCCTTAGGTACCTGTTTTGTCATTGCTGATGTTGACATTTTTATGTTACGTAATTAAGAAATCACACGAAAACAGTTGGATGCTACTGTTAACTCACTAAAAGGCACACCATAAGATGTAGTTTAATGATCATATTCTTAATTTGGATAATTGTACTTTCATATGGCATGACCAGTCTTTCACTTCAACAGTCCGTCGTTTGATTCTTTTCATTTTTCTTGACGTGGTTTAGAGATTCCAAATATCTGAATCTCACTTGACCACTGACCGGCAGTTGAAGAAAGACAAACATGAAACCAGACTGACTGCTGGGGAAAGCAACATATGGACAATTTATTTTTGAGTCCATAGGCATTAAACTTTTAGAAGGTTCCTTTTCTCTCTTTAGCCTAGAGTCTCAATCAGCTTTTATACTCGCAAGTCAACAGATTAACGTTCCTGATGATTCACTGTTTCAAAATAACACACATTGTACTTCCAGAGTTACTGCTTGAAATATTGCCGGCGTTTATTTTCTTAAGCACATTTGCTAAGTGGTACTGAAACACAAAAGCCCAAGAGAAAAATCAGACCTTCTACATTTGGACAAAAGGAGGACACACACAGACATCTGTTCTTTCTCTAAAATATGATGGATTCAATAGTAGGCTTGAGTGGTGTTTGTATGACATTGTGGGAGGGAGACAATCAATATGAATTCTGAGAAGCAATGGCTGTTCCTTGAATAGGTGTTCATTGCTGCACCTGTCACTCAGAAATAGGCTGTTGTTTGTGACCCCCCCCCAGAGGGGTGGGATAGGGAGGGTGGGAGGGAGATGCAAAAGGGAGGGGATATGGGGATGTATGTATACGTATAGCTGATTCACTTTGTTATACGGCAGAAACTAACACAACAGTGTAAAGTGTAATTATACTCCAATAAAGATGTAAAAAAATAAAAAAAGAAAGAAATGTGCTATTGTGATTGTATGTGCCTCCTCCACTAAACAGAGCTTTTTCATATTCATAGCCTTGGCACTTAGTAGTTCCTGGCACACAGTAGGAAATTGCGAAACAATTGCTAGGATAAAGACTGAACAAATGGGTCACTGTCTTAAGAAGCTTGTAGTCGAATTTGGGAAGCGAGACTAACTAACATGTGTGAGGTACTTCATCCTGAAGACAAATAATGATATCAACAGACTTGTGCAGCTCAAAATGTCAAAGAGGATGTGGAGAAATCAGATCCCTTATATGCTGCTGGTGGCAACGTAAAAGGGTACAGCCACTTTGGAAGACAGCCTGGCAGTTTCCTAAAGGGAGAAGCGTAGACTTACTGTATGACCCAGCAATTCCACTCCTAGGTATATTTCATCTCAAGAGAAATGAAACCATAGGTCTATACAAAACCTTGCACACGAATGCTTGTAGCAGCATTATACATAATAGCCAAAGAGTGGAAAAACCCAAATGTCCATCAACTGACCAATGGATAAACAGAATGTGGTATATCCATACAACGGAAGGTTATTCAGCCATAAATAGAAATGAAGTTCTGGTACATGATACAACGTGGATAAACCTTGAAAACATTATGCTAAGCGAAAAAAAGGCAAACATGTTATATGTTGCCATTTATATGAAATATCTAGAAAAGGCAAATCTATAGAGGCAGAGGGTAGGTTAGTGGTTGTCAGGGGTGGGGGTGGGAGGGTTGAAGGGAAATGGCAGGGAGTTGTCTGCAAATGGATGCAGCAGTTCTTTCTGAGGTGATGAGAAAATGTTCTCAAACACGTGGTGATAGATGTACAACTCTGTGAATGTACTAAAACCCACTGAACTGTACACTTTAAGATGGTGAATTTAATGGTATGTGAATTCTATCTCTATTTTTTTGAAGATGCCAAAGACACATGGGTACAGGAATTCAGTAGAGAGAGAAATATTAATCACGTTTAGAAGACCTTCAGAGACTTCCAGGAGAATGTGAGAGCTGAGCTAGATCTTCAGGAATGCATTGGATTTAGGTGGGAGGAGGGAAGGCATTTTGGATGAAAGGAAGAAGACAAAGTGAGGCTAGTCATCGTTCCAATCAAGAAAAGAAAGGCCAACATATGTTGCAATAGGACTGTCAGTGAGCTCGTGCCTTCCCCTGCTACAAAGGATATCTGCCTCTGCTTCAGGTGGAATTCACAGCTAAAGAACAGGCGGCCAAAATGCAAACCATATAAGCCTCTATTTTCACTCCTGTGGCTTATTATTTTCCCTTTAAGACACAAACTTTTAGATTTCTACACTAGACTCCATGTTTAACACTAGCCTAGCTTGACCTTTCACTGTATAATGATACTCGTCCTATGACTGTGCAGTATTCTATTTCTTTCCCAATATCTGAGGGTCTGAACTTCAAGAAGGGGGATGTCTGTGTATCTAGGGGGACAGCAATGGCAGCTCCTAGTCAACTGAATGGATTTGGAAACCCCTTGCACTGTTTGTTTTGATAAGTTTTCAATAGTTTACTATTCGACATTAGAGGTCATGCCTCCACTTGGAATTAGCTCCATTCAGGAGACTGGATCATGGTGTTGCATAGCAGAATGCTATTTTAAAATAACATTCTCAGCACATTCATCAACATTCCAAAAATACTCCGCTTGGCTCTGATGGCAGGATCTGAGAATGGGCTGGTCATGATGACCACAAACTTTGCGAGGGATTCTTCCTGAAACACAGCTTGGTGGGGCAAACGAGAGAAGGCATGGGATTCTTGGGATGCGAAGGACACCTAAGCGAAGCTAATCCAGCCTCCCACCCAATACACAAATTCCCTCTGACAAGCCTTATAGGGAGGTATCACCTTGACCTTAACACTCACAGTTTTATGTCCAGCTAGCTCATGACTGGACAGTGTTTACCTAGATGATCCTAACAGCCTAGCCAAAACCTTGAATGAAGAGAGACTATATAAACTCTAGGGAAATACATACTGCTTAGAATAGGTTCTTCAGTCTCACACTGTTGCCACTTAGGGCTGGATAATTCTTTGTGGTGGGAGCTGTCCTGCGCATTGTAGATATCTAGCAGCATCACTGGTCTTGATCCATTGCACGCCAGCAGCACACCACCCCAACTCCGCCACTGAAAACCAAAAATGGCTGCAGACATTTCCAAATGTCCCCTGGGGGGCAAAACTGCTCGGGTGAGAACCAGTGGTCTAGGCTGTAACTGACATGGGGGAGCAGGTTAGGCATGTATTATTAATACTCAACAAATTATTCTGACACTCTACATTTTTAAGTGGTTTTTCAGGGTATTTCTCTATAAGCTGGCATACTATGCAATGCTGATGCCCTCTCAGACCACAACCGGCAACTGTTTCTACAAAAAAACTGCCCTGGCTGCAAAAAGGCAAAGTAATCACCATTTACCTGCTCGTGGTGGAATTATCATGGGTTTTGTTTCATCTGTACACATGAACATTGACACTATGGGTAGTCATTATGAATAACATAACAATAAACAGGCAACCCTGTGTATTTCAAAATTTCAAAAACATTTTCAATCAGTTCTTGAGAAACTCAATAAACAGCTTCTCTTAAAACTATATGGTAAAAGATTACCATCCATTTTGATTCCAACTTCCCTGAATGTTTTCCAAACATTAAAGACTGTGAGTCATGCTTCGAGCCCATGTCTAATTTAAGCAAAGCTTTATATAGCAGATGAATTAACAAAACAGAAGAGCTCTCCCTCCATTTTACATGAGGAAATGCATCATACAACTTGGGCTTTATCACACAGCAGTCGCCTCTCTTTTAGAACGACATTGTCTATAACTTTGCTTGTATCAAGAGGTCTAACAAGCACTGGCTCTCTCTGTGAGTATCAGCTCCAAGATGCTGCCCTGGCAACCAAGCCATACTCGCAATGTAACCAACCCTGAAACTGGAAGCAAAAAGAGTCTTGCATCTAAACGCTGGATCTAAATGTTTCACATGTGAGCGATGTTTGAACTATCCCCCTTTTGCCTGCCACTTCCCTTCTTCCCAGGACCCTATTACATAAAGGCTTAGGTGTTCTGGGGAATAATTAGGCGTCAATGGTGGCAGGGTGTGGGAGGATGCCTAGGTTACCTCCAGTATTACATACTCTACTTAGGAGGTGGGCAATTCCTATTTATATAATCCCTGATGAAGACACACCCCAGCAATTTGGGAGGGGGACTGCCAAAACAAGTAGGTAATTTCACTTGAACACCTTGTACTAAGTGCAAATCTGATTTACTGCTTTCAACTTCTTAGAAAGGAACAGGTATCATTGCAAACAATAGTTTGTGTGGGCTGCTCAGTGTGGGAAAGCCGGGGGGCTGAAATTCAAAGCCAAGCGAAACACCAGCAGAGAGGAGCAGTTGGATTTCACCACGCAGCAAGAAAACATGGCTCCGCCCCCATCCTACCTACCGAGATGCTAGATCCTGACTACTTCAGGGGGAGAACAGAAATGCAGTCCTGGGGTGCCCAGAGCTGAGCTGCAGGCATGGCGGAGAGTGAAGAATCCCACTAATTGATATGAAAACTTCCACAGCAGAGAACTGAATCGAATCTGTTGTCTTTTGGCTTCGAATTCAGTCCTCGAAAGCCTTGTGTCAAACACAGTAGCCTTTGTGGCTACTGAGTGTTTGAAATGTGGCCAGTTGGAATTAAAATGTGGTGCAATTGCAAAATATGCGCCACATTCCAAAGACTTGAAATGAAATATATATACACACACACACACACACACACACACACACACACACATATGAAATATATATATATATATATATATACACACACACACACATCTCCAATAGTTTTTTTGACTGCATATCAAAATGGTAATATTTCAGATGTATTAGGTAAAACAGAATACATTACTGTTTCTTTCTACCTGTTTTAGAAAACTTATTTAAACATGAAAATTTTAAACTCCCTATGTGGTTTGAATTACATTTCTATTTGACAGCGCTGGTCCCAAAGCTGAATGTTACTATGAGGCATGATTTATATTGAGCTCAGAGACGCTTATGTAGGCAAGTGTTGCTTGACTGAGCTTGTCTATCTATTGCAAAATGTTAACTTCAAACATCCTTGAAAACTAAAATTTCATTCACTGCCTTCTTGGCAGAATCTGTTGGATAAACAAATCTGCTGTTTTGAGACATGAAAGCGATGGTTAACAATGTAAGTAAATTTTCTTCCTTTGCAGACATACTTAAACCATGTTAAAGCAGAGATGAAACAGGCTGTAACATCGAACCAGACCCATAATTAGGTGCTAATGTTGAATATCTTGCAATGTTTCAAAAAGACACATAGATGGAGAAAGGCCAGGCCTGCACAAGGCAGGAGAGAAGAAAATGTTGAATATATGAATGCAAATATGTTAACAGAGATCTGAGTCCCACTACTCTGTGCTTTCTAGGTACTACTTGCTTTTCAGCATCTCCCCTCCATTTTCACCACCACCACCTGGCTGATTCACAGGGTCAGAGGCAAAGCCACCTTCTTCGTCTCTCTGATGAGCCTCTCCACTCTTTGCATCTCCCACTGCCCAGCTGTCTTGCACCCCACCGACGGAAACCATCCTAACATTTGGCTCCAGAACCTGCCATAGTCACAAGGAGAATTCAGGTTGGAAACAAGGTCAGCCTTGCATCAAAGCCTTAAAATTTAACTCCACATAACCCACCCGAGCAAGAGACCAAAGATGAATGTTAGACTCATTAAGAGTCAAGACTTCCAATCTATTCAAGTCAATCTTCAGTCCTTTTAATGCAACATATAAAGTAAAATATAAAAATAATCCTTTTCCTTTGCATTTGTTCAATTTGTCTAGAAACTATTCCGTGCAGTTAGAACTCAATGAAAGTGACAGTGCCTGCCAACAGGAACTTAATTTTCACTTCATGAGTTTTATGCCCCTGAAAGCCTCTTCTTAAGAAATTTTGTATTTGTGGGTAGTTATAGGTTTTTTCTAATCTAGAGCTCAAAGAAAATCTGGTCAAAGGATACTGCTGTGGGTAACCTCAGGAAGGAAAAATGGCTCCAAAAATATTTTTAAAAAAGAGTAGGTCGCAGCTCTGAAGGCTCAGTAGAGCAAATCCTCAGCGACCCTGGATCATCTGGGAATGAGTCATTCTAGATAAGCATACATCCTGGATAGCCCAGAGTTTATGCTCTAACCATCTTATTGTAAGAGCTTTTATTTTTCTAATGGAGTCATTTCCTTATCTTTTTAAACCATTGAATGGTTAGTCTTATAGGCATAATTATAGGTGAAAATGCAGATCGAGTACAGAGCTGAATGAGCCTGTCACAGTATAACCACACAAAGCGAACGTGTCTCCAGCCATCCACAGTGACAATTACTGTGACTGATGTCTTTTCAATGTGGCGATCAATGTCCTTAGGCCAGGTGTGAGAGGCTGCTGGCTGCCTCTCCTGTGAATGTTAGAGTGGTTCCTGGTTCTACCTTTTCATTGCCTTCTCTCTTTTCCACTGTCAGCAGTATGGGAAAATTGCTATCCCACTGTTGATACTCACCTCTACCACCAAGAGGCATGGAGGCTCACCCCAGAGTCCCAAGTGACCAGAATGTTGCCGCCACGCAATCTCTACCACCCTTCCCCTCTTCGCTTCCCCTTCTTTGTCTAAAATTGCTTTTTCACACTTAAGAGCTCTCAAGACGGCTTCTCATGCACCTATTACTAATGGGTTAGTGTGCCTCTTTCCTTCTGTAAGACACAGTCCATGAAGGATGACAACCACTGGGTAAAGCACGTGCTCTCTGGATCCTAACTCTACTTCTCAGGAGAATTTCTCTTCCTTTTCTCCCTTTCTCTCTCTCTCTTTCCTTCTTTCTTTTTCTCTCTCTCTCTCTTTCCTTCTTTCTTTTTCTCTCTCTCTTTCTTT